>NC_090659.1:84370561-85020874 GCF_013368605.1 Nyctibius grandis
AAGGCAGCTGAATATTGGTGACTATTCAAGTTTACTAGATTTGAGGCTAAACATTACTTAAAATTATTGGTGACACGGCATGATATAGATGCCTCTCTGATGCCAGTTCTTCAGCTAGGAAAATTGGGTGCCCTCTATTTGTTTCTTAATGCACACATTTGAAGGACTGCTAAAATGACAAAGGAAAGATTTCTTCAATAGTCCTTTATTTTCACTGTCACTGACCAAAGCCCTTTGTCCAAATAGAAAATGGAAAGTATGCATAGATTTATTTATTTAGTCATACTTAATCCTATGCTGTGCCAACACTTATTAAAGATTAAGCAGTGAGAATCTCTTTCCCAAGGAACTGTCTGAAGGCAGACAAAGAAATACAGGGGGCAGAATTAAGGAGGATGCTGAAATGTACATCAATTTTAACAAATAGATATGAAGAAAACTATATTCACATTGCTTGCTTAATGTAATTATTACCTTTTAGCAAGTTATTAATAGGAATCATGATCAGAAAGAATCTTAAAGACTTGAGAATGGAGTAGACTAAACTCTAATGGAGAAACTCAGGAGGCTTTGGATATATAAATGGCATAAAAGTAGGAGGTGCATATCTGTGCAAGAGAAAAGAACAGGAGTAAAACAGACATATAGCTGACACGAGAAAACAAAGAAATAGGGAAAAGAGGATTACAACATCGATCAGAATTTTAATCTTGGGGTGTTTTGAACAAAGAGAGGCCCTAGTAGCTTTAACAAAAGAGAAGGACATGGCAATAGGTGATGTCAGGGGATCCATGGGACTCATGACATGACACAAGGCATAGGGGTAGGGTGTAATGTCCTTAGGCAGTAATGTCTGATACCTCAAAATAAGATACAAAAGTATTCCTGCTGGCATGAGAATACAACAGTGGTGTCATACCCAGTTCAGACAGAAGAACAAGTAGTGTGTGATGACTGATTTCCCATGACCATAAAATATTTACCTCATTCAGCTGATAAAACTTTCTTGTGGCATGTATCCTTGCCATAAAGAAAAATAAGCAGTGAGAGTTCTCTACAGCATGTGTGTTCACATGTGCCAATTCAGACAGTGAAAGCAACTGAATACTCATTGCAACATGTCTGACTGCTCAACCCTTTCCTGTTTAATACACTTTTTCAGCAGAACTATGTTTCAAAGTTTAGACTTTATTTAATTTACATGCTTGCAGACCTTGCTGCTGTGATGAAAAACTTCAAAATGGAAACCAATTCTAGAGCAGAGCAAGGCATTTTAGTATACAGAAAACATGATACAATATCACCCAGAGGTGTGAATCAGCTCAGTATGTCATAGACAGTTAAACTCTAAGTCAATTATTATTAGTTTTATTAACTTTCACTGCTGATCACCTTAGTGGACACATCCATCAAGTATAATTACCTCATAATCCAAAACCACCTTTGACTTTTCCTCATTCCAAAAAACCACTCTCATTGTTACATGCTTCCTCGTAAAATTATAAGGTAACTGTTTTCACACATTACTTGAGTGGATTGATTTTTTCCAGTTTGGCTCCTCTGAAATCTAATACCCTATACAACACAGCTGCTTATATTATAAACTGCTTTTCTTGTGAGAGCCCATTTTATACTTTGTTTTCAAGCAGTTGAGCACAGTAAGATCATAACATAGAGGGCCAGATTCTGATCCTTCAGGCTTTATTGAATCTCTTACGATGCAAAACATCAGGACCTGTCCCATAATTAGTAACAGAAATCACAAGTCCTTTAGTGTGCAGTGGACTAGCAAATGCTTGAGAAGAAGCAAATTCGTAAATTTCAGGTTTATAAAACACAATGTCGTTTATTTATAAACTGAAATTAATGCTAATAAATGCAGAATTAGAAGCTTTTTTATTATTTGATATAGGCACATCGCTTCACTGGACAGTAATAGAACTTATGTGCTGATATGTATTCTCAACCTGCCAAATGCTGTGCAGCTCTCTTGAGACGCTGAGTGCACTTATTTTCTTTAGAACACAGCAGTAAGCATCCTCTTGTAGGAGAAGCTTAGCATTTCACAGGACTGGGTCCACAATGAGTATCACAGATATGCATGTCATATGCTAAGTTTTGAGGTAAGAATCCTTTCTTTAATGACAGCATCTCATGGCTCTAACTACAGCTTGAAGTTTATACTGCTACCTAATTGTACAATACAAGGAGTATGTCTTTAATTACCAGAAACGATCTCAAATTCTCACTGTATATTATGAAAAGAAAGAACTGAAAGAAAAGTGATGTCCCTCATTTTCAAAAATAAGTTGATTTTTTTTTTTTTTTATACCACAGCCATCCTTAAATCCACCTGTTGTGCCTAGGTATTGAGACACATTTTAATATTGCATGGCATGTAAATAGATACCTTAATTACTCATAATGATATGATTATATACACATATATATATAGATTATATATATATACTTAAATATTATCAATCACATAATTACTCAGTATTATTTAATGGAATTTTGGGACTATGGATTTTGTTGTTTGATGTACTTTAAACTGTATGAAGCAGCATATTCTTAAGACTACCCTCACCAATGCTTTTGATTATTTATTCATTAAATAAAGTGCTTTCTTTTGCTTGTTATAATCCTGTTTGTACAATCATGTGATAATGTTAAAATGGGTAAGTACTGTACGGGAATTATAACTGTTTCTTTTCTTGTCTAAATATATACCTATAACAATATTTATTAGTGATGTGAGTTTTAAGAATGTGTCTTTTAATGTGTTTACTATCTCCTTGCACATGGTCCAAATTTAAAGGAAAGCTGAGATAACATTTCTTCATGTAACTCTGAATGCCCCAATGGCTTTTAAATGTATTTTTGCCTTTATTCACAAGTGAAATTAGGATGAGATCTGGACTTTAAATCAGTCATAAAATAAATGCATAATACAGTACTTAGGGTTTGCTTACTGTAGCTATCATAAGTCAACCTACGTTCTTCATTTCTCAAGTAAAGATATATTAAGCCTCAGATGGGAGAGGGAGAGACTCTGTACTCAGAGGACAATATTTAGAACAGCTGATTTAACAGATGAGTCAGAAATCTGGTACACTAAAGAGTGTTTTTTTCATGTTTCACAGTCAGCTTCTGTCTTTGCTTTGTAGAGAAGATCAACTAGTACGTGTGCCTCTTTGAGGAGCTCAAACATTTATTGTGTGTAATACTGGCAACTGTTTTTGGTAACCCTTAGTTGTATCAAAGTCAATGGGAATTTGCTTGATTATTTCAAAAAGTCAGTATTTCACCAGCATTTAAATGTATATTTGTTCAAAGGAAACTCATCTTCTCCTTTCTTTTCACTGCCTACAATATTCCATGGAAAGATTCTTCCCTTCCCTTCCCTTCCCTTCCCTTCCCTTCCCTTCCCTTCCCTTCCCTTCCCTTCCCATTCCCCCACCTTATTACCTTGGATGTTTTCTGGAGAGGTAAGTGCTGCAGTGCCATGAAATGGTAGATTGAACTTGAGAGAACTGAGAGTTCCTAGTGCCTACCCAAATTCAACAGTTTTTTAAGTCCCTTGGTTACTTTTTAAGGAATACCAGATGGGCACTATTTCCACCGGCCATTTCCTAAGGCTCTCTCCTACAGTTTGCTTTTTCTCACACTTGAGAACCCACCTGTACTCCTGAAAGATTTCAACGTTAAGCTGAATCTGTTGCTATGTTATATTTACCTGTACAACTTCCTTCCCAGAATACAGAGTAATTTTTTTCTATTTTTTTTTCAGGTAGGGAATTGAAAGCGGGTCTGTGTGATCCTTCAGCTATGCAGACATTTTTGACATCTTATCACATGGGTGCTAATAGAAAAGAAGGTTGTTGACCTCATTGCTTTCACAATGGAGAACAGGAGAAAGAGTGAAGCAGAAAGAAGGGAAAGGGAGGGGATAGCAGAAGGCTGTATGAATTACATATATGTTAGGGAAGAAGTAAACTACAGCAGCAATGAAAAGAGTAAGTTTAAATGTGATGAGAAAAATTATTATGAAGGCCCTTAAAAATGTGTTCTAAGTCTTCATATCTCTGCAACACTGTAAGAAATGACGCTGCTATCTGTACAGGTTTGTGTACACACAGCACTTTTAGCATTATTTTCTCGTGAAAAAGGGGTACTGAGAACTATGGCAAGTCTGTACCATTCTTCTGCTGAATTTCTTCCATTTGGTATTCACATTCCTTCTAAGAAATGCTAAATTTTTTGAGACATTGCTCTTCTGCCTGCCTCATGTATATAGAGATCAGAAACAATACTACACAATTTCAGTATCTGAACACTGAGTTTGACTAAAGAATTTTTAGTATCAAATGCTTATAAAATTATTAGCTAAGGATAACTTACAAATAATCCATAGGTCCAAATGAATAAGAAATTATCTGTTACCAGTTCGCAAAGAGAAAAAAAAAAAAAGACGGTACACAAAGGGCTACACTCCTGATAAACAATTTGGACACTTTCACCTCCCACCACCCTGCAAAAGGGCACAGCTGATAAAGGTACAGGTTTAACAACATAAAGTCATCAGTGGATTTCTTTTCACATGCAACATTCTGCAGAAAGTTCTGGGTTGTTTGTGTTTTCATCTGATATTTAACTTAATTCAATGTGATATTAAAGAACTTCGGTCACATAAAACCAAAAATCCAATGTCACATTAATAGAAAAATTAATTATTTACTTTTTTCTATTTCAAGTCACTTTTAAGTCATGTTACAAGCATTATATCCTTCTTAGTACTGGGTAAGGAGATTCTTTAAAAAGAGCATTCTTCAGGTTTATATATATTAGTTTGTATTTTTTATAATGCAGGTTTATATTTTGTTTTCTTTTGGGGGAAAGAATGTTTGAATTCTGTTTACAATGTTTGTACTTTTAGTTATTTTTTTTTTTAGAATTTTTTTCAGGAGTATTATTTACCACAGGGAATGGTATAGGCCTGTGCTCTTACTGCATGATCTTGTACTCCTAGGACACTTAAGCTGTCTTAAATAGGAAGTTGCTTCTACATTATTTATAAAGATCATCCATAATTACTGTCCACCATGTGGTTTTAAGCACCTAAGAGAAAAACAAAAAAGAAAAGGAGTCAGCCACGTAAAGACATTTGTTTTATTCACACAAAAAAAAACCCTATACGGTGTTATGAAAGCAAAATTTACAATGGTCTATTCATTCAGCCAGAACTACCTACTTACTAATGCTGACTGATTCAGCAGCACACTGTTTCTTTCCTTCTTTAGGAACCACACAAAATGGTCATGAACAGTTATGCCTCATGGTGGGTTTAGACCTCATTCTGAAAATGATTAGAAACATGAGGAGCCTCCGGATATATGGATTTTGGGGGAACACAATCTTAGGTAGGTCTCTGGCTCCTTAGTTTTAGGTACATAGTGGAGCAACATTTTAAAATAACCTCAAGTTCTCTAAATTGTAAACATCTATGCTTGAAGATCTCCAGAAAGAAACCTTTTATTCTCAAGACACAGTATCTCTCTGCTTTATGGAGAATCAGAGTGCAGAACCTACTCCAAACTTTGCAGCTGACAGCTGTCTCTGGATACTTTACCATGTCAAATTACCCATCACTAACATTGAAAACATGAAAACCTATAAGCCGAACAACAATGAAAGAGAGATTGAAGCTAGTATGTGCACCCTCTGTTTAAAAAAAAAAAAATAAAAAAAAAAGGAAAAAGCAGACAAACTTTGTGGAAGGATGGGGGCAAGATACCTTCAAGATGTTTAGATGGGTTTTTTTCTTTGTAAAACATGTAGCTGCAGGGAAGCATATTATTAATATTGCATTTTCTTTGGGTGTCCTGCTATGTATGGTTCAATAACCATGCTAAAGGCTAAACTCAATAAACTTACAAGCAATAATTCTACACAAATATGCATTCAGTTAATATATGGTTCTTGTATGGGAAGTACAAAGAAATTGAGTTTCTCTGCATTTTTAGAATATCAAATGCATGATTACTGTTTATAATAAGCTTGCAGTCACAGACTCTGTAATTCTTTACTCCTGAAAAATTGCATAATTACTAATTCAACTATATTAGCACTGAGAATATACACGGATGATTTCAAAAGGGGTACTACTGATTTAATGAGGTCTCAGTCTGTACATTTCCAAAATTCAGAAATTCTGTTTAACACCCATTGATGCTTTTGGGCATTTGAACCAATAAATCAACCAACTGCCAACCAAAAGAAGCATTAAAAAATGAAAACAAACAGAAATGAGAATGAAATTGCATTTTTCACGATATGCGACTACCAAAATATTATTTCCTGACTAGTTTCCAGCAGTCTGGCTGGCTTTACTATGGACTAGTTGCTGCTGAATCTATTCAATAGCTAAAGCTGCCATTTGTGGCAGTGTTTATGTATTTTGAATGTTTATGGCATTGTGATTATTCTGTAATAAACATGACAATAGACCATGGACACAGAGGAGCTATTCTGAATTCATTGCCCTTCTCTTGCATTTGCCACCTCATTTTTTTGAGGTGATAGGCAGCAGCTGATTGGATCCTGAGGTTGTGGAGCTGGTATTTTGACAAAAGTAAATAGTTGACAGTTCTGTCTAGAAAAGAATTTGTAAAATTTTGTGAAACTGCATTTTTTTTCTTGAAAATATCTTTATTCTGCAAAGGTCTCTGTATTAAAAACTCCCTTTGATTTCAGTGGGAGACGGATTAGCTCAAGCAGCAATTTTCATGTCCGTGGTCATTACACCAAATAAGGATGAAAGGATACATCAATCAGAGATATCGTAAAATCCTTAAACTTGTATACTCCCAAGTAATCCTGCTGTGTAACCGACAATTACTTTAGATAGAGGAGTAAAGAGGAACAATGTTCTTAACATAGAAAGATTCAAACTGCCTAAATTATAGCATGTAGTTGCAGACCTACCACACACCACCCAACTGTACATCAGCACTACCTCTTCCCATTGGCACTAAAATTAATGGTTGACCTCCATCAGTTTTAATGGTTTTTTTGTTGCTTACAGAGTAGGCTCTGCACATATTCATAACTTTCTCACACATCTCTACCCAACAAGCTGCTCATGGACTTAAGCAAATGATGACTTCATCGATATGTTCACTGCCTAAAGTCAATAAGTTTCTTAGCCTCAAAACAGAACACCTGAGTCTGAATTGCAAGTGAATTGGGACATCTTCACCTCTTCCTACGAAGTGGAGAATGGTGAGAGCTAAATCACAACATTTGCCTTCCAGCCAATAGACATTCTGAAGATGAGGCTGAGCCCTATGAACTGAGTAAGAGTGTCCTCAGCTTGATTTTAGCCCTGTCTTGGAACAAGCATAGGTAATATGGAAGGCAAGAACTACTTACGACTTTCTTTAACATTACCTAGAGGTGTTATGTTATACTAGTGCCCAAATGGCAAGCCTACAATAGATTATTTGTTACATGAGCTCCTACTGCAGAGAGCTGTAGGGTAGGTGGCAATGTGTCACATGTGGGAGGACCTCCCCTGACTTCTTCTAGCCCATCCTTGAACATCAACACAGCTGTGCCAAAGGGACCTCTCTACACTCCTACTCCTGAGGGACCTCTCAGCAATTCTACTGCTACTACTGGGGGCAAATGACCACTTTAGACATCCTGGGAGAGCCCTATAATCACTATCAAAAAGCTAGGACGAGCATATGAGTGGTGACTGATATGTCTTCTTCAAGACAGAGCAGTCTGCTTCCATGAGGAATGCATATACTGCTACAGGAGAATGAAAAAAAAAATAGTAAGTTTACCTGAGAGACCTCCTCAGATGTGAAATGTACTTCTTTACCATCTTTAATTTCTTCTTTTGTGTGAAATAAGCACATTTTTCTTTTGATGTGATCTGTCTGCTTGTTCCCAGTCATATTCTAGTAGCATTTCAGCCTTCTGGCTGCAAGAAATGGATGTCAATATTCTTATGTAGTCTCTCACTGTTGCCACCTATCTTTGCTCTACTGCAAAATCCCCTAAAATATCCA
Organism: Nyctibius grandis; assembly: GCF_013368605.1. Lineage (NCBI taxonomy): Eukaryota > Metazoa > Chordata > Aves > Nyctibiiformes > Nyctibiidae > Nyctibius > Nyctibius grandis. The sequence continues at coordinate 84,378,643 of NC_090659.1, forward strand.
GGGTGAGTGATACATTTTAGTAAATCATAAGCCTCCTAATCCTGCAGGACCTCTTTCTTTCTGAGTCTTTGTAACATTGGTGGAAAGACCACTTCTTTTCCTCCATTAGACACGCAGGCAACCCACATTGTCCATGTATTCAAAGTTTTGCACAACAAAGTATGTCCCAAAGTTGACATTGACTTGCTTCAAGACTTGCTGTAGATTACCTTTTTATTAGTGCAGGCAGTACCTTCACATTTTTTCAAGAGTGTCACAGGGTGTACACTTGCAGATAATTATGCAGAGCAGCTGCTTTCACTAAGTGTGAGGGTTTTTGAAAGGAGCAAGAAGCTAGGATAGGATGGGATGTATGTGGCTATCTGTAAAGAAAAGGAAAGAGAAAAGAAAGATGTTATATTTGATGTTTGGGCTCGCTGGAGCCAAGATCAGGATGGATGTCTTCTTGCAGAATGTCTCTCTATGATGTCTGAGACTATAATGCGTGACACAGGAGATGTAGGAGATCAGGATAGACATGCATGGTTGATAGGCATGAGATGTCTCCTCAAAGGCCCTATTTTGGACAGTCTTGATTGGTACTCACAGTCTAGGCAAAACTGAAGTAATGCGTATATAGCCAGTGAAAGCCTGTTATGAATACACCTAAAAGTTGGATATGTTATAACTCTGATGAGTACTAGGACATCTACAACCCTGAAGGACATCTACTTGTAGTCAGATGAGCCACACCTGTTGTGACCATTATTTTGAAAGAAAAGTAAGATGGAGTTTTTCTTTGAAAATTTTTACTTACTCATGGAACAAATGGTTTCCCTATATATTTACCAACCTCTGATAATTAATTTTACAATGGGAATTTCAAAGACTAAAAGTAAAAATAAATAAATAAATCAATAAATAGCATAGCAAAAAGAGACAATATATTCATTCCTGTACTCGCTAATTTGAGTTAAATATTATTAAAATGCCATACAAACATTTTATTTTACTTGTTAATTTGAAGAGTTTTATTAGAAATCTAGAATGAGGGCATACAGAAACATATAATTTAGTCCCAGGAATTCAGAGATGTTAAAAGCCTGATCTGAAATCTATTGAAGTCAATTAAGCCTTTTCTATCATCACTTAGAAATAAAAATAATTTTGTGAACTACTTCATTAGTTTGGCTATTTAAAGATAAAATTTGAAACTCGTTTTATTAATTAAAGTGAGGCTTTGAAATTAGTATCTAAACATGTAACTTCAGTTGCTTCAACTGCAATTAATGCAGACACTTAAGACTGATTTTCTCATCAACTTAAGTGCGAGACAATGCCTACTATGTGGTTTGCACAAAAGTAGCCCTTGTCTGACATTTACCAAATTATTTTTGTTACATTGTCCTTCAGGAGTGAAGAGAATACCTCTCATGACATTGTTCTGAAATATTGTAAAGGATGTAAAAGGAAAAAAAATAAAAAACCCCAAACCAAACACAGTACATTACTGGGATATCTTTTTTCCATTGGTTTCATGTGTAGTCCTAAGGGTTACTGTTGATTTTTTCTTCTTTGATGTCTCCTTTCTTTACTATTGATGCAATACTTGTGCTCAGATGCGCAGGATCATGAGCATCAGAAATCCCTCTGAGTTACCAAGTTCAGATTTGCATTCTGCCTCCACAGGGAAACCAAATCCAGCCATATTAGCCTCCCCCACCTGCACTCCATCAGGAAATCAAACACAGAGGTTAGCAGGGAACAATAATGACCTCTTAACTGGAGAACTGTGTCCTTGACAAAGGGTTAGCAAGACCATGCATGCTTCTGCTAGTAAGTGTAGATTCAACCGAGTCTCTTCAACCTGAACTGTGGTGTACCAATACTACCTGTCTGCCATCTTAGCAATTTTTATTACTTGAAGTTGTATTTCAGTGTATCCTTGAAGTGGTTCATCTGTCTGTCCTGGCTATATGCTGCTTCTTCAAGTCCACAGCACACAGCTGCTGCAGGATGCTGGTGTCTTCTATCGTAAATGTGTGACCAGCAGCTGTTCTATTATGATCATGGCTACAGTCCCTGGAACATAGCTCTGCTCTGAAACTTTCTATTGCAAATTTTATCCTGCCATCTGATGCACAATATGGTCCGCAGATGGTGCAGATGGCATTTGTCTAGGACTTATATATGTCATCACTAGTTCATGTCTTCAAACCATTCAGCAAATTGGATAACAGTGCTGCTTTATAGACTCCTAATGTGATCTACCATTTAACATTGAGCTGCTATTTGACCTGAGAGTAGCCTGTATTCTGAACCTCATGGTGCAGTACAAAAAGTTGTATTTTTTCTCGAACTTTTTAGAAGAAAAAGAAAATAGTAGAAGAATGAGGGGAAGGGAATATTATCGTTTTCTTCTAAAGGTTTGTTTGGTAATTTCTTAGTCTGATTTCCATTGTTTAAAATAGGAAGTATTCCACTTACCTACTTCACATATCTATTAAGACTCAGTACTTAACAGGTACAGTGCACTTGTGTTTCTTATTTATTGCTATAAACGGGTAAGTTCCTCATGTAAGGGCCAGACTTTGATCACAGCAAGCAGCAGAGAGTTAAATGTCTTTTGAATTTGAGTGTATACATAAACAAGTAGGCTGACACTGACAGAGGACGTGTAACAAATGCTATAAATATAACTAAGGTTACAGAGTTTATCTCATATTCATCTTGTTCAGGACAGTCAAAAAGAGGAAAATTTTTTAAAAAAAACAAGCAAACAAAAAATCTACGACATCTGCTATCTTATCAGATTTCCCTTCTTTGCTTTGTCTATGGAGAAAACATAACATAATAGAAATGTTCCATCTCAACAGCTGCCTTCCTTCCATTCCCTTTCCTTGAAGGAAAGGTCAACCAGTAAAAGCTCAAGATTGCGTGGGGCTAAGCTTCAAAACCTTTATTTCATTGTCACTGTCTGGCTTCAAGGTTGCAGATGTGGTAAACCCTCTGCCAGCCAGATGGATGAAGAGCAGTTACTTCTGCAGTGAACCTCAGTTCTGCAGTGAGTTTTTTTGTGGATCCATCATACTGAAAGGAAAGGGAAAAAAAAAGGTCTGGAAGCTCTGTCCCTGTCTTTCTATAGCCTGCTGAATTGAAAGGTCAAATATTATTTACGGGTGATGGAATTTCTCCCTTATCTGTTATTATGTAAGAGAGTAAAACAGAGTTCCCAACTTCAATTTATGCTATACTAATTCATTACAAGTATAGAGGGCACCTTTTTCCTTCAGGTCTATTACAAACTATACAGTACTAGGCTTTTAAATTTCTCATATGGAAAATTTCTTCTGAGTAGCTGTGTTGTCTTCTTCTGAACTATCTTTTTTCTTTTTTCTTTTTTTTTGACTCTGGATGATCAGAGCTGACTGATGTTTTAGGTGATGGCACTGTTACGTCACATACTGCTTCCACAGTAGTTTTTCTTCTGCAGTATTTTCTATTCCATTTTAAGTTTTCTTTCTTTAAAAAAATAATAATTCTAAATTAAAAAATGAACAGTTTCCAGTGAGCTTCCCAGGTCTTTAGCCTCAGTGGCTACAGTTAATTTAGAAGCCAGAAACGTATATGAGTAATTCAACTCAAATCATTCCTTGTGATGTGTTTTGCCCATAATATACCTTGTCTTTTATTCACTGAATCTCCTCCTCATTTGTCTAAATTTATTAGCTCCCACTGAAGTTCTTGTCTTTTGTATTCTTCTCTGAGGATGTAAGCATACAACTCAATGTATTTTATTGAACTGACTTAGGTATATGGGGTCAATTAGGTTTCTACTGTTTTTCATACTTGGCTAGTTCCTTTGAAAGGTAATGCATTGCTTCCAGGTCTTTCCTTGAATATGACTGTACCATAATCTTAACAGTCTGCATTCATTCCTCGGATATGGGCATCAGATTGTTTACCATCTTGTCCAGACTAGTAAATAATACTAGTGCTAATAATGCCCAGTGTAAGCCTATTTCCAGTCTGACAATGGATCATTTTTTCTCCCTCTGAGGTTTTATCTCCTAAACAGCCCATTATCCACAGTAGCCTTTAATCCTCATCCTTATCACGTCTCCTTAAAAGCTTCTTAGAAAGTCCACAAAATGGTGTCTTGAAACCCTGAAGGAAGCTAGTACTAGTTTGTCTTTATGATTTTGTTGGCATGGCTAGAAACATTTGACTCACTTAGTACTCCCTGCAAAGTTTAAAGTGAGTTGACAGAAGAAAAGAAGAAACAAAGCGCTTCCTAAAAAATAAATCAACTGCTTACTCCAGCAGAGACCACATTGACTTCCAGGCTTTTTCTCCTTTTGTGGCTACACAAACAAAATTAAGTTCTAACCTCTGTATTCTACTCTCCATTAAAAATTGCTATTATACAGTGGTGAGTCTGTTTCTCATAAGTAACGAATAAAAGTGTTTGTAAATAACATTTCCCTTCCTTTCCCATGCACCCTCCTAGGACCAAAACCAGCAGTGAGTGAAAGGATTTCCAAATACAAATATTTCAAATGAATTGAAACCCTTCTTCTAAGTATGCAAGAAGTCTGTTTTTCTCCCTAAGGATTTATTAATTATAAATTTCTCTGCATATACTTGTTTGTTTCTACTTTTAAAGTATCCTTGGAGGATGTGCCAGAAACTTATAGCACAAATAGAATGTGCTGCAGGGGAAATGCACTGTTAACTGCAGAATATCACAAGTCATCTACATAGGTTTAACAAATACATTTCTGATGCTTGATCTGTGTCAAAAAGTCAGAGCTTAATCACTTAATGGCATGTCTGTGTAGACATAAGCAAAGATCTAGCTGATATTGCTTTGGGGTATTGTGACTGACTCTGCTCTCCAAAATTCTTTAAGTGCTATTTTCTAAGCTTTTATTTTAGAGCAAAGATTAAGTTTTTAAGAGTTAAAATATAGCATAGCTGTTCAAAAGTCACAGTCACTGTAGTGCTATTCACTCACCTATGTCAAAAATTCCTATTACTTCGTTTCTAGTTATCTTGTTAATATTACAGTAAACTTATTATAGATGGATTGTGCATATTATTCAAATAACACAAACTTTTGATATCAAGTTCAATAGTTTATTTTTGCTCCAGAAATCAAGAAAAATTGCACCTTTGGAAAATGAAACATTTGTTTCATGAGGAAGGGAGATACTGAAGCCTAATCCTTCACAGATTTTCATCTGTTTTTCCCTAAGACTTCTTCCTACATACGCTATGACAGACCTATGGAGCAAAAGGTAGCACACCTGGAAACAAACTTGTGCTGATTGACTATGCAATAGACTTGATGGATCAGCCAGTTTTACACTAAGTGAAGAGAGGTTCCTTGCCTTGGAGAGGGGAGGAGCAACTCTAATTTAAATTAGTTGAAATTATGTTTACTTACAGCTGAATATTTAATATATTTTAAATATCTTAACAGACTTTTTGGGTGGATTGAAGATGGTCTTTTTTTTGGCATTAAGATTTTCAGAGAAGGCAGTTACTCTATACATTTAAATTTAATGAAATATAACAAGGGCAAGTGTAGAGTCCTGCATCTGGGCAAGAACAACCCCATGTACCAGTACAAGTTGGGGGCAGAGCTGTTGGAGAGCAGCGTAGGGAAAAGGGACCTGGGGGTCCTAGTGGACAGCAGGATGACCATGAGCCAGGAATGTGCCCTTGTGGCCAAGAAGGCCAATGGCATCCTGGGGTGTATTAGAAGGGGTGTGGTTAGTAGGTCGAGAGAGGTTCTCCTCCCCCTCTACTCTGCCCTGGTGAGGCCGCATCTGGAATATTGTGTCTAGTTCTGGGCCCCTCAGTTCAAGAAGGACAGGGAACTGCTAGAAAGAGTCCAGCGCAGAGCCACGAAGATGATTAAGGGAGTGGAACATCTCCCTTATGAGGAGAGGCTGAAGGAGCTGGGTCTCTTTAGCTTGGAGAAGAGGAGACTGAGGGGTGACCTCATGAATGTTTATAAATATGTAAAGGGCAAGTGTCATGAGGATGGAGCCAGGCTCTTCTCAGTGACATCCCTTGACAGGACAAGGGGCAATGGGTGCAAGCTGGAACACAGGAGGTTCCACTTAAATTTGAGGAAAAACTTCTTTACGGTGAGGGTGACCGAACACTGGAACAGGCTGCCCAGGGAGGTTGTGGAGTCTCCTTCTCTGGAGACATTCAAAACCCGCCTGGATGCGTTCCTGTGTGATATGGTCTAGGCAATCCTGCCCCGGCAGGGGGATTGGACTAGATGATCTTTCGAGGTCCCTTCCAATCCCTAACATTCTGTGATTCTGTGATTCTGTGAACTTTTAAGGCTCTGGCAATTCAAATGAGAAAAATTTCAGAAGTCTCATTGAGTCACTTTTCCAATTCTTTCATTGCCTGAAGATGATAAAAACCCTAACTCATTTGAGTTTCAATTTTAAGGCAGTTTTTTAAAGATTGATGATAGATTACTGTCATTGCATGGTGTTTCTAGAGGTTTAGTGATGTGATTTGTGTCTTTTTGGGTAAGAGTGCTGCATGTTTATTTTTATTGACAATTTGGGTAATCTTATAGTGCTCCCCCTCCCCCTCGCTGTTTGCTGAATATTTCGCAATAACTGCAGGTTTCTCTAGGGCTTTTGCTGTGGTAGTTTGTTAATCTTCATCCTTTTGGGAGAGAATTTCCAAATGACTTCTTGTTTATTTTGCCATGGTAGGGTTTTTTGGGTGTGTTTTTTTCTTTTGTTTTCTTTTTTTTTTTTCTCTAAGTAGTGGATAAATTTTTGAACACTTTCACCTCTGAAAAGCCTTCTGCTCTGACTTTAACCTTTTACTCTTTCGGAGAGCAGATTCACAGAAACAAAAATTTTGTGTAACTGAAAAGTTTAACACCAGTTTATTTTTGCTAAGTAGTAAAATCATTATCTTTGTTGTTTTTGAGAGAAAAATCGTAGGAAAGTTCTATTACTTATAGAAATAAGGGGCAAGTTTTTATTAAGGTGACTGTTACTTGCTCTGACTAATAGGAAATGCATAATGCCTATAGATTTTTAATGTAGAAAAGGTGCATTTTAGGAAATATCATTGCTGAAATAAAATGTTCACAGATTCAAGGAGGGCATGAAACAGTTTATTTCCCATCGATCATGTTGCTCCAATGGTGAGGAAGTGTTGATTCTTATCCTTATCTCTGCTGGCTGTTTCAACAAGAACTAAAGGGGTTTTCCTGGACCAGTTTGGCCAGCTGGTATATGCCAGTGACATACCCCCCTTAAAGCAGCCCAAACAATCCAACCACCCCTGAATTATGAAGGTACATAATGAAGGTTCTCTTTCAGGAACACATTTCACCCTCTGTTCAGTCGCCTTCTGTTCAGCAAGAATGGAGTTAAAACTAAAGCATGTGTTCAGTATTACACTGCTGGAAGAGATGGAGTCCAGGAGAATGCCTTGTTTAACAGATTGGATGCTTTTTTCTCCTTTTGCTGTTCATCTTATGTATACATACAGACCAATATGAGATGCCCAAGCATGAAAAGAACTGTAGCTCTATATTCTAACATTTAATACGCTTTATTGGGTGAGACTGAGACCTTGCTTCCAGATGCAGAACCACCTTATTCATTTTACATTCTACAGTTATGGCATAAAATGTTGCAACAGTCCTATGAGCCAGGATCTGAGCCGTACAATTTAGGGTGTAGATGTAGTATATATGTATTACTTTTGATCCTTTTCTGAGTGGGTTATAACAAGGATTAAGATTTGTTCAATTCCAGCATATACTCCTGATCTTTACTACAGAAAAAAAAAAAACCCACAAGGGAAAAAATGCTAAGAATGCTTATTTCTGTTCTGCTAAGAACCCTACAAATGCTGAAGCTCTGAAAGCATTAGCAGAATACTCCAGCTCCCTGCACCATCTTCAATCACAACTCCTGTCTAAAAATTCCTCTGCTGAGAAAGGAAAGGGAAGTAGAGCTGTCAGGCAGTGAAGTCAAAATGCTCAGCCATTTAGGAGAACTGCTGAGACCGTCTCAACCAGATTAGCTCCCTGTTCGTCTGCAGCCACTGCCTTCTGCAGAAGTTACTGTGAGAGCTGAAGAGCACATAAAGTGTGAGCTGCAGTGGAAAAAGATTTCTGTCTCATTCACTGGGATATAAAACCAGCTTTCCACTTCTCACACAGAGAAATATTCATATTTCGACAACTGACAACAGAACTGCATATGCATCGTTTGATACCTGTATCTATATCTGATGGAAGTTTGCCTGTCGGCATGCCTTGATCATTAAGCTTTCTTCAGTATCTCGATTTTATATAGCCCCTAAAATATGATATAGCTCAGTTGCCTTAAGTTTGTGGGATTTTTTTCCTGATGTGCTCTTGTATGGGAGCAGAAAATACTTTCTCCTAGGGCTGATTAGAAAGTATTCTTAGTAAACAGTGTTTGTGACCTAAACTGACACTCACAGCAGGAAATCATTGGGATAGAATAACTGTCTCAGTGGGACACATGGTCTGGGGGGCAAACAGTAGTGCTGTATCACACTGAAGTAACTTAATGAGACTGTAGAGCGAACCAGGAAATCTGATGATAATTTTTTTCCCCTTTTGAGATTTCTTGTAAAGATTCTGTAACAGAAAGCTGTGACCTAGCAGTGTAGAATGGGGATTTTGGAATAGGTCTTTTATTTTAAATAGGAAACTGCTTTAATTTTGTATGAAGAAACACTATGGTTTTCATTGCTAGGCCAAAAGCAGTGTCAGCATTTCTACACTGCAGTAACCCTGACCATAACTTTGTTGGGAAAAGAAACTGTAAGACTACTTGCAATGGTGATCATGCAGACACACTCTGCAGGCAAACTTCTGGACTTACTCCAATCATTACACTTTTGGAAAGGTCTTCACACAAAGGTATTTTGTGCATGAATAGTCCAGAGGAATAGGTTTCTGGACCAACTGGTGTGTAGCTAATTTTAAAAAGTCAGTTTACCATAACAATTGTTTTATGGGCTGCAGAGCAGATCTCATTAAAGTAGGGAGAGAATCATAAATTAAAGGAGAACCAAACACATTAATATGTCTAATACTGCCTCTTCTTAACAGGAATGTTACAAATGTTAATGAGGACACTGTTCATCTTTGTGGGTGATGATGGTAAATATGGCAAAAATACAACTGTTATACTCCCAAGCACAATTTTCTGATGTTATTTCTTCTGTATATTTTTTTTCCATGATACTACATAGCAGCTTTTTTTGTACTCAGAGACAATTAGCATTATTATCCTAGCTGTTTTGTTAGGTCATTTTCTTATTAGCACATTACTTTCTCCTTTTTAGAAATGCCTATGTATAAGTTAACCATAATTTTGCCTCTGCTGGAACTTGGAGAATTTTATTCTTATTACTATCCATTCTCTCATCTGTCTTATATTTTTGTTGTTTTTTCATTTTCCTGTAAATCTCAAAACATCTGGGCTCATCTAGCTGTGTATAACAAGTACATGTATACATATATTGGTACACTCACAAGCTATTTAAGCTAATTGGATAAAAAGGCAGTAAAAAAAACCCAAAATGACAGATACACTTTTTTTCCTATGAATCTGAATGCATATGAATCTGAATTCCTATGAATCTGAATGTATCCAGGAAGCTCATAAAGTGGGTCCAGTGCCCAGAAACACTACAATGATATGTAAAAATTTGGGGTTCATTCTAATAACGCAGTAAATCACTGTATGTAAGACTGAAGATCACCTGTATCTGCTTTGCTATGGTCAATAACTGAATCATTAAGCTTTAATTTTACATCCTTATTTCCAAATGTAATATAGTTCTACAGATTTGTCTATATTTACAGTGCTGATTATTTAAAATATTAGAAAATTGATTTTTCTCTTTGTTTTCAGGTGCTAAATTTATTAATTTAATATCTTTTTTTTAAAAAAAGTGCATTTTCGTATACCAGTTGCATATAAAAGCCAGAGATCTTTTTCTGGTCCTTTGCTATTCAACTTTAATTCTTCCAACTTCAGCAGTAAGTGTTAAAGAACAACAATAGTAGTCAGTCGGAGTTTTCCCATTGACTTCAATGAAATCATACTTAGATCTGAGCTGAGTACGTTTGAAAATCTCACCCACTATTAAGCAATTCTGAAAAACACCGCAGGTGTGCCTACAAATCATCATTTGCCATCCAAAAGTGTGAACAGTCTTCTCAACCTTTTTTAATAATGGTAATAGTAGCTACTTCTTTCCTACTGCTTTTATCATTTAGTCTTGGATCTCTGTGCAGAGGTGGTTGATTTCATACTTTCCTCTTTATGGACAGATAGATGGAGGTAGAGTGAGGGAAGTGACTTGTTCATCTCAGCATTTGTGCAGGTTTTCAATACCGATCTCTAGCCAAGGTGATTTAGCAAAAGATAGATGCTTAAACAAAAAAAGTACTGTTTGGGGAAATAATCATATGAGTCACGAAACATACTTGAAATGAGGTAAAATAATATCTTGGATTGGTGCAAGTTAAATGGGTACTGTAATTATAGTAGAACTACTTACAGTGCTGAGCTCCTGCATTCAGACTGGACCCTCTAACGAAGGGCTTCTCCACTCTGCCCTAGCTGCTGTAGGACTTTGCACCAGTGACTGAGGTGAGTAGTTCTGACTCTTCACAGACTAGTGCTAAACAGGACAATAGTGCTTAAGCAGACCAAGACTTAGTTTGGCTTTCCCTTGGCACATATGTTCTTGGTGTGCTTTGGGTTTGCTCATGTCTAAGGAGTAGAAAATTTCAAAATCAAACAAGAAAATGCTATTTATTTTCATATGAAGCATCACTATAGTTTTCATTTTTAGGTTGAGAGTGGTGTCGGCTTTTCTATATTGCAGTGATCCTGAACATAGCTTTGTCAAGAAAGGAAACTGTAAACCTACATTTTTTGTGCCTTTTTTTTGGTGGTGTTTCTCATCTTCAATGTATTTCTATCTCCACCTGTAGGTGCTAGTTCGTTAGCCTGGATGCGTAAAAATATTACAGTATCTGGTACAAACTCTGGCAATAAAAATAAGAATGAAATAAAGACTGGGCCTGAGCTCCAAACACCCACATTTAGGTTTCTTTGTGTCTGTGGTATGCAGACTAAGTGTCAGAGCTTTCATTATTGCCAATGAAGCCTAGAAGGAAATTCAGCTTGGGGCTTGATTCAATTACCTAAACATAGATCTTTAGCATTAATTTGAGACTTCCAAAGATAACCAAGAAGACTGCATGCATCTGCCTATATGACACAGGACCAACAGGAATCTTGCACTATGAAATGTCAGATAGATGCCAGCCAAACTATTGTTACAACTCAAATGGCAATGGATAGAAATATGTGGTCAGTGAACTGAGCTGATTATTGACCATAATGTCAGCTTATAATTTCAATATGTAGAGGTATAGATACCTACATTAAGGTTTCTTAATTAAAAATTGAATTTTATCTCCTATAGCAGATATATTACACAAGTTTGCAGAAACCATATTGATGGTCAAGTAGTATTCCATATTTAAGGTTTTTTTTTATAGGAAGAAAAGTGAGAATAAATCCAGCACTTCTAATCTAACCAGTTTACCTGAAAAGAATGCAGACCAGAATTCACATAGCCATAGAGGCAATGAGCTAACAGATTTCAGTTCAGTTCACAAATCAGCAACTAATGTTATACTAGCTGCCCTATGCATCCTACCTTGACTGCTAGTGCCTTTCCAGAGAGTATGATTCTCCTGTAGATGCTATGCTACGCTTTTCATTCCTGTGGAGATATCTCAGTTAACCTAGCGTATTTCAAAAAACAGTAGTTGTCTTCTGTGTTTAGGCAACTGAATTAAGCCCTTAATGTTCTAGCTGCGAGGAAAAATAAATAATATTGATGCCTGTGTTTCTTGAGAAATGATGCTAGAAGTAGCAGAAAAGAAAAAGGAGCATGAATCAATAAGCATAAGCATATGCTTATCTAGACTCTTACTAGGAAGTCTTATAAAAACAATTAAAAACAAATAATGCACAGAGGATTAGGGTATTAACCAGAAGAAATGTGCCTGAGCAAAAGACAATGTGCAAAGTTCAACAAGTTGATTAGTTAATCGTAAGTGAAATCCCATTTATGCTTTATAACATATATGCTGGAACATTTTTAAGGAAATAAAGACAAAAACATCCATAAATGAACACTTAGAATGAGAAGAATATTTTGATGTAGAATTAATCCGATCTCTTTGTATTTCTACAGCATAAACACCCAAATCTGAGCTAACAATTTCAATCATACTTTACTGTCATTGGAGAGAAATAGACACTTTCACAGAGGCAGTAAGCCAACCTTGATTAGACATCTGTATTAAAATGGGATGAGTCTTGCTTTAGAACTGTTTTATCTCCACTGAGTAAACTGACAGCTTTCCTCTTCTTTCATGAGGAAAAACAGGTCTCAGACAATGCTGTCATTTGATATCCTTCATCCTGTAGAGCTTTCATTTGTACAGTTCAGTAAAAACTGTCTCTGTTTTATCTATTTTATATGTAGGACAGAGTCACTGAAAAACTCATGGCACTGTAAGTTTAATTGACATGAGCATTTTGAGCATTCCCAGACACATATCTTTATCCTCTTAGATGTGGCTTCATCTATGACAATATATGTAAGAGTCTGAATGAGTGTCACCCCAATGAACATCAAACTGAGTAAAGCATAAATAATAACAATAGCAAGAATAGGATGTTCATTTTGGCTTCTAGTAAAGAAAAGATCCTGACTGGTGAAGTCAAGGAAGGGAGAAGTAAGGTTTACTTCAGATACTTGCAACTTTTCTCTATTATCATCTTGGACTAGTGTAAAACCAAATATTGTTATTACTTAATAAAAGAGAGACAACGTGTGTCTCAAACAAAACATGCATGTGGCATTGTTCAGAAAGGCAGGGACCAGGAAAAGTATTACTTGTATCTTCATTGGGGCATCTGAACACTGCAGCAATAAAATAGTAAAGACTGTTTAGCTGATTGATAGATAGTAGGAAGGAAGGTAAAATTGTGCTTTAGTGTTAGCTCACAGGGGTCAAAAAGGGGAGGAATGGATTCTGTTTCCAGCTCCCTCACTGCCTAGGTATGTTATTAGCAGACTGTGGTTTGATTAACATAAATAGGCTCATGAATATTTGACCCTTAGTGTCATTATCCTTAAAAACCTGTTCTGAGACTGACCTAACATTTAAATACTCTGATATAACAAGAAAAGTATAGTAAAAAAGATAAATATGGCATGCTTTTTTTTTTTTTACTAGAGAACTGATGGTCAAAAGAAGCTATAAAGAAGAAAAGACTACATGGTCTGAAAGCTAAATGAAAAAACATAGCAGTTTCCAATGACAGCAAAAAAATCAATAACAGGATACTAGCTCTCTTCACATTGGCTTGTGTAGTTGGGCAAGATTTCTGGAAAAGAAAATTAATTTAAACTGAAGCTAGACAAATCACATGTGTAGCTTAAAAATCTATAAATAAAGAAAAAAAGGAAATAAAAAAATGCAACAATGCTGAGTCAGTCTCTGCTTTCTCCTAATTATTTTTTTAAAAAATCATCATTTAGTGATATTATTTAATTATTTTGCAAATGTACCTGTCTTGTTCTGCTGGAGGAAGAATTTATTGAGTTATAAAAGGCAAAATCTGAGCTTAGTTACATAGATAAAGCCAGAAGATTAAATTTGCTGAATAAAAATACATAGTCATAGCCTATTTTGTTGTAGTTCTGGATACACACAGTACAATTGCCATTTCAAAATTGCACATTTTTTCCCTTCAGCATTATTCCTTAAGACAAATTACTCTGAATAAATGTTAGCACATGTTCAATGTCAAAAAGTGTCCAAATATTATTGTATATTTTTTCCTGTAAAGAAGAGAAAAGCTTATAATCCATATGGTAAGCGGTGAACTGGTTACAGTTCTTAGTATAGCATGTCTCTTGAGCATTTATTTATTTAAACCACAAGAAGCTGAACTTCCTTCCTCAGTGTTGATTGTGTTTGCTGACCTCTGCTAGCGCCAGAAGTACTGCTGTGTGATGCTGTCACTTCTTTCACAGTTGTAACTTGGCACTGTGGCTATTGTCCCTTCAGCAGGGATCCCCTGATTTGGTGGAAGATCAGAAGGCATCACCTGCGACTGGTATATTTATAATGTAACATATGGTGCTGTGGTTCTGAATCTTGACTGTCCAGGCAATAGAATGAAAAATAATAGAGCTTATACATGCCTACATATATACTTTTTTCTTTCTTTTTTTTTTTTAAGAGCCCACTATTTAAATCTCTTCCTTGATTCTTTCATATCCCTTTGTTCAAAATCTTGTTCAAACTTGATTTAAATACTGCCTTTAAATATTGCAACATTTTTGCCAATCCTAACCACTTCATATGCAATAAAATTGACAATTCCTATATAAAAGTGATGTTTTGATTCATTACAGTTTGCTTACCTTACTTTCAAGCAGCATTTTGCTTTTGTTGCAAGATAAACTACTGTTAAGGATGCAAGTATAATTCTGCTGTTGGTCAGGTTCCTTGAAATGTATCATCTGCATTCTGTTTATAGGTATCTGTTTGCAACTAATGATTATTAAGAGAAAAAGTTTATTTGCTTTTAGTCTTTTTACTAGTGCTTACCACGGATCAATTTTTTTTTATTTAGTAGCAATATGAAAGCACAACTTGAAACAAGGATTGAGGTGTTTACACTGTGAAACGTTTGCATAACTTTGCAAGCATTTTATCTGTTCTCGGTGTTATGAATACTTCTCAGTAAGTAAGAGTATTAAATTATTCTCAACCAAATAGATTCCTATGTAAAGAAATACAACTGAGCTTCATAGGGTTATTTTATAGGCCTCAGCAAGGTGTGGTCTTTAGAGTACATGAAACATCCATATTGAGGTTATCAGAGGGTAAAAGGTAGGCATGATGGACATCATAAGAAAACATGAGAGAAAGGAAGGCCTGATTTGAGTGCCCCAAAACAAAAGTTATTCATTTGATATCCTAGGATTCTGAAAGAGTCCTAAATGGAGGATTTTTTTTTGCCACTGCAGAAACATTAAACCTTTCATTAGCTAAGTCCAGAGAATGCCCAGAGAGAATATTGACAGTCAAGAGCCTCAAGATGCGTTAGAAATTTTTATGTGGAGCTGAAAATGGCTCTCATACTTCAAGAAGTTGTCATTGCTTTCTCTGGGTCCAGTTACAATTTTATGTTTTGATCAGAGGAGTTTGCACTTCAAGAGGACAAATTGTTGCCAGAATCTTCCAGAGGAAAAAACAACTAAAAAAACCCAAAATCAAACCAAAATACCCTCAGGTATTATATGTTATCAGAGTTTAAATCCACAGGAGAAAAAATGATAATGACTTGATAGCCAACAAAGTTTCAGTGATTTCCTGAACTCATGTAGTTGACTTAATTTGAGTTTAGTCTTATTTCAAATTAATGCAGACCCAAACTTCCCCTTGTTTATGAAGGCAATCCTTGACTTAATCTACACTTAGTATTGGCTTATAGTTGAATCTAGGCTATTAATAAACTAATAAAGCTCAAGACACTTGTGAACTTTCATGTCTGACTTAGGAACTGTGAGCTACACTGAAACCTCTCCCATGCTTATTTTTGGTGTGTTCCTATTTCAGTAATTCATATATTCATATTCATATATAAAACATAATTACACATATGCATATATAATTCATATGTTCTCTTCAGTATTCATCTATCACTCATCATATATAACACACAAGCTGAACAGAGCATAAATGGCACAGGAAAAAATTCAACCACCACAGCTGAAGATAAACATGGCATGGTAAATCAGCCAATAGATTTGATATTACTGCATGTGATGCTTGAAGAACTGCTTTTAAATTATTGTCTCGGTCTTCTTCTGATTTGCACTAACTTTCTTATGGAATAAATCTGTTGTCTACAGTGATTCTAGACTCTTAAAATTATGTAAATCAAACCAAAATTTGACCCTTAAAATATTTACTGCATTTTTTTTGTTACTAAGTGTAGTTCTATCCTCTGCAATCTGCTAAGACACAAAATACATAAGAAAGGACAATGTACAACATTTTACTTGTTTATCACATTTCAGAATGTAATTTTTAAATATATAAACAAACAGTCATACTTAGATTCTGAACTGGCATTTAGTAAGAGCACAGTATTCACAACTGTCTTTCAGTTTCCTTTTGTTGCATCTCATGAATTTAAAATATAACCCTTGCTACTACTGTTGTATGTCATAATATGAAATATCTTCTGCAATACTCTAAATAGGATAGGCATTACTTTTATTAGCAATGGGTTTTTGCATCTGTAAAAGTCAGTACGGGGGCAAAATTGCAAGACTAAATCTTCCAAAGTATTTTTTTCTTTTGTGTCAGAAATTGTAAGAAATTGCAAGAAATTGCAATTATTTGTTATATGTGATTTCAGGATAAAATTATGATAATAAGGAACAGTATATCACTGCACTGTTGTCTTATTAGCACTTTCTTCATTGAAAATTTGCTGGTGAGTCCAGAAAAAAAATTATTAATAAAAGATATATGAGTCTATATGCTTTCAACTTCGGATCAAATCACATTGGCTGAAATATTACAGTAACCAGTAAGGTAACCACCTACCTATTTTCACTTTTGCTTTGAAAAATAAGGCTTATTAAAAATACATACTATACTTTAAATTGTAGAAGTGCTTTTTGCACGGCATTACTGTTTCTGCATCCAGACTGCCAAAGATCAGCTCTGTCTATGAGCCTCTTTAAGCTGAACTTTTTTTGTTTGTTTCTCATTTATAAATAGAAAAGGGTGTGGAAAAATGCATTTCTATTCAAATGAATCCACTTCTACATAATAAAACAAATGTTACAATGTGATCTTGTTCAGGCAAACAGCTCAGGAAAGCAACTGCAAGCTTTTTCTTACTTCACTGCTATGCTTTATTGCTGAAGTGAAACACTTCAGGGAGATATTAAATATGCATGCTATTCTTTTTTTTCTAATTTTAGTATGAGAATTACCCTCAGAACTGTGTTTATACAGGATGCAGAATGTAGCAGATCTGTGGCAGAGTTAAGAAACCCGTGAGGAGGTATCAAAGTTTATGCATCTTACTTCAAATTAAATCTCTCTATCAGCAGGGTGTTTTCCTCTTATCTTTTATAGAGGCAAGAAGATGGGTTGAGAAATGTATTAGGTGCCTTGTGCTTCATTGTTGTTTTTATCCTTTACTTTCTAAAACTAAAGAGATGCATTAAAACTGTTCATGATAAGCTCTAAAATGTTATTTACTATCATTTGTTTTTACAGTTCTGTGAGATATTTTGGTTTTTCTAGGAGTTCTGACCTGGAATAACTTAAGTATCTGCATTAGAAAAAAAAAAAATATATATCTTACATAGCCTCCTTTTGTGAGATTTTAAGGTTTCATTTTAGAACTAGGAAGATCAATCTGAAGTCCAATTTTGCAAAAACTTTATGTTTCACTATGACTTGATATTTGTTGTGGGGTTAATTTACAACAGTCACTGCCCAAATTCTTTTTCCAAATGATGTATTGACTATTTACTTCTTTATTTGAAATTGGAAGTTAAAAGTAATGACATCTTAAAAAAAAAACCAACTAAAAATGGCACTTAATTAATTACTTTGTTTGAGGAGGCATACAAGTACCTGCTTCAGACTGATTACTTAATATGAGGCCCATCAAAGTCAGTGGTAGGCAAGCACCTCCTCACAGTGAAATACGTATTAATATGCCTAGAAACAATGTCTACAAATAGATATTTAGAGGTATACAACATTAATTTTCACATTTGATGACACTGCAGGACTGTGTCCAATTGAGAGTCAGTGAACTCCTTGCAACACAGCCCCAGTAGCTTATTAAGGACACTTAACTAGGTTGTAGGATACTAATGATCAAGCTTTTGTTTCTAGTCATGGATAACCATGAGAAAATAGAGATTTCGTTACTCAGTTAAGTGCTCTGAATCAGCTTTTTTTTTGTGATAATACAAGAGATACCTGCATGAGTTGCAGCGTGAATATGAGTGCCTCATTTGGGCTGAAGTTTCTGCTAACATCTGTATACATAAAAGCTAAACGATGAAATACCTAATGGTCTTCTCTCTTGAAAGCCTGATCTAAATTCCATTAAAATTGCTGGAAAACTTCCCACTGACTTCAGTAACCATAGGAGTCTGCTTTTACAGCTTTCACTCAGGCAATGCTCCCAGGGTACTCGGTGTGATTTGTACATGGCCAAGACCCAGATAAAAAAGAAAGTGACTTGGGCA
This sequence comes from Nyctibius grandis, assembly GCF_013368605.1. Lineage (NCBI taxonomy): Eukaryota > Metazoa > Chordata > Aves > Nyctibiiformes > Nyctibiidae > Nyctibius > Nyctibius grandis. Next base: position 84,397,066 of record NC_090659.1, read on the forward strand.
ACAGACTTATTTGAGTAATTTAATGTATTTCCTGTTTGTTAGATTAACAAATAGTTTTTCATTAACTGGAATTACACATAAATGTATTTTATTCAAACTGACAGAAAATCCATTTGAGAAAACAATTTTGTTCCATTATGTCTCTTCATGGTGTTGTGTACAACCACATGAAGCTGGAGTACTGTCCTGGTTTGGCCCAAACCAGGCCAATTAGTCTTAGAGAAACCAAGGTCACTGCTAAATTCCTCACTGCTTACGAGTGAAGAGCCAAAGGGGGGTCGCAGCTGCAGGGGGGAGCAGACAGGGCAGGTGACCCAAGATTGACCAACGAAGTATTCCATCCCACACACGTCATTCTCACTTTCCTATTTATCACTAACCCACTGCCTCCTGGAGGTGGGGCCCAGGAGGGAGGGGCCCTCCTGTCTCCCACTGATTGGTACAGCTTTGCCAGTTTCCAGTTAAAAGCCTGCAGGTGTGATGGCAGTGGGAGCTATTGCATTTTGCCCTCTGCCTGTGCTGGGGGGAGCTACTGCATTTTCCCCTCTGCTTGTGCTGGGGGGAGCAACTCTGCCTGAGAAGGATTTCCAAGCTCTCAATCTTGGCTTTGTATATATTTGTATATATTTGATTATTTCTATTATTATTCTTATTATACTCTTTTTCATTATTATAGTTTATTAAAACTGTTTTAACTTTCCAACCCATAAGTCTCTCTCCCTTTTTCCCTTTCCCTTGGGGGGGGGGGGAGAGGGTTAACAGAGAGCATCTGCCACCTGGTTAATAGCTGGCCCAGCTTTAAACTGTGACAGATTCATTGGTGCCCAATGTGGGGCACGAGAGAAGCTCCAACAGGTTACTCTGATAAGTTGAATCCTGGCTCTGGTGGGAGGAGACCCGGAGACCTCAGCTGAGAGAATATCAGATTTCTTCCTTTGAGATTTATGAGGGGTTGGAAAGTTAAAACAGATAGTGAAGATGGTGATGTCATTTTTGAATGCTGTGTTATCTCATCTTTTTATGGAGTTTCTTTCACAGTTGAGTATTGCAATGATGCCTTACCTGCCGTGGGCACTGTGTTATTGCTTGCTTCTTATGAATGTTTACATGCAGTTTAGCAGTGGGCGCTGGTCGAAATGTATTGTTTTGGTATGGGGTTTGATACTGATTTATACTGTGATAAACTGGGCAGTTAATATTCTGATCTCTTGTCTCTATGACACAATGATGGGCAGCTTTAATCGCGAATCAGTAGCAGCGACTTCATTTGCACGCTCCAGGCGTCCTTTAGTTGATTCTGTTAATGATTACACTTCCAGTTTTACTTTGGGAAATAGTACCTTCTCGTTTTCTGCCAAGCTGATTCCACTAGATTTTGCGAAATTAGGATGGTGCTGTCTAGGTGGCATGTTTTTATTTTTGGTTGTCCTGAATGTGTTTCTGATGTGGGATAAGATTAAATATCGGTGCAGGGACAGTTGTAGGTGTTATGCAGCCACCTCGGATCCTACAGCGTGTGCTGCCACTACAGCCACTAAACCCACTGAAACCTTGGCAGCCTGCACCACAGCTGCTACACCCCCCAAGATGGCCACTGCAGCTACTCAGACTCCAGCATCTATTGAATCTGTACCAATTGCTCCTGTAACCAGGAAGAAATACCAAAAGAAATCAGCTCGTGAAGAGGAGGATGATGACTCAGAGCCTTCTAAGGCAGAGCCATCATATGACCCAGGTGAGGGCCCTCCTCAGGCAGAGATAGGGCCCGACACAGATGGGGGTTTCCTCGATCGTCCTTTTAAAGCAGACCCATCACAGAAGAAAGGTCCTTCTAAAGCAGAACTATCCCAAGAGGAGGACTCGGATGTAGAGATAACCTACCACTCTTTATCCCTGAAGGACCTGAGAAATATAAGGAAAGACTTTAGCCGTTATGACGGTGAACCTATTATTACCTGGTTGCTCCGATGCTGGGATAATGGGGCAGACAGCATGCAATTAGATGGCAGAGAAGCCAGACAGTTGGGATCCCTGTCCAGAGATGGTGGTATTGATAAGGCGCTCGCAAGAAAGTCAAACACTATCAGTCTCTGGAGGCGACTCTTGTCAGCTGTAAAGAGCAGGTATCCCTATAAAGATGACGTTATGAGTCACCTAAGCAAATGGACCACTATAGAAAAAGGTATTAACTACCTTAGAGAACTGGCTGTGCAAGAGATTATTTATAGACACCCACGGGAAGTTGTAGATCCTGTAGATCCTGATGAAGTGGAATGCAACCGATCCATGTTCCGGAAGGTTGTGAAGAATGCTCCACCGACATATACCCATACATTGTCAATATTAGTATGGGGAGAAGATGATATGGCACGTTCTACTGTGGGCGAAATGGCTAACTGTATGCGACAGTATGAAGATAGTATTTCTTCCCCACTGCAGGCACGCATCTCGGCTGTGGAAAAACTGACTAAGGAAAACAAGGACTCATTTAAACAACTGTCTGACAAACTGTCCAGGATCGAGAATAAACTTGACTCTCTACCTACACAGGCGCGCGTTGCAGCCGTTAGGAGAAAACGCTCTCCTACAGGACCAGCTCAAAGGAAACAGAACACATCACGAGGTATCCTGTGGTTTGCCCTGCGTGGTTATGGGGAGGACATGAGCAGATGGCATGGACAACCTACCAGTACCCTACAGGCACGAGTACGTGAGTTGCAAGCTAAAAGAAATACCAGAGAGAATTTTTCTAGAAGGATGGCTGCTCCAGTTACCAGTGAGCAGGACCCCAGTCAGGGTAGATGGGCCTCAAATCACTTTTTCCCAAGTGTGAATAGGAGAAATGAAGGTCCAGTCCCTGTGAGCAGCACGAATCCATTTCTTAATTAGGGGGGCCCTGCCTCCAGCCAGGTGGAGGAGAGGGACAACCGAGTTTATTGGACTGTGTGGATTCGATGGCCTGGCACATAAAAACCACAAAGGTATCGAGCCCTGGTAGACACTGGTGCACAGTGCACCCTAATGCCATCGGATCATAAAGGGGCAGAATCTGTCAGTATTTCAGGAGTAACAGGAGGATCTCAAGAGTTATCTGTATTGGAGGCCGAAGTGAGCCTAACTAAAAATGAATGGAAAAAGCACCCCATTGTGACTGGCCCAGATGCTCCGTGCATCCTTAGCATAGACTACCTCAAGAGCGGGTATTTCAAGGACCCAAAAGGGTATAGATGGGCCTTTGGTATAGCAGCTGTAGAGACTGAGGACATTAAACAGCTGTCTACCTTGCCTGGCCTCTCAGAAGATCCTTCTGTTGTGGGGTTGCTGAAGGTTGAAGAACAACAGGTACCAATTGCTACTACCACAGTGCACCGACGACAATATCGCACCAATCGAGACTCCCTGATCCCCATTCATAAACTGATTAGACAATTAGAAAATCAAGGAGTGATTACCAAGACTCGCTCACCCTTTAATAGTCCTATATGGCCAGTGCGAAAGTCTGATGGAGAATGGAGATTAACTGTGGACTATCGCGGCCTAAATGAAGTTACGCCACCGCTGAGTGCTGCTGTGCCAGACATGCTAGAACTTCAATACGAACTGGAGTCAAAGGCAGCCAAGTGGTACGCCACCATAGACATTGCTAATGCATTTTTCTCTATTCCTTTGGCACCAAAGTGCAGGCCACAGTTTGCTTTTACCTGGAGAGGTATCCAGTATACCTGGAATCGACTGCCCCAGGGGTGGAAACACAGTCCTACTATTTGCCATGGACTGATCCAGACTGCACTAGAAAAGGGTGGAGCTCCAGAACATTAGCAATACATTGATGACATCATTGTGTGGGGTGATACATCAGCAGAAGTTTTTGACAAAGGGGAGAAAATAATCCAAATTCTTCTGAAAGCTGGTTTTGCCATAAAAAGAAGCAAGGTCAAGGGACCTGCCCGGGAGATACAGTTTTTAGGGATTAAATGGCAAGATGGGCGTCGCCAGATCCCGATAGAGGTGATCAACAAAATAACAGCTATGTCCGCACCAACTAACAAAAAGGAAACACAAGCCTTCTTGGGCGTTGTGCGTTTCTGGAGAATGCATATTCCAGATTACAGCCAGATTGTACGCCCTCTTTATCAAGTGACCAGAAAGAAGAATGATTTTCAGTGGGGCCCTGAACAACGACAGGCTTTTGAACAGATTAAACAAGAGATTGTGCATGCAGTAGCCCTTGGACCAGTCCGTACAGGACAAGATGTTAAAAATGTGCTCTACACCGCAGCTGGGGACAATGGTCCTACCTGGAGCCTCTGGCAGAAAGTACCAGGGGAGACTCGAGGTCGACCCCTAGGATTTTGGAGTCGAGGATACAAGGGTTCCGAGGCCAATTACACCCCAACTGAAAAAGAGATACTGGCAGCATATGAAGGAGTTAGAGCTGCCTCAGAGGTAATCGGTACTGAAGCACAGCTTTTCCTGGTACCCTGATTACCAGTACTAGGCTGGATGTTCAAGGGTAAGGTTCCCACTACCCATCATGCAACTGATGCTACATGGAGTAAATGGATTGCATTAATTACACAGAGGGCTCGAATAGGAAACCCTAATCGCCCAGGAATCTTAGAAGTGATCATGGACTGGCCAGACAGCAAAGACTTCGGAATGCCACCAGAAAAGGAGGTGACACGTGCTGAAGAAGCCCCACCATATAATGAACTACCAGAGGATGAGAAGCAGTATGCCCTGTTCACCGATGGATCCTGCCGTCTTGTAGGAAAGCATCGGAAGTGGAAAGCTGCTGTATGGAGTCCTATACGACGAGTCACAGAAGCCACAGAAGGACAAGGTGAATTAAGTCAATTTGCAGAGGTAAAAGCCATCCAGCTGGCTTTAGACATTGCTAAACGAGAAAAGTGGCCAAGGCTGTATCTTTATACTGACTCATGGATGGTAGCAAATGCCTTGTGGGGGTGGTTAAAGCAGTGGAAGCGAAGCAACTGGCAGCGCAAAGGTAAACCTATTTGCGCTGCTAAATAGTGGCAAGATATTGCTGCTCGGCTAGAGAAACTAGTCGTGAAGGCACGTCATGTGGATGCTCACGTACCTAAAAGTCGGGCAACTGAGGAACATCGAAACAACCAACAAGCGGATCAAGCTGCTAAAGTGTTCCAAATAGATTTGGACTGGGAACATAAAGGTGAACTATTTTTAGCTCGGTGGGCTCATGACACTTCAGGTCATCAAGGAAGAGATGCAACCTACAGATGGGCTCGTGACCGAGGGGTGGACTTAACCATGGACTCTATTGCACAGGTTATCCATGATTGTGAAACATGCGCCGCAATTAAGCAAGCCAAACGGTTAAAACCTTTGTGGTATGGGGGGCGGTGGTTGAAATATAAATATGGGGAGGCCTGGCAAATTGACTATATCACATCCCCTATCATGCACCAGCCTCTGGGAAAATTGAACGGTATAATGGGCTGTTAAAAACTACCCTGAAAGCAATGGGGGGTGGAACCTTTAAAAACTGGGATAAACATCTGGCACAAGCTACCTGGTTAGTTAACACCAGGGGATCTATCAATCGAGCTGGCCCTGCTCAGTCAGACCTTCTACATACAGTAGAAGGAGATAAAGTCCCTGTGGTGCATGAAAGGAATCTATTGGGAAAAACTGTCTGGATTCTTCCTGTAACGGGCAAAGGTAAACCCATTCGTGGGATTGCTTTTGCTCAGGGACCTGGATGTACTTGGTGGGTGATGTTGCAAGATGGTGAAGTCCGATGTGTCCCTGAAGGTGATCTGATTCTGGGTGAGACTACTTAAGTCTGAACTGTATGTTGTTGCTGCATAAGTGTCTTTCAGGTTAAGACAGTGGTGATGAGACCGGAGCTAGCTTCATCAAGTGGCGTCCAGTAACCTCCTCGAGTCTGACATCTTTAACCTGCAACCCGTGGGCACGAACCATGACGAAAGAGAGACTGCTAGCCAGAGAGACTGCTGAGAGACTGCTAGCCAGATGGAAACCCACAATCCTGAACCAAATGAACTTAATGAACTTTTTGTATAGAGATGAATCATAAACTAGTGATATGTGTATATATATTTGAAAATGAAAAGGTAGTGGTGATCTGAGTATGACGTGAATGGTATGGAATAAGGGGTGGAATGTCCTGGTTTGGCCCAAACCAGGCCCATTAGTCTTAGAGAAACCAAGATCACTGCTAAATTCCTCACTGCTTACGAGTGAAGAGCCAAAGGGGGGTCGCAGCTGCAGGGGGGAGCAGACAGGGCAGGTGACCCAAGATTGACCAACGAGGTATTCCATCCCACACATGTCATTCTCACTTTCCTATTTATCACTAACCCACTGCCTCCTGGAGGTGGGGCCCAGGAGGGAGGGGCCCTCCTGTCTCCCACTGATTGGTACAGCTTTGCCAATTCTCCAGTTAAAAGCCTGCAGGTGTGATGGCAGTGGGAGCTATTGCATTTTCCCCTCTGCCCGTGCTGGGGGGAGCTACTGCATTTTCCCCTCTGCCTGTGCTGGGTGGAGGTACTGCATTTTCCCCTCTGCCTGTGCTGGGGGGAGCAACTCTGCCTGAGAAGGATTTCCAAGCTCTCAATCTTGGCTTTGTATATATTTGTATATATTTGATTATTTCTATTATTATTGTTATTATACTCTTTTTCATTATTATAGTTTATTAAAACTGTTTTAACTTTCCAACCCATAAGTCTCTCTCCCTTTTCCCTTTCCCTTTCCCTTGCGGGGGGGGGGGGAGGGTTAACAGAGAGCATCTGCCACCTGGTTAATAGCTGGCCCAGCTTTAAACCGTGACAAGTACATGAGATAGACACAGTATGAAACAGCTTAATCAAATATAGCAGCATCATATAACTGCATTAGTAATACAAATACAACATATTTTTAGCATATCTGCCATTATCAATCCACTGCTAGACACAGGACTCCCTGTGTGTTACATCTTCTGCAGTATCTGGTTAGTCTGTACCCCTGCTGTTCTCGATTATCTACCAGGTTCTGTCTCTCTGCAATTCTGTTTAGTCTCTTCTTCTGGGATTCCCAGGCTTTGGCAACAATTCCAGATCTGTCTTTATCAATCTGTCGTCTTTTCTTTTGATGATGCTCTTGCACATTGCCATTGCTGTTCTGGATCATCTCATATGTTATTTCACATTACTGTTTTATCCATTGAATTTGCTCCTTAAATATTAACATAATTCTTATTATAATTTATTTCGTTCTTTGTGGAACAACTTATATTTTGGTTTTTTTTTTCAGTTGTGGAAATAACACAAATAGATTGTGTATTATTAACAAGGAAATTATTGTATCAGTTTTATAAACTTTCTCCCAGATAGGTAAATGCACTGATGTGTATACAATCAACACAAGACTATGCACTATTTAGATCCCACTTACAGCTTCAAAAAGGTGTTTAGTAAGGATCTTAGACTTTTAACCAGAAGAATAAGATCTGCATTCAAATCCCTGTCAGGTAGAAGAGGATACCCAGTTCCTGGGTGAATAGTTTCAGTGTTAATGGCTAGCATGATGTAACATGTTCATTTTAGTTTAATTTGTTTTGCCTTATGTGTCTGTTCTTTTTACTTGTTTTGGGTTTCATGTGCGTTCCATGAACTCTATCTGCATTTGAACACTAGAACTGGTTGAAAAAAAGCAGTTGCTTTAACAAAGAATGTCACTAACATTTCACAAATGTGAATTTTTGCTGAATGACTGAAAACACTTCTATTTCTCTATAGAAATTACAATAAAATAATCTAGTTTCATAATCAGTAATTGGAAGAGTGGAACTCTGATAATTTGGGACTGGCAGTGGTCTACAAATCTTGCCTCTTCCATATTTCCATATTCCAACTGAATTCAGTCTAGCCTAGAGCCGTATTAAGTCAAAGTTCTTATTGTATAAGGACTATTCAGTGGTAGATACAGTCTCAGCCAAAATGAAAATAAAGTCCTCACAATAAACAAGAAAAAACATACTAATTGTCACTAGTTGGCATTACTGATTCGCAGGCTTAAACAGGTAAAAAAGTCATAAAGAGTGGATTTTGTTCTCCACACCTTTGAAAAATATATAACCAAACAAAGCAAAGCCATCGGCATAGTTTGTTTAGCACTAGTTACACACCCACTGTAGAAAAGGCATTTGCTGTGTTAAAATGAATAATGTTTAGGTTTATGAGATTAAATTGAATAGAAGACTAGTCACAGGTATGTCCCTATACCAAGATACTGTTAAGAGGGAACAAAGACTTTTTTTTTTATGCTATTTTTAAAATATACATAGAATTTATAAATCACATGGATATGAAAATATAAATTATATATTTAAATATATACATATTACATATATGTTTTATATACATTTATATATGGTATATGTGTTTCCATATTTGTATGTATTTGCATGTACATGTGTGTGTGTGATTCCAATAGTGAAAGCAGTTACTAGGCTTCTGTTTTTTAGTCCAATACTTGCAAAAATATTTTATTAGTTTGTAAATATGTTTCTTGGTGTGTAGGTATAAGGGAGACATGTAAGAAAAAACCCTGTTTTTGAGAACTCCTGAAATATGTGAATTATTGATAGATGAGTACAAAACTGAACAGAATAGGTACAGATAAACTCCACTTCTAGTCTGGAAGAATAAGTATATACACATAGATACTTTCCTTTACAAATCAAACAAATGTAAAGCCTTACTTTTCCGTTCTGAAAGGGACTTGAACTTTCAGAGGTGTGAGATGCCCTCTGATGGAATTAAAAGCAGGAGCAGTCCTAAGTTATTCTATCTTTTGAATTATATGCAGGGGTGACAGAAGAAAGAGAGTAATCTAATAAGGTCCTCTTCATAAATTGATACATCACCTTTATTTCCAATGAGATATGAGGTCCCTAAGCATCTCAGAAGTTGAAGTGCTACTATAGCAGTACTCATGTAATTTGTAGTGATTTTCTCCCTTTTCCTATATTTTTTGATTACTAACTTTAAAAATCTATGGATTCATTTTTTTGAAAGTACTTGGAGTTTACAGCTGAGGTCCTCCCACAACTTGTGCAGGTTACAGGTGTTAGAAGACATCAAATCTGATTTATCTGCTTCTGTTCAAGAGTTGCTCTACTTAACTCTAAGATGTATCCCTCTCGTTTTGTAGGCAAATGAAAATTTTTCAGGAGCTAATGTAGACTTCTTAATATGTCAGCTTGACCGATGTCTCATTGTGAAGTCTTTGTTCATTGATTCAAAACCTATCTCACACAGATACTTTAAATATATAGTGATAAGATTCAAGTCTGCATTGACTTCTGGCCGTCTCTTTATCAGAAATACATTGATGAATTGAAAAGAATGAAGCAACAGAAGCGGTCAGGGAATTAAGCTCATTTGATTTAAGATAAGCATACATTAAAAGAATGTAAGTGTTTACAAATTTGCTAAGAGACAGCAAAAGAGGCTCCATGATTATCCCTTGGCTGTTGCTCAAAGATGTACATACCAAAGAAATGGAAAGGATCACAGAAAAAATGTATATGTGGTAGGAAAACAATACAATGAAATTAAAGCAGTCAAAGTTGGTGTGAAGATCAGAATTTTCTGAGCCTGAGATTGGATGTATTAGACTACAATTGTGGTGGGAAAAAGTTGTATCAGTGGGTTTATTTAAGTCAAACTAAGTAAAGCATAAATACAAGGGATAACTCTGTGCAGACAAGAAAGGCAGGAAAAAAATTACTATTTAAAAAGAAAGCACTTCTAATCTCTTGATTTCATGACAGATAATAGAGATGGAAGAAGAATGAAGCCAAAAACAAGTATATGTTAAGGGTGAATCAAGCAAGAAATATAGGGTGCTTGGATTGTCTTGTGATGAGAAATAAGAGTACAATATTGTTCATGTAATGGAGTTCAATCAACAAAAATCCCCATTAATTCGAATTTAGTCACATATAACCCTCTTTAGTGCCACGTAGCACCTCAGTCTGCCTGCTTTCTAGGACTGCTTTACCCTGAAATGCATTACTTACTCTTCTTAGCCTGAATGCTCACTTGCCAATGACAGTTAATTCATCATGCCTGCTCAGAAGGGCCTGTTTTGAGGGAACAGGTACTTATCTTCAGGCTGGAACTCAGATGTGACTCATATGTATGATCCAACTCCACTGAGAAACCCCAAAACATAAATGTGATTTGCTACTGTCAAGTTTGTGTATAAACATCATGTCTCATTTGATAGCTGTGTTGTAGCTTAAACATGAAGTAGGAATTCGTAAACTTGGTTTTTTGACCCTGTCAGATGGAAAGGCTTTGAACTTGCATCTCCTAGGACACTGCTGTGACAACTGATCTGTGGAGTATCCTCAGTAGGAGATCTTACATTTTTTGAGACTAGATCACTGTACAGTTACAGATGAGAGTGTAACGGAGTTAGAAGAAATGCAAACTAATCTTCTACAACAGTTAGGGATCACATGTAGCGATGGGTCTATCTGTAGACAGATTACAAAAACCATGGTAGGCTCAGATGCTATTTTGAACTTTTGGTTTGGTTTGGTTTTCTATTAGAAAGAAAAATCCCTACTTGATTAAGTCTTATGCTCTGAAGATAAAACGAAAAACTGAGTCAGTCATGAGGCGAACATAGTGTGTATGCCTCGCATTTCTTACCAGTTCTTATGCAGAAATTAGAATCTGAATCTTCACTGCCTCTATAGGGAATTTGATCACTCCTTTTCTTGCAGACACCTAAAATTTTGCTATAATAGTGTTTAAATCGTGTACCTAAATTAGAAGGTCTGTGTTCGACCTACAGTGGTATTTCATTAAGTGAGGTAAATAAACATGCACAAATATTGATTTAGTAAATATGTAATCATTTGCCTGTGCTGAAAGTGTATTAATACATGACATGTACTTTGACATATGTTGACATATATCAATACATAATCTACAAAAAAAATTGGGAAAATGGTCACATATGGCTCATATTACAGTATGTAACTGATAGAATATAACATGAAATTTGCTTCTCTTCAGTCAAGGAGAAAATAAATTCACCTTTCTGAAATCAGGAAGAGTTTTGCATGTGTTAAAAAACAAATAAAGGTACCCTACAAATGAAAAGAGGAGAATAAAAACTATGGAGTAACTGATGTAGTAGAGCAAGATAATAGGAAAATACAAAATGAAAATATCCTATCTGGCCTCAGTCTTTTTGATGAACTTAGACAGAGGTCTAAGTTTTGGGAATTTTTTTTTAAACTAATTATTCTTTACTGACTTCTGTGAAAATATTTTTTTAATAATTTTTTAGATCTTTTCATTAAATCTGTTCATCTATTTGTAATCTTATTTTTGTCCTTCTTAACCAGTAAAGTTTATAATAACAATTAACTTAGTTGTGATAACGTATTGGCTTCAATAGGTAAGGAAAATACCAGTACAGCATATGTGTTTAAAGGGAAGACACATTCTATTTAGTACACATTTGGAAATAGCCATATGTATACACAGAAGGGTCTAATCTTTGGGAAAAGGGGCAGTCATATTTCTTACAGCTGGGAGATAAAAAAATCCCTTGGTCCATTTAAGAACAGTTTTGAGCAGAGAGTTGGCTCATTATATTTAGCATCTGGCCTATTTTATGTCTTTTCCTGAAGTTCAAGGACTGTAAGCCTGGAATTTGTAGGAGCACTTGGTTACATGTTGAACGCCAACACTTTCCTACCATAGTTTTTACTCCTGAAGTCTTTTGGATGCACTGGATGCTGTCTTCTGGGATTTTCTGTGGCTACTTGCAGCAAAGTATACAGCTTCCTTACCAGCACTACTATTATTTCCTGTTTTGCAATGGACAAATTTAAATGACACAAGCAAATAAATTAATAGAAAAATGATTTGATTCTGGCCAATCTGCAGAGGAGCCCACACTGGAGCAGATTTTCTGGTAGGACCTGTTACCCTGTGTGTAACCCATGCTGGAGCAGTCTGTTCCTGAAGGGCTGTACCCTGTGGAAAGGACTCATGCTGGAGCAGTTCATGAAGAATGGCAGCCTGTGGGAAGGATCCACATTGGAGAAGGTCATGAAGGACTGTCTCCCTTGGGTGGAAAAGCATGAGGAAGAAGGAGCAGCAGAGACAAAGCATTATGAACTGACCACAACCACCACTCTCCGTCTCCTTGTGTTGTTCAGGGGGAGGAGGCAGAAGAATTGAGAGTGAAGTTGAATGTGGAAAGAAGGGAGGAGTGGGGTGGAAGGCGTTTTTAGATTTGTTCTCACTTGTCATTATTCTATTCTGTTTAATTGGCAATAAATTAAATTAAATAAATAAAATAAATTTTCCCAAGTAGAGTCTGTTTGCTCATGATGGTAATTGGTAAGCAATCTACCTGTCCTTATCTCTACCCATGAGATTTTTGTCATATTTTCTTCCCCTGTCCTGTTGATATAGGGGGAGTGATAGAGCATCTTGGTTGCCACCTGGCAGCCAGCCGAGGTCAACCCACCAGACTTTCCCATAAAGTGTCAGTGAGGAAAAGGGTCAGTAATGGCTTACCTAGGGTCAAACATGTCCATCGTGTCTGCCTTGGTCAAACACATCCACAGCCAATATTCTAGTCAAAACACAACATCTTGCTTAATAGAATCTAATCCAAAACTAACATTGCATACAGAAACTGTGTAGGTTTAGAGAGTAAATCTTAGCTACAGTTATAAATGGTTTTGTTGGGTTTTTGTTTCCTGTCCCCTCTCAGTTCTATTATTGGTGCTCTCTGTGTGGACTAGAAGAACACAGCAGATCAATACCTGGCTCTGAGCCTAGTGTCACCGACAGAATTTTGGGGTTTTTGTTCACGGGTCAGTTTACATGACACCAGGCCTTCTGGCAACAGACAGGGTACACCTGTCTCAAAGAGGGAAAAGAATCTTTGCACAGGAGTTAGCAGGGCTCATTGAAAGAGCTTTAAACTAGATTTGAAGGGAGAAAAGGACAAAAACAGACTCGCTAGAGATAAGCCTGGGGGCAGCACACCAATGTTTGAGGGATTGTGTGCTAGCGAGGTCCTTCAGCCTGCCATCTCAGTGGAGGTAGGGGATGGAGATCCATGCAGCAGCAAAGATGCAAGGGTTATTGATGTGTTAGAAACCATGGAAGTGCCAGAGAATGGTCACGTAGGAATTAGGCCTTCTCCCCTGACAAAGGTGGTGGGATCAATAGCCCAGCTGAAGTGCATCTACACCAATGCATGCAGCATGGGCAACAAACAGGAGGAGCTGGAAGCCATTGTGCGGCAGAAAAACTATGATACGGTTGCCGTCATGGAAGCATGGTGGGATGACTCACACAACTAGAGTGCTTCAATGGATAGCTATAAACACTTCAAAGGGATAGGAAAAGAAGGATAGGCAGTGGGGTGGCCCTGTATGTTATGGAGTGTTTTGATTGTCTGGAACTTGATGATGGTGACGATAAGGTTGAGTGTTTATGGATAAGAATAAGGGGGAAGGCCAAAAAAGCAGATATCATGGTGGGAGCCTGTTATAGACCACCTCATTCTTGTGGGGGACTTCAACTTACCAGATGTCTACTGGACATACAGTCCAGCGGAAATGAAACAGTCTAGGAGGTTCCTCGAGTGTGTGGGAGAGAACTTCCTGAAACAGTTGGTAAGTGAGCCAACTAGGGAAGGCGCCCCACTGGACCTGTTACATGCGAAGAGAGGACTTGTAGGTGATATGATGGTTGAAGGCCGTCTTGGGCATAGCGATCATGAAATGATAGAGTTTGTGATTCTTGGAGAAGTAAGGAAGGGGGCCAGTAGAACTGCCACCTTGGACTTCCGGAAGGCAGACTTTGGCCTGTTTAGGAGACTGGTTGACAGAGTCCCTCTGGACTAACTGTAGTCCACGGAATATCACTACTCTGAACTGGAGTACATCCTGTCCTTGAATTCTTCTTCATACATCTGCCATATTAGATAAAGTATCAGAAGCTTCTCAGCTTCTCTAACCTGTTTTGGAAACTAGACGTAATTTTTTTGAGGTGCGAATGACAGAAATAAATGGAATTATGTAATATTAATAGCAAATATTAATTTATTACTTGAGAAATTAAAAGTTGAGGAATACTTTTCAAAAGGATTGCCTCTTTTCAGCTTCCTACATCTGCATTTAGACCTTTTCAATTTAGCACTCAGCACCTGGTTGCTATGACTGGTGAAGGCCACAGACTACTACCCCCTGCTGATCTTCCAGACAGGTGGGGAAGAAGCTGCATCCCGTAGTCTGAGGGGGATGAAGAAAACTACAAGGCCCTAGGACGGTTGGTGAAAGAGTCTGGGGCACAAGTTGTTTTCTCCTCCCTCCTTCCATTTTCAGGTGATGACGTGGGATGGAATAGTAAGATTCTCTTTATAAATGCCTGGCTACGAGACTGGTGCTACAGGCAGGGCTTTGGGTTCTTTGATAATGGCTGGTTTTATAAGACACCAGGCGTGACGGTAATACATGGGAAAGGTTTATGTCGTAAGGGCAAAAGGGTTCTGGGACAGGAATTAGCAGGGCTCATTCGGAGAGCTTTAAACTAGATGCGAAGGGGGATGGGGTAGTAGCTGGGCTTGCACCACTGGGGCAACGCTCTAGTGTTGAGGTAGACCAGGAGGCCCCCCATCCCCCTAGGGTGAAATCGGTGTGCTCAGCTCGCTCCCTGAAATGCCTGTACACCAATGCACGCACCATGGGGAATAAACAGGAGGAGTTAGAAATCCGTGTTCGGTCGGGGGGTTATGATCTAGTGGCAATTACAGAGACTTGGTGGGACACCTCGCATGACTGGAATGTGGTCATGGATGGCTATGTCCTGTTCAGGAAAGACAGGCCACTAAGGAGAGGTGGTGGAGTTGCTCTTTATGTGAGTGAACAGCTAGAATGTATTGAGTTCTGTCCAGGGGCGGATCAGGAGCGAGTTGAGAGTTTGTGGGTGCGAATTAAGGGGCAGGCTTGCAGGGGTGATACTGTTGTGGGTGTCTATTACAGGCCACCGGATCAGGATGAGGAGAGTGATGAGGCCTTCTACAGGCAGCTGAGAGCAGTCTCTCAATTACAGGGCCTGGTTGTCATGGGGGATTTCAACTACCCTGATATTTGCTGGGAGGCCTACTCAGCCAGCCATCCTCAGTCCAGGAGGTTCCTCCAGTGCATTGATGATAACTTTCTGATGCAAATGGTGGATGAGCCAACTAGGAGAGGAGCGTTGCTGGATCTTATCCTCACTAACAAGAAGGGTCTGGTTGAAGCGGTGAAGGTTGAGGGCAGCCTTGGTTGTAGTGACCAGTTCAGGATCTCATGTGGCAGGAACAGAATAGCTAGCAAAATCACAACCCTGGACTTCAGGAGGGCCAACTTTGGCCTTTTCAAGCAATTGCTAGGGGAAATCCCATGGGACAGGGTACTAGAAGGTAAGGGGGCTCAAGATAGTTGGTTAGCATTCAAGGACTGCTTCTTCCGAGCTCAAGACCAGAGCATCCCAACAAGTAGGAAGTCAAGGAAGGGTACCAGGAGACCTGCATGGTTAAACAGGGAACTGCTGGGCAAACTCAAGTGGAAGAAAAGGGTGTACAGATCATGGAAGGAGGGGCTGGCCACTTGGGAGGAATAGAAGTCTGTTGTCAGAGGATGTAGGGAGGCAACTAGGAAAGCTAAGGCCTCCTTGGAATTAAACCTTGCAAGAGAGGTCAAGGACAACAGGAAGGGCTTCTTCAAATACATTGCAGGTAAAGCCAACACTAGAGGCAATGTAGGCCCACTGATGAATGAGGTGGGGGCCCTGGAGACAGAGGATAAAAAGAAGGCGGAGTTACTGAATGCCTTCTTTGCCTCTGTCTATACTGCTGGAGGCTGTCCTGAGGAGCCCCGGACCACTGAGGCCCCAGAACAAGTCAGGATAGAGGAGGAATCTGTCTTGGTAGATGAGGGCTGGGTCAGGGACCAATTAAGCAAGCAATCTGGACATCCATAAATCCATGGGCCCTGATGGGATGCACCTGCGGGTGCTGAGGGAGCTGGCGGAAGTCATTGCTAGGCCACTCTCCATCATCTTTGCTAAGTCGTGGGCAACGGGAGAGGTGACTGAGGACTGGAGGAAAGCGAATGTCACTCCAGTCTTCAAAAAGGGCAAGAAGGAGGACCCGAGTAACTATAGACCGGTCAGCCTCACCTCCATCCCCGGAAAGGTGATGGAACAACTTGTTCTTGGTGCTGTCTCTAGGCACATCAAGGATAGGGAGATCATTAGGGGCACTCAGCATGGCTTCACCAAGGGGAAGTCATGCTTAACCAACTTGATAGCCTTTTATGAGGACATAACCCGGTGGATAGATGATGGTAAAGCTGTGGATGTGGTCTATCTCGATTTCAGTAAAGCGGTTGACACGGTCTCCCACAGCATCCTCGCAGCTAAACTGAGGAAGTGTGGTCTGGATGATCGCGTAGTGAGGTGGATTGTGAACTGGCTGAAGGAAAGAAACCAGAGAGTGGTGATCAATGGGACAGAGTCCAGTTGGAGGCCTGTGTCTAGCAGAGTCCCGCAAGGGTCGGTACTGGGACCAGTACTATTCAATATATTCATTAATGACTTGGATGAGGGAATAGAGTGTCAGCAAGTTCGCTGATGACACAAAACTGGGAGGAGTGGCTGACACACCAGAAGGCTGCGCAGCCATTCAGAGAGACCTGGACAGGCTGGAGAGTTGGGCAGGGAGAAATTGAATGAAATATAACAAGGGCAAGTGTAGAGTCCTGCATCTGGGCAAGAACAACCCCATGTATGAGTGCAAGTTGTGGACAGACCTCTTGGAGAGCAGCGTAGGGGAAAGGGACCTGGGGGTCCTAGTGGACAGCAGGATGACCATGAGCCAGCAGTGTGCCCTTGTGGCCAAGAAGGCCAATGGCATCCTGGGGTGGATTAGAAGGGGTGTGGTCAGCAGGTCGAGAGAGGTTCTCCTCCCCCTCTACTCTGCCCTGGTGAGGCCGCATCTGGAATATTGTGTCCAGTTCTGGGCCCTTCAGTTCAAGAAGGACAGGGAACTGCTAGAGAGAGTCCAGCGCAGAGCCACGAAGATGATTAAGGGAGTGGAACATCTCCCTTATGAGGAGAGGCTGAGGGAGCTGGGTCTCTTTAGCTTGGAGAAGAGGAGACTGAGGGGTGACCTCATTAATGTTTATAAATATGGAAAGGGCAAGTGTCATGAGGATGGAGCCAGGCTCTTCTCAGTGACATCCCTTGACAGGACAAGGGGCAATGGGTGCAAGCTGGAACACAGGAGGTTCCACTTAAATATGAGGAAAAACTTCTTTACGGTGAAGGTGACCGAACACTGGAACAGGCTGCCCAGAGAGGTTGTGGAGTCTCCTTCTCTGGAGACATTCAAAACCCGCCTGGACGCGTTCCTGTGTGATATGGTCTAGGTAATCCTGCTCCGGCAGGGGGATTGGACTAGATGATCTTTCGAGGTCCCTTCCAATCCCTAACGTTCTCTGATTCTGTGATTCTGTGATTCTGTGACTGCTTCATAAAGGCTTGTACAAAATCTGGAAGGTCATCCCAGTGACACAGTTTTGACTGGCCCCAAGCTGCTGATTATTTTGTAGACTCTGTTTAATTCTCTCTTGTTTTCAAGAAAGCCATGCGTGCCTGCAGCTGATGTGTAATGTTTGTTATTTCTGGATGAATGCACTTAATTATCTCTAAAAATCATTTAATCAACAGATGTCTCCTCCTCCTTCCTTTGTACTAATCATTCTCCTCATTTGCAAAACTTTTTTTCTGAGTCCTTGTGTTCCCTTTCTTCCTATCTCTGAAGGATTTCTCCTCCAAGGCAAAGCTCTCTCAAAACCAAAAATGTGTAGCTGCTTAATGCACACTATAAAAGCTTTGCAAATACTCCCTGGTGCATGTTTCAATAAATCGATGAGATCTGTCCAGGCAGCTTAAAAGGAAAAAGAAAGAGGGGAAAAAAAATAAAAGCACATAATTTTAGTAATTGCTGCAGTGTGTTGTAACAACTAATGCTTCAAAACACCCTACAGCACTATTAGCACTACATTATGGGTAAGAGATCAGAAATGTTCAGGGTTCACAACAGGGAAGTTACCCTCATAAGGTTAACACCACAATTAATAGAGGTTACATTTTCTGGTAAATCTTAATGACTACATGGGTAAAAAATATAGAATCATATTTCAAAGTGGAAAGAGAAATAGAAAGTATTACCTTCACAAAATGACTGTTGATATTGTGGAACCAACCTCATATTTTTTATACAATCATAACATTTTAAGAGCTGATACTGCAATGTTTTAATCTATTGTTATTATAATATCTGTGAAATTAATAGAAGTACTTAATAATGAAAAATAGGTGTATTTTGTTTATATATTGTGAAACAAAACATTGCCAGCTAAAAAACATTCTGCTTTTGTGCTTCAGAAAAGCAGGAGGCTCTGACATGACCACTTAAGTCATAGGAAATCTGGGAAAATAGTTACCCAGAATTGTTTAAAAGGATATATTTCTCCAATTTGAGAGAATTATTTTCATGCTTTTGGCCAAATATAAAGCTGAAATGATGATCAGGTTTGAAAGACAAAGCAATGACACAGTTTTCAAAATTACATTTCTTTTTAGAATCTGTTTATTCACAGAAATGCCCCATAGGCTTGTTGACATAGAATACACTCTCTTAAAGAAATACAGAAATAGTGTTACAGAAGTAGCAGAGTCTTTGACAGAAAATCCTAACAATATTTTTTCAGCCCTGTGACCAAGAAAATTGCTCTACACTTCTTTTTTTTTTTATAGTATGTATGTCATTTATCTGTTTCTGTATCCACTCACCCCAATGAGAATTTCAGACAGCTTGTTATCATTATTTATGTAGGCTTAGTTTCCTGGATCCTGCATCCCAGTATATATCACAGAGAGAATACTTTTCCACACCTACTCATTTTAGTATTAGTACTACTTATCACCGTATTATTATTATCCATGGTGCCTGAAAACATTTGTCACAGATCAAGACTTTACTGTTTTTCACGTGGTACAAACACATATCGAGTCAATTGTCCTTTCTTTACAGAGCTGACGTTTTGAATACAGAATAGGTGGATATAATGTTTATTACAAGGTATGTACTTCATATGATAAAACACAAGTAGAAATGGCTCTATCTGATTTAGTCTGCCATCATAGTCAATGAAGAGAAATAGGTACTCTTAAAGTGAAGACCTAATTTAGAAATCTAAACCAAGTAAAAGATATTGCAGCATATGCATGGCCATTTTCCTTCATTAAGTACAAAAGGATTCCAGGGATACCAGCTCAGATAGAGACTTCTGAAGTGTAGACAGTGTAAGTTACATGAAATAAATCCAAGTCATGGAAAGAATGAAGCTATTCTTAAGGACATTGCAGATGTTTCTACAATCAAAAGACCTAATGCGGGAAAGTGAAAAAAAAAAAGCATAATTTAGCATTACATGACATAAATATTTTAATATTTTATATCAAGGTTTTGGTAGAAAATATGTGTACCATAATCTAAATAGTAAATTCAGATCTGAACTACACTATATAATTTTGCTAGCATAGCCATTTTGTAGCAAAATGTCTGAGCTGTTAAAACCAGATATTTTGCTTGTTTAACTAATATTATATGGGGATATTGTGCAAATTTGCTAACAGAAAAAAGTCCTTTTTGGCATAAAATTTCTGTCCATATGGGTTCTGCTCATATAGCTATGGTTGTATTGCTATTACGGCAATAGACAGGATGTAGAATATTCAAGCCTCTCAGGGAAACAGTTGCAGAAATCATTAAGGAAATTTAATTTGCACGGGCCCCAAGTTCCCTAAATACAGGCCCTCTGTTAAAGGTCAGTTTGAAAATAGTCTAGTGCTAGCTAACCTTAAATACAAACGTTACATACTAAGGAATAAAGGCTATTATCAAAGAATAGATGCAACATATTTATTCTGTATTGTAACATTAGTGTGACATGGTGATCTTCAAAATATAAAAAAAATAGATTTCAATGATTAACCTTTTGTCTGGGAACACACTTGGTAACAAAAATGCTACCTGAGACAGAGTTTAAATTATTCTGTAGTAATAGGACTATTGTACATTTACCTGACTATTGAGACATTGGACAAACGACATGTGATTATACAAGGTTTTTAGGCTTTTTTATAGATTCTAGGGAGCCATCACATGTAGGAAACTCTACTTACTGAACTGCAGAGCAGTTATCTTTACTAAAGATTGAGAACATTAGGCTTAGATTCTCGTCATCACCTGTCAGATTTTTTCCATCTAAATATTATGTGTACAGCAATCTAATCTAATCTTTTTCCACAGTCGACCGAGAAATAATGGCATCTTTACAGACAGCAGATCATCAGGATGGGAAGAAAGGTAGGATCTACACATAGGAGAAAACAGTCATCTTCTCATAGTCTCCAAAGTACTACTTTTGTAGTGATCTTAGCAGTTTCTCACAATGTGGGAAAGGTTTGGGCCCCTCCTCGACAGCTTTACCTTGAAGCTGGCTGCAGGTCTTGTTCTTCAGATACTTGTCCTAAAAGTAAGGTCACTAGCAATCTTGAGAATAAATTGGAGAGAAAACTGAGCAAAGAAGAGTCTAACAACTCTTTGGTTTGCTGATGAAAACATGGTGCAACACATTGCCCAGAGAAGTTGTGGATGTCCTGTCTTTGGAAGTGTTCAGGATCAGTTTGGCCACGGCTTAGATCAATCTGATTTAGTGGAAGTTGTCCTTTCTTATGGCAGGGGGGTTGGACTAGGTGATCTCTAAAGGACCTTTCCAACCTAAACAGTTCTATGATTCTGTGATTCTATGAGTCTAGTATTCCAACTGGAACAATAACAGGTAAATGCATGAAGAGACTTTAGACCAGAAATGTTAAGGAGGCTTTTCAAATCACTTATTTAATTATATATGAAGAGATATGAACTGCATAAAATTAGTTCTGAAGGTAACAACATCTAGTTTAAACTCTACTTTGTGAAACCTTTTATTGCTACCTATACTGTTAGCAGTTTTGGATTCACAGTGCTAGGAACCCCATGTTTTTGGTTCATCCTTGTTTCCAATATCAAAAAATTTTCCCATATAATTATTATATCATTCCATTTTTATGCAATTTAAGCAATCTCTGAACACTGGCTTTAGCCTTCCTTTGCTAGGGCTCTTCCACTTTGATCTTCCTAGCACTGTGGTCTATTCATATTATCTAAGAACAGTAATTGGGAAAATATTTTTTTATCTTAGTTCACCTTCACCTTGTATTTACTTCACAAAGGTACAAATAGTTACACTTGCTGAAAACTGATGGAGAATCAAGCCCAAATGGTTTCATTTACACTTATGTGATGCAAGAGAATATACCATACAGAGTGCAAGACAATTTATTAGAACAGAAAATGCTGGTCCAGCTTTCACAGAATGCATAATAAAGTACTTTCTTCTCTGTTTTCCTGCCTTCCCTAGCTGTATGTATAAAGAGGAGAGGAAGAAGGAATTTTATCCTGGGTTTTCTGTATTATTAAAGTACGGGGAAAAAAAATAATCGCTTATGGTAGGCATATGAAATATCAATGAAAGTGAGGTAGGTCTAATTCTGATTCAGATTGTGTACTGCCTTGAAAGAACTTTAGTCCTCATCCTCACTCTTTTGTGCTCATTTTTGGAACCAAGAGCATTATCCCCAGTTCTGCAATAGAAACAATTTGTTCCAGGGTCCTTAGCCAGTAGTGTTCCAGAAACAAGACAAACTACAAAGTAATTCTCCCAATACGTTTGTCAGAACAATGTGATACATGCCCAAGTGCAAGAGTAGCAACAAAGCATTGATGATATTTCTAAAGCACCAGTTAATTAAGTTGTTGTTCATGCAGTAAATACAGCATCAGACTCCCAGGCCTGTCCTACTGTGTTGAGGGACATTAGAGTTACATAGCAGACGTTGGAAACAAGGACATGCTTCAGGCATAATGAAGAAAACTGTGGCGGGGGGGAAAAAAGCAAATGAGGAAACAAAAGGAACCTATGACAGATAACACAGTAAAAGATATTGGATCAAAAGCTATTTTTATTTCTTTTTATGTAAATGAAAGTTCTAAGGAAATTTTCTGCAATACAAATGAGGGGATTGAGGATTCTATACCAAGAAGAACATATTAGCAATAATAAATAAATAAGAATGTGAGTGAAACTAAACTAAACTAAACTAAAACTTTAATTTCCCATGAGAAGGAAAAATTGGTCTGTAGTTACAAACAGCTAGTGTAATTAGGAAAGACTGAACAGCTTTACTTTCTTGGCTATAACCAAAATTGGTTATTTCTCTGTTCTGATAGACCTACACAAAGGGAAAAGATATTCCAGATGTATTTACTGCACTTTTAAACCTCTAAATCATAAATCCAGACATATGAGAGAGATGGGGAAAATATAATTTGTTTATGATATTAGCAGTTAATTATTTGTTGTGTGAATCGTGGTGCAAAATTGCACTTAATGGAAATACTAATGAGAAATTTACTGAAGTCTATATTGCTCTTTGAAGGACTAAGAATAGTTTACTGGAAGAAAAAGTCCATTGTATTTGCAAATATATTTCTCAGCTTCCAGGCTTATCTGAGTATGAAAGCTGTAGCGTTCTTTCTGCAACGCTTTCAGCAGGTAGAGGTATGTCTTGCTGTTCCACAACAGTGACACATGGACTGACACATTAATGCTCATGTTATTTAGGTAGAAAATTCAGCATAGATATGCCTGCTATGCCTGCCTCTGCCTTGATTTCATAGGTAGGGAGGCTGTGGAAGAATATCTGCCACTAGTTTGACATTTTTCCTCTCTATTCTCCTGAAGCAAATGAGAATAAGAACAACTGGTTTTAGAAGTCAGATTTTTTCTATATGTACGGCCTAATAGTTAAAAGCACTTAATTGCATGGAAACATATCACTTAATACTTCTGTGATTTGTGTCCTTCATCCTACATTGTGATGGAACTGGTTTGTGATCAATGAACAATATAAATTTATCAGTTAGCAAGTAATATTTTAGTAATTCTACATTCCAGTTTGTAATCTAACGCTTCTAATGGCAGAATGTTTTTTTTTAAATCTGAGTACTGCCATAAGCATAGTCTGCCTTTCTCTGTGCTTTGCTTGAAATCACATCAGTGTATTTTCTCCACTGATAGCATTAAATTGTGACTTAAAACCGTTTCAGAAAATGGGATTATGCAGCACTGAGAAAGGCCTGAAGAGTCACCATATACAGAAGGACACTACCTCGTATTCCACTAATCTGCCCTGTATAATGGTGATGGTTGTTGTTTGCTTTAGGTTGCTTCTACAAGTTCCAGGTCTTTGTTGTGGATGGTCCATGGATGAGGATGCTTTGGGAGGGGAAGAGAAAAAAAAAAGAAAAAAAAAAAAGCCGTATCAATATGGACAGGAACATCAACAACAACAAAAAAATCCCTATTAAGGAACTGCTGACAGCTAGTCCCTCTGGAAGTGCAGCCCATTTAGTAATTGCTACTAAGGATTGATAGTGGAACTGGATGGTTGTAGGAATGTGGAAAAGAAAAGATGTGGTTGAAAAAGGTGTCCTCGACAAAAAAATGATAAAGGAAAGGAAGAAAAGCAAACAGAAGCTAAAAGAAAACAATGTGACTTTTTTTTCTGTTTGTTTTTGTTTTTCCCAGAGAGTACAACAGCTTGATCAATGTAAATACAGTTAAATATGTACCTGATATTTTCCTAATATTATTTTGAATCTATACAGGTATTTATTTTCCTTTCCCATTTTTTTCCCCCCTTTGTTCCCTTTTCCCCCCCTAGAAATGCTGTATTTTTACAAATTGTTTTTTGAGATAATCTCTCTATTCTGATGTATAGAAAAAGTTGCCATGTACAGTGTTTCAGGAAATAATGAGAATACTGTATTTATAAAGAACTAAATGGAATCCTGTATTTTAAAAATATTTTGTTTTGTAGTATCACTCTAACAAGTAGATCCACGAGCCTTGCAACATACAAAAAGAAGTGTCCTATGCATCTGGAGCACTGATCAAAGCATTTCCACAGACTGATAAATGTACAATGTTGCATTCAAAGTCTTGCAACCAAAGTACAGGAAATAGTTACCAGGTTTGGGTAATAATGCTCTTAAATTTGTCATACAGGAAAACCAAGTTTTATCTACTCCTTTTCTCTGGTGTTATGCTCACCCCTCCAGTGTCCCTGTGAGTCCTAAGGTTCACAGAGTCCCACTTCTTCAAGTAGAGAGATGGTAGATGCCCCAATGAATAGTGGCACCCAGAGTTGTAGCTGTGAGATCACTGCTGGTGGCAGTGGTGTGTGTGTTCGGGGGGTATCACTGGCTCCTCAGTGCTCTGGTCTGCTTGTTGCCATCTTTATTTTATCTTTATTTTTTTTTGAAGCACTGTCTGCCTCCTGCTCACGTTATCCCAAATGAAGCTCTCTTTCCTTCCTCTTTCTCCCCTGTCCCCTCTCCCTCTCTTCCTCTCTTCAGCTTTCTCTCCTCCATCTTCCATTTCCCCTCCCCCTTCCCCTTGTCCTTTTCTTCTCTCTCCCTCCTCTCCTGTCTCCCCATCCCATGGTGATTCTCGGTTATTGAGTAGGAATTTAGCTCAACATGCAACCTTTCCATAAATTGTGATTATAGAGAACATTTCCAGTATCTCCTCTCTCTTGAATAACTTTTTTTTCCTAATTATCTTTGCATCCCCTACCATTCCATGAAATATGGGTGAATACAGGCTTCTGGGTGTGACGGACAGAGTTTGTATGCCTTAAACAACTTGTTTGACAACTCTGGCTGGAGGAGAGTATGCATACTACAGAGGCCTGCAAGTCTGGCAAGAAATAAGGGCCTTGGGAACAGAACAATACCCCTGCTGTGCCTTAATTGTTGTGATTTACAACTCTGGCTGGAGGAAGAGATAAGTCCTGCGGAGGCAGGATGGTATCTTTTCTTTGGGGCCAGCCTACATGTGCAACAACTTTGCAAGGCCTCAACCACGCTTGTGCAGAAGCGGGGTCATACAGCGGACACCACAACTAGGGGGGATCACGACCACCAGACACCCCTTGGGGGACCACCGACTCATTTCGAGAACAATCTAAGACTACAAAGCGCAGGCGTCCCAATTAGCATAGGAAGCGAGCAGAGGGGGGAGACAAGAGGGATGTTACCACCCTCTCCTATCTCGCATGCAAATGACCTAAAGTATTTAGACCTTCTCACTTGGGATGCTGGTGCGCTCTCCTGCCCGCCACCTGAGGACCGATCCTGCAAGCAATTTACCGGAGGACTTACATCGCTGGATCCAAGGGTGGTGATCTCTCTTTTCCTCTCTCTCATAGTCTCTATCCTCTTTCTCTTTTCCCTTTTCCTTTTCTCGCTTTTCACAATGCCTTTAGAAACCCAAGACACTTACAACCATGCCACTTTCCCTGTATTAATAAATTGTTCTTAATTTCATACCAGTTATTTGGTGTCGTTTCACCTTAATTTACTCCAAGGGATTTATGAACTAGTTGCGACCAGGTCGTAACACTGGGTTCAGACTTCATTGAAGAGGGACACACAGACAGTTGGACATATAAGCACATCTGTACACAAATTACACAAGCAGCATTATGATTTGGTAAGTCTCAGTATCCTAGAGATCCATCTGAAGAAAAAAATTAGATTGTCTGCTACAGTAGTCTTTAATAAATGCTAAGGAAATGCTTATATATTTACAGCTTATACAGTTTTGATATTGAATTGTTAAACATTAAACTTCATGAAAAAAATACATTTGAAAGTTTAAATTTTGAATATTTACCTTTAAATTAAAGTGTCTATTAAGAGAAAGAAGATTTTTATTATTTTTTTGTATGTGTACTACTTCTCACCATAAAGGCTTATCATGGAAAGGCCTTATCTTGAAAATATTATCACCCTAAATCTACCAGTCTTTGTAATATCTTTAACAAAATTGATATAAGAAATCATAATTAATACTATTTCTAATAACAACACCATCTTTTATAACCACTTTGTTTTACTTGCTTCTTTGTGGCTATTTGCATTATTTTTTTAGCACATTTACCAGTCTGATGCTTTCTATGTCTAATTTAATCTCTCAACATTGAATTCTTAGGCCACTACTTTCTGAGTAACTGTAGTGACTTTTCATCTGATATATCATATAGCAACTCCAACTAAAAGAGTAATGTTGCATTTGCACTTCTTTATAGCTCCTATCTTCTGTAGAAAGTCTGGAACTGCTTCATGGAGATCTCTGCAGCATGATTTCAGTTTTTCCTTTGAGGAATTTCAAAGATGTTTTCCTTCAAATAGGAAATTTCTATATTTCTATGACACTTTCAACATGAGAGCAATGTGCCACAGTTATACATGACAGAGGACACTATAATATGCTTACACATGAGACACTATATTGCTGTTATTGAGGTTAATCTATTGGTATTTTCTGGTAGCACTTAAAATATTTGATTGAAGGTCTCATTCATGTTTCTTTTTCACAGAATCACAGAATCACAGAATGTTAGGGATTGGAAGGGACCTCGAAAGATCATCTAGTCCAATCCCTCTGCCGGGGCAGGATTGCCTAGACCATATCACACAGGAACGCGTCCAGGCGGTTTTTGAATGTCTCCAGAGAAGGAGACTCCACAACCTCTCTGGGCAGCCTGTTCCAGTGTTCAGTCACCCTCACCGTAAAGAAGTTTTTCCTCAAATTTAAGTGGAACCTCCTGTGTTCCAGCTTGCACCCATTGCCCCTTGTCCTGTCAAGGGATGTCACTGAGAAGAGCCTGGCTCCATCCTCTTGACACTTGCCCTTTACATATTTATAAACATTGATGAGGTCACCCCTCAGTCTCCTCTTCTCCAAGCTAAAGAGACCCAGCTCCCTCAGCCTCTCCTCATAAGGGAGATGTTCCACTCCCTTAATCATCTTCGTGGCTCTGCGCTGGACTCTCTCTAGCAGTTCCCTGTCCTTCTTGAACTGAGGGGCCCAGAACTGGACACAATATTCCAGATGCGGCCTCACCAGGGCAGAGTAGAGGGGGAGGAGAACCTCTCTCGACCTGCTGACCACACGCCTTCTAATCCACCCCAGGATGCCATTGGCCTTCTTGGCCACAAGGGCACACTGCTGGCTCATGGTCATCCTGTTGTCCACTAGGACCCCCAGGTCCCTTTCCCTTTTTACTCAGTGCTTCCAAATAAATCTTCAAGTTCTGCATTAGTATGAAATAGACCTAGAAGTACCTTTTAGATATAGAAAATAAAAATTAATGTTTTTCATTTGTGCCAGATTTTTGTTCAGTAATTCAGTTTATAACTACTTTTCTCCAAATATTTAGAACTACAAAATAAGTAAATTAATACCTGGCTAGGCAAATTCTCAAGATCAAGCTTTCACCAAATTGAACCTACTTTCTTTAGCAAGCTTTTGAAACACATAATTGATTAAATCACTGGCAGTTTCAAGTACCTTTACAAATGAAATTGCATCCTGGTAAATAACATATTTCCATTTCTAATAAAAGACAATAGTGTTTGTACTGTCTTGACAGTCCTCAGGATGCTCAGAACTCTTCTGATCTAGTCTTGGCTGAGCTAGTTTTAGCTTGTAACAATTCCCTAGTGGTAAGGGAATCCCTGGGACCCTTCCCCTTAGTAGTATAGACATAGTATATCAGACAGGCTACACGGAGTTGAGAGAAATCTGTCTGACATGCAGAGAAGATGATAGTATCTCAACCTCATGGTAGATAATGGATGGTGAGGGGAGCAAGCCAAGATTCTTTTCAGTTCAGAATTGAAAAAGAGACATTCTGACTTGCTAGATAAGAAAGATGGTAAAGGAGTAGTAGCTCAAAGGGTAATGGGATGAAATAGGCTGGAATAAGGACAGAAGCAATATAGAAGTGGATATTCTTTCCATAAGAAGACAAACAGTTAATTCAAGGCATGAAATAGGACCCCACCTTTGTTAATCCTATAGATTTTCTTATAACAGGCAATATTAACTCAGTAGGATGATAAACCTAATATAAAAAGATTAATTTTGCTAAGGATATGGTTTGTTTTTTGATAACTATATAGAATGATGAAGTGGGATACTGAAGTGGTATGTGATGGATTTGGTCATGTAAAATTTCAGTAATAGTGATACAAAACTTGATCAAGTCAGGCTTTGAAATAAGTGCATATAACACTAATATGTAGAACATGCTTTCCTGAAAATTTCTCAGCTTCTTGAAGATGGGAGTACCCAAACAACTCCAAAGCAATCAGTCCTAGGACACATACAACATCTGCTAACCACTAGTTCAACACTTGTTAGAAATAAACAGAAATAAAGATGGAGCTGACAGAAGGGTGAAGCAGAAGCTGAGACATGTATATGCTTCTGACAAAAGCCTACTTTAGAGTTAAAAACGTTTAAAATGTTTACATTTATAGATAACGTCATTAACTAAGCAAGATGGCACCTTTAAATTTCAATGTGTTGTGTTCAATGTGCCTTTAAAAATTTTAATACATGATGCTGCATTGATCAGCAGACCAAATTGATATAGCAGACCAACTATAAAGACGGAAGCAATTGCAGGACCTATATTTCTCAGGAAAACAGTAATGGCAGCTTTATTGCTTACCATACGGGGTAACCACAGGAACAGATACTAAGAGAAAACAAGTAGGATGGAAAAAATATTTCATAACTTCATGATTTAAAAGTTAACCCTCCAGTATAAGCTAGTTATCCAGATTCCTGTTATATTCTGTGGTACAAACTGCACCCTTAAAAACAATATTTTGGTAACAGATTTATCATCCTACTGACTTAATATCCCCCAATCTGAAAAAAAAAAAAAAAAAAGAAGAAAGTGAAAAAAAAAAGAATAACTAACCTCAGATGACTCACTGTCTGGAGTTGCTTATTTCTGTCCACCAAGTGCAGAGGGAGTCTGGATGATAGCCTTTGACCACAGAATTAACATTGATGCAGATAAGATTTTTCAGATGAATTCTACCTATGCTTGTACACTGAAAAGATTATATTGTTCTGAGTCATCACATATTCTGGAAGAGAACTGTTCTAAATAGAATAGCACGGTGAATACTGGCAGAGGAGCAGATGACTCCTCCATGTCACAGATATGCTAAAGGTTGATTTCACCAGTGATTTATTGGCATACAGTGGAATTTCACCTGTTAGGGGTTCATTCACCAGATCAGTTCTTTCAGTGAAATTGCAATAGAGAAGGACACATCAGTTGGCTTGCTTTTTTGGGGGTGGTACATACAGATACTTCAATATTTTCCAACCACTGGAAATTTACATAGGTTGAAAAAAAAGAATGATAGACTCATGAGAGTTATCTGCTGCCAATTTATTCAAGATTTAATCACAAAAAGAGATGTTGTACTGGATCTAGCTGGAATCATAGAATCATTTAGATTGGAAAGGACCTCTAAGATCATCAAGTCCAACTGTTAACCTAGCCCTGCCAAGTCCACCGTATCCCTAAACCTGCCGAGTCCAACATATCCCTAAGCACAACACCTATATGTCTTATAAATACCGCCAGGGATGGTGACTCAATCACTTGCCTGGGCAGCCCGTTCCAATACCCAACAACCCTTTCAGTGAAGAAATTTTTCCTAATATCCAGTCTAAACCTCTCCTGGCACAACTTGAGGCTGTTTCATCCTATTACTTGCTACTTGGGAGAAGAGACCGACACCCACCTCACTACAACTTCCTTTCAGGTAGTTGTAGAGAGAGATAAGGTCTCCTCCTTTTCTCCAGACTAAACAACCCCAGTTTCCTCAGCCACTCCTCTTAAGACTTGTGCTCTACACACTTCACCATCTTCGTTGCCCTTCTTGGGACTTGCTCCAGCACCTCAGTGTCTTTCTTGGAATGAGGGCCCAAAACTGAACACAGTATTCGAGGTGTGGCCTCACCAGTGCCAAGTACAGGGGGATGATCACTTCCCTTGCCCTGCTGGCCACACTAGTTCTGATACAAGCCAGGATGCTGTTTATCTTCTTGGTCACCTGGGAACACTGCTGGCTCATATTCAGCCGGCTATTGATCAACACCCCCAGATCCTTTTCCGCCAGGCAGCTTTCCAGCTACTCTTCCCCAAGCCTGTAGTGTTGCATGGGGTTTTTGTGCCCCAAGTGCAGGATCCAACACTTAACCTCGTTGGACCTCATACACTTGGCCTCAACCCATCGATCCAGCCTGTCCAGATCCCTCTGTAGAGCGTTTCTACCCTCAAGCAGATCAACACTCCCTCCCAACTTGGTGTCATCTGTAATCTTACTGAGGGTGCACTTGATCCCCTCATCCAGATCATTGATGAGGATATCAAACAGAACTTGAATGGAATAGAATTAATTTTCTTCATCACTGCCTGTATCGTGCTGTGTTTTGGATTTGTGATTATAACAGTATTGATAACACACCAGTGTTTTGGCTGTTGCTGAACAGCATCAAGTTTTTTTTATTTTTCCATTCTGCTCCACCAGCAAGTAGGCTGCCTGCCAACAGAATATAGGGAATAAATTACCTCTTTGCTCTGCTTTCATAATCATCTTTTGCTTCACCTGTTAAACTGTCTCTGTCTCAATCCATGAGGCTTCTCGCCTTCCACTTTCTCCTCGTCCTGCAGGAGAGAGGAGTGAGCAAACAGCTGTGTAGATGCTTAGCTGCTGGCTGGGGTCAACTCACCATGGATGTAGACGTGAAAAAGGAGATAATAAACCAGAACAAATATTTATTCGATGTGAGGCTTCTTCACTTCCATGTTTGTTTTCATAAGCATATGCTTGTTTTATTCTTGATGATATTGCAGTCATGCTAGCTTTCAGTATGTTTGGTAAATGAGAACTTGTCTTTAGTTCAAACTGATTGAGGCATTGACTGGACCAGGAGAAGATAGCCCTGTAACACTAACAGTTGAGAGAAGAGGTAGCTTAGAAGCATGTTCAGTACAAGGCAGAAAACAAGAACAAATACTTTGCAATGTAAACTCTTCTATATCAAACAAGGTAGAACAGTCCATGTTGTCAATAAATCCTAAGGGAGAAGAAAGTAAGAGATGTTACCTGAAAAAAATATGATAAAAACCTAAGAGGAAAATATGACACCAGTTTTCTCCTACAACATTTTAAAATACATTTTTTAATCAGAGTTTTATAGTGAGTGAAGGAATGATGTTTTAGTAGTTACAAATTCCTAAGTGCTTTTTATACACTCGTTAAGCATACTAGTTTGTGCCAATCACTTTCATGAACACATTATGCCAAATAAGTTAAGTTGCAGCCTAGTACTTTGTCACTGTTTTACCATGACCGATCACAAAATACATCTTCTTACATATTTTTCTCCTTTTCATTTAAACTATACTAATATTTATTTTAATGTTCTTTTAAAGTAACCTTAACCATAAAATTAAATTAAAATTTCTGAAAACATAAATCCTAATCTGACTTACTTTTTCCGGTTACTCATAATTAAGCTTAAATTTTAAAAGTTGTCATGATCTGAAAACACAAAGCTTATTTATTGTTTCAGCTCTATTCAACTAAATACAAGAATCTTATGAAATTCAGTCCACTGAACAACACAGTGTTCTTTAAGTATTTATTAAGACTTTGACCTCAATTTTTATTCGAGTCATTTTATTACTGAAAAATATTACCAGTGATCTACTCTAGATAAGAAAGTTTGTCTCTAGTATCTCTCTAGCAAAACAGAGCTAAAAGACTCTTCAGATAACCAGTCTTCAGACAATTATATATCATTGTCCTGGCTTGGACTAGGACAGACTTTTCAGTCGAGTTTCTTTTAAGCGACTTTACTTCCTGAATTTGACTACACACGCTTGTTGCCGTGGGAACCAGGGACCTTGTTGGGTCTCTTTGTCCCACAGAGGAAAGGAGCATCAAGTGCCGCACCTGTGGGGCGGAGCGGATAGGACAGGTAACCCAAACTGATCAACAGGGTATTCTATCCTACCCACGTGATATACTCAGTTAAAAGCTGGGGGACCACGAGGGTTGTGCTCTCTTCCCCTATGGCTGACATCCTGGGAGGACTCTGCCCGTGCTCCTGCCATCGCTCCTGAACCCCGTTCCTGCTGCCGCATGTGGTTCAGGACTCCCCAGTGCTTGCCCTGCAGGGTCAGCAGTGATGTGGTTGCCATCAGGAGGAGCTCAGTAGAGGTTTTGTATACAGAATCACAGAATCACAGAATCACAGAATCAACCAGGTTGGAAGAGACCTCAGGGATCATCGAGTCCAACCGTTGCCCTGACACCACCCTGTCAACTAGACCATGGCACTAAGTGATGAACAATACAGTAATGAACAATACAGTTCATTATTTATTATACTCTTTCTTTGAGAGTGCTGACAGAAGTATGCACAATAGTATAGTGAAAAACTCTTTCACTTTGACCTGTTCTGTCTTGAGATGATCAGCAAGAAGTTATTAATGGAACCTTCCACGTTATGCTGTAAAAGTGTTGCTCCAATAGAATACGTTGAGGTTTAATAGGACTTTTATTTAAACAAGAGAGATGCTTGACAGATGAATAGCATAAGCTCTTATTTTATTCAATGTAACCATGCTATATTGCAAGGTTTATGTGACATACAGAGTTACAAATCGTGTGTGCTTTAATAAGGAGAGTATGCTATTACAGTTTTGCTGAAGGGATGGAAATATATTTCATGGATATGGCCAAAATACCGTAGCCAGATGGTGCATGCTTCACTAGAGTCAGTGTCATTACTAAATGCTTATTTAAAAGCTGTGGGAATTTTAGACAAATGTGGTTACAGCACATAACCAAGCTGAAGTCAGACATGCCAAAAGATGTGTCAATAAGATGATGTTAGGATCCACTTTTTGTTTAAATGAGAGCTTGGATTCAAGGCCAGATCAAGGATAGAGTTTAGATGTTCCCAGGTTTTGGAAACTGCCATCACAACAGCTTAACCACAGTGTCTAGAAACTTAAAAAGAATTTCTCTTGTCCTCAAACTACCAACACCCTGGACTAAAATTTTGTTATTATGAATATTGGCACTCTGATTTTTACTTCTGTGAAAACAGAAGTAAAGAGAGACTCCAGTTAGCTTTGGACCTAATTCCAAATCATAAATTTTTGAAGGAGTTTCAGCCAAACTGATCAAACTAGAATTTTATTTTGTACTTATCAGGTATTGTTCTTTAAATTTTTATTTCAGTTATCTCTTTTAGTATGAAGCCATCTGGTTCAACAATGGAGTTGAACTAACTGTTTTATATCTGACTTACAGATTGTTGGGGTTTTTATCGCGTTTTCCTCAAAAACTGCAACTCTAAAAAGATAACATTTTGTGATGTCAATTTAAAGTAAGTCTTGTGCTAGTTCTTAAAACACTTTTATGACTTTTCAAATATGGCAGAATTTATCTGGTATACCCATATATGACTATGACTGATCAAAATACTGGAAATATACATTTAAAAATGTGTATGTGTTTAAACTACAGATATATTAGCTTGCTCAAATGAAATATTGATATAACTAACCAATGCAATGCAATAAAAACATCTGTGCCACAGAAACTGCAGAAATGTGTTTTTAAGCAGTAAGTTTATTAGTAGTATATGTAGAAATATAGTAATTTTCTGTTAATCTAAGGCTCGTTACCACAGTGCTGTGCAATTTCTTCTGGGATCCTTAGCAGGAACTGGTGATTTTTCTCTCTGTCATTGATCTATTACATAAATATGTAAGAAGTGTCAAAGATTTTCAGTTACTGAGATGGGCACTTCAAGAAGCCATTCAAAAGTTTTTGCAAGTACAGTCTCTAGTAAGAACTTTCCATTCTTAGACATGATCTATAACCTCAGTCTCCAAGGCAAACATCTGAGAACTACACTGTAGACAAACACAAGTTACGGGATTCAAATCAAGAGTAACTGCATGAAATCTTATATTGTACAGAAGGTTAGACTAGATATTCTAATGATCCTTTCTGGCTAGATAACCAATGAACTAGTGAACCTTCTTCGAGGTTTGAGTTTCACTCCCTCTTACAAATACACTCTGGAAAAGCACTGGAAAAGCCTTGGTAGCATGTAATAATATATACCTACATAATTTTTAAGAAAAGCTTTAGAATAATCTTTTTGTTACTTAGCAGTTAAGAATATTCCTAGGTTTCTAGCTAAATGATTCTAGGCTTTTTATATATTTTAAAGAAAATTACTCTTTTTTTTTCTCCCAAGAGTATCTTATATCCATTCTCAAAATTAGGTTGGTAGGTTTTGCAAGTGCGTGAGTCTAAGCTCTTTCATGATGCTGGAATTTGTAGTGTGATTTTTGAAAGAGGAAAATTAACAGTGGAATATGATGAATTTTAGGTAGTAATTATTCTGTGTGTTTTGACAGACAGATTTTGGCAAATAGACTAGGATTCAACTTGGGTAACAATAGCAGATAGTTATACAATTAGGACATTAGTTACTCAGATCCCATAATCCAGTTAGCAAATATCAATAATATGTGGGAACTATACATGAGAGCTAGAAACTTCAAATGTGTTTGTTACAAACTTCTGTGATTTTGATGCAGCTAGTGGGCGTTTCAGGTTTGTAGCTTATTGTGATCTTTATTATTTATGCTTCCTTATATCCAACTTGCCAGCTATATGAGAACAGGTGAACAATCTGCCTCCGAAAATGCAGTATGTAGATAGCTCGGCTATGTACCTACTTAGATGTAATGGCCATTGATTTCCTATATGAGAATCTCTGGGTTTTTTTTTATAACACATGTAAGGTGGCATGTCAATTCTGTAGTTATTTAAAGACCTGTGCCAAAACTAGACCATCCTGAATAGATTGTTAGCTCAATACCTTGTCAAAACTGTATTTAGAGTAGGAAAATTTAGCTGATTTGGACCTTATTTGTACAACCCCAGGAGCCCAAGACAAGCAGACAGTCATTCTTAATTATAACTATTCTCTCTTAACATATGCAGCAAAACCAATAACCCCACTCCTCAGTTCCTACAGAAATAAAAAACTGAATGCTATCAGGGTTACCTTTTTCTCCCCCCTCTTTTTTTTTTTCTTTAGTTATAAAAGAAGTTGAGCTGCAAGGAGAAATTTCTCATCTTTTTGAAACACATGTTATCCCATTAAATAAAAAAACTTGTGGGAGGAAAGACTGGATTAACCTTAATGGAAGAAATAGTTGTTAGACTGAGTCCCAATGGGGAAAAATCTCAAATTATTGCATGATATAGTGAGCCAATAATCCTGTTTATAAACATATTTGTCTACAATTTAGACATCTGACACTGTAAAACCAAATGCATCTGAGCTTCTTAATACAATCCATATATCATAGTACAAGCCACTGGACTTCTAAGAGTGAGTCACAGACATACTCTTTTACTTTCTTTCTGTTAGGAGGCTATTTTATTGCAGTCTGGAAGCAATTATGCTTTATTTTCAAGATTTTTCTTATTACATTTTGCTGTTGATATAATGGAGATGTGAAAACTAGCATAGGGATGCTATGTATGGCAGCAAAGCTGATGCTTACTTCTCTGTGGGGAAAAAAAAGGGTCCTTAACCACTTTCAACAATCCTTTTATTCTCCAAATTTGGTATTATGATAACTACTTAAACTAGTGATGCCATCTGTCTCATAATTCTGAAATTTTTATGACTTGTAATGTAAAAATAGTTTTTTAGAGAAATATATTTAAAATCTAATGAATTTTTTTAAAAAAGCTAAATATTTGTGATTATGTCTTTGACTATTTGCATTTATAAATCTTCCATCTTGTACCACTTCAAATTAATTGAAAACCCATTTCTGAAGCATACTTTGTGTTCTGCTACAGCCATACAAATACATGGCAAAGGTACAAGGCACAAGGCAAACCTCTGTACAGGTTTGATTTCAAAGAGGTTGTGTAGGTTTCAAGTCAACTAAAAGTGTTGATCACGGCAGATCTCCATATTGAGAATGTTGGAGATGCAGTCTTGCCCTCAGATCTATTGTTATCAGGCTAGATTTTCCTTCTATCATAAGAATTTCCAATCACACTAGTAAAAGAGGTGAGTGCAAGGAAACAAAATCGTAATTCATAACCCTTAGCTTAACTTTTCTTGAGGCAATGGCAATGTGGAGGATGCCTCAGTCACTACCTTTTGACAGTGATTCCTATTGAACTGCCTAGCGTGGAAGGATACCTGGAAGACAGGAGCCTCCATTCTTTCCACATAGAGATAATTTCTAGTGAAGATTCCTAAACTAGGGTCCGCACATGTCCATTCCAGACAGCCTATGAATTCCCAAGCATCAATTCAGTTACAATCTGGAGATTTATAAGATTAAACTAATAAACTCATTACAATACTATAAAAATGAAAAGTAGACGGCACGTGGGAGATGGTAGAAAAAGATATGGCAGAAAACTTGGCGTTACAAGAGTATTCTGTACATAGAAGATAAGTGCCAGAATATGTTTTATGATATGTAGCTTCATTTCTGGTTACAGAGCACCAATTCCCTTCCCAAAACTCTCTCACTATTTTGCATGTTAGCTGTATCCTTATAATTGAAACTCAATCTTGGTGATTTATGGCGTATTTCCAGCACCATCTTGTGCATACATACACAGTATCCAGATTAGCCTTCTGTGCCACTAGAGTAAATATCTCAAACACATAATATGTGAATGTATTTTAAAATTACTACTACAGATTTAGATGACTTTGGTGAATTAAATGTAATAGGCACTGACATCATCCGTACTAACAGTTACTTTGGAGCAGTTTTTCTGTAAAATGTCAATGTGGATTAAGAATAATGTGTTTTGTACATGGAACCTACTGAAATCAATGCTACGTTGTCAGAATAGTGCACGCATAATACAATTAATTATGAAAAATTATGTAAATTAGCAACTGCTATTTTATTAATATTAAAATTAATCTGCACACATTTTCATTGGATTATGCAACACATTCTAAGGTTAAGCCACAAAGCTTTTTAGATGCTTGTGTTCACTCTTTGGTTGATATTGACATCCTTAATGCCACCACTGAGCTGCTGTATGGATTGGTCAGTATCTAAAACCTTCATTAGCAAGTTGCTATCTCCCATAGTTGTATTTGTGACTGTCAGATGTCAGGCATGCTCTCTGGCTTTAATCAAATCATTGCCATCAGACACTGGAGTAATTAATGATTCAAATCACAGAATCACAGAATCACAGAATGTTAGGGATTGGAAGGGACCTCGAAAGATCATCTAGTCCAATCCCCCTGCCGGGGCAGGATTGCCTAGACCATATCACACAGGAACGCGTCCAGGCGGGTTTTGAATGTCTCCAGAGAAGGAGACTCCACAACCTCTCTGGGCAGCCTGTTCCAGTGTTCAGTCACCCTTACAGTAAAGAAGTTTTTCCTCATTATTTCCTCATCATTTCCTCAAATTACACTAGCTCCCAATCCATATAGTTTAAATTGAGAAACAACCTCCTATTGTTTGGATACTTTCTTCAAAAAAGTATTGAAATTTTAGGGCATGCATGCATAGATTAGACTGATTCCAATTATGAGTTTCCGTATCCACAACTTCAGAATGCTGGAACATTACTCTGTTTTAAGATTAAAGTTATTCTTATCTCAAGACACATTAAAAGAAATGAACATATTTATTACAAAATCCAAAACATATGATGTACAGCCAAGTGGCAGATGTGATAGAAATAAACTTTAAAATATACATAATTTTCTTAAAGTAAAATCTAATTCCAAAGCTTTCTCTTTCCTTCTCTGTATACAACTGATGGATTGTGGATGCTTACCTAAATCCATTTTGCTAATTCCCCTGGGCTGCAATTACAGACTTTTGGTAAATTAGGCTTCCTGCTGTACCGCATCACTTTCTTGAGGTTCTATTGATATCTTCTTCTTTCAAAAAATTGTCTTTTACTTATGTAGTACCTTTGATACCACTTCAGGTTTTGTACTGTCCTAACCACTTTAGACATTCTAAGAGCCCTTTGGTAGACTAACTGTCATATCTTAAACTTGACTCAACTATTAGGAAGACATTATCCATTGAAAGACAAACACTTTCCTGTCTGCAGAAGCAATGAGCTACTCTCATTGTAAAGCTTCTCTGTGTACAGAATTCTGTGGGACCATGTGAATTGACAAGCATATTTGAATTAAATGTGGAAATTGAGTTAATGCATACTACTGATGCTAACTCCTGACCAAGATCAGAGAAAAAGGCTATGTCTATACTTCAGAATAGAAGAGGGTCAGGGACCAATCCCAGTCTTAGAGCTCATGTGGAAATGGCTGGCTTTCATCAACAATGCCTAGAGCATATTGTCACAGAGCTAAGACAAATTGGATGCATTAGCACTTATTCCATTCAGCTTGGGTCTCTTTCGGATCCCAAAAGAAGCGTACACATCCATAAGACACTATTTTGTGCATGCTTTTTTCATGTAAAATGTTTATAATAATGTGAGGATACTGTTGCAGTTCAACAGAGTGGTATTTTTACTGTACGAAACTGAAATCATATGCTGCATGCAAAGTCTACTGAGATAGTTTTGGAAGATTGTGTTGCACTAAGGGAACCAAACCCTGTTCCAGTCATACTGCCCCTTGAAAATGGTCCCTTGCTGTTGATATCTCCTGATCAGAAATTTACCCTTCTTTCTGGGAGCACTTGTTGATAGTAGCAAAATTGTGCACAGCAATTAAGCTAGTACTGGCTGAGTACCATGGATTATCAGTGCTTGAACTTCCACCATGACTTTCTTAAAAGTATGGATATAGTCAATAACAGTAGATGATTTTTGTTTTATTATGAGTTTGCAGATATCAAGCTCTGAGGGATATATATTTTTAAGTAGTGATGCTCCACATATTTTAGCAGATGAACATGACTCCTTATGCAGTAACATCTTCAGAACAAATTTATGTCAGATGCAGTTTCCATGCAATACAGCTAGACAAGTTCCTTTTCAGTATTGACTATCTTTAGGAATATGTGAGTGTTTAAAGATTTCACTCTTCATAGTCATTTACTGGGAAAAGTATTCAGCCTCAGTTCGTTGTGTTAGCCATTAAGCACTCCACTGAGTGCTCTGTAGTAACTGTCTCTCATTGACTTTTATTTGAAGCATGGCACATTAAAAACATAATTAAATAGCAACTGACTAGAACTTCTCTATTTGAGGATTATTTTTTCCCTATTTTAGGTTAGTGTCATAGCCACTGAACTGTAAAACAAAAGTGGGAATCAGTCCATGTAACCTGATCTGCATTGGGACATATGTGTCTAGGTCTGTCTAGGCTTGTAGTCATCTGAAGGACATCTATCCTACGTTAAGAAAGATTAGATATAGACTGCATCATGCTCTGGTGGCCAAGCCTTAATATGTGTGTAATGAAAAGAAGTAAGCAGCTGACTAGTATGTTCTGGATTTCACTTTGCAGGTTTACAAAATGCATATATCTCTATATTAGCTTTATTTAAAGCTTAGACACTTATGTGGCCTGGATTGTCTCTCTGCCAAATCAGATTTCACTCTCAATACCTTGACTCTAATGCTGCCTTCTCTTTGGAATCAAAATCTAAAAGTGGCCTTGCTTACTTTCTGCAAAATGACCATGAACTGACCCTTAATACTGAATGTAAATGTGTTAAACTTATTCACAATCATCTTTAAACAACAAAATGGTACAAAAAAGCAATTAACATAAATTAAAACATAAATTTTAAACAGCCAGCTCTTAAAAAATTCTAATCAGACACCTACTGACTCAAGATCTAATTCTGCTGCCATTGAAGTCAGGTCACATATTATTTTAATTTATTCCAGCTAGCTTGCTAGTTTCTAGCTCTTATAATAGCATATATCACTGCAGCATCTAAGTGTCACTGAGGAAATAGTAAATGCTCTACCAACTGGCCAGTGATCCGTTTTTTCTCTCTACTTCTCTTGAGACAGTTAGAGCTAGGAATATATTTTTATTTATTGTGTTTTAAACCACATCTTTTCTCTTTCTTTTTCTTGTCTTCTGTTTTAACTCTCTTCCATTCCTCAGTACCATCTTCAGTGATATTTGGAAAAGTTTATATTTTAATTGAAAGAGTGTTAAATTTAGGCTTATTTTAGTCTGGTCAGATAAGGCTTTGGTCTTGTTGAGAAAGTGCTGTACCACAATTTTTTAGCTTTCCCATTATTGTCAGGCTGACAGTTCCAACAGAAAACAGCTGTAAATGCAAGTCATCATTATGAGGACAGACATACTCTATGAGATATCTCAGGCAGTATAGAACAACAAAGACTAATTTTGAAGGTAGATGATATGGGATGACTGTTTCAGGAGTCGTCACATTAAGCAGTGTTCTGGGATGAGGGGGTGGTGATTTTTTTCTAATGTATAAATAAGGAGATGCCCACATTCTGAATTTGTTTAATTTTTTATTGTTATGGTGCTGATACCACAAAGTCAAATATCAACAACATTCCAGAAGAATGCCAAAAGGTGATGATCTGTCACTACTACAATGGGACAGAAGGGTATCTTTTATTAGCCATTACTGAAAGGATTAATTCTCAGTAAAGACTCATCTGGCAGTCTTGTCTGAAAGAAAATAGGAAATGAAAGAAAACAAGTAGCTCACTTGAAATCCACAACTTTAAGACATGTTATTAACAGATTAAATAGGATGTAACTGGGGGGAAATAACACCAGAGACGTATACTAAAGAAGCTGTAAAGGGTAAGAGAAAGATACAAACAAAAAAATCTTCTAGTTTAGTTTAAGGAGACTAAGACAAATAGGTTGCTTAAGCACCACAAATACATAAATTTTGTATGTACTAATTAAGACCAGTGACACCTTGAGTGTCCTGTTTATGTACATTGCACTATCCACAGCACAATTTAGATTCTCACAGCTGTTACCAAAAGTCAGTCTTAGTCCATACTTTAATTAATCTATGCTCATTATCAGGATGGCAGTCTTTCCGTGAACAGAAAGTCAAAGGAGAAAATGTATCGTTACTGAAGTAAAATCTTCACTAACCATTTGCAGGAAACTGAGACATTAAATATTTTCTACCCTTAGTGAAGTTCTTTGATCTGTAACAATAATAATGACATCCCTAACAACAACCTGGAAACAAATACTTGAGGGCTTGCAAATCTGGTGCATAACAGAAAATGTCATTCACACTAACCAGCTGCTTTCTCATTTCTTAATATATTAAGGGGTGTAACCTAGAACATATGTTTTAATGATGACACAAATATTCTTCCAAGATTATGAAAAAATAGTTCTTGTTGGAAAATAAATGTCTAATTACAGCAACTTATTAAAAAAAAAAAAGTGAGAAAAAAGGCAGCTATACAGGTGTGGTTTGAAATAAGTGCATTCTGTTGAAGAAAGCCTGCACTATCTACTTGATATAGGGTCTGCAGTTGTCTCTCTCTCCTTTTCTCACCCTCTTTCTCTCTCTATGTATATTGTATAGCTATATAAGATATATAGCATGAGAATATATATTGTGTTTAACTCTGTTTTCTTATGGTGAAAATACGTACTTTATCATTGTCCTACCAAAAAGGTAAGTACATA
Source organism: Nyctibius grandis (assembly GCF_013368605.1). Lineage (NCBI taxonomy): Eukaryota > Metazoa > Chordata > Aves > Nyctibiiformes > Nyctibiidae > Nyctibius > Nyctibius grandis. Next base: position 84,438,962 of record NC_090659.1, read on the forward strand.
ACCAAAAACTACATTAAATCTTAATTAAAAATAAAAATGTAAGATACAACCACAAGGAAATTTGTAACAGGAATATTTAGTAATCATAAACACATATATTACATCTCCCAAATATTAATTCTAGGTGTTGTACTTTAAAAAAAAATATCTATGAACACGTGGATATCCCCACTGAAGTAACAAATTATGATTACATCTCTCAAATAACCAAGTAGTTCTGAAAAATACACACTAAATCACACACAGAATCACACACAGAATCAACCAGGCTGGAAGAGACCTCTGGGATCATCGAGTCCAACCGCTGCCCCTACACCACCCTGTCAACTAGACCATGGCACTAAGTGCCATGTCCAGTCTTTTCTTAAACACATCCAGAGATGGTGACTCCACCACCTCCCTGCGCAGCCCATTCCAATGTCTAATGACCCTTTCTGAAAAGAAATTCTTCCTGATGTCCAACCTGAACCTCCCCTGGCGAAGCTTGAGGCTGTGTCCTCTTGTCCTATCGCTAGTTGCCCAGGAGAAGAGGCCAACTCCCACTTCACTACAACCTCCTTTCAGGTAGTTGTAGACAGTGATAAGGTCTCCCCTGAGCCTCCTTTTCTCCTGACCGAACAACCCCAGTTCCCTCAGCCGCTCCTCATAGGACTTGTGCTCTAGACCCTTCACCAGCTTCGTTGTCCTTCTTTGGACATGCTCGAGCACCTCATTGTCTTTCTTGTAGTGAAGGGCCCAAAACTGAACACAATATTCAAGGTGCGGTCGCACCAATGTCACATACAGGGGGACAATTACTTCCCTAGTCCTGCTGGCCCCACTCTTTCTGATACAAGGATGCTGTCAGCCTTCTTGGCCACCTGGGCACACTGCTGGCTCATATTCAGCTGGCTATCAATCAACACTCCCAGGTCCTTTTCCACCAGGCAGCTTTCCAGCCACTCTTCCCCAAGCCTGTAGCATTGTATCAGTGTTGCAATCATCAGTGGTGGTAGTGCCTCTGTGATAACATACTAAAGAAGGGGAAAAAACTGCTCCACAACAGCAGCCGGAGGAGAGGAATGAGAATATCTGATAGAAACAACCCTGCAGATACTAAGGTCAGTGAAGAAGGAGGGGCAGAAGGCTCTCCAGATGCTGGAGCAGAGATTCCCCTGCAGCCCGTGGTGCAGATCATGGTGAGACAGGTTCCCCCCCTGCAGCTCAGGCAGGTTAATGATGGAGCAGATATTCACCTGCAGCCCATGGAGGACCCCATGCAGGAGCAGGTGGATGTGCCCAAAGGAGGCTGTCACGCCATGGAGAGGAGCCCAGGCTGGAGCAGGTTTTCTGGCAGGACTTGTGACCCGAAGAGGGATGCATTCTGGAGCAGTCTGTTCCTGAAGGACTGCACCTTGTGGAAAGGACCCATGATGGAACAGTTCACGAAGAACTGCACCCTGTGGGAAGAATTCACATTGGAGAAGTTCATGGAGGACTGTCTCCTGTGGGAGGGACCCCATGCTGGAGCAGGGAAGAGTTTGAGGACGAAGGAGCAGTAGTTGATGGAGGTTAATGGTGGAGCAGATATCCAGCTGCAGCCCACGGAGAACCTCACGCCGAAGCAGGTGGATATGCCTGAAGGAGGCTGTGACCCCATGGGAAGCCTGCACTGGAGCAGGCTCCTGGCAGGACCTGTGGACACGTGGAGGGAAGAGACCATGCTGGAGCAAGTTTGCTGGCAGGACTTGTGACCCTGTGGAGGACCCACACTGGAGCAGCCTGTTCCTGAAGGACTGCACCCCACGGAAGGGACCCACGTTGGAGCAGTTCATGAAGAACTGTAGCCCGTGGGAAGGACTCACACTGGAGAAGTTTGTGGAGAACTGTCTCCTGTTGGAGGGACCCCACGTTGGAGCAGAGAAAGAGTGTGAGGAGTCCTCCCCCTAAGGAGGGAGGAGCGGCAAAAACATGTGGTGAACCCCCATTCCCATCCACCTGCACTGCTGAGGGGGAGGAGGTAGAGAAAATCTGGAGTAAAGTTAAGCCCGGGAAGAAGGGAGGGGTGGGGGGAAGCTGTTTTAACATTTAATATTGTCTCATTATCCTACTCTGATTTGGTTGGTAACAAATTAACTAATTTTCCGGAGTCGAGTCTGTTTTGCCTGTGATGGTAATTGGTGAATGATCTCTCCCTGTCCCTATCTCGACCTACAAGCTATTCATTATGTTTTGTCTCCCCTGTCCACTGTCCATAGAGTTGCTTTGGTGGGCACGTGTCGTCCATCCGGGTCAACCCACCACAAAAGCAAAGAAAAGTGAAGGGCAAAAATAACTGCAAAACTCCAAGATGACAGGATGAAGCAGGTATGTTTTGCCATATTTTTTTGTTAAGCAGGCAAGCAAACAAAGCCCTTTTCAGCTCACTTATTACCTATCAACAGAACAATGAACACAATCTTTAAGAAGTACTAATTTTCTTCCCAAATATATCAATAGTATGTACCTGCCACCCCTTTGTCTAAAGTATTTCTATTTCTTTCTCTCAGTGGTCTCATGATGAGAGTTTAAAAATGGACTAGAATATAATTATAACCTGGTCTGTTTAAAGTCTCAAATTGTTATGGTGGAAGATCTTAATGCTGCTGTCTATAGGATCCATTCTTGGACTGGATTAAGTGATATGTTGAACGTCTTAGTATATTTAGTACGTCTTTTGATGTGGAAGGATGGGTATTGATATTGTAACAAAACCAGTCAATAATAATCTTCAAAAGGAGATAGCAATGTATGTTACTGGGTAATACTATGAAAACAAAGCTAAAGTGGATACATAACAAGTAATCAATATTTTCAAGAATAGGAACTACTGATGTATATCAATCTATGTTAATAATAGCTATATTAGGCATCATTATGAAATGTGTATAAACCCTCAGAGTAGAGAGAAACCAAAGAAATATTAATTAAAAAAAATACTGCTATTATAAATTATCCTGTAAAGATGCCATCTTCAGCATGTCACATACATGGGAAAAATAAAGAGTTATGGAAAGGTTTCCATAAAAGATAAAATTTTTAAAATTACAGCAAAAGCTGTCAGCACTGAATTCTGATGGTGGATACATCAGGTTGTGTGCCCACTGTCAGGTCATTAAAGAGACCAGATTTTAAATTGCCAACCAACATTTGAAGTCTCCAGCATTCATCACATTTTGAAAGTAACTTGGATTAATAGTATGTAGTTTAAAGAGTAATGCATAATTCAAACGCTCCAGATGACTTGGTCACTGCTCAGATCACAAATTTAATTCTTTTTTTTAGTTGAGGACATAAATAGTAGTGCATCCCAGTAAATATGATTTTATCATTAGTAGTAGCATGCCGTAGACTTTGTACTGACCTGACTGCAGGGTCTCAGCACTTGTCTGAACTTGTCCCTGGCTTGGCTAGTTTTAGCTCCTAAGTACAGCCAGCAGACTTCAGAGAGCAATTAACCTCACCCTAAAGCAGACATTTACATTTGACCAGCCGATTCATGGTTGCATTAATTATATTATTACAGATTTCCCCTACGTGCTGTAGATATGTCCCACTGCTCCCTTTCTGATTTGGCAGTCTGCCTGTGTCAATTGTCCTTGTGACAGTGTAACATAGCCAGTGTTGGGAGACATACACCATCTAAATCCTTCCTAGGCAGACTTTGATGTTTCCTGAGAAAAGGACAGAGAGAATTTGTACATAGCATAAAGTTATTCTGAGCTCAAAATACCTAAAAAGACGATACAGTTACACAAAGTCAGGTCTGGCAAATCTTCTCAATTTTTAGACTCAGGATTTGCCAATTTAGGGAAGTGCAGATATGATCAGAAGGAATAGGAACACTTGCCTGAGCATAGAGATTTAGTATGTCTTTAAAATATCTTTGAGATATGCTGTATTTTTGCTATTTAACCTGCAGCTTTCCACAGTTTTATTCTCTACAAATGTTTATATTCTGAAAACATAAAAGAATAATTTATAGTATTTCATGTCAATAAGTTCATTACATAAAAAGGAAGTAAAAAAAAAAAAAAGCAGGAGAATCTACAATTACTCAAAAGAAGCATAAAAATAAGAACTGATACAATTTTTTTATGTGGATACAAATTTTACATGCATATATTTTGAAAGTTATAAATAGATTTTACATGTACCAATCATAGTACTGGATATTCAGGTATTGTTATGCTTGTTAACATTGTCTATTTGATAAAAAATTATCCTGAGCTCGCTAAAAATGAAGAACCAGACATTAAAACTGAGGTCAGTTATACAGATGTGCCTTATTATTCATAAAATTAATGAACTTAACTTTAAAAAGTTAAGAAATACACCTATGGAATCAAACATTTACAAAAGCATCATTTTAGGGAATAAGAAGGGTCTCCAGACACATAAATCTATGGGTCAGATACTATAATTTGTCATAGCTCTGATGAAGTCAACAGAATATTTTTCACCGAATTAAAATGCATTTCTAAATATTTTTATTCTCTGTTATCACATTGGTTTCTTGTTGTCTCAATCTTATCTACAATTTTCTATTTTTTTGCTAATTATATAGAATTGTTTTGTGTGTGGTCTGAATTTTGTTTAACTATTTGCCATACAATACCTTCCAAAAACAGTTATGGTCTTAAATCTGTACAATGAGTTTTAGCTATATGATTCCCATTAAAGTCAATGGGAAATTCACGACTGAAATCCTTGTTTGCCACTTTTTGAAAATTTATGAGCAAGAAATGAAATAAAAATGTTCAGTGGCTACAAAAAGAGTCTTTGTGGTTAAACTTGCTCAGTATTCAGTGGCTCAGCTTGCTGAGCTGCAACTTGCGTGCCTCACTGGATCCTGTAGTTTCATAATTGGCACTGCTGGTTACCTCTAAAATCATCATCCATCACTTCATGAGTCCTGGGATAATATGGAATGGGGCTTGATGTGCACAGTTGTTTCCAAATTAGGAAGGAAAATATCAAGAAAGAGAAGGATATATCATTAAAAACATCTTAAAAAAAAAATTAAAAAAAAAATAAAAGCTCTGTTTGTGTTCTGGGCGTTGTTTTAATCTCCAGTTAGAAACAAGCCTGAGGTTACTTTGCAGCATACCATGTATTTTTGTTTACTTGTCTGTAATCCAAGGAATGAGAAATATAGAATAATGAGAAATAAAAAAAATCCCAAATACACAGTCTGTTTTTTTTCCCCTTGAAGGATATAATCACTAAAAGAGACAGCATACTTGTACTGAGCACCATATGAAAGCATTGCTTGGCAAAGAAAGTACTCAACAAAGGATGTTCTTCATTTTATAAGTATAAGACATGAAGACAAAAGAATGAAAAGCCTGAAGTCATTACAAGAGTCAAGTTAGAAACATTAGACTACAAAACACTCATACATTATTAAGTATCTCAGCTGTGGCATCTAAGTACCTCTTCATTCTCTTTTCCACTGAAATAAAAATGTTATTTGTTAATCATTAAATGGGACAATAATTCCAAACCAAAAAAAAATCCAAACATATGTGAACACAGGAAGTTTTGAGATAAAATCTCAGCTATTCACCAAATACATTAGTATTTTGGAGTAATCTTTAGGGTATGCTAGTACTTCAAGGGTCTACCTTGTGTATACCACGTGCTTAGGGTCTTAATTTTGGTATAGTATGTTAAAACGTGATGGGGGTTGGATATGTAAGGAAGAAGTGCGAAGAGACAGAAGGTAGAAGGCAGGTGTGTGTGGTCAGCTGCACATTTACAGCATGAGGGAAAGATATTGGAGTGAGTCTTAGATATTATAATTTCTTTACTTTGAGACATGACCATACACATGCTCTCCTCATGATTTACATTTATTTCATGGGTTGTAGTAAACAACTTCTTTGGCCACCTGTCTGTTTGGCACTTGTGAACAATGACACCACTTCTGTTTGGGGTGTAAAAGAAGGACTGCGCCAGCTGAGTTTCAGTTTTTCTCCATCATCGCTTGGCCCACCACCAAGTGTCTTGCTGCTTCATTGACACCACCCTTACTCTGCTAGTTTGCATTTTTAGTTGGGTAATTTTGTCAGTGTATGCCTGTTGGTTTACTTAATAATGTTAACTAAGCTGAATATTGAAACCTTATGCATTTTGACAAGATAGCCCTGGGTCCACAATAGTGGCAGGGCCCTGAAGGCACTCACAGGCCTCACTGCCTCTGCCGATCCCCTCGGGGCTCCCCTCAACCTGCCCATGGCCCAGGACGCCATTTCAGCCCCCTGGGGCCATCCACCTCTTCCCCAGTGATGCCATAGCAGTGCTGGTCTCCTGTCCAGACATAGACCCTACTGAGCCAGGCCCACCTGCAGGCCACCAGCCCAGCCCAGCCTCAGCCTGTCCCTGGCCCCAGGGAGATGTCTGATGCCTGGGGCTGGAGCTGCCCCTGGTGCCCCCGGCTGCCCTTCTGCTGGTGCCCCAGACCACAGAGAATAGTTCATTCGTTCAGTGTCCTGCCAATAGTCACCTTGAAATTGCCCAGGTTCATGTATGGATTATCCTGGGATACTATCCAACAATGAACTACCCACAGCTTTGGCATATTTCACTTAATTTAAGAACTTACCCCTGGGTGCACCTGTGCTGCTGTAGAATAGAAGGCTCTTAGCCAAAGAGGGTCAGTTAATAAGATATACTCAGAAAACTATTTTTCTTGTTTTCTTTGTAACCCTTATGGACATGGAAACTGTGCTGAATGTACCGAGCACTTATATTATTAGATGGGATCCCAGTATCTGTATTTCACACACAAACTCCCTCACAGAGCACCTATAGCTCCTCAGGTGCTGAAGTCCATCAAAATGAACAAAAATTGTCAAGGCATGAAGTGACAGTCAAGAGGAGCTTCCAGTGCCACAGTAATAAATATCTCTCTCTTGCTGGCTTCCCCCCCAAGTCTTCAAGCTTGCAAGCAGTTTCAACTAAAAGTCGTGTGCCACATGACGACAAGAACTCACAAAGTGAAATCCAAATAATTACCATTGGGTTGGCTTCATTTGCTGTTTGCTCTGTGGTACCAACCTCTGTGGAAACTTCTTTGAACACAAATATATGCCTGTTTTTTGCTAGTTCAGAAGAAAATGAGGGAGAGTATTCCACCTTTTTTGTTCTGAGTGTAAAACATGCAGTGATTCAGGGGATGCTGTGCAGCATAGATACCGCGCAGCATGTGGTGAAGGCACCTATTTCTGTACTTTAAGCATCTCACTTAAAACAGACAATAAAAGAGCCTCATCTATATCTATGAGATAATGCAAATGAACTCAATAGGCAACACTTAGTAAAAATATATCCTTGGAAATATAATGCTATATCCTAAGGTAATTGCATAAATGTGAGTCACCTAATACAGTTACAACTTTATAACATGCCATTTCAGGGAAAAAAATCTTCATGGATGATTAAATAACAAACTTTGTCTGAGCATACTGAGGATTTTTAAAATTGCATCACTCCTTTTATTTCAGTTTCTTCTTGAGATATAAGATGAGCTTTATATAGCCTTATCTTCAGTTTTTAATTTTCTAGGTAGTGTTAACATTGTCTCTCAAGGAAGAAATGAAACAGAACCGAGATCACTAATGCATAACAGTTTCTTTCCTTCTTCTTCAAGGACAAGGAGCAATAAATTTTTATGTTTAGTGATGTAGCTCTCACCAACAAAATTCCTCATTATTCATGACATTTTGTCCATTATAGCATGAGATTCCTCAGAAGATAGAAATGATCATCCAGAAGTAGAGTCTAGCTAATTATCTGTCGCCTGAGAAATCAAGTTGCTATACTGGATGAAACATCAGTTATAGAAATTGGTGCTGTCTACTGACAGAATAAATGCATCTTTGAAATTACTGTATGAGAAATCTTAGAAATCTTCTCAGTCTTCCTTACTTAACCTTATCTAGCTGGGAAGAATGTTTTCTGGCAGCAGAAAATTTCATCTATATACATATATATTAAGATATATTTATTAAAAAAATAAATGCCTAAAAATTAATTATGGAACATTACATAAACATTAGTTTTGTAAAATGTACAAGCTATTGCCTTATTTCTTATTGTTTTCATACAGCAATTAGTGATTCTATAAGAGCCTAGGAGGTACTATGTGAAAGGAACTTAAGTATTTACAAGTTTCACTTTAGTCCATTTTTTAAACATGTACTTGAAAATTGTTTGAGCTTTGTTTGTTTGTTTGTTTGTTTAAAATACACAAAATACTTTAGTTGCATATTAGATTTAACAAAAGGGCAACATAATAGAAATGCTTCAGCACCTAAGCATGACCACTTAGCAACTTTTTCAGTCCTAGGGCAGCTGAAAACATTGTTAATTAAAATTAGCAAATAACTAGCAGGGAAATTTAGACAGTTGGGATGCCATGAAGGGGAACTTTGACAATTGTACTGGGGACTTCTAGAATAGCTGGAAAGAAAAGAAGGACAAGCAAAGAACTCTAGAAAGTGAATCACAGAATCATAGAATTGTTTTGGTTGGAAAGAACTTTAAGATCATTGAGACCAACCATTAACGTAGCACTGCCAAGTCCACCACTAAACCATGTCCCTAAGCACCACATCTACACAACTTTTCAATACCTCTAAGGATGGTGACGCATCCACTTCCTTGGGCAGCCTGTTCCAATGCTCGATAACCCTTTCAGTGAAGAAATTTTTTCCTGATACCGAGTCTAAACATCCTCTTGCTCAACTTAAGGCCATTTCCTCTCGTCCTATCACTTATTACTTGGGAGAAGAGACTGACACCCACCTCTCTACAACCTCCTTTCAGGTAGTTGTAGTCAGCGATAAGGTCTCCTCCTTTTCTCCAGACTGAACAACCCCACTTCCCTCAGCCGCTCTCATAAGACTTGTGCTCTAGACCCTTCACCAGCTTCATTGCCCTTCTCTGGACTCGCTCCAGCACCTCAATGACTTTCTTGTAGTGAAGAGCCCAAAATTGAACACAGTATTCGAGATGCGGCCTCACCAGTGCTGAATACAGGGGGACGATCACTTCCCTAGTCCTGCTGGCCACACTGTTTCTGATACAAGACAGGATGCTGTCAGCCTTCTTGGCCTTCTGGGCACACTGTTGGCTCATATTCAGCCCGCTATTGATCAACACCCCCAGGTCCTTTACCACCAGGTAGTTTTCCAGCCACTCTTCCCCAAGCCTGTTGCATTGCATGGGGTTGTTGTGACCCAAGTGCAGGACCCGCACTTGGCCTTGTTGAACCTCATACAGTTGGCCTCGGCCCATCGATCCAGCCTGTCCAGATCCTTCTGCAGAGGCTTCCTATCTGCAGGCAGATCAACACTCCCATCCAACTTGGTGTTTTCTGGAAATGTACTGAGGGTGCACTCGATCCCCTAGTCCAGATCATTAATAAAGATATTAAAGAGACCTGGCCCCAACACTGAGCCCTGGGGAACACCACCTGTGACCGGACGCCAGCTGGATTTAACTCCATTCACCACAGCTCTTTGGGCTTGGCCATCCTGTCAGTTTTTTACCCAGCGAAGCGTATATCCATCCATCCAAGCCACGAGCAGCCAGTTTCTCCAGGAGAATGCTATGGGAAACAGTGTCAAAGGCTTTACTAAAGTGTAGGTAGACAACATCCACAGCCTTTCCCTCATCGAGTAAGCGGGTCATCTTGTCATAGAAGGAGATCAGGTTAGTCAAGCAGGACCTGCCTTTCATAAACCTATGCTGACTAGGCCTGATCGCCTGCTTGCCCTGTACATGCTGCGTGATGGCACTCAAGATGACCTGCTCCATAATCTTCTCTGGCACCGAGGTCAGACTGACAGGCCTGTAGTTCCCCGGATCTTTCTTCTGGCCTTTCTTGTAGACGGGTGTCACATTTGCTAATTGCCAGTCACCTGGGACCTCCCCAGTTAGCCAGGACTGCTGATAGACCATGGAAAGTGGCTTGGTGAGCACTTCCACCAGATCCCTCAGTACCCTTCGGTGGATCTCATCCAGGCCCATAGACTTTTGTGTGTCTAAGTGGTGCAGCAGGTTGCTAACAATTTCCCCTGTGATTATGGGGGCTTCATTCTGCTCCCCATCCCTGTCTTCCAGCTCAGGGGGCTGGGTACCTGGAGAACAACTGGTCTCACTACTAAAGGCTGAGGCAGAGGGCATTAAGCACCTCAGCCTTTTCCTCATCCTTTGTCGCTATGTTTCCCCCTGCATCCAATAAAGGATGGAGATTCTCCTTGGCACTCCTCTTGTTCCTAATATATTTATAGAAACATTTTTTATTGTCTTTTACAGCAGTGGCCATATTAAGTTCTAGTTGGGCTCTGGCCCTTCTAACTTTCTCCCTTCTAATTTTCTCCCTGCATAGCCTCCTGACATCTTCGTAGTCTTCCTGAGTGGCCTGCCCCTTCTTCCAAAGGTCATAAGCTCTCCTTTTTTTCCTGAGTTCCAGCCAAAGCTTTCTGTTCAGACAGGTTGGTCTTCATCCCTGCCGGCTTGTCTTCTGACACATGGGGACGGCCTGCTCCTGTGCCTTTAAGATTTCTTTCTTGACAACTGTCCATCCTTCCTGGAGTCCTTTGACCTTCAGAACTGCCTCCCCGGGACTTTGTCAACCAGGCTCCTAAACAGGCTGCAGTCTGCCCTCCAGAAGTCCAAGGCAGCAGTTCTGCTGACCCTCTTCCTTACTTCTCCAAGAATGGAAAATATCATTTCATGATCGCTGTGCACAAGACAAGCTGCAACTATCACATCACCCAGAAGTCCTTCTCTGTTCGCACACAGGAGGTCCAGTGGGATGCCTTCCCTAGTTGGCTCACTCACCAGCTGTGTCAGGAAGTTATCTCCCACACACTCCAGGAACCTCCTAGACTGTTTCTGCTGTATTGTATGACCAGCAGACATCCGGTAAGTTGAAGTCCCCCATGAGAACAAGGGCTACCGGTCGTGAGACTTTTCCCAGCTGCTTATAGAATATTTCATCTACTCCTTCATCCTGGTTGGGTGAAGTTAGAAATGGACAATGAAAATACCAATTAGATAGGGGCAAAGTGCCAGAGTCAGGGCATTCATGTGAAAAGATAGAAGATAAGACAAGACATTTTTAAGACACTGATTTTGAATAAATTTGAGAAATAAGACCTGAGGAGAAAGGGACATGTCCTACATAAAATGTGAATAGATTCTGCTGTAAGAAATTTGGGCCTGAACTCTGCCTCAGTGAGGCATTAAGAAATGTATATAATAATGGGCAAGATTTGTCCCTTTTTCTTTTCCATTTTAAGATGCTTGAAAATATAGTGAGGTCAGAATAAAAGAAGATAGCTGGAGGATTATAGGCACAGTCTCTTTTGTCTATAGTCTGTTCTTACTTTCTCTAATCCATTTTGAGCTGTGCTTCATTTGCTGTATCTGGAAAGGTTACATGCTGGCTTTCTCATAGGAAACCGAACTCTGTTCTCAGAGCTGGAAAGGAAAGAGAAATGAGTGCCTAGGTACTAATCAAAGGTATAGAAATGGCTGCAGTTTTCTGATGGAATAGTGCCAAAGAATATTTGAACCTAATCAGTTTTTTTGTGTGCCTGTCTTGCATCATATCATGGTGGAGGTCAAAACTGTCTACCAATTTTTAACAAAATACCACTTTTTAACTTAAAATTTTTGTAACACTGGCTTTTCTGTTTGCAAGTATTATTATCCACATAGGGGAAAAAAACCTAACTCATCTGTAAAATGAAAGTATTACACATGGAACTCCTTTTTGTTTTGAGAGTGTTCAAGGGATCTGTATTTGTGAGCTTCTGTGGGTTTAGACTTCTGCTTAGTTCACAAGTCGGAGGCACTCTTATGAGAAATTGTCTCCTCTTCCCTAAAACAAAAGCCATGATTAACTATAAGACATACATTCTGAACAGTGAGTGATAGCAGGAAGATTCAGCACAATGACAACCAAATATCAGTGTCTTGAAGAAATAAAAATATGTATTTGAATCCAATCTAAAAGCTAAATATTTTCCCAGAAAATTTAAATGAACATGATTTCTTAGATCCGTTCTAGAGGCAATATTGTTTAGGGAAAACCATCTATATCCCTTATAATCACCTAATACTCTTTAGAATGTCCTCTTATTGCAGAAAGTTGCCCAAGAAGGATTATTTTTGTTCAGGTATTATTGTACTCTTACAAGTTAGGAAAAATGAAGTACACAAAGAAATGAATTGATATCTTCAGGAAATAAGCTAGTTTATACATAGGATTATTAAAGTGATAATAAGACACATACACTGTACAGTGAATCTCCAAGGACAGGAAAAAGAAACAGAAATGAAAACTTGTATGAAGAGATAAAGATGACAAGTTAGGTTGACAAGATTATGCTTATGGATGATTTGCTTTCAACCTATTTCAACCTCTCTGGTATTAATTGGGAAATCTCTGAGGCATGCTGTAATATGGAGAAAAAAAATTGAAAGATTTAGGATTTAGTAAATGATTGCTTTCCTAAACCACTGTGTTAACAGCCCAACATGGAATAATTTTGCCTAATCTAGATTGAATTTTAGCCAGTGACTAATGCAACAGTGGTACGTTATTGAAACAATAGAAGACAATGAAGTCAAATGTCCACAGTACACTTATTTTGCTGCATTTTTAAAATATTGTTATTGTATACAGAAACAGCAGGTACACAAAGAAATTGGAAATATGGAATAAGAAGACAATGGTAAAGAATAGTGTAAATAGTGAAATAAGGAGCAGTAGGTGCTATTACCAGACACAGTAAATTGTAATATAATATGGGTTGCTCGATAATATTTTGAAACAAATAAAATATTATTGTGACAGTCTAATCTACCTATAAGTCATTGATTCAAAAGTGCTGTGACATATATACAATTCTAAAATGTATTTGATGTACATGAGCTCTTAAATGGTGTAGACAATGTCATCGCTAGTTTTCAGTCTACCACGCATAATAGTACAAGGAGGCATAAATGGATATTAAGGGAAGTGAGAATGAACTGTTATCTAAAAAAAAGTGACTGGACCTGTTTTGTTCCTTACACAGGTCTATTGTGGTATACAAATTCCCTTCTTACAATATAAGTGTCATGGCCCACGCACCTAATTCAATAAAATTAAGTGCCACATAGCACTGAAAAAAAAAAAATGAAGTCCTTACTCTGAAGCTTTAGAACTGGTTTATGGTCTTGCAGAAAAGTAGTAAGATAAAAGACTACAGAATCTTTAAAATCTTTACTGAGTTATGTTGACTGAAGGAAGTAAAAGTCTGCAAGTTAATGAGCATTGACATAAAGAAAGGCAATTGTCTCTTAGGAAACAAGTGACTACTGATTTTTCCTTTACATTTGCTACGAGTTGTACAGATGGTTTTTTTTATTCAAGAGACATAGCTCCTTGTTGAAGTCCAAATTAATGACTTATTTGAGATACAATTTTATACATGAAGATTTGTTGTTTTGTAGTAGGACATTCAGAGTAGTGAGATTTCTGGAGCCCTTTTCCTGATTGATGTTTCATTCTGTAAATCTTTAAAAAGATAAAATATTTGTGAGATTGAAAAGAAAAAATAATAACTTTGAAGAGTGACTATTATTTACAAAGAGATTTTATTACAATAACTGAACCCTGCTATTGGTATTGGATAGTAGCAATATGTTTGGTGCAGGTATGAGATGACTGAAAAAAAAAATAGTATTTTCATCATAGCTACAAATGGCCTGAAAAAATGAATCTATGATTCTGGTGTATACAAACACATTTCCAAGAGAAGGATGGTCATACAGTCAAAGTGCTCTGGTCTTTAAGATTCTTGGATTCAGTTCATGGTAGACACTGCTTAAACAATTTAATGGGTCTATGCTATATTTTTCTTACTGCAAAATGAGATAATATTATTTCTATATACTTTACCTACTTACTCTTTGTCAAAGTTAAGTTCCTCTCATTGAGATATTTCTCATCTTATGATTGTATTGAGAGTTGTAACAAGGTGAGAGTCTGAATCTGGTAAGTATCTCTCAATGTTACTTTACCTAAAAATAAGACAAAATATATTTTAGAAAGTCAGGTATCTAGAATATAATCTCAAACACTTACTTTCACAGAATCACAGAATCACAGAATGTTAGGGATTGGAAGGGACCTCGAAAGATCATCTAGTCCAATCCCCCTGCTGGAGCAGGATTGCCTAGACCATATCACACAGGAACGCGTCCAGGCGGGTTTTGAATGTCTTCAGAGAAGGAGACTCCACAACTTCTCTGGGCAGCCTGTTCCAGTGTTCGGTCACCCTCACCGTAAAGAAGTTTTTCCTCATATTTATGTGGAACCTCCTGTGTTCCAGCTTGCACCCATTGCCCCTTGTCCTGTCAAGGGATGTCACTGAGAAGAGCCTGGCTCCATCCTCATGACACTTGCCCTTTCCATATTTATAAACATTAATGAGGTCACCCCTCAGTCTCCTCTTCTCCAAGCTAAAGAGACCCAGCTCCCTCAGCCTCTCCTCATAAGGGAGATGTTCCACTCCCTTAATCATCTTCGTGGCTCTGCGCTGGACTCTCTCGAGCAGTTCCCTGTCCTTCTTGAACTGAGGGGCCCAGAACTGGACACAATACTCCAGATGCGGCCTCACCAGGGCAGAGTAGAGGGGGGAGGAAAACCTCTCTTGACCTGCTAACCACACCCCTTCTAATCCACCCCAGGATGCCATTGGCCTTCTTGGCCACAAGGGCACACTGCTGGCTCATGGTCATCCTGCTGTCCACTAGGACCCCCAGGTCCCTTTCCCCTATGCTGGTCTCCAACAGGTCTGCCCCCAACTTGTACTGGTACATGGGGTTGTTCTTGCCCAGATGCAGGACTCTACACTTGCCTTTGTTATATTTCATTCAATTTCTCCCCGCCCAACTCTCCAGCCTGTCCAGGTCTCTCTGAATGGCTGCGCAGCCTTCCGGTGTGTCAGCCACTCCTCCCAGTTTTGTGTCATCAGCGAACTTGCTGACACTGCACTCTATTCCCTCATCCAAGTCATTAATGAATATATTGAATAGTACTGGTCCCAGTACCAACCCTTGAGGGACTCCGCTAGACACAGGCCTCCAACTGGACTCTGTCCCATTGACCACCACTCTCTGGCTTCTTTCCTTCAGCCAGTTCACAATCCACCTCACTACGCGATCATCCAGACCACACTTCCTCAGTTTAGCTGCGAGGATGCTGTGGGAGACCGTGTCAACCGCTTTACTGAAATCGAGATAGACCACATCCACAGCTTTACCATCATCTATCCACCGGGTTATGTCCTCATAAAAGGCTATCAAGTTGGTTAAGCATGACTTCCCCTTGGTGAAGCCATGCTGAGTGCCCCTAATGATCCCCCTATCCTTGATGTGCCTAGAGACAGCATCAAGGACAAGTTGTTCCATCACCTTTCCGGGGATGGAGGTGAGGCTGACCGGTCTATAGTTACTCGGGTCCTCCTTCTTGCCCTTTTTGAAGACTGGAGTGACATTCGCTTTCCTCCAGTCCTCAGGCACCTCTCCTGTTCCCCATGACTTAGCAAAGATGATGGAGAGTGGCCTAGCAATGACTTCCGCCAGCTCCCTCAGCATCCGCGGGTGCATCCCATCAGGGCCCATGGATTTATGGATGTCCAGATTGCTTAATTGGTCCCTGACCCAGCCCTCATTTACCAAGACAGATTCCTCCTCTATCCTGACTTCTTCTGGGGCCTCAGTGGTCCGGGGCTCCTCAGGACATCCTCCAGCAGTATAGACAGAGGCAAAGAAGGCATTCAGTAACTCCGCCTTCTTTTTATCCTCTGTCTCCAGGGCCCCCACCTCATTCATCAGTGGGCCTACAGTGCCTCTAGTGTTGGTTTTACCTGCAATGTATTTGAAGAAGCCCTTTCTGTTGTCCTTGACCTCTCTTGCAAGGTTTAATTCCAAGGAGGCCTTAGCTTTCCTAGTTGCCTCCCTACATCCTCTGACAACAGACTTCTATTCCTCCCAAGTGGCCAGCCCCACCTTCCATGATCTGTACTGTAGAGG
The DNA here is from genome assembly GCF_013368605.1 of Nyctibius grandis. Lineage (NCBI taxonomy): Eukaryota > Metazoa > Chordata > Aves > Nyctibiiformes > Nyctibiidae > Nyctibius > Nyctibius grandis. The sequence goes on from NC_090659.1 coordinate 84,455,084, forward strand.
TTTGGTTGAGTGAGAAGGGGCACGATCCTGTGTCAGTCACTGAGCAGTCTGAGCAACCCAGGCTCTGAGCAAGGGTTAAGCCCAGAGCTAGCAACCTTGCACTCCCCTTGCACGGTGCAGAACAAAGAACCCCGTGGTGCCTGCTTCGCGGGAAGCAAAACTACATCCGGGAGGGGAGGGGGGAGTCACGGCTCTGAATATGTAAACCTATGGACCAATCACAAGTGCGATCGGGGCGCGTGATTAACATATGCATAGTCTATATAACCACTGCTTTCTTTGTTAATAAACGAGAAGCTTCCATACTCACATTGAGATGAAGTAGCTTACTCCGGACCGTTCCCCAGCACCTGCGAGCGCGCCTCCCCCGGTTTTCCCCGTACTACAACTGGTAGCAGAGGATGGTTCCCTTCGGCGTGCTCTCTCCGAGACTGCGGTAAGCAGCGAAAAGGAGGTGTTGGGAAAAAGACGGCTGGGAGCGGTGCTGTTTGGGTCAAAAAGGGCAGAACAGACACTGGAAGAGTTGGCCACTCAGCTCCCAGAGTTCAGGTGATGTTCAGGTTCAATTAAGGACAGAGCAGACACTGGAAAAAGGGCAGCCATGGAGATAGAAGCTGCAGCCGTGCTCCTTGCAGATATTCTCTCTAAGAGAGGGAGCAAGACAGCGGAGAAACAGCTAATTAAGTTGATAAAGTTGGGCCAGCGCTGGGGACATTTTAAAGACACAGCGCTTGTATTTTCTGTGGAGGAATGGAGAGAAGTGGGAGACATTATGTGGGAAAAGACTGTTGAGAGGGACCCCGAGGAAAAAGAGATTAAGGAGGTGTGTGGACTCTGGCAAGAAGTGATAGAGACTTTAAAAACTATGAGGGCAGAAAGAGAGGTCGCCCGCGCGGCTGCTGAGATGCGGCCGGCGCCGCCGGAGCCCAACCCCCCCGCTAAAACAGAAAAACCTGGGGTTCTGGCTCGTTTCTTCGGGTTACCGGCAGTTAAGGGCCTGTCAGCGACGAAAAAACTATCTATCACTGAGGTCCGTACGACGGTAGAAGCGGCGAATTCCCGGGAGAAATGGCACAGTAAGAATTTACAGGAGGAGGCTGCGAACAAAGAACCACGTGGCGCTCCTAGGACCGCATGGCAAAGGGAGCGGAAACAGGAGGGGGAGGGGTGGTCAGCCCCTCACCCTGCTCAGCCGCGTCCGGAGAGGGGGGGCCGGCCCCCCCCCTCCGCGCCGCCGGAGTGCCCGCCCCTCCCGCCTTCACCCTGTCAATCAAGATCGCCGAGTGCCGTTGCAAAAGTAGTTTAGCGGCTAGGTTTCTTGGTTTTTACCCCGGCGGCCCGGGTTCGATTCCCAGTGTTGGAATCACATGATTGGAAAATTCTTTAACAAACAAAAGCTGCAGTTACCCAGTATGGAGTAAAATCAGACACTGTAGCTATACCAAATATACAGGTTTAGTACTTTTTTTGCCTGTTAGTGAATGTTTTACATGTGTAAGGTTTTGGTTGAGATGTTAAATGGTGGAGGAGTACTGTGGATGTGAATGTGGGAAGTAATTTTAGTCATGTGTAATTGGTTATAGGGCCTAAGTTGCAGTAATTAACTTGTTGCTGATTTATTTAACAATGCCTTGTTGCTTTGTATGCATTAACGTTTAGGTGTAAAGATTGTGTGTATATCCAACAGGGAGACACAGTATTTAAATTGACCAACCTAATGTTACAACTGCTTTGAGGTGGCCTATGACTGAAGAGCGACTGCAGATTACTAAGGGACTGGTAGAGGAACAGTTAAAAGCAGGACATATCAAACCCTCAGTTAGTCCTTGGAATACACCCATTTTTGTCATCCCTAAGAAAAGTGGAAAGTGGAGATTATTACATGATTTACGGAAAATTAATGAGCAAATGCAAGCAATGGGAGCATTGCAACCAGGTATTCCGTCACCTAACATGTTACCAGCAGGATGGCATATATTGATTGTAGACTTGAAGGACTGTTTTTTCACCATATCTTTACATCCTCAGGACACCATGAGGTTTGCCTTTTCTGTTCCTGTTATCAACAAAGCGGAACCAGCTCAAAGGTATGAATGGGTAGTTCTACCGCAGGGCATGAAAAATTCACCTACGTTATGTCAGCTTTATGTGGCACGGGCACTGAAACCATTGCGCCAGCTATGGCCACAGACTATCATCTATCATTATATGGATGATATTTTGTTATGTCAGGCCGATCCTTTTTCAGAAGAAAGTCTCCACAAACTAATGACAACGTTGGCGGAGAAAGGTCTCGTGATTGCACCAGAAAAGATTCAACGAACTGATCCTTGGAAATACTTAGGATGGACAATTTCGGATGCTCAAATCCGACCTCAAAAGGTGGAGCTACATACAGATTTGAAGAACCTGAAGGATGTACAAACACTTCTCGGAGATATTCAGTGGGTCCGTAACTGTGTCGGTATCTCGAACACCGAGATTGCCCCCCTCACCGAACTGCTGCGACGATCACACCCTGCTGACACCATACAGCTGTCTGAGACTCAACAAAGCGCGTTGCGGTCAGTCATCGCCAAATTACAAACTGCATGGTCGTCGCGACGCATTCGTGAACTACCTGTGTCTCTGCTTGTAATTAACAGTGAAAATATGGTTTGTGGTGTCATTTGTCAGTGGCAAAACAAAAAGGGGGAACTCCCCCAGGGCTATAACCAATGCCACTACAAATGCCACAATAAAGATGAAGCTTTTTGGGTGTTGGAATAACAGAAAATGAGGTAAAATCTATTGTTCAGGCATGTCCGAGGTGTGGGGCTCAGGGACCAGGCATTGGTATTGGTGTAAACCCGAAGGGCTTGGCAGCACTTGAGCTATGGCAAATGGATGTAACACATATTCCAGAGTTTGGGAGACAAAAATATGTACATGTCACAGTAGATACTTTCTCGAGGTTAATCTGGGCATCTGCAATGTCCGGAGAAAAGGCACAACAGGTTTGTAAACATTTGTTGGCGTGTTTTGCCATTATGGGGGTGCCAGAACAGATCAAAACAGATAATGGACCAGCATACACCAGCCAAAAGTTTCGTGTATTTTTAACACGCTGGGGAGTGAAACATGTTACTGGTATACCACACTCCCCAACAGGTCAAGGGATCATCGAATGCACCCATAGAACCATAAAAGAATATTTAAGGAGACAGAAGGAGGTAGATACTGATCCAACATTGCGGTTGCATAAAGTGTTGTTTACTTTGAATTTTCTGTGTTTAACAGGGGACCGAGAAGAACCACCGGTTGTTGTACATCACCAGCAGTTGAAATTTAATAACAACACCATTATACCTCAGTTACAGGTGATTTATCGGGAACCTGCTACAGGGGAGTGGAAAGGACCGGTGCCAGTGATCCTTAGTGGCCGGGGATATATGTGCGTGGCCACTGACCAGGGACCACTTTGGGTGCCGAGCCGATCAGTAAAACCACACCTCCCCGAGAAATCGGATGGGTGATGGAACTGGTAAAAATGGTTCTTACAGGAGTTCTTGTGATTGCAGTTATATTGTTAATGTTACCATGTTTATTTTCTTGTTTGCAGAAAGCGTTAATGAAACTTGTGAATCAGGCCTGGCTTGCTCACAAACAAGAAGGGGGAATTGTAGAGGTTTGGTTGAGTGAGAAGGGGCACGATCCTGTGTCAGTCACTGAGCAGTCTGAGCAACCCAGGCTCTGAGCAAGGGTTAAGCCCAGAGCTAGCAACCTTGCACTCCCCTTGCACGGTGCAGAACAAAGAACCCCGTGGTGCCTGCTTCGCGGGAAGCAAAACTACATCCGGGAGGGGAGGGGGGAGTCACGGCTCTGAATATGTAAACCTATGGACCAATCACAAGTGCGATCGGGGCGCGTGATTAACATATGCATAGTCTATATAACCACTGCTTTCTTTGTTAATAAACGAGAAGCTTCCATACTCACATTGAGATGAAGTAGCTTACTCCGGACTGATCCCCAGCACCTGCGAGCGCGCCTCCCCTGGTTTTCCCCTTACAACACTGTACACCCTCTTCTTCCACTTGAGTTTGCCCAGCAGTTCCCTGTTTAACCATGCAGGTCTCCTGGTACCCTTCCTTGACTCCCTACTTGCTGGGATGCTCTGATCTTGAGCTCGGAAGAAGCAGTCCTTGAATGCTAACCAACTATCTTGGGCCCCCTTACCTTCTAGTACCCTGTCCCATGGGATTTCCCCTAGCAATTGCTTGAAAAGGCCAAAGTTGGCCCTCCGGAAGTCCAGGGTTGTGATTCTGCTAGCTATTCTGTTCCTGCCACATGAGATCCTGAACTCTACCATCTCATGGTCACTACAACCAAGGCTGCCCTCAACCTTCACCTCTTCAACCAGACCCTCCTTGTTAGTGAGGATAAGATCCAGCAACGCTCCTCTCCTAGTTGGCTCATCCACCATTTGTCTCTATCAGAAATGAAGAGGAAGTGCATTATCCCCTAGGGGCCAAGTTATTTGCCTGCAGCACTAGCAGAAGTATTCAAGTCATACTGGAAGTGGCTAGCCAAGAATCTCGTTGTCATCATCATCAGTAGTGGAGGATCACACCATTGTGTATTATGGATAAAGACTGAAATAATACATAAAATTAGGATCTGGATGAATCTAAAAAAAAAAAGACTAGTCTTGTAGCAGAGGGAAGTAAGAGAACTTACAGCTGGTCTAATTTGCTGTTCAAATTACCTATCATCTGTACTAGAAATATATTGGCATTCCTAAGTGCCTAAACATTAATGTGTTTATTTCATTCAGTGTTTTACTTATAAGCAATATTATTCTGTGTGATTGTCAGCAGGCAGGATTTTTAGCGGATCCTACAAGGATTTATAAGGGAGACTAGTCCTCATCTGCATGTCTCACTGTCTTTTCCACCTGCTGTTTGGTTCTCTAGAATGTAAATCAAAAGAGAAGATGTGTAATTTGGGAATGTCCCTAGCAGCACTAAATACCGAGTATGTTTTGTTTTGGCACAGTTTATGTAGAAACCAACAGTTTTCCTGGCCTCTGCTTCTCTTTTGACAATTATATTGTTTCCCCTTGTGCAAACAGACATTTTATCATGTGCATGCTGTTTAAAGTAAGCCAAATGGCAGATTCTGGAAATAAAATTTACAAAAAGCAAAATTTCCTAGTTGAATATATTATTAATAGAACCTGCAAAGAGGGCATGGAGAAAAAAAGCCAGACCCTGTAAGCTGCCTTCTCTGCTTGACACTCAAGGCAAGAAGAGCTAATCAAAACTGCTGCAGGAAACAGGGACACTGCTTCCATCTTCTGTTGTTCACTTTTATAAAAGAAGAACAAAAAGACCTTTAAAAAAAATCATTCCTTTCTAGGAGAAATGAGAAGTTTTCTCTGCCCTGAACATACTAGGTTTTGAGAAGAGGAGGGGCTTGGATTACAGTACTCCCAAGGTATGAGAAAATTTCACTCCAGGACTGTAAGGAATACAGAAAAGAGGTGAAAGTTTAAGTCACAAAAGGTTTAAGTAGGAGATACAAAGAATAAATAAATGTGTAGAACTGATTGGATGGCTGGATGTCAGAAAACAAAATCACAAGACATTGATTTTGGGATTTGTGTGACAACAGCTATGTAAAGGACTGAGATTCTTAGGGAAAAGCTGGTGTTAAGGTAGAGCTTCCACATTTTTTCATGTCTTCAAGCACTGCAGATACTTATTTTTTCCTTAGTATAGCTGCAGACTAAATTTGCCTTAAATATAATACTAACTATTCCTCTGTGTGTGTGTGAGTGTGTGTTGCTAGCACCTTTCCAGACTTATTCCTTTCTTCTGGATAATAGTGACACTAGTGTTACTTCGAGAAATTACAGATACTTGTTCCTAAAATCTGCAACAATTAACCTAGATAGAACGTTTGAAAGAATAGAAGAGTGAGATGATACATTAAAGAAACAGGAGATGGGAGAGAGGGAGATTAAGATCACATATATTGAGATAAATAGAAACTTTTCAGTCACGTTCTTCTTTACAAATTTATGCAAACTCTTTAAGCTTATGTTATTAGTTATTTCTATCCTAAAAGCTAAACTAAATATCAACACTCATTGTCAATAATTTCATTGAACATAGACTCTGTAGATGCTTTGCCAAGTAGTTTTTGTGTAGACAGTCTTAAAATAACGTAGGAGTTGCAAAGCCCCAAAGATCTTCTGTGTCTACGAAATGCACAAGATAAGAATTCTGCTTGCCAAGCCTTAGCAAGCTTTGTGATTAGTTTTGCTGGTAAGGGTAAATAAATTTCTGTCTTCACCTCTTTGAGAGTGCATACAGAAAGCAGGTGGAGAAGTAGTCAGGATCAGGATTCTGAGGTGGAGATAGGAATGATGGCATAGTAGAGATGTTGAAATGTCCAAAGGTAATGCAGCTGGATAGAAGTATCAGCTGGACCTTGGTGCTCAGGGTAGATAAGTGAGTGCAAATAAAATCCAGAGGTGAAGGGAGCAAAAGGAGAGGCAAGGCTAGGATAACAGAGGCAGAGATTACTTGAGAACTCTACAAAGCTTGAGACTTAATGACAGGAAAAGAAGGAATTGAAAAGGAGAGGCATTTCAATTGCCATACTTGGGTAAGGCGGAAACACTATTGCTTGCTGCAGATGCTTGTTGAATGGTAGAGCTCTAGTGTTGAGATGATGTGGAAACCCATGACTATCACTTCCTTTACCATCTACTATTATCAAGACATCAGACAGATGGGGCACAAATTAACTGGAATCTTCATTACATGCTCTGCTTCTTGTTTGTATCATCAGCCATTTAGCAGTTGAACTTCTTAGTGTCATTTTTCTTTCCCTATTCAATGGTATTTACTTGCAAAATGACATTTACTTATAAAGTGACACTCTTTTTCACCCTCAAGTGACATTTCTGTGGCACACTGTGCAAATGTTTGGCAAAGATTTGCTGGATTGATTGGAAGAAACAAAGGAAAAACATACAACAGATGTTGATTTTCTTGTTGCTGTGACTATTGTTTTGAAAGACTGACAGAGAATTTTCAGGTTTTTCTGTCTCCATGGCAGTAATATTAAAAAGCTTGCCCAACTGCAACACACTTTCACCTTCATTAAACTGGCTCTGCAGTCTCCTGATGAGGGAGGCTGCATGTCATCTTTCATAAGATGAGCTGTTCCAAAAACAGCAAAACCATTACAGGGCAGTCATGCATCAGACATGGAATAGGATGTACTGGCTTGGACATACAAAACTGACCTTACAAAAGTCTTTTCTCTACCATCGTAGTGGTCAAAGAGCCATTTCCCCAATCATTTCCTTTACTTAACTATTGCATTCAGTTTTAGGAAAAATTAGATTTTGAGGTAAATCCTGGGCCTGGTGGAACAGTCTCATTTTAAAGTATCAATTTTCCATTCCTCTGGTAATGAAAGTTTTCTGAAGAAGTGGATACATGAATGAAGAAATGTGTTTATTACATTAGGTGATCTTCAGGAATTGTTTGCCATGTGTTCTTTTAGATTTGTGCATTTTACTATTCATTGCAGAAACAAGAAAAAAATAATCTGTTATTGACAAAAATTCAGTCATTAGAGACCCTGTGTTTCTGGCTGCATCTTTAGTTCACTAAATTTGGCACCACTAGATCATAATCTTTAAGCCTAATTTTAAAGAAAACACAGCCAAAAAGTACCAAGTTTCTATGTTGGCTTAATGATTTTTAATAAAATTAAAAAGTCGCGGGAATAAAAAGTGTCTGAATGTTTATGCTAAACAAAGGAAACGCTCATCCAAAATGACAGGTTCCATTAGTTGCCCAACCATAGTAATCCAGAGTCATTTTATGTGCCTGAGAATATCTGGGACATCTGCACAGGATTCGCAATACACAGCACAGGCCCTTGTGGGATACCCAAAGGATTCTAGAGCAGCAATTGGAGGCCAAAAGGAATACTCTAAGGTATCTCAAATGGCACTAAACTCTTTAAGTCCAAAATGCTTGATTTTCTCCTAGCCTGGGATTTGGGTTTTTTGGGAGAGCGACATTCATTGCCTAGTGTTTTGTATCAGACCAAATATGGAATAATTTTCACACTTGCATTGAAAGTTTTTTCCCCCAGTTTTCCCAGTTTCTTCTTTATAATGAAGATTTTCTCATCAGATCCTTTATGTACTCAAAAATCACTACTTAGGTAAAAAACTTCTCCTCAGAAAGGATGTCAACTAGACACTAAACTGGGCAGACTTAAATTAGTCAGGTCCCAGACTCACTCCACCTAATTATATTCAGTTAGTGCCTTACTTCAGAGGTTAACAGATCCACAGTTTTGAGTCTAGCCCTAATTTAGTTGGGACTCTCTAGTGCCTCATGTGACATAGAAATGAGTGTCATGGTGGTGCTCAGCCTAAAGAAATCCAGCTAAAGATGTCCAGAGAATAAAAATTACTGTTCAAGCTCTTCCTGTTCTCTTGAAAGGAAATCAGTCTTCACTTATTTTAAATGGAGCTTTCGGTAAGTATAATTTTTAGTTCAGTGCTTACATAGATGAAATGAATCTAGCTTTTAATGTATTTGTCAGAGCAGTGCTCTCACACACCCTTAAGTAGAGGCTCCATTCAACAAGTAAGATGTTGTTCATAGCTTGTTTAATCTTCCTAATTATAGTCAGGTATGGCCCTTCTATCAGACATAACAATAATTTAATTGGAGAAAATACAGCCTTTCAGACATGAGGCCAATGAGAGCTGACTAACTATTATTGAAGTGTGGTCATCCACCAGGAGCTGGGGGTCTGTAGTAAACCCTAAATGAGGCACCAGTGACGAGAACAGACACATTCACTCATGTAAATATATGTACTGATATAAATTCTGCAATAATTTCCAGGTGTTTTCCCCAGCTCACCAGTATCACGTCAGTTTGGTCTGAGCTGAGTTTCGGACAGATTTCTCTCATTCATGGACTGTTATTCCTATTACCAGGTCTTTATGAAATACGTGCCTCCTTATGCACCTTTATGTAATATATGTAATATAGTAAATTATTTAATAATCTGATTGTTGTCATATGGTTTAGTTAATTTTCCTGAATTTCTTAAATTCTGGTTACGGGTATGCAATATTTTTTTCCTTTATGTGCTGGGATGGAAGACTTAATTTTGCATATCATGAAGTCCTTTCTTGTCATAATCTCAGGAAGGCTCTAGAAGTGTCCTTTTTAATGATGGGAAATTAAAAAAAAGGATGAAATTACAGCTAAGACCAATGCTCTGAACTGCTACCATTCTGCGAGTATGATTCCATCTGAATTATTTTTTATGTTGGATATGAATTCATGCAATATAAAGCAGAAGTGAACAAATAATTTACATTATGAAAATGTTAGATTTTTAAATTAAACACAGCAGGCTGGAAAATGCTGAATAGTTTTAAAAGTAATTGCTGCCCACACAATAACACACAGTCACATTCTTATCAGCATCAAACAAATTACACTTAATGTAATCTTTACCCTATGTAGTATATATATTCTAAAATATTTTATAGTATTTGAATACACAGACTTCCCATGCTCATTTATCTTAAATTAATGGTATGAATATTTTTAATATGTTAAGACTGCATGTAGACTATATCTATCAGATAGATTTCTTCTGAGGAGATGTGTGCATTATTACGATATTATTTTATTTAATTATTTCTACCTTTAAGAAACATTCTGTAAGTACTCAATCTTTCACCACCATTGAATTCCCCAAATATGTTGTATGTACTTACACAAGCAGTAATAATTTCTATATTATCTTTCAGGAAACCAGTTTAGCTAAAATTAAATTACATTGTATTTTTAATCTATTTATGGGGATGAAAATACGCAATATTAAAGGTTAAAGGGTGGTAGTTACAGATAATAATGAAGTATAGAAACAGTACACCGTAGGTTCTGATAAAGCAGGAAATAAGAGGGTAATCCAAAGCAAATAAAACTAAACTGCCCAGAAATGGAAACTCTCACTTCCCCAGTTCTTTGTGGGAAAAAAAACCACAGTCCCTGTGTAGTTAAAATTCAAAGATACTGGGGAGGAGGCGGGGGGGGGGGAGGGGTGGGAAGAAACCTAATGAAAATTGTGAAAATGCTTTTGCAGTATGAAAAAATGGAACAACCTAATCAAGGTGCAAAGTACAAATTCCTGTTAAAATAAGACAAGAAAAGAAGTGTTAGTGAATTTTGTATTGTGTAGGCAGGTGGTAATGATATAATAGCTGCTAACGCAGTGAATCTTATTTCATTTTAAGTTTTGTACCAAGGTCTGATACAGTGATAAACCTACTCTGATTTAATATCCTTATATTTGATCACATGAAGCTTCAAATACATATAATACAGAACACTGAGGGTGCAATTAATCAACTCACTTGTGTTACAAAAGTTCCAGTCCATTCCTTTCTTCTTCTCTTTTTTTTTTTTTTTTGAATCATTTTAATCTCAATTCTCTGAGCACTATTTAGGGCTGCTATCAGTGGATGTTGAAGTACTAGCATTAACTGCAGTCTGTTAACAGGTGTTTATTTAGTCATGCCTTGGAGTGAAATATTTCTCCTGAGAGTAGAGCTTGAAAGAACTCATTTGACAGATATTTTCCTACAAGGGTGTATATTTTATTTTATTTCATTTTTTTAATCTAATAGAAATTAGATCTAGGCTCTAATGACCTTCAGTTAGGTAACACTCAGGCAAAGACACAGACCGAGATAACAATACTGCTTATGTAATACATTTTCAGCCATAGACAACCATTGTCAAAAATTTCTGGTCAGTGCTCAAAGTCCTGTGATTAAATTCTGGCCTTTTCTGTTAGACAGAGATTGATTTAGCAAACACTGCACTTATTTTTTTCTAATTTAACTCCAAGTTCACCCTTTGCTTCTGTGAGCTGGAAGAGACTGCCTTGCTTCATCTGTTTTTTAATACTTTCAAACTGATACCTGAGAACCCCTTAGGCACTCAGGTAATTGGTGGGGATATAGGGGGAATTCATAATAAACAAATGTCTTTGAAGGTCTTGAGGGAAGACAAAAAAAAAGAGGAAGGAACAAAAGTCAGATGAGATATCACCTCAGTGAACAATTGTTACATATATGAATCATTGGCAAGTGTGTAACTGGATCATTTACCAAAAGTTCAGGAGATTCTAGAGTTTTCTGAAGCCCACATGAAAATAGTTGGAACTAGATGATCTTTAAGGTCCCTTCCAACCCAAACCATTCCATGAGTCTATGATTCCCTTTTCTTCCTAATTTCCTTATAATGTTTGTTATTATTATTACTATTATCATTACTTATTATAATCTTATTCTTTGTTATTAATCATAATAATTTGTTCTTCTATTACCATAATGCCTAGAAATCTAAGGTATATGGTAAGACCTCCAGATGTATCTGTGCTGAATAACACAGAAAAAAAAAAGAGTGTAAGTTTCTAACCCAAAGGACTTGGAAGTTAGTGGAAAAGCTGTGATCCAGGTGCTAATTTAAATGCTTTAAGATATCAAAAACCTCAACACAGAACTGGAAATAGGGTATGAGCCTATGAAAAAACAAATCATTCTGGATCAGCAGCTGAGGACCACCCCAGCCCTGTGACATTGAAAATGGCATTAGACACACATTGCTGGCTGACTGCTAATGTGAAAGAAACAGCTATATGGGTCCTATACAGTATCTCTGCATTGAAGTACTAAAATACAAAGAGGATCAATGAGGGCTTCCCCTGATTATAGATGGTGTTACTCAGACTATGTTAAGAATATATGAGTGACATTGCTTCCATTTTAACAACGCATCTTTGATAGGTGTAGAAAATTTGAGACTCCCAAAACAAGGCTCCTTTGGAATGGAGTGGAATGATAAAGAACACCACCAAGCAGACCCTACAGTGATACAGTAGCAATAACATTCTATTCCCAAGAACTGTGAGTTGCAAAATATCTTTTATCTGAGAGTGGATGAAAAGTGTATTTATGTCTATTCTCTACTTGTTTAGATTACAGACATTTCTCAGCCTTGCCTACTCTGTAATGCCAGTTTTGACCTATGTCTCTTTTCCTCAAGTGTGTGATATTGCATCCATACTGGCCAGACCAGATAATTAATGGGTACTTTTTATTGCAATTTCAAAAAGCAGCTTTAAAAGGAAGCTCCAAAGTATGCAAGATCTGAATGCAGTCTAGAGACTGACCTTCTTAGACCTTGCAGAATTACCAGAGTTTTCCATGGATCATCATACAAAAAGAATAATTATTGAATGGACTTAGTCTTTAAAAAAACTTAGAATTTCTTTTCATGTTTGCTAGGAATTTAACACCAAAATTTCTCTCACACATATTACAGATATTCACAGAAACTAGGCAGTTTATATGTACAAAAAAGGCATTAGACAAATAAACTTGTAAAATTAGGAACCCTTGATAAACAAGTTGGAAATAAGTGTTAAACCAATTTTTATTTTGTTTAGTGGGGTTAAAAACCACTGATAAGTCTGAGTGAGGCATTCCGGATCTGAAAAATGCCCAAGCTAAAATTTCTGAGATAATAACCTTCTTTAAAATAAATTTAAGATGAGGTTTTTAAAGGCAATCCTCATCTCTAGGTCTGCCTGTCATACGGTAGGACCTTCAATGATATATTTGCATCTGAAACTGGTTTTCAGATTGTAATGCGCTTGTTCGTGATTTTCGCAAACCACATTTAAACTATCTTATGGGAAGAATATAAAAAAAATCAGACTCCCTGCATGCATTATAACTATGTCCATGCATACCCAGAATGACACTGTAGTGAACCACTGCTCACCTTGCCTTCATTTCCAACAAAAGCAGTCTTGGTTTTGGTATTACACATGCTACACACTAGTTGCAAGTCTCCCCTACTCAACATCAGCAGGTTGAAGGGACACTCACCATCTGCTAAAGGGACTAGCTGACCAAGGAACACCCAATGGGCTCACCAGTCAGTACTTATAAGGAGCTGAGAAAGGTCACTCTCACAACGAGGGTGAATAGCTACTGCAGCTTATCATGAGACTCTCAGGCAGATGCAGGATAACACATCATGCCAACAGTCAACTAATACGGGACTACACTGACTATACTTATCATCTATTACAAATAAGTAAAGCTTATTTTTGATCGCCTTGTTTCTTTGTATTATTAGGTCAAGGCCTTCTTTCTTCTCTGTTATTCTCCATTCTCCTGTCTTTGATTTTTATCCTTAATAGGCTGCTAGTTATCAAGCAAAAACAATTTCGTTTGTCCAGTCAGGGGTCTTGTCATGCCTGCCTCAGTATTGATCCTTATTTCTCCCGTCTTACAGTTTTGACATCTGTCACCTCACCTGCTTGCTCTTCACACTTTTTTGTGATCTTTGAACTGGCTTATTTTGGTCTATATTAACACTGTGTTAGACTGAATACAAATCACACTGAATTATTGCAGAGACAGCTATTCTTCCCAGACCTTTCTTTGACCTCTTTCCAACTGGTTATTTTGGAGTCTACACAAAGGCAAACCAGAAGCCACAGCGAGAAACAGTCAGTCTCCCAGTGTGGAGAACAGTGAGAATGAGATTGTAGGAGTTGCAAGAGAGTGTCTGCATGACATATAGGCCTTCTTTGTAAGAAACAAGTGACTGGACTTCTGGCTGGGAAGGTGGCCCATGAAAAAGCTTCTGTTGTGAAGTAGTCAGTGAAACTGAAACGAGGTAAAATATTGAAATAAAGTGTATATTCCAACAATTTCCCACCTAGACTGGGAGAATGCTTCAGGTCCACAAATGTAGGCATCCATAGTGTAGAGGCCCTTATACAAGATGTGTGTCTAAGCTACCATTATAGTCAGCCAACACAGCGAATAAAGCTTAAAGAGCAATTTCATCTGAATGCAAACACCAGAGGTTCCATTCAGTTGTTTTAGTTTAATTGCCTACCATTATCTGAGAAATCCTAGGATGTTTTTGTTTGTCTTTAATTGCTGCTTCAGAAGTGTGCAGATCTCTTGCATGTCCTGTGTCAAATAAAACATCCCTGCATGGCTGTTTGGCTACCCTAGTATGTCTCAAAAGGCACTCCATGCCCATGTTTAGGCATCTGAATCAATCTGTAAGTCTAAATATTTTATACAGTTTAAATTTAATCTAGATAAATTACAAAAGCACAAGACAGGAGTCTGTGCAACTATCACTACTTGAGTAAAGTTGGTACTGAGAATCACCAGTCTGACCAGGGATCCTTTTGGTTAGCGAAGATTAGCTGAATTCAAAAGGGGTTTATCATCTGGATTACTTAGTTGAGTACATAAAAGTAAAAAAAAATACTCCAACAGACTGAAGTACTTGATAAAGCACTAGGCCCATAGTCAACATGATTACACACACACCTAGCATATGCTTATGCATTTTACTGTTTGAAGAGCAAACAGAACCTTGCAAGAGAACTAACTGCTTTCAAGTTGCCTCCCATCTAAGAGTGAGAACCAGTGTGTCTCTGGCTATATATTTAGAAACATAAGAGGATTGGGCAAAATAAGAGATATTTGGAAGAAAAGAATATCGTTATATGGCAAATTTCTTGAAGTTGTTTATTTTTTTTTATTTTATGAGAATGTTAGAAAAGGGGTTGCCTCTATCATAAAAAGGGTCATTTGTTTTAAAAATCACAAAACATTTTTCACCAAATGCATTATAAAGTATTGAATAGGCCAAGCTTTTTCATCTTTGAAAAACATTTTAGATGCCCATAGTCAACTGTAGACTGCTTCTGCAAAGGCAGTTACAACCAGTCAACAGATGATAAACGACCTCTAACTGAGAAATGTTGCTAAGACATATCATCTTTATCATTTACTCCTTCAATTTGAATAGGATTCTAAATGTAGATAAGGCTTAAAGCTAAATTCTGAGTCATAAATTATGTATATTATGAGATTATGTGCATTTTTTGTTTCTGTTTTGTTTTTTATATCTCTTCTTTGCCACAGTTCAAATTTGACCACAGGGCTTTATAAGATTTCTCTTTTTTTTCCTTTTTCTTTTCATTTTTTTTTCCTTTAACTTCCTTCATTTCCAAATAATGTGAAGATCCTGACATGTACCATCTTTGACAAGTCAGAATGATTATTTCTAGAGTACTGTCAGGTTAGATAAGCTTTCCATCCTGTGTTAAAGCCTGAGCTGGACTGTTTAATTCTAACGCAACCTTCCACAGTTTGACAGCATGACACTAGGAATCTACTGATATACAGAGGAAGTACATCTGGAAATTGAATGATTCATTGAACTTTTGGAATATGCCTCCCTCTGCAAGTTTCAATATTTATTAACATAATGCATGTCAAATGATAGTATAAACTTTCATAGCATTGAAACTTTTCCAGGTACATCATATATATATATATATATATATATATATATATATATGAGTGTGTGTGTGTGTGTGTGTGTGTATTTATACATGGATAAGCAGACTTATAGCACTGTGTAAGCACTAAAGTTAGTCAGCACTAAAGGTAATAGTAAAATTATTATTTTGAACAGGTTGCAGATAGTGTTTTTATGATAATTTTTTTCATTTTTTTAATTATTATTATTTCATTAGTGAAATTAGACAAAAAGCAAACCAGCTAGAGCTTTCTAGGTTTCTTAGAGTGCAGTGAAAGTTGAAACAGGAAAATGTATTTGTTTTGTGCTCAATTGTAGATTTCTGTGAAACAAGATAACAAACTAAAAATGTACTTAGAAAAAAAAAAGGCTTTTTCCAGTTGTCCTGGTTTGGCCTAAACCAGGCCGATTTTCCTTGTAGTGATTTTTACTTTCAGCTAAGTCTCCTCTAAGTAACTGCACTTTCTGAAACTAACTGCATGTTTTTGCAGACAGTGTCTGCTTCCAGGACTGATAACGCTCGAAGTTTGTAGTTATCACTGAGGTACCGGTAGGGATGTTGTGCAGAAAGGCTCTTGCTGTACTTGTTCTTGAGAGAAACCAAGGTCACTGCTGAATTCCTCACTGCTTACGAGTGAAGAGCTGAAGGGGGGTCGCAGCTGCAGGGGGGAGCGGACAGGACAGGTGACCCAAAATTGACCAACGAGGGTATTCCATCCCATACACGTCATTCTCAGTATAAAGCGGGGGGATCACGAGGGTCTCGCTCTCTTTCTGCTATGGCCGGTGTCCAAGGAGGACTCCGTCTGTTTTCCTGCTGCCCCCGATCCCGATCCGTGCGTTCCTGAATCCAGCTCTCGACCGTCGCTAGGCCCAGCCTGGGCCTTCCCGGAGCCTGCCCTGCAGTGCCGGTGGTGACGTGGCTGACTTCAGGGGAGCTCAATCTTGGTTTTGTATATATATTTGTATATATTTGATTATTTCTATTATTGTTATTATACTCTTTTTCATTATTATAGTTTATTAAAACTGTTTTAACTTTCCAACCCGGAAGCCTCTCTCCGTTTTCCCTTTCCCTTTCCCTTTGGTGGTGGGGGGGAGGGTTAACAGAGAGCATCTGCCATAGGTTTAATAGCCGGCCCAGCTTTAAACCGTGACACCAGTGGATTTTACCTAACTATCTTGAGACAAAATAGATTGGGATGTTTTTCGTAGCTTGGTACAATGATGAATGTGTATGATAACCTCGAAAGAACAAACTTTAACAGCATTGCCTATGCCTATTGTAATTCTTTATGCTTAAAATACTTAAAAGTAAATCTTCCCTTCCATCTTCTATACTCATCTACTATCGTACCTGTCTCAACCTTTACAAATTCCTAATTTTTCAAAAAAAAAATCACATATTTTCTTGTTCTTCTCTCATAGAATATTAATGGTGGTTATTTAAAGATATTTAAAAGAAATTCAGCATGACTAGTATTGCACACTACAACACTTATTGCATGGAAATTGTCCATTAGTAGTCAGATAGCTATTTTTTCTTTAAATTATTATTTTTTATACTACTGACTAATAAATAGAGCTAATGAGTATGCCTTCTAGTAAATATCAATGGCTTGATCTAATAAGTCATTGAAAATTGGTTTCTGAAGAATCTAACTTTGTTCTGGAGTGGGATGAACATCTCTGATTTAGGTGCCTGAACACCTATGCAGAATACCAGCACAACCAGCTACCTCAAAATGGGATTTGGAAAACAACATTCAAGAAAGAAAAGACAGAGGCAGAGGTGTATCTCTTCCTAAGCTGTTATCAATAGGACTGCCACTTGGAATTGACAATTTGGAATCCTTTTTCTCAAGAAAAAAACAAACCAACAAACATCCCATCAAACAAAAACCAACCTACCCCCGCTCCAAACCCCCCAAATCCCACAATCAAAAACCAAAACCCACCCCCCAACTTTTCTATTAAAGTGTAGATAAGAATTTGTAGTTCTGATTTGTGCCCAAAGGTCTGTTGGTGAACTGTTTTGGTGAAAGTAGACCAAAAGGCAATTTTCTCTCTCCCTGCGAGAGAATATAACTTATATTAAATTCTGCTCCCTTTGAAAATGTCCTAGGTTGTGACTATAACAGGCATTGGAATAATCTCCTTTTGGTCCAATCTTGCTGTGTAATTTGTAGGTTCTGAATTCTATTAGGCTTTGTTCTATTCACACTCATAAGAGTAAATCTGTCTGAGATATATACAGAGATGCAGCTTTAATAGTGAGGTGAGCATCAGTGATAAAAGGAAGGTATAAATATAGGTTACGTGACTTAGAGTTAAGGCGAAAGATGCCTAACATGTTTAGCCTGTGATGTCTAAATACTGCCAAATTCCCACTCCAAGGACTGTGGTTGCTTGTTGCCTCTAATGTATATTATGTTTTCACCTGTTATGGATATCATTGACACTGTTTCTGGGAATTGGAGATTGGCTTTGAAGAAACAATCTATTACTCGTCAATATAAATAATAAATAAAGACAATAAAATATATACTTTAAAGTACAGCATGCATTAGAAACTAATTGCATCTTTTTAGGGTATCACTAACTACAGTTAATTACCATTGCAGAATGTAGATTGCCATTTTGCTGTCCATATAATGAAAGTTTAGCCTCCTCCTTGAATTTCCTTTGCTCTCTGTAACCATGATTTGATATTTATAATATTTTAAGATAACATTTTTTTTCATGTTGTTTAAATTCTTAACGAGAAAACCCTTAGACCTCAATATTGTAATTTTGAGGCTGGAATTTCTAATGAGAGTTTTTTAGTTTGACGCTTTTAGGCATTTCTTGCTCATTATCTCATCTGTGGCTTTCAAACATTCTGGAACGAGATATTGAGGTTATACTACATCTACTTTTAGCGTGTCTGTTCTATTTACATTGCTCACTTCTCTAAATGGAGGTAAGGAGAGCAAGAAGGAATTGGCATCAGTAGAGTATTTATTGCTCTTATCAGATACCCTCTCCCCCACCATGCAATAAATCTGTTTTAAAAGGACTATTTTTCTAATTTCTGTCTGTCTCTCTCTCATATCATGCATCTGGGTATGTTTTCTTGAGGATCTTGTCAGAGAAGGAGATTAGAAAGGATGGATAAACTGAAATGAAAGGCAACAATGATCTTTCAGTAGTGATTGCGACATCGACCTGGACTTAACCAGACATTGACAACACTGGGTTGCAGGAAGTTCTGCAGGTTATTTCAGCTCATGCTCACCAATGGCTATGGCATCAGCTGTGAACACTAATTAGGTTAAGCAAATACTAGAAAGAGTACAAGAAAAATGTGATTAGAATGACTGTGGATGACTTCCCATAAAAAAAAAAGTCAGATGAAAAACTTTTAAAGCAAACAAATGCTAATCCTTACCTAGGAAAGCAGAGATCGAGAAACAGAAGAAACATTATTCTTGAAATTATATTTCCCCCTTTCTTTTGTCTAGTAAAGGTGTGAGCATGAATGCATATACATTGTACCATGCCAGCATAGTACCATTACCATTGACCTGACTGACATAAGATGTCTACCTGATATTTGGTAAGATCACTCACATCAAAGACATAAGGTAGGCTAGATATGTTGGAAAAACCCCATTGAACTCATTGTGACACTTGGAACAGCAAGACCTATGTTCCTTCATGGTCCACAATGGCCAAGAGTCTGAGAGTATCAACTGTCTTATCCAAGGGAATACAAATACCATTCTTCAGACAAATATCTATACATGTAACAAAGATCAGTAACATAACCTGCTGCCGTTATCTTTGTAATTTATCAAACAGAAATGGCATGAACTATGTATTCAAGGTGAGAAACACAAACATTCTGATAAGAGATGACTTTTACTGATCTGGTCACAAAGTAAAATTCATGCCTAAAAAAATTAAACTTTTGGTACTAAATATGTATGTATTGCCTCCAATATCACAAACATCAGTAAGCAAGCTTTGACAATGCAGGTATGAATTGTTAATTCCAATAATTTTTATACATGATTTGGCCTCAGATATTGAGGAAATAAGAGTAATTACTTCCTCAGTTCCAGATTGTTGAAAGTTAAGAAATACAATGACTGGTGGCTGTAACACCTCTTCTAGTTCTGTCTTGTCTTGTTCACAGAAAGACAACTCAGAAAATAAATGGCTACACCTCCATTGTCTTCAGTAATGGGGAAGAATTCATTGCATTTATTGACTGAAAGTCCTTCAAGAACTTCAATTATTTATGAAATCTGGGATGAGTCAGAAAGATATCAATTTTGTTATGTAATAATTTAAATTATTAAAGATTCCTTGTATCCTTGATCAAGCAGAAGCAGTAGAGCTGAAATCTGATGATCCATTCTGTTAGATAGTAGGCAGCTCCTACAAGATGTTTGAGAAATATCTTTATCTTTCAAATTTGAAAAGCTGCCATCTGGAGCTATATTCCCACTTTTTGCTGAGTAGCACTCTCTTGGCTGAGAAGCAAAGTCATATGTTCTTTTTGGGATATCTTATTTATGTACTCTTGATCTTCCCTTCACCGAGTAATTTTCAGTGCTACTCAATCTTCCAAGAACAGGGATTTGCAGAGGCAAATCTCCACAGAGATTGAAAGGCTTTTCATGTGGAATGGTCTGGGTATATCACTGGTCTGCATAGCCAGTTAATCCACCATCTTTCCTTTTTCAGAGTTTTTGGTTGGTATTTCACATATACTGATAGGAAAAACAAACTGAATGAGACTGGAGCCATAGTCCCTTGTGGAAACTGGTATAATACAGTGAGATTTGTGATAGATCACACACGCAGCACTAGCAGTCACTGTTTTCTAGCTGTCTGTGCATATGACATGGCTGAAATACTTACTTACTGTCAAAAAAGTATGGTTTCGCAGAGGCAACATACTGGTAAAACACTTATTTTCAGGCCAGTGCATAAAACAGTATACAAATAGCAAATCTTAAAAGCACAACTTGAGAGCTCTACTTAGCATTCACTATTAGAGGCAGTCCAAGATAAAGCACTAAAATATTCTTAATCTCAGAGGGCTTTGGGGGTTTATAGGGCTTAAGTGGTTTTCATCTTATTTTCCTTAAATCAGGACATACTCCTTTTTGTGACATACAATTAAGTCCAGAAATAAGAAAATCCTGGCATTAGTAAAGTTGCATACATCTGGCAGTATAGGGTAGTAGATATTTTGGAAGCAAAGAAGGTTTACCGTGTTTGAGCCAGAAAAGATGTTTAGCCCACAGCTATTTCATGGCAGTATTAGTGTCCAAGATCTGTGAGCAATGGAATAGATCTTGCTTGTCTATGAACTTTTCTTGTTGTTTTTGCATGTAAAATATCAGCAGAAAGTCTAAAAAGTCCTTCTATTAGAATATTCATGGCATTTCAAAAGTGACAATAAGCATAATGATTTACTCTACATTACTTTGGATAAGCCCCTTTAAACTTACTTTCCACCTCCACCCCTTCTTCACTTGGCCTCTTTCTCTCTAAGTAGCAGTGATGCAGTGGAATCCAGCAGAGCACAAGCTCAACTGATATCTGTCTCAATCGATTAACTGTCAAGCAGATTTGATTTTCAGAATAGATACCCAATAGAGCTCCAATTCATTAGTGGTTGTCCACATGTGATTAGAAACTGTGGGAGGGCTAACCCCCTCTTTTAATTGATCCAATTTCATATTCCTCCTGGTCATTAAGTGTGTTAATGGTAAATTAGCACCTGCGTTAAGAAACCAACTTAACAACATCCTATAAATGACTTTAAGTCAGCAGGTGCCAAATTTACAGGAAAAAAACGACATGATCGCTGCTGTAATGTTACTGCAGGAGGGATATCAAGTTATAAAATGTTGCAATTGTTTAATCCATCACAATCAAGCAGTCATCATTTGATGATAACATGATTGTTATATTATTATTATCCTATGTTACTGATTGCCCCTTCTTTACTCAAGGGTATCATTCCTATTTTATGCTAATAACTACACTTTCATTAATACTACTTTGTAAGGAAGTAAGGTTTCCCACTTTCTTCACTACAATGAGATTACAGATAGCAGGCTGTATTAGTTACAGGATGTGCCAGAAAGGCTCACAGATTTTTTATTCTTTTGCTATATATAGAGAGAGATTTTGCTTGAGAAATCTTTCTGTAAATCATACTAATCTCACTCTAATAACATGATATTTCTAGTGTTTTCTGATTCCAGTAGGATTGGCAATACTTTAAAAATAAATTCTGAATGGTACACAGTGCAGATTTTTGGAGGGATTATACTTAATTTTTCATTGTTACGTTATTTTTAATGAGTGATGTAAGAGTTAAACTTTTAGTCTAGAAAGATTGTCCAAAATTTTCTCCTTTCTTCCCCCTAAATACATGTGCAGATGACTGCAACCTAAATTTCAGGGCATGGCTAAGTTCCACAAATACAAATTCTTAGAATTGTACATCTTCACATGCCAAAATCTGCCCCATTCTGAGCAGCCATATGCCTAAACCCTGTTGGTTTCCAGAAATTAACTCCCTAAAGGGTTCAATCTGTGAAGCATTTTGAGAATGGTATATTTAGCATGCACCTATGGGGTTAGGTTGTCATACAAAATGGAGTTACTTTAGGCTTTGTTACTGCACAATGGAGTAATTGGCAATAATTTCCCCTAATAGGAGAGTTTTGAGAGAGAAGGGGAAACAGGTCTGTTTTACACTGTTACACTGGATACCCCATACAGTTAAAAGACAGAAGGAAATACCAGGATGAGAACTTTTCCTTGGAATTGGTTAGCATTTAAAAGGATTCAGGTAGGAGAATGCGGAAGATATAGGTAAGGAGAAGAAAAGAATAAAGAAGGAGAGAAGGAAAAAGAAGGGTGTAGGGTGGATGGCTGGAAGAATAACAGAGAAACATCATTCTCTCAGAAAATGGATGAAGTTTCTAATGTTTCTAATCATATGGAAAATCAGCCTCATTGGCTTCTGGGCTTAGCCATAATATACAAATAAAGTAAGTATAAACTTTAAAACAACGCTCTTCAGAAAATAAAAGAACTGATGATTTGAAACAGATGTACAAATATGGAAAGATATTTCTCCTTTCCAGTAACAAGTCATCAAAATTTTAAAAATTGCACACTGCACATATGTTGTGACACTGACAAACTGCTAGACCCTAGATATATCCTAGGTGGTTCCTTGAAACACTGGAACACACAAGGTCAAATAGAAACCACCATAATGTACTGAGTGGTATTATAATAACAGGAAGACAAGCATATCTGAGAAAATAATTAGAATGCCTGATTGCTATCAATTGCTATTTCCTAGATGGATGTGGAGCTCTACTGACAGGGCACACCTCTTTCCTTCTTTCCTGGAAAGCAGCAAGCACTTCTCTTGGTTGTGAAAGTGTGTGATTTTGTATTACCGTTTGGGAATGATAAGCAAGAGGTTTGTTCCTCCAGCTGGACTCCATGCTTACCTGAGAAGTGCCAGTTGAGACATAGTGTTAAATGTCACTTCCTGAGAGAGACTGAGACTGTTTCCCTCAGAGGAGGAAGTGAGCTCTTTGGTGTTGAGCTCAAGCCAGAAGTGCCTTGTTGTTTTACTTTACAGGAATGGTGTTTCCTATGATGCATCCTTTGCTT
Source organism: Nyctibius grandis (assembly GCF_013368605.1). Lineage (NCBI taxonomy): Eukaryota > Metazoa > Chordata > Aves > Nyctibiiformes > Nyctibiidae > Nyctibius > Nyctibius grandis. The sequence continues at coordinate 84,478,264 of NC_090659.1, forward strand.
ATTAATTTCTCAGGAGTCAGAATCCTTTGGGTGATTGGCTTTAAAAAGAATAATTAATAAAATCTCATATAAATATTTACAAATATGTCTATACATATATGCCTATATAATGATATTAAACTTGTTTAATTAGTTCAGCTGAACTAACAGATTTTCATGACTGACACAATGTTCTATAATCAGCAAGTTGCTGTGTCAAAGCCCAGAGTTCAAATTTAATATGCATGGGAAATGTAGCACTCTTCATGCTTATGCTTGATGCCACATTATTTTTCTCTTGGGAACTGACAATACGAACGCAGTTTTTTCAAGAAATTGTAAAATATGATTCTATTAACATTATCTTACACAGTAAGTTTATATAATCCCTACATTCCTGTCTGTGTCATATCTTGAAGCAGAACAAAAATGTTATGAGACATTCGTCAATTATGTAGTTAAAGCAAAATTTGTTGGAGCCATCTGTAAAATCCCACTGGAAAGAAATTCCAAATGTTTTGTATTTTTACACCTTTTGACACAAGTCCAAGAATTTGCAACCATAATGCTAGAGAAAACTACAAGCAGCAATCTGAGGGGAATAATCAGATCATGAACTTCAGTTACAGTGACTGGGCCAGAAGGTGAGCATCTGGCTTCAGTTTCGGAATGGGAGAGGAAAGGGAATGATACAGGTATAGGCCTAAAAGCTTTCACAAGACTTTAAGAGAATGGCTAAGCAAAACTCCCCATTTTTTACTTCCTGGACTACTCCTCTGATTTTCTGATCTTCTTTGTGCAAACTCACACGAGTTACAGTGGTAGAAATAATTAATAATTATCCTACTCTAGCCTTTAGGAAAACTTAAATCTGTTGAAACTTTTCATTAGTATTTCCCTGCTTGTCTCTTTATTTCTTGATGAATTTCCCATGAGGAAAAAAATCATTATTAACTGACTAATGAATACCTGGGTCATAAATATAAATTATGAAGATTCTGTAGACAACTATTAGGTACAAAGTGAATCATTTAATTCTTCCTTAACTCCTTAGAGTGAATATTCTATTATCTTGCCAAGGTTGGTTTTATTAGTAAATTTAATTTAAAGCATATACTTCTAATAGAGTATCAAAACAGATATAAAAACAGCTACATAAATAAAAGCCTGTGTAAATAGTTTTCACAGAATTCCAGCCAAATTCTCAGTTAGCGTAAACTGATTTTTCTCTAACAAAGTCAGCGATGAAATATCAGTTTATAGCACTTGAGGGTTTAGCTCTTGATATCATATAAGCCATATCTGTTTTGGGATCCTACCTGACATTGCATTTGCAAATTGCTACAAGGCTGGTGCATTGATGTCCTGCTGTGAACAATACAGACTGATTTTTTTATTTCAGTGCAAAATGGGAAGTGGAGTCTACACTGTGAGAGCTTAAAAATGCACAACTATAATTAGAGCTATACAATGGATTAATAATTGGGACTGTACTTCTGGTCCCACACGGACTGGTCCAAGGGCCACTGCATGAACTCTCTCTTGTTTAATTTGCTCGAAAGCCTGTTGTTACTCAGGGCCCCATTTAAAGTCATTCTTCTTCTGAGTTACTTCGTAGAGAGGGCTCACAATCTGACTGTAATGGGGAATGTGCATCCTCCAGAAGCCTACTATGCCTAGGAAAGCTTGTGTCTCCTTTTTGTTAGATGGCAGAGACATGGCTGTTATTTTGTTGATCACATCCATTGGGATCTGATGGCGGTCTTCTTGCCATTTGATCCCTAAAAAATGGATCTCTTTTGCAGGTCTCTTAACCTTTCCGCGTTTGATAGCAAAACCAGCTTCTAGAAGGATTCTAAATACTTTTTCCCATTTTTTCAAAAACTTCCCCTGCTGTATTACCCCATACAATGATGTCATCAATGTATTGCAGATGTTCTGGAGCTCCACCCTTCTCCAGTGCAGTCTGGAGCAGTCCATGGGAAATCGTGGGGCTATGTTTCCACTCCTGGGGCAATTGCTTCCAGGTGTACTGGACGCCCCTCCAGATGAAGGCAAACTGTTGCCTACACTCCACTGCCAAAGGAATGGAGAAAAACTCATTTGCGATGTCAATCATGGCATACCGCTTCTCTGCCTTTTACTCCAGTTCGTAATGGAGTTCTGACATGTCTGGTACAGCAGCACTCAGTGGTGGTGTTACTTCGTTCAGGCCACGATAGTCCACAGTTAGTCTCCATTCCCCATCGGACTTCCGCACCGGCCATATGGGACTGTTAAAGGGTGAGCACGTTTTGCTGATCACATCTTGGTTATCCAGTTGACGGATCAGCTCATGGATGGGGATCAGTGAGTCTGTTAGTACAATATTGCCGTTGGTGGACTGTTGTAGTGGCAATAGGCACCTTCTGCTCTTTGACCCTTAGCAGCCCCACAATAGAAGGGTCCTCTGATAGACCAGGCAGGGTAGACAGCTGTTTAATTTCTTCTGTCTCCAAGGCCACTACACCAAACGCCCACCAGTACACCCTTGGGTCCTTGAAACACCCTCTTCTCAGGTAATCTATACCAAGAATGCATGGGGCATCTGGGCCAGTCACATTAGGGTGCACCTGCCACTCAGTCCCATTCAGACTCACTTCAGCTTCCAATACAGTCAGCTCTTGGGAACCCCCTGTCACGCCAGAGATACAAATCGATTCTGTCCCTTTATAGTTTGATAATATTATGGTAGTAGCATTGTGCACCAGTGTCCACTAGATCCTTATACTGCTGTATTTCTGATGTGCCAGGCCATCGAACCCACACAGTCCAAAAAATACAGTTGTCCCTCTTTTCCACCTGGCTGGAGGCAGGGCCCCTCTAATCCTGAACATAGTGTTCGTTATCAACATCTCAGTTCGAGCAGCTCACATAGATTTGATCCCCATTATTCACATCTGGTAAATAGAGATCCGAGGCCCATCTACGCTGTCTGGAGAGCTTCCCATTGGAAGCTGGAGAAACAAATTTCCTGGAAGAAACCCCATTCCTAATTGGTTCACCTTGTAACTCACGTACACGTGTCTCTAAAGCTGAGGTAGGTTTTCCATCCCATTTCCTCATGTCTTCTCCATGGTTGCACAGGAAAACACAGGGTGCCTCGTGATGTGTACCGTCTCCCCCGAGTAGGTCTTACAGGGGAATGCTGTCTCCTGATGGCCGAGACATTCTTTGGTGCAGGTTGCGAGCAGGGTCTGTCCTCCATCTGGGAGAATTTTTCCAACACCTCACTGAGCAGTTCTGTGGATTTGTCAGACAGTTTTTCCGCAGTGGCGACGGTGGCCCATGCAGAAGAAATAAGATTGTCTGCATATTGCTGCATCCAATTATCTATGTTGCCCACCATTGGTGCATCAGCATCTGCCCAGCTAAATAAGTTGCCATATGATGGTGGCGCAGTCTGTACCCACTTGAGCCACATGGGTCTGGTAACTTTGAGTGCATCTGGATCTACAGGTGTCTGCAGATCATCCAGGTCAGCAAAAATCAGCTCCCGCACAGCTATTTCCCTTAGATTCTTAACCCCTCTCTCAATGGTTGTCCACTTGCCTGGGTGGTATATGGTATCATGCCTAAAGGGATACCTGTTCCTTACGCTTCACAGGAGTCGCCACCAGAGAGTGAGGGGCTCTGCACCACTTGCAAGACCCCTATCAATACCCACTTCTCTATCCATTGGTCCCAGCTGCTTGGCTTCTCTACCATCTAACTCAAAACCATCAGCTCTATTATCCCAGCAGCGGAGCAGCCAAGTAACAAGTTGCTCGCCTTCATGACGTCTGTAATCTTTATGTATATCTTGCAGCTCACTCAGGGATAGGGATAGAGTGGTTACCTCTGGCTCGTCCTCCTTTGATGGCTCTGGTCAGCCATCATGACCTGCTATTTTTGTGTATTTCATCTTCTGTACAGGGGCAACTGATACAGGCACTGTTTGAGTCCCTAGGTTAGCCATGTCACCCATCACTGGGGGCTGATTAGCTGCAGCCCTTGTTGCCAAAGTCTGTGTCATCATAGCAAGTGCTTCCTGGAGCTGGGGGATAGCAGTACCCAGTGCAGAGACCTGAATAGCCTCTGGGGTATACACTAGCCGGGATGTCTGCTGTAGGGACTGGCAGGGTCTGAGTGTCTGTGATTCTAGTTGTGGGTGCTGAGGCAGCTGCAGTGTCTGTTACAGTGGTTGCAGCAGCCGTGCTGTATCCACCCTTATACTGATGTTTAAGCAAGAGCAAGAACTGGAAAACATTCAAAAAGCCTGACAATATGAGAATGGTGGTCGAAACATCCCACAGGTATTCAAAATTTTCAAAAGCCATTGAGATCAGCTTCGAGGGAAAAACAACATACATGTCACCCATTCCATAGAAATCAGAAATAGGCATAGTTCCAAAAGAATTTATAATATGATAAACCAATGGCAAACCACATAGCAGAGTGATACCTTTAAGTTCATGCCCAGAAGTGATAAACTGCACAAAACCAGTAACAAACAGCAGCAAAACCACACATTTGATTAGCCATCCCAAAAGCAACTGTAAAACCAAACACCAGAGAATTCCACCCAGTGGCCCTGCTACCAACACCAACATGATGAATGCTTATAACAAAAACAGTCAAATCTGTGAAAACTTCAACCCTCTGAGACTCTGAGATCAAAAGTCTATGGTACTCCAACATGATCTATTTATGTTGGGTGCCAAATAAACTGTCTACATTTAGCCTGCACCCAGGGCTAAACAATAAACAGTTTTTCTCTCACCCAATGTCCGTTCCCCAAATGAGGAAGGGAATTGGGAAAAGGAAGGAGACTTGTGGGTTGAAGTTAAATAGATTTAATGAAATAAAAAAAATCAATATAAATGACAACACAAAACAGACAAAATTATGCACATCTATAGAGCACGGGCAAGTTGCTTCAAGAATCATAATTGTTGGAAATGAGGAAGACAGAAAGGAAAAGCAAGGAGAACATAAAAAGCCCCACCCCTTCCCAGCAAGCCCTCCCTTTTATATTCAACTTGATGTTAATGATATAGAATACACCTGTGGGCCAGCCTGGGTCAGCTGCCCTGGATTTAACTGCTAAGGGCCTTGATTACCATGACTGGCCACAAACTGAAACCAAATCCCAGTGAAACTAGGACAACTGCATTCAGCTCTGGTGCCCCTAACATAAGAATGACATGGACTAGTTTGAGTGAGTCCAGAGAAGGGCCACAAAGATGACCAGAGAGCTGGAACACCTCTCCTATGAAGAAAGGCTGAAAGAGTTGGGGTTGTTCACCCTGGAGAAGAAAAGGCGCTGTGGAGACCTTCTAGCAGCCTTCCAGTACCTGACGGGGGCCTACAAGAAAGGTGGAGAGGGATTTTTTTCAAGGGCATGTAGTGATAGGATGAGGGGTAACAGTTTTAAACTGAAAGAGGGTGGATTTAGATTAGATATTAGGAAGAAATTCTTGACAGTGAGGGTGGTGATACACTGGAACAGGTTGCCCAGAGAAGTTGTGGATGTCCCCTCCCTGGCAGTGTTTAAGGCCAGATTGGATGAGGCTTTGAGCAACCTGGTGTAGTGGAAAGGTGTCCCTGCCCATGGCAGGGCGGTTGGAACTAGATGATCTTTAAGGTCCCTTCTAACTCAAACCATTCTACAATTCTATGAATTTCATGCTTAAAGTACAGGAGACTCCTTTCTTCAACCTTTTACTTTCATAGTGGAATATACAGGTTAAAAAACATAAACTACAAATAAGCATCACTGCCCTGGAAGTTAAAATGAAATCATAGTTTTCACAGTCCCTCTAGAGTTGCTATGCCAAAAGCTGAAATTTCACTAAGGTTCTTGTTACACCAAGTAAACTCGACTTCTGCAGATGTCATTGTGCAGTGTCATTTGATTGTGCTCTGTCCAGTAGTGTTCTACTTACCTGAGGGCTTTGTTATTTTTTTTTTTTTCCTTTTTTTTTTGTTTCAAAGTATTTTGATTTTTCTATCTTCTTACAAAAGTATTTACAATTTACTTGGTCTTCTAATTGAAGTGAAAGGCAATTGTTTGCACTTAAAAATAGCTTTCAGTAAATTTGTCATGTACTGGTAGTAGAAGAACCATCTTTCAGTTATTAGCACCCCAGAATAAACCTATGGTTAATACCCTATTTACACAAACTGAACACTTTTGTATCCATGTTTGGCGACCTTGAAGCTGCATTGTGTTCATTGCCCTTTTTATAACCTTAATTACCAGGGAATACAGAGCTTTAAAGAAAGACTAACATTTCACTTTAACATCCACAATAATCTATTATAAAGCCAGATAAGCCAGTCCCCAAATACAGAGAAATGTTATTACATGCTCAGCTAGCTGTCAAGGGTCCATGAGTCAGTGGCTTACAGTTATCAAAAGTAACAAGGTTGTTGAGAATTTCCTCCAACAAAGCCAGTCAGCTTATGAAGGGATTAAGCTCTCTTTGATTAGAACAACTGGAACACATCCTGCCCTTTTAATTAGCATCCCCTTTCACTTGGTTTAGGCTGGTAATTTGACACTCTTACTAGTCAATGCAAGAATTGCTTTTTTTGCCTACCCAAAAGTATTATAGGAGTAATATATTAGCATGCACTAACTAAAATGTGAACAATATTAGAGACCATGTTCAAAGGCCTATGAAAATCCCAAGGGCATAATGTCAATAGACACAATGTAATAACGTATGAATGCAATGTGTGACAGGAGGCTCCGTGAGCCTTTAGGTACAGTATATTTCCCTGAGGCCCCAATCTTTTTCCCTTCTATCCTAGACAACCAAAAAGGTTTTATGTCAGCTTTACTGATATTTTAGAGTTTACATTTCTAACTTAAGGGAAGTCAGTCATAGTGACCTCTGTTTTCTCTGGTGAAGAAATGAATGAAAAATATGTTCAACAAATGACATGTTGATGTGAAGAAAGTTTGGCATGGAAACATCATCCTTGTCATGTTGAAAAGAAAGAGAAAAGGGTATTTCATTGGAACACGAGTACTGGTACCTTGAATTTGGATTGCCTGCCCTCACCCTACCTCTGTCCTCCCTCTCCCTGCCCGGATACCTCAGTGTTGATTGGTATTTGATAAAGATTAAGGAAACTACAGGTGACCAATGTGCTCTCCCGACTTCAGTTAGTTATGCAAAAGTCTATTATACTGAATAATTACTGAGTGAAATGTTTGTCAATGTTTTGCAAGTTATCTGCTTTCTCTGGTACTTTTCATTAACATGGATTTAAAATAAATCCCACTGTATGTTGCTCCTCATTGTCTCAGATCGACTGCTTAAATGTCTACTTGAGAGTGTCCTCCTGCTCTCCCTCATGCCCTATACTTCCCTCTTTTCTTCTGTCCTTCCTTCTATACAATATTAAGTGCAAAAAATTCAGTTTTGTTCAGCACAGTGTTGACAGTCAGTTAAGTCTGTCTCATGTTTCAAGAGCAGCTGCTCATCTCCTACTCTCCACCTACCAGACGTTACCCCACCCTCAGATCTGCCCTGCGATCTGCTTGTGTAATCACACCCTAACTCTGTTCAATCAAAATTATATATGTTAGAGAAGTTCTAACTTTACAGAGTTTGAGCTAACCAAGATCTTAAAATAAAGCATTTTGTATTAGATTTACTAATTTGATTTATTTTGAAAATGAGTAATGAAATTCAATAGAATATTCAATTTTTACTTTTATTTTCTGTATTTCTTATTCCTAAAAGTACAAAAGTAGCACAGGACTGATTTATTATATAATTCTGCTAGAGTACTAGACAACTAATTTCAAAAATATAGAACTTTTTTTAAAAATAAAATATCTGAAACATTTGATTTCTGCAGAACAGGAATTACATTTAACGTGTTGCCTCCTAAAGCTGTTACTGTGAAGTGTCTCCTTCACCTGCAGTGAAGAATTGAACTAGAAAAAATGGCCCATAATTTTGTAGGTATTTAGACCTTCATTTTCAGTCCATATCAGGATTTTGGGCTCACTAGAAATGCATAAGGAAGCTTAGTTATCGCTCCTCTCAAATTTTGTAAGTTGGCACTGTTTTCAAAGGGCAGCAGAGCTGACTATTTGATGTCTCATAGCAGTATTAAATTTAAGAAAGAATGCTGGGAATTGCTTAGAGTAGCCTGAGTTTTGTCCGTTGGCCTTTTACTTCAAATGTTTCATCTCTTATTGGATTATCAGGCTGCCTATATGCAAGAAGCGTTATAAATTACTGTAAATATCAGTAGCTGAAACTGCTCTTCTCTTAGCACAGCTCTTGCCCCTTTCCACAGTCTGCATTTTTGTGTGACCCAATCCATTCCGCCTGACAGAAACATTCAAAGGATGTACTTGAAGTTCAGTTTTCAGACCTCTCTAATGTCCAGAAACCATTTTATAAGCTAAATTGTGCATGCTTAAAAAGTTTACATTCTAACAGACAAATCCAATCCATTTCCAGAGATAGAATTTTTGGGGGCAGGGGGGCAAGGTCAATATGGAGAATATTTCTGGAGATAAAAAAAAATAAAACTCTTTGCCCTTGTGAATGAATGATCTTCACAAAGCTGAACAATGTAGGTTTTTGATTTAAGAAGAACTTCTGCTTTCATGAAAGAAAGAATTTTGTTTCATATTGCCTGTCAAAAATAAAATCCTTTAAAATGACGTATGAAATACTACCACAATGGTTATTCTCCCTGATGTATATTTTTAAAAGATGACGGGCATGTTTTGGTTTGGGCATAGTAATTTAAGTCACATACATCATCGTAGTCTTTTTGTAATTTGACTTCCTGTTTCTTCTTTTCCAGTGTTAGGGGTTATTTTAATGTATCTTGAGATGTAAAAATCGTTTGAAAACCACCTAATTTCAGATAGATATTTTCAAAACGAAGTTTTCTTGAAGGACAAGACATAATGAAATTAAGCGAAAGAACTTTTTTTCTCTTCTTTTTATAGAAGCTGTTAAGACATTTAATGGTCTATGAAATAATGTTTTTTATATTGTGGTTCTATAATATACAAATAACATAGAATTAAAGTAATTCCATGGAAGACATAAGGTAGCCATCTTGTCTCAAGAATATTAGTATAGAAACAAGCTGGATAAGTTGTAGTATTAAAGACAATAATAGATGACATCTTTTGGAAACTGTAAAAAGAGGCAAACAAAAAATGCTCATGGACATATCTAGAATGCGAGGAGAGGTGAAAAATACAGGATATGACTGTATTTTATGCAGTTTCTTAGACATTTGAATTCTTTCATTGTGCAGAGAGAAATACTGTGAAAAACATTCAATTTCTCTTTTATGTCTGCCATGAACACCTAATAAAGAATTAATTATACAAAAAGGAAGAGTACACTTTTTGTTTGCTGGTATGACTAGAATAACACTTTGATTTAATATGTAAATCTACACACAACAGATTAAAAAAAAAAAATAAAGTAACATCTAGTAAACAAATTACCTGGGAATAATTCAATTGCAACAATACTTTGCTTGTGTCCCACACAACCACGTGCACATATACAGACATAGTGTGCACACAGACACACATACATTTGTGTGTGTTTGTAAAGACACACACACATGTATATACACTGCAGAGAAAAACATAAGGAGACACTTCACTACAGGTGGAAATATTTGTATTTCTTACCAGATACCTACTTGTGCTCAGCTGTTCCCAACTGATTGTTTATTTGCCTCATTGACACAAACAATGCAATTTCAGGATAAACTAATAAAAGTTTTTGTGTTTATATTAACAATTCACAACTGAACTTCAACAACAACAGAAGATAAAATATCCATTATTAGTTTGTGCCAATGTAATTCAGTCTTCCAGGTTGCCTTTCTCTTGCCTCTTAAGGAGAAAATTTTAAGAACATATTTGTTTTTTCCATAAACTGTTTGGGAATTTAAAGTCTTTTTTTTTTTCAGATGTGAATCTATACTTTTCTTTAGTTTTAAAGGTCTAACTTCGGGTTTTCAATGAAGCTTATTAGAGATAAGCTTCAGCTGTAAGATAAACAAACATACACTACAAAACTCTGGGGTGTGTGTATGTGATGAAAATGAAGGGATACAAAAGAAAAAGGCTGGCATTACAGCCATGTCTAATGACTGCTAAATAAAGGAGAAAGAATATATCCCTGCTTAAGACCAAATATATAACACAAATTCTTTGTTAGTGCAGTTCATAACATATGATTAGATGTTTGATGTACGTATTTATTGATGTACTCATTTATTGTGCACTGAATGTACAATAAATAATGTTAATTAGATTATGCCTGAGCAAATTAATTTGATCTGGCAGGGAGGGAATTGAAACTACTTTCTTGGGAATGCTATAAAAGCTCTGCAGAATAAAAATAAAACTTTCTTATTTAGGCAGAATAGAGGAGGCCCTCTTATACCAGAAAAACTTCAAAGTGAAGTTTGTCACAAAAGATTATTCCTTCTACACGTTTTAGAAGGTACTGATATCGCTAAAGGACTTGAATAATAAATGAATATTTAAAAGGAATGCATCGTTACAAAATACTCCTGAAATATCTTTAGTTTAATAGTAATATAGATGCAAACTAGGAAATGCATACTACAAGAATGAGACTGTTTAAGGGCCTGGTAATATGCTGAGTATTTCAGCTACAGTTATCTTCATATGAATATTCAAAGATGCACAAATATGTTTGGATTACATTACAAAGTGACTTTTATTAACCAGTCATCAAAAAATGCTTCCTTCATGACAATACAGATATGATTATTTCTTTAAATTTTCCTCTTTTATATGATGCCTAACTTGTTGGTATTCCGTAGGTGCTAAGATGAGCTATTGTATCTATAAAATTCTAAACTGTAACCTGCACAGCTAGTGTGGCTCAGTATTCCAATGAATTTAAAAAGAAAAAAAAAAGCTAAGAAGAGGAAAGACTATTTTTAAGTACCTAGAAAATGCCATCTGAGCATAACAGCAGACTTTTTATGATACTTGTTCACCACAAATTTTAGAGATCTTATTTTTGCAAACTGCAAATGGTTCAAAAAAAGGAGAATTAATTCTAGTGTAGTTAATATAAACTCAAATTAAATTATATAATGATTACATTATTCATCCTGTTACGCATTTTTAGTGATAAACTCTGTAGAAAGCAGTATAAATGTAGTAGACTGGTGGACTCCTTGAGTTGATTTTGTCAAAAAAGGTATGCTTTGCAAACAAACCTCATGCAAACTCTTTTTTGAAAGCTCAAATACATATTGATAGAATTTATTCCACTTATAAAAAAACACTCCTGCTAACTATAAATTTGGTAAGAATGAGAACTGTCCAGATGCTACTTAAGGAAATATTCCTCCAGTACTTGTAGTCTGGGAGAAAAAAGAAAGAACGACAAAGTTCACAAAAGAGCTGATCTTCTGTCTAATCATAGGTATTCACAGCTCGTGTCCATAGTTTCTGAGCTCCGTTGCAGCATGCCTCAGGATATTAATCATCTAGATTGGCAATCTTCGTGTGCCATAGCTCCGTTTAGCCTCAGTATATCTAGCAATCTTGAGAAAACCAAACGTATATGGGGTGCAGAGCAGTCTAGCGTGCTGGACGACACCTTCCATTGAGGAATGGGAGCGGCAAAAGAGAAAGAGGAGCTGGGAAGCATTTTTGACTCCCCGAATCTAGATGCAGTGAAGGGGACAACTTCACATTTAATTTTAGGCCTACAGTTTACCTTAAGTTACAGATGATAACAGTACATATGACTGCAAATTTAGCAGTTTGGTGTTACATTGAATATACATTGAATTCTTATTGAATACACATTTTGCCTGCAATTGACTGCAGAGCTACATTATACAGAGCTGGAAAATTTGGTCCAGCAGGCAGGTATTTTGGATAAGATTCTCTTATTACACATCTGTACTTTTCAGAACTTATCTAAACTGAAAATTCTCCATATATCATAACTTGTTATTATTATTATACTTATTATTATTCAGACACCAATTAATTTTTTATTATTATTTTTCTGAGATACTTTTATTTATGGAAGCAGCTGCAACACTGTATTCATAATTGCAAGTCACGCAGTATATAAGAATACTGCATACAATAATACAGTGTATGAAACAAGGTAAAATTATAGCTCTTAAGTTTCTCTTTACTAGAATCAGTTATCCAGCAGAATCAGTTCTCTGCTAACTGGCTAGTGAAGGCAAAACACATCCTACTGATGTGTCGACAGACATCGTTCTGCAAAAAATGAAGCATTAGAATTTAAATAGGCTGCAAACAAGTTTGGTGTCTCATGGCTTTAGAGGGATAAGATCTACGTCTATCCTAGCAAAATAAGAATGGCATGGTTCTTTAGCCCTGAAGCCAAATAACATGGAAATAATTTCATCCATACAGCCATAACTGCTTCCTCTGCAAAATAGGTTGGCTCTATTGAAATAGATAGGAACAAACATCTTAGCAATAGTGCTTTCTTGTGCTAAGTCTCTGGAATACCCAAGTTCTTTACAAGAAAGCACTGCCTGACCTGGACTAAATCTATGTTAAGAATTGAATAATTTGGACTTGTGCTCTGGCTAGTCCAGTATTTTAAGTAAAGGCGTACCTGACTGGTCTCTAATCCATACACACATACACTGTACAGTGAAAGAAACAGGCAGCACTTCTGTAAAAACCCACACACTAACATCCGTCATTCTCTTTGCTATTAAAAAACCCAACAAAATCCAACAAAAAACAATAAACAAAAAAGTCCCAAACACCTCCCCCCAAAAAACCCCAACCAAACAAACAAAAAACCCACTGTTTGCCTATTGTTTTTCCTTTCCTGAGTAGGCTTGTCTCTCTGATCAGTATGGGCAACAGCTAAATGGGTTAGTTTGAGTTGTGGACGCCCCCTCCCTGGCAGTGTTGAAGGCCAGGTTGGACGAGGCTTTGAGCAACCTGGTCTAGAGAAAGGTGTCCCTGATTGTGGCAGGGGGTTGGAACTAGATGATCTTTAAGGTCCCTTCCAACCCCAACCATTCTATGATTCTATGATTTCTTCAATGAAACATTATCTTACCAAAAGATTTACATCCTAATCTTAGCATTTATGTTTTCTTTTCCTCTCTCTTAAAAGGTTTAATTGATCTTTTGTGACTTTGAGAAGAGAACAACTGTAGTTGTCAGTGTTTAAGTCTTTTGTGAAGTTCCATGAAAATTCTAATACTAAGCAAGAGTTATATTGATCTGCTGGTAGACTGCACACTGGATGAACTCCACATTGGTTCTCTTACTTCTTTCAGGGCAGCAGTGTTGGGAAGATGTGAGGCAGGATCATTGGCTGTCAGTGAATATCTGCTTTACCACATCATGGATGATTAGTGTTACCTAAAATAGCTCTGGTATTTTCAAGAATCATTTTCATTCTTCAGTTGTGAGAAGTGTGATTAATAAACATAGGGCCTAGCATATTCCTGGCAGCTTTTCAGCATCAGAAGGCTGATTCCTTCCTCAGCTAAGTGTCAAATGCATGTTTCATTTAGTTTTAGTTATTTAGCTTCATATATCTAAATATGCTACTAAAACAGAATCAAAAAAATTTAGAAAGGGCTACCCCCAAAGATTTCTGAAACCTGTAGCTGTTTCAAATTTTCAGTATTTCTTTAATATTTCTCAGATATTTTAATAACTAAAAAGGAAACTGCTATTTTTAAAGCAAGAAACTTAAAGTTACTGAAAACATTTTTTGTATGCAATTGCATATTCCAAATTTCATGTATGTCTCTGTAAGGTCATTCTTTTGTAAGTTCAAGAAAACTGAGATTTGTAATTATGTAATGGTATTAGCAGTTACATTTTTTAATGTTTTTTTTTGTTCTTCAAATGAAATAGTATACATTTTAAAAGTGTTGGGATTATGCTTCATGCTGCTCTAAAGAACTTCACTTTGCAAGTAACCTGGTTTTAACTAATCAACGATTAAAACTCTGGGTTGGAGATAGAAGACATAAACATTGTTTGTAGGAAAATAAAAAAAAAAAGAGTCTTTTTACTTCTGGATACAGCCAGGTACACTGGCTTCATTGTGCCATTAACATCCACTATGATATTGACATTCATTGTGCCATTTTGGGCATTTCTTGAGAAACCACACGGTAAAGGAAATGCTCCAAAGAATGGGAGTAAAGCTGCAAATTCAATATATGTGTGAAAATCAGGTGAGCTGGTAGATGGATTTAGGGAATCCTTCATAGGCATGAGTCACAGGTTTCATTCCCTAGGTGAAGCTGTGGGACAAAAATCTCAAAGAAGGAAGCATCTAGCTATTTCATAACTTTTCTTCTCTGATCTACCTCCTATTAGGAATACTTTCCTCCTATGCCAAACACCCCTCTTTGTTTAAATCTTTTTAAAACCTTTATTTTTCCCAAGAAGATCCTTTCCTTTATGACTTCTTTCCAAACAGGCATGATAGATTTGAAATGGACACCACACTGGTGTATTCTTTTTGCATTCAGTTTGCTGAAGATTAACATAGATGGGGCTCCACTTGTTAGGGCCTGAGGGTACTCACAGGCTTCACTGACACTTCCCAGCCCCCTGGGGCTCCCCCCACCCTGCCAATGGACCAGAATCCCATATCAGCCCCCTTGGGGGCATTTTTTAGAATTTCAGAATCTTTGTGAACGTGAACATGTCATGCAATGAATTGTATTCGATAAAAAAATGTGGTTTCTTTGCAGACTTAGATAGGTAAAATCCCATTCACTTAAACTAAATTTAGGATGACAGTCCCTCCTTCTGGAAACCATCAAAGTTATATCACTTTTCCCCACTAATTTCTAAAAACGTTCACACTTATTTCTGGTGAAATTCAGTATATCTAAAGTTTAGATATATTGAATCCATGGTAAAGCTGTACAGCAGTTTAATGGTAAAAAGTAGCACACTTTGAATGGTGTAGCATAACTGGACAGGAGAGAAAATTGTGGTAGGACATGAAATGATAGGACATCTCAGATAGTTATAGATGCCTATGTTCAGATATCTGAAATTCAGAGCTGAATTTCATCATGTTTATGACTCATCTCATGTCCTTGTGTCAACTGCCCTAAGGACATGGCATCCTTTGTATATCTTCTGTGTATCCCCAAAAGATTTAGGAAACTGAATAATTTATACTGAATCATACCATTTGTATTTACAAAACATATAAAGTTGTCTAAATCTGCATGGAACAGAAGATGATTTTAGTTATGATAGGGCAGTATGCGGTATGTAGGCTCCAGTTAAACCCCCAAAACCATTCAAAAAATAAGGATTCTTTCTCAGGTATTTATGAAAGAGAGAAAGTTAACTGAAGAACTGCTGTAACTGTTGTGTTTAACAGTTTTCAAAAACTGTCAGTATTTGTGGTACTAGAAGGTGGGCCATGACTGACCATAAAGTTCAGAAAAAATGCACTGAATTTAAAGAACCAGTTGATTATACACATGGTATTTTAACTGTAGGCAAAATAAACAAAAATTGAACAAATACTTCAGATAATCCTGAATAAAGAAAAGGTTTGGTTTCACAAAAATGCGTGCTTCTTCCATTGATGACTTTACTGTCTGGAATATGTGTTGAAATAGCATATTCTGAGCAAGTATTAGAGAATATGCCTAGACACTGAAGTGTGAACTCATAAATGTGAGCAATTGTACTTAAAGCTATTTCTTATTCTCCTAAACTATGTTCATGCTTTGAGCACTGTTAGCTAATGTTACTATTCATAATAAAATACTCAATATCACTTACTTCACTACTCTTCCTGCCCTAATAATTACTTGCTCTGCAGATCAAACACCAAATTCTAATGACATGGTTACAGCAAATGTGAATGTTAAGGTATTCAGGCTCTAGTACTTCAAATAGGAAAGTAAATTTCAGAGTCAGTAGTGCCAATATCTAACAAGTGTTTCCTTCTAATTTAAACTATGAGAACTTCAGGTTAAGAACCTCAATGAGCGCTGTCTACTGTAGCTCAAAATGGAATAGGTATTCAAAAATCCTACCCAAGATTAGTTTTAATTGTATGGATTGATGCCAACTGCTTTAGTCCCGGGAAAACGTCTGATTCATAGATCAAAAAACATTGTTATATGCACCCATCTTGATGATGTTGCGCTACCCTTTGTCTCTGAAGAATACTGGGCTGCAACTCCACAATACCAAGAACTTCCATAATTTTGTTTTTAAACATCCTATTGCTCTTACAACATCTTGCAGAGGAAAAGCTTAGACTGAGTCATCTTAGATGCTCTCCAGCATTTGTTTCTGGTAACTCAGCCAAAAAAACCGGTTTTCCTCCTAGGGTCCTTTACTGCAAAATTTGTACACTTCCCTTCCTCCGCTAGGTGGGTGACCTTATCATAGAAGGATATCAAACTAGTTAAACAGGACTTTTCCTTTGTGAACCCGTGTTCACTGTGCGTGATGACTTCATTATTTTTAAAATGCCTTTCAAAAAGAAAAGAGAACACTACACTGGTTCAAGGTAGGATGTCCTCTCTGTAAATAAATAACAGAAAAGCTGTGCTGAGTGAGTTACCTGTTTCTAAGCTACCTACGAGAAGAAGGGAAAGGTGAATTTGATCAATTTTCTTCCACCAGCATCATTTAAAGGTATGATGGGTCACACTTTGAAAATTCCTTTTCAGGATTGGGTTTACACCATGGGATTCAAGAATTATAGTATAATTCAATAACTTCAGTTGTCAGTGGCTTGTGAAGGTCATCTGATTTAAACTCTTTCTAAGATAGATTTGACTTTGAAGTTAGAGCACGTGCATCAGGATCTTGTCCAGTTGAGTTTTTGGTATCTCCAAGAACGGAAATTCATCAGCAATTCTGGGCAACTTTCTCCAGACTTTGACTGCTCTCATTGTAAAAAACCTTTTCCTAATATCTAACTTATTGCAACTTTGTCCACTGATTCTGGTCCTTTTGCTGTACAACTCTGAAAACTGTGATTCTGTTTTCCCCATAAATGCTTTTCAAGCAACTGAAGACACCACTTGGATCCTGGTTAGCCACCTTTTCTACCCTTATATGTTGTCCTTCAGGCCCCTAATTGTCATGGTGTCTCTCTGTTGGATTCACTACTCTAGATGTGTTCTCACAAGTGCCAAATAAAGAAAAATAATCACATCTGTTGCCTTGCTGGCTAGAATCTTACTAATATCTACCTGTTTGTTGTTGGTCTTTTTTGCTACAACAGCACACTTTCCTCATGTTCAACTTATTGTCCACCAGGAAGCATAAAGTTGCTTTCTAGCAAGACAGTGCCCAGCTTGTATTGTTTCATTGAGTTATTCCATCTCAGATGCAGGACTTTGCATTTGTCTTTCTTGAACTTCATAAAGGTTCTGTTCACACTATCTTCAACCTTTTGAGGTCCATTTGATTAGCAGCCTTAGTCTCTAGGGTATAAACAGATCTCCTCAGTTTGGTATCTTCTGTGTAATCAGATGGGACTGGGGTTTTTTTTTGCCTAAATACAGATATATACAGGCATTTGAGACATCCTGGAGTAGTTGATATATTGCACTGGGCTAACAGTTATGACACAAGACTTTCAGAAAAGTTATGTTCCCTTTGGCATTAATAAAAGTGGACCAGAGTGAGTTCCCTATGCCACCCAGACACTTAGGTACAAGCACCTGAAGTGAGCAACTATAGTAAAGTAGTCCACATGCACGTGTTGACATGTGAGCTGTCTATGCTGTCATTATAGTCTGCTGGGATGTGGAACTTTGTTCACTTGCCACATACAGGTGTTTAGTGTCAGATGAGATCTTTAACGATGCCCAAGGTGTCTGTGTGGAGCTAGCAGATATAACAAAAGACCTGCATGGGAGACCTGTGAAGTCCTGTACTCGCACTTGAGGTTTAACAGGACATGACAAAGCATTTCAAATGGAATGTGTGCCTATTCTGGAAAAATGAATCAAGTCTCTATTACAGTGGAGCTGAGGAAATCTAAAGAATTGTTCAGTTCAGCCTTTAGGAGACATGTAAATGCAGTCAGCTGAACAGCTTCTAGTCTGTATAGGCTCAGTTCAATTGCCTAAATATAGGCTCCTGATGCCATATGACGTACACTAGGGTATCCAAGACATCCACACAGAAGTGACAGATAGTACGTAAAGCAGACCTATATCTTCCTAGACTGACAGCTGGAGGATTCACAAATGGCATGAGATGAACACATTTAAGCAAATTGTTCGAGTCTCAGTGACTGTATTGACCATAAATCTAATCAGTTGACTAAAATGTAGGCACCTACTGCAATTTTACTTGCCCTAGAGTATACAAGTCATCTCACAGGTATGGTACTTAGGCCACAATGCTTTCAGGAGATCTGTATAGTTCTGAAACAGAAACTGAAGGACAGACAAAAAAATGCCCAGCACTGAAAATGACACTAGTATTCTGTCTGTAGGCAGCTGAACTAAATCTTGCCCAATATGTGTGAATCTGAATTCCACCTCCATATAAGATGATAAAGTATAAAGGAAAGAAAAGGGAGGAGGAAAAAAGACTAATTAGAAACAGAATGACCCAAGTGAACACAATATTGATGTGTTTTTTACTAATAAATATGTAGTTATGCACTGTGAGCCTTACGTAACAGAATAAATTGTTCTTTATATTTAGCAGTATAAGGCAAAAAAAATAGAAAGCGAAAACAATGCTTATCAACCAACCCATTTAAAAATCTACAATATAGCAGTTTTTAAGAAACAACTTTTTTTTGTTTTTCACATAAAACTTCAGAGCAATAAGAAACAAGTCATCTTTTCACCCAGTTTACTGTGCACAAAAATGGTAAAACCTCCAAGACTTTTCTGACATCATACCCCTAACAGAGATACCAGGTGTGGTTTACAAGAGTGTAAATCTTCCATCTGCTACTTATACAAGTGACTCTGCCTTAGCATTTCTGCCAAAGATGATCCCAAACTCTTTTATGAGAACAGTTATAATGATGGTTTGGGAACTCCGGGAGAAGAAAAATATATTCTCTTTACAGATAAATGCTGTTGAAAGTTTGTAACTTGAATGTGTGTGCCTTTAGGGGGTCACTACTGGAAATCAGGGAACATTTTAAAAAGAGGTATAAAACATCTGGTTCTGAATTTATACATTATATTATATTAATGAATATTGTAATGCTGACACTCATAACTCCCCTGTGATTAAGTTTTCAAGAATTTTACAATAATATTAGATAAATTATATTATTTTTAAATAACTGTATGTACATCCAGAACCACAGAAGAATTCAGACAATTAGCAGAGCTGAAATTAAATTCAGTCACCTACAAACAACATTCTGGAGAGCTTGTCCCCTGTCCTATCACTTAGTTCAAGGTTTATTGCCCCTTTTCTCTTTTTATCTGTATAGTGCCTATCGATTTCAATTGTACTTTTGCCTAATTCTAGAACTTTTCCCCACTTTAATTTTCTCATGTACATGGAATAAAGAATTTGTATTATTGACTTAAAAAAAAAAAAATCATTTTCTGTTCTTATGTATATCCTTCTTAAAAGTGTATCTTCAGATTTATTGCCATCTCATCAGAGCTAGGAATGATCTTGATTGCAACTGAAAGTTGCGATACAATAATGTGATATTCAAACAACATATATAAATCAGAACCTTAATTTACACTCTGGCTATCTGGTTGGATTTCTTACCATCATTTCTCCCATCCAATGCATACATTCTTATTTTGGAATTTTCACAATCCACGTTCATCAAACTCATTGCTTTCTTACAGTTGTTACCTTCCAGTTTACTAACAGTAAGCCAGTGTCCTATTTCCTTGGTTAGGAATGAAGATTAAATAGCTTTGACTTGCAAATGCATTTTTTCAATAGGAAAGATGACAATAAGAATTTTATCTGGAAAAAAAGATCAGGTTTTCAGGTACCATGTTTAAATAATACATCAAAAATACAATGGAGACGATGGCTGACATAAGAAAGAACCATGATGGTTCATTAATCTTGTAGCTATATCACACAATGAAGGAATGACAAGATATTCAATAATTCTGAAATAAAAGGTAATTTTAAACGTAAGTTTTACTTTTTGAAGCAGGTGCATTTAGACAGAGCTGAACAGCAGAAGGAAGAACAGCTTAGCTCGTTGCTTTATATATATATGTGTCTGTGTGTACATCTGACATTGTGTTCCTAAATTAACGTCTCTGAGGCTGTATGAAGGAAGTATACTTTAAAGATGTATTTAGGGGTAGGTTTTATTTTAATTGACTGTTCAGAGAAATGAGTAAAGGTCAAAGTTAAAAGCTAATGGAATTCTGAGAAAATTTGACTACAGAGAACTTTTCAGAGCATTACTCCTATTTTTTCTAGTGAAGATTATGGTCTGTGAATCATAGTTTATACTGAAAATCATTGTTGTGTAAGCTTACATTAAGTCATTTTTGAGGGATCTGGACATCTTCTGTACCTCTGATTTCTTATATTACACAAGAATGTAGTTCAGAGATCTGGCATAGTCTCTCTAGCATCTGATGTACTTCTCACTCCCAAGCCAGTATTTTAACTTGTATATCTTGGTTTGAAGGATGTTTCTTGTACCATTTCTTGTTCTTTTGTTTCAGTACAAAATAGACTGATGATCTATTGATGATATCAGAGTTCTTTCTCTATATAAATTAATCTGAAATTCTTGAGCAAAAAATCAAACGGAAGGACAATTCAGTCTGTCTCCCTAGAATATTGGATCAATAGTAACATTTCAAGGCATAGTAAAATGGCAACTAGTCTGGAAGATAATATTGTGAACTTTATAAATCCTCTGCTTTTCAGAGATTTTCATAAATTGTCTAGTTTTGAGCCTTTGTATATTTCTGCTGTGAATATTTCCAAAATAGTTTATTGTCATCAAGAAACATTAATACTATGCTTTTATGTTGCCCATCTATGGGGCAACCTGTCTGAAAGAGCAATGAATAACTTCTTAGGTGTATTGAATATTCGTTGAAGCATATATTAACTGAAGTCAATAGGATGTTCTTTAGTATGCGGGAAAAATAGTGAGAAGGTTTCACAATCCTTTAATTTAGATAGGTAGGTCCTCTACACTTCGTACAGAAGCATGTACAGATCTGCATAACAGTCATTATTTATTTTTGCTTAATTTCAGTGGATAATTCTATTCATATTTATAAATGGTAAGTAAAATTGGCTACAATTGTAATTAAAAAATAGGTGCTTTGATATCTATGTGCCCTGATGATGCCCTGCAACAATAACAATGTGTTTCCAAACTTCTGTTTAACACAGGACACTGTGACAGAGTTGTTCAATAAAGTAGGACCCTTCCTTTGTTATCTAGGAAAATGTCATGTTTTGCTTTCAAACTCAGCATACTAATCTGATATCTGAGTTCAGGGACTGCATTTTCAAACCATCATATTTTAGTGTGAGCTACTGACAAGCTGAAATACGAAAAATATGAAAAAAGTCTATCTACAAAAAGTGAATCCAAAGGACCTTTAAAAGTAACCTTAAACTGGCTAACTGATTGTAAGCTTATGATATTGGAACTGCTCACAACATCTCATAAAAGAATTCTGTAGGTTTGAAATACATTTCATAACAGTCTAAGTAAAGCCAGCTAACCCAATTTTTGCAGCATCAGACTTGCCAAGACACCCAGATGATCTGTGCAATCATATGGATTTATGATCCAAGAAAAGTAGAAATTCCATGAGGGGAAAATAATAACGAGAGAAGCACTGAAAGAAATACTAGTTTCACACAGAAAATAGGAATCAGTTTCTGATAAGTACTTTCAGTTCAGATATGTTCATACTTTCAGAACTATGTCTTTTATAGCAAGCATCTTATTAGGCTTCCTAAAATAGTTATAAAATAGATGCTGTTTTCCCATTAGATGACAAGCTCAGCCTAACGGGAGAATAGAGTTCATTTTTACTCCTGGGATTCTACTGACTTAAGGATATTGTGGCAGTTTGCTTCAGTTCACCATGCAGTGTAAATTCACTGGCTAAGCACCAGATCAAAGAACTATAGTACTGTTCAAAGGGCTACGAGTGACAATCTGACTTTTAGAGGCATGAAAGGAAAAGGAAGGGAAAGGCAAAGAAGTAAGGGATGGGACAAATTGCTTAAGGTTATAGCACAGTGGCAAAGCCCATTGATATAATGAAAAAAGCAAATAACAAAGCCACACTATAACTCTTCAGCAGCAGTTTCCTTTTCATTTCTATGGGGAAAAATATAAAAAATAAAAGAAAAATTGATCAAAATATTTTATAAGATAGTAACAGTGGTATTGGAATGCCTGGTCATGAAACAACATAAACTACTGGCTAGAACACTTTCTTAGAAGATGGGACTATTTGGTACAAATATCTTTTCTGAATCTGCAAAACCATGGATATGGACTTGAGAAAACTCAGGAAAATATCTTGGCAGGTGATTGCTGTAACAATCAAGCTACAGAATCTTTTTGAGTCAGTGAAGAAGCAGCTTGTCTTTTTGTATGGTGCGCATTTTAAGACAGCAAATTATATTTTTCACTTATAACTTTAACAGTCTAAAGTTAAAATATTTATTTTACACTAATTGTATTGGTACATTCTTCAGGACAGTGAGCCAACTGGCATCTTGTAACTTTTTATGGTCTGATGAAGACTTCTTCTCCTCCACGGTATTATTGTAACACTTTAGCCACACAAGCAACTTGGAGTCCAACTATGATTCTACTGGCTGCCAGTATGGAATTTCCTAATGGAATTGTTACATCCATTGCCACATGCTGGAGTCTAGCATGTTCCAAATCCCAATATACAATAAAAATGTGCAGTTTAAAAATAATCACATGGGAATAAATTATGTACTTAGGCAAAAGAAGAAAAGCATATTTTTAGCTTGCAGGTATATTGAGACAGAAACTTAATAACTTCAAGTAAAATATAGAACAGTTTGTAGGAATTACAAGTAAAACTGATGCATAATTGAGTTGTGTCCCACAGGGAGACATTCACCTCAAAATTAGTACTTGAACAGATGGAATACTTGCTACAAAATTATGGTAATGCTGTTTACACCACCCAATTTACCAAAAAAAAAAAAAAAGAAAAGAAAAAAAAAGAAAAACTAAATCTGTGTGAAAAGTTTCAGACTCATTTGATAAGAGGAAACAAGCCTGCTATTTTGCTGGGGAGATCCAGTCTCTAGATTAATTTGTTCAGTTTGGGACTTCTTTCCCTATACAGAGAAGTAGTTTACAGTTAATCTTGCTATGAGTCCAGACATCTTCAAAATACAAAACTGCAAAACTTGTAGACATTGGTATCTAAGAAATAGAATGCATGAAACTTGTTTATTGGCACTTCTCTACCTTCAACAGATTTCTGAGATACAAGCATTATTATCTGTTTATATTGATTTGCATTTGAAATTATGACAGTGCTTCAAGGCGAACTGAGGCACTACCTTCCTGTGTTAGGCAGTCCAACACAGTTCTTTATTTCCATTTACTCAGTTTATTTAATGCAAGAGTGGTGTACAAGGACTGCAGAATGCACACTAGTGATCTGTATCACATCCTGCTATTGGCCATAAGAACAAAGTGGAATAAGCCATGACACTGGAAGAGTGATATTTGACAACACTCCTAAATAAAAGAGGACTAAGGAATGGTGTTTGTTTTCTGAGTTCCAGTGGTATCTCCAGTCTCATGTCTCATTAAAGACAGGTCATTCTAGAAAAAAAATAAAAAGTATTTAGAACAGTCAAAAACAATCAGGGAAGATGTTAATGACTGTATTGGGTGTAGATGGCAGGGTGCTGACAAGGGGTGCTGCAGGGCAGCCTCTGTGAGGAGAGGCTGGGGCTGCCCTGTGCCAGACACAGTTGGTTCCAGACAGCTCCAACACACCCACTGCAGGCCACAGACGAGCCTTTCAGCCAAGGTGCTGGCATCTGAGTTTTGCTTCCTTAAAACATATTTAAGAAATATTAGAAATACCGCACAGGCAGTGAGGAGTGAGGAAAAAAGTGAGAAACAATTCTGGAGACATCAAGGTGAGAGAAGGTAGTGGGGGAAGGGGAGAGTAGGTGCTCCGTGCAGTGTAGCAAAGATTCCCTTGCAGCCCATGAAGGACCACAGTGGAGCAGATATCCACACTGTAGCCTGTGGAGGACCCCGCCCTGCAGCAGATTAATATGCCCTGAAAGAAGCTGCAGCCCATGGGAAAGACCCATGGTGGAGCAGGGGGAAAGTGTGAGGAGGAAAGAATAGCAGAGAGAAATTGTTACAGACAACCCCCCATTTCCTGTCTTCCCTGCACCACTTGGGAGAGGGAGGTAGAGGATTCAGGAATAAAGGAGTGAAGCTGAACCTGGGAAAAAGGTGTGTGGGGGAGAAGGTGTTTTAGTTTTTGTCTTTGTTTCTCACCATCCTACCCTGTTTTAAATTAGCAATAAATTAAATTAACATTTCCCAAGTCGAGTCTGTTTTGCCTGTTACAGTAACTGGCAAGTATTCTTCCTTTTTTTCATCTTGATCTGTGAGCTTTTTCATCTTATCTTCTCCTTCTGTTTTGTTGAGGAGGTGGGGAGTGAGAGAGTAGCTGGGTGGGCACCTGGCAACTGGCCAAGGTCACCCCACCACAATGATGAAGCAGGATGGCCAGTCAGTAGTCCAGTACATGAATTCACACACTGCCCTTCTTTTGCTTAAAAGTAATGGTATACCCAAAGATAGAAGATATAACAAAAAAGAAGTGTCAATTGCTTTCTTAAGGTCTGAGGGGAACAAGCCTTCAGTGTGTGGAATAAAACATTTTTTGGGGAAGCTACAGTTGTATTCTATAGAGGACAACAACGTTTATTTTTGTAGATTCAGAAAATTTTAGTCACTTAGTCTGACCTCTTTTATAACACGGGCCATAGGATCTCATTCAGTGATTTCTGCAACTAGTCTTTAGCCAAGGAATCCTATCTTGACTTTTTCCGATTTAGGTCTACTATTGACCTGTTGTGTTTATAGGGTAACTTTTATTTTGGTTAGAAATAAATATTAGCTGGTGAGATTTAAAACTTTTGGAAATTTTTCCTTTAAGGCTCACTTATCATCATCCCTTTTAATTGTTCTTGGATGATTAGTTCTTTGATGTCATGGAGATATCTGCCTATATGTTGCTAGTGACTTACTCTTCTTGTAGCCTCTTAGTAATGTGACAAGAAAAAAATAACAATGTTTATTGTTATTTCTTTCCCACCAATCCAGATATTGGTACCTGATTAAGCCTACCATTAAAAATGCCAACCTATAAAAATGCCAGCACTTATTACATTATTTTGGAACTTGAAATACTGGAGTGATATTTAGCTACTAAAACTTCTTATTTTAGGAGAGTATCTCATACAGTAGACTGTGGTAACTGTGGGTAACATTTTCTAATAGTCCAAATATATACATCAAATCTAGAAAGTCTGAACAGTACAGATCCACTGCCATTGGATGAAAATCTGTTACTGAATACACAAAATTTCTGATGTTATTAAAATAAGCTGTCTCTAACTGCAGGGTGCATAAGTCTGCATTTAATAAAAAGGCAGAAACACATTGTTCCCATACTGTTCTAGAATTCCTAATCCCAGCATATACTGTATTTCTTGGTTGTTTAAAGAACTTTTAACGGATACATCAGGAGAATAAAAGAATTAGCAAATGAAAAGCATTATTCTTATGCTATCTTAGCAGCAGAATTTGAGCAGCCCTGAAAGATACCCTGTGCATGTGCATACATCCACAGAGAAGGCTGTGGGTGGTAAATTCATTGACAAACTGTTAAAAATAAAAGTCAAAGCCACCTTGGATAACTGTTCTTGTTGCCTGTTTTCACCGTTGTCATTTTCTCAAGTAAAAATGAAGTACTCTTCCAATGTAGACAATAGAAATGTTCAGCTATTTACAAACCTAATAAACCATTTCCAGGAATGCTGCAATTAGAGTGTTTTTAACTTTCAGGTGTAGCATAGGAGAGAACCAGCAGAGCAATAACAGTCACCATCGGTTTTAAAATTTTAGGTGAATCTATAAATTTGAACTATGTTAATTGTAACCAGTGTCTCTGTACAATGACACTTACAAGGAAATCAGGTAAATTAAAGTTTTTATATTATACAATAGGATGAAAATCCTAAAGTGTTTCACTACTTTCCAATGAGGAATCTACAGTTATTTATGTAGTGAAAAGTCATTTCACAAATTCTGTGATGAAAGCAGCTGTAGTTCTTCTAAGATCCAAATGTTGAGCAGATCAAAAACATTCCCTCAGCTGACATTATTCCCTCAATTGGTGGGCCTGATTAGTAACAGCAATCCTCACTTGGTATGCAGCAGATGAATGACATACTCCAAGTGCTTCTTTTTCTCCACTGACTATAATTGAGTCTTTGAATTACACAGTTGGATTTCTTAGTCTGCATTGTTGATTTCAACAGCTGCATGAGATGAATTCCCTGGCCATAGTGATCCACAAATTCTTGGAAGGCATTAATAACAATTTAGTTGTACAGAAGGCGCAGAAAGCATCTTGAGGATGTTATTCTAATTAATAGATTTTATTCTAATTAATAGAGAAGAACTGATTGGGAATATCAAGGTGGGACCTAGTTAGGTAGACAAAGTATGAAATGTTTACGTTCATAGTCTTCAGAAGTGGAAAGAGGAAATGCTATAGAATTGAAGTAGGAAGGCAGGCTTGAAGAGAAATAGGACTTTCTATGAAAGACTTCCCAGAAGCTGTATCACCTTGTAGAGGAAAGTTTGAAGTGTTATGAGTTATAAACCTGGCTATATTGTGTGCTTTTAATTGAACTCAAACAAAATGGAAACTGTCTTATTGATACAAGAATAAGGATGGAAACGCAGAACAAAAATGAAGACATTAAATAAAAGACTAACTGCTAACTAAAATCAGCTAGTAGACGTTCTCTGGTTTTCACTAAGGAGCTGGCCACATGAGTAATATACAGCACATAGCTCTGGATCTCACATAATACAGGGACTCTGTTGCAGTGGGAAACTGAGGCTGTATCTACACCAGCAAAGTAAACACGGTCAGGAATGTTTCTTGGCACTGATGGCAATGAACACCATATAGCTTATGTGCAACTTGTAAACCTAACTTCCAAAAGTGTGGATGCAGGCAAATTTGCTATTGGACATGGCCGTAGCAAAGTTATAACTCCCAAACTGTGCTCAGGAATGCCAGTGCTAGCTGGAATCTGCCAAAACCCTGCCAGGGGATTCTCTGATAGTCTGTGAGCACAGAGAATTTTGTTTCTGTGCCTGAGACTGGTCCTATGCGTAGCTGAATTTGTAGACATAGCCTGAAGATATGCACTGTTGGCTACAGTGTATGACGTCTGGGTATATAATGGGGATGTACAGGTAGTAAAAAACTGGTCAAATGTAGTGCAGAATAACTAGTAAGATCTCAGCGGAATACACTTTCCTAAGATATGAAGAGAAAAAGTGATGAAATAGAACAGTTTAAATTAGTTGTTGGGGACTAATGTAGACAACTCTTCCTGTGGACTGCTTATGAATTTTTTTTTCAAAAAACACTTATTTTAATTACATATTTAAATATTAGGGACATAATTTCCAGCTTCTAATTGATTATGCATATTGTATTAAATTCTGTTTTTTCATTAGCTCTGTGACCTTTTGTTAAGTAGGAGAATATAGAATGACAAATCAGAGATGGCTGTAGATCCCAGTCTTCAGATAATAGTGTTCATTCCTATTATTTCCTCCTTCTCTCTGTAGAATCATAGGGTGGAAGTGACCACCTACACAAGGCTCGAAGAGCTGGTGGCATACAAATGATGACACTAGCAGCTGTTCAGAACTGCAGCTTGTAAGGAATTCAAAAACAGCTGCAGCATTAAGCAGCAGCCAAAGTTTGGAGTGCCACTGAACACAGAAGAAGTGAGGATGGATGGGTTAGTGAGGTAGGCAAAAACCTTCACAGGCCTCCAAACAATTTGTAACTGTGATGACTACCAAATAATAAATTACAAACACCTGTATTCAGGAATGCGTTTCCTTATTGACAAAGTACTTAGAATTGATAAAATAGATTTCGTTGTGATATTTTTGAAAGATCCCTGTCCATCACTTCTTTGCTTTCCAAAACAGCTCTCACATTTTTCAACAATTTTCTCACTAAAAAAAAGTCTTTTTCCTCTAATGTAACAATCCTTTTTTTTTTTTTCCCTGAATCTATTTTATTACAAGAAAAGCAACAGACTATCTCACATTTGATTATTCCTTCATGAATGGAAGAATTCAGAATATATTTGGTGAAATATATTTGGGGGTTTTTTTGGGGGTTGGGGGCGGGGGGGGGGTGCTGGTGTTTTCCTTTGTTTGTTTTTTTCCCAACATGGGATTAAACAGATACTGAGACTTTAAAAGATTCTAGGGAAACAGAATTGTCATCCTCTAGTCAGCACTACTTTCTAGTGCTATTTTTACAGTTGTTTCCATATTTGATTTATATTTTTTTCTTTTAAAAGCTCATTGAAAATTGTTTTGAATACATACACTCTTATTTGAGGTCCTAAATATTTTCCGTCATTCTGAGGACTTTATATATATCTGACAACTCAAGAGCTCATGACTGCAAAATGTCTTTGGCTACAGCTGTTGAAATCAGTAATACAGCTTTCTTGACATGTTTTCTCACACAAAAAGTGAAGTGCAGCTATCTACTGAATCAGTAAACTTCTTTTTTCCCATGTCTTCTGTCTTTACAGTTCTTCGGCCTCTAGCTCAAATATAGCTTCGCTGCCTACACATTTGATAGCTATAGAATATTTAATGCCAGAGAAGAAAGGAAAAAATAAAAGCCTTCTGCCTTACTTTATGTTCTAGTACTGTCACTGACTCTTACAAAAGAAGCATCTTGCAGTCTGCACATAGGTCTTGTAAAGGAAAAAAATTAAGTTAACCTTTAAATACTGTAGGTAATTGCTACCTTCTGCTTCAGCAAAACATTCTGAAGGAAACTTCCTTACAAACTGTTCTTGAAAGTTACACAGGATAATGTGTCTCTTAATAAGCCAAAATAAAAATGTATACATACTGAAAACATTCTATTCTTGAAAATATTATTATCTGCACAGATGGACTGAGAGTTTAATTACAACAGCCTCTGAGTGTCATAGACATCATTGTTCTCTCAGAGTTGAAGACACAGCAACAAAAATATCCATCAGGAGCTGGTTCGACAGATCTATATCAGTTATGATTGCAACAAGATTCTATTTCATCTATGTCACCCAAACATCCAAAAATGTTGCAATACCCTTATTACCATAAGGATATCTATTTTTAGATATCTGATGGGGTATTTCAAATACAGCAGCAAATAGTTCAAGATGCAAAGGTCTAATTAATGATGCAGTCTGCTGAAAATGGTACTCTGAATACTTGCTTTTTGGCACATATGTGGAGACAATATACACACCACTGAATTCTCGTTTGAGAATCCCCACTGTTGAGACACTGCATCTCAACTGAAGAGTTCTTGTGCAATAGTGTTCTAGTAATAGTCTACTAATAGTCTGTGGTCAGGTATACAGAATTGCAGTATATTGCTTCATATTTTGCTGATAAATGGCAAAATGCTCTGTCAAAACTGGAATGAATCTTTGTATGGGGAATACGAATACAAATGGCATAATATTCCTTTTGTTTTGATTTTTTTCCTATCACATATAAAAACTCTCTATGTTTGCTATTTAAAAAAAAAATCTAAAAAAAAGGGAAACTAATGACATTTTTCGTAATGGGAAATATATTTTTGAAAACCATAGGTAGTGAATAATAACCTAAGCAGTCAGCAGAGCAACAGTGGAGCAAAACAATAACTGTTATGAAGAAAAGCACTCAATAAAGTAAATATCATTCTACTGAGTTTATGGAATAGTACATGTGTAATGTCACAGCAGGTGGCATTTTAATTATCCTCAAAACAATATACAACACATACTGTCTTTTGGCTTAATCATATGACAGTACTTATTTGTAGGTCCTTCTTATATATATATGTGGGTCCTACTTGAATTACAAGAATCAGCGGAGATTTGCACTTCCCTTCAGCTTCTACAGTATCTTGCAATAATTAGGAAATGTTAAATGGGTAGATGCAGACAGGCTGAATTTATTCTAGTAGTGCTTAGAGGTGGCTGGATGTGAAACAGGTATAGCGTGGAAGCCAGTTACTTTGATGTGTCATTGCGCATGAGCTAGTACACCCTACTACACAGCATAACTTTTTGTCAGAAATGTTGACCAGCCATCAGCATTTTAATTTGTTCACAGAGCGACTTAGGATCAGGGTGAAATACTCCGTTTCTGAGAAAATATGAGTACAGTTACATTTTCAGAATGCTTATTAAAATTCAAATTACATTGGTTAGTTTATGATATTCATGATAATGTCAACTGAGCGGAAGGAAGACAAAGGTCCCACTGTAGTTTCTATTTTAATTCTTGGCAAACTCTGCAATCTAGGAAAAACACTGAAATTTGTATGTAAATCTTGAAAATATGACAAAAACAAGTCTGATTGGGTTGCTGAACAGAGGTGGGGCTGAATAAGTGTTTCATGTTCAGCATATAAGTTTGCACAAAGACCATTCTGCACTTCTCAGACACTTTATTTTTGAATGTATATGTTTTGTAAAATTCATAACTTTAAGGCTTTGTTATTTTCATTTTTCTATCCTGTTTAAAAGAATCATAGTGAAAGGATTTGACATAATTATGATATCTCCCTTGTGTTTTATGGATAGGACTTACGTAGTGAGGTGCTTCTTATAACCACTTTTAATCATTCATTTCTGAAAAGGCAATTATAAATTCCCTATCCATGGTAAACATTTAACCTCTCATGTCAGCAGGGCCTATATTGTTGTCCTAAAGAGATTTTAGCTGTGAAGTGCGGATGGATTGTATTAAGTGTTTCAGCTCCCTGGAAATTATATGAGCATCCTACTAACATCAGTCTAATCAGCACACTATCTCTCTCCACTCTTCTGCCTTAAATAGCTTCAGTCCAGGATGTGTATAGGGAGGGGAAGAATTGCTTTAACAAATTTCACTACTGACTGTTCTTCAAATGATACAAAGTGACATTGCTGGTGAATAGAGGGTGCTGACTGTTATCTGTGTTTAATAACATCTCTCACTAGCCCCCATTCACCTGCCAGTTAGCACAAAGCCATGTCTGCGTGACTTTTAAAGGGTCTGCATTAATACACCCAGCCAATCAATAGCTTCTTCCCCTTCCACAAGGACACTGGTCTCTTACCATTACTAGATGCTGTCAACAGAAAATGACACAGGAGTCACAAAAGGTAAAATGGTGTCAATTTAATCAGAAAGCAGACAAAAGGCAAACAATGCTGCCCTGGAAAGGAGTACAGCAAGGAGACTTAGAGGTTGGCGTAAGCCACACTTGGCAGGTCCCAGTGAAACCAGATTGAAATTTAGTGATACAAAAATCCAGCAATGTGACACAGAGGATGAGAGCTGTTGTTTCCATGCAATTAAAATCAGCGACTGCTGCTGGCATAAAATAAATTTGACAAAATACCAAGAGAATCTGTATTATAGGTCAAACTATTTTCTTTCTAAACTGTAAGAAAATAACTGTGGTAAATGAGTTAGTGCAATTGTCATCTAAATTACAAGAAATAATAATAAAAAAAGTCCTCCTGAAATTTCCTGTTCACTGTGAAGTTAAACAAAACTCTACTGATTGAGATGATTCAACTGTAAAAACTAAGCAATTTAAAGCATTTACATATTTATGAAAATGGGCTGTAAGAAGTTCAAGATTCTTCCTTTTGAAATTCATACTGTTGTGCATATAATTTCTCAAAATTTGTTTATTTTCAAGGATTTATAGAAAAATAGCACGTCTGTTCACATTTGTGCGGAAAATTGAAAATATGGGTTATCATCAGACCACATAAGGCTCTACAGTTAGTCTAGTTATGCATTTCTTTAATGTGGGTGTCCTATGTTGGCAGGATACTGTAACCTGACCATATGTCAACACAAATTGTGAAGCTTCCTCCTTCCTCTGTGATCTTTCTTGTAAGGAAACCTTGGTGCTCAGTCAGGGAGGTATCCACATAGTATCTTATCTGATCTGCCTGGGTTAGGAGAATGAATCTCACATGTCAGGAGAATGAATCTCACATGTCCTGTAGTCTAGATGCAAATTTACAAACATTTAGGCTCAGGATCCTTTTGTCTAATATTGAACACCAAGCAAGAATTCCTACACGTCTTTTCTAGCTGATATACATTCAACAAGCTGCTTGATGTTTCCAAGCTCTGGATCAATTAGAGATGTTGTGTGTCTCTCTCCACTGACTACACAAGAAATGGAAAGCTTAGGTTTCTAATATTCATAGAATCATAGAATGGTTTGGGTTAGAAGGGACCTTAAAGATCATCTAGTTCCAACCCCCGGGACACCTTTCTACTACACCAGGTTGCTCAAAGCCTCATCCAATCTGGCCTTAAACACCACCAGGGAGGGGGCATCCACAACTTCTCTGGATAATCCGTTCCAGTGTCTCACCACCCTCACAGTAAAAAATTTCTTCCTGATATCTAATCTAAATCTACCCTCTTTCAGTCTAAAAACCGTTACCCCTTGTCCTATCACCATATGCCCTGTAAAAAGTCCCTCTCCATCTGTCTTGTAGGCCCCCTTCAGGTACTGGAAGGCTGCTAGAAGGTCTCCCCAGAGCCTTCTCTTCTCCAGGTTGAAGAGCCCCAACTCTCAGCCTGTCTTCGTAGAAGTGCTCCAAACCTCTTATCATATTCATGGCCCTCCTCTGGACTTGTTCCAACAGCTCCATGTCCTTCTTATGTTGGGGACCCCAGAGCTGAACGCAGTACTCCAGGTGGGATCTCATGAGAGCAGAGTAGAGGGGCAGAATCACCTCCCTCGACCTGCTGACCACGCTTCTTTTAATGCAACCCAGTATGTGGCTGGCCTTCTGGGCTGCAAGCACACATTGCTGTCTCATGTTGAGCTTCTTGTCAAACATCACCCCCAAGTCCTTCTCCTCAGGGCCGCTCTCAATCCATTCTCCTCCCAGCCTCTATTTGTGCTCGGGATTGCCCTGACCCACATGCAGGACCTTGCACTTGGCCTTGTTGAACTTTGTGCGGTTCGCACGGGCCCATCTCTTGAGCCTGTCAAGGTCCCTCTGGATGGCATCCCTTCCCTCCAGCGTGTCGACTGCACCACACAGCTTGGTGTTGTCAGCAAACTTGCTGAGGGTGCGCTCAATCCCACTGTTCATGTCACCAACAAAGATGTTAAACAGGACCAGTCCCAATACTGACCCCTGAGGAACGCCACTCGTCACTGGTCTCCACTTGGACATCGAGCCGTTGACCTTAACTCTTTGAGTGCGACCATCCAGCCAATTCCTTATCCACTGAGTTGCCCATCCATCAAGTCCATGTCTCTCCAATTTAGAGACAAGGATGGCATGCGGGACAGTGTCAAATGCTTTGCACAAGTCCAGGTAGATGACATCAGTTGCTCTTGCCCTATCCAACAGCACTGTAACCCCATCGCAGAAGGCCACCAAATTTGTCAGGCACGATTTGCCCTTAGTGAAGCCATGTTGACTGTCACCAACCACCTCCTTCATTTCTGTGTGCCTCAGTATAGTTTCCAGGAGGATCTGCTCCATTACCTTCCCAGGTACAGAGGTGAGACTGACTGGCCTGTAGTTCCCTGGATCTTCCTTTTTTCCCTTCTTGAAGATGGGGAATAACTAAGATATTAAGTGCAATAACTTAATATATAATATAATAAGATATTAAGTAGAATAACTTTGGTCCTTCACGTGTGCACATAAAAAACAATCATGTGATGAACTATAAAGATAGTTTTTAGGGTTCAGAAAACTCACCAGATTCTTCTGTCTTCTGTGTCAACTATACAGGCGAAAAAAGATTAGAAAAAAAATCTTTATTTGGTTATAAATATGCACTTTAAAAATTAAGATTGTAAACTGCTCAAGTTGATATTAAAAATCAAGGTCAGGTGAACCAGCTGTTTATCAATTTTTTGTAATATATGAAAGCTTATATTAATGAACTCTTTGACTAATTTCTCTGTTAAACTTTCCTGTTCTGTTTCACTGATTATTTATTGGGGTATAGCGAGGATTTTTGAGTATTTGCAGAGTTTTACGTATGTATAGTTTTTTTGACCTACATAATATGACTAGAACTGAGCTGAGTATTCTGAAGATCTTTTTGGTCATCTATATATCATCTCTGCATGTGAAGTACTTCAAAAATAAATGAAAGTAACAGTAATCAAAATTACTTTGTAAGATGTAAAGTGACGAGGGCAGGTGCCAGCCTGGTAATAGCTCTTCAGTAATATGGCATCCTACTGTGAAAAACAGCTGGACTGTGATTTATGAATGAAGATTCATTAAAAAAACATCAGTATAAGCTTGCATAGACAATTAATCTGGTGGGAAGCCACCTAAACTTGGATCCAGTGTAAGGCAGACTGCTGCTCTTCTGAAATAGCATTGCCACTCTCCTTGATGAAGGAGTAACTTGTGTTATAAGCAGTCACAAGTAGACAGTGACGTGAGTTTAAGATATAACTGCCTAAACCTAATGTGTTGTTCGAAATAGGTCACTTTCAGCTTTATCTAACCTAATATCAGGTACCTGAAAGATAAGAAGTTATCATAAACTAGATATCTATGCCTCCTATAAAACAGATAGATAGAAAGTCTCTCTAGGAAGTTAGATACATCCCATACTAAAAGTTTGGATGGGAGCACTTGTGCCCTGGAAGCACATCTTTTTGTCTATTGACAGACATTTTGTTTTTCAGCCTAAGCTCCTTATTTTCAGGAGATTTAAAGTTAGAAAACATGAAATGGAAGACTAATTTAATGATGTTCTAATTAATTCCTGAGCAGCATCATGTTTTACACAAAAGAGTGATTTTTAAAAGCTCTTTTAATGAGCTTTAACACTAACATATCAGAAAATACGCTTGGAAATTAGAATCATGGTGATGAAAATGTTACTGAGAGTAAGAAACAGAAAAATTGAAGAAAGTTTTTCCATCTTCCAGTGTACAATCATTGGATCTCATGTGTGACAGAAATGTTATAGTTAGTTTTACCTATTTGAAGCAATATCTTTCCTTGGAGTGTGATTCAAATTGATTTGGGTAATACTACCTTTAGTGGATATGAGAAGTGAGAAAAAAAGCCTTCAATATTGATTTTAATGTGAATTGATTTATGTTAATAGGAGACTAATTTTACTACATAATGATACATACATGATAAACAAATGCAATGTGGTTTTATTAGCCTACCCTTAACTTAGAAAAATGATAAATTTTGCACTCAATTTATTTTAGTCTTTCTGACCAATAATTGTCTTTTAATGTTTCTCTGCCTATAGGTTATTAACAGAGAAGAAAGCAAGATATTGCATGATATTTGACATTACAGTACACTTACTAACTCAGAATGTTTAATGTAACACTAATTTTTTACATTTGCTTGTATTTTATCTTGGTTTTCTAGACATTATTTCATTTTATACTACATTGTAATAGCAGCAACTACTAAAGAAATATAAATGTACATTATAAAATTTATATATAAATATTATTTTATTTATACTATATAATTTTTTATATATTTATATACTTATATATAATAAAAAATTATATCATAGTGGGCATAAAGAGCTGGAGTAGATATGACACATTTCTTTATTAGACTACATGATTTCCAGTGTATCTGACTTTTTACTGGGCTATGTCTAGTAATTATTTTTAATTAGACAATTGATATTTGATTTCTAAATCATACAATAACAGGTTGGTATTAATATGGTTATACCAATGAAACAGTAGATGATGAATAAATTTATGAACCTCCAGGGTGCTACTCAGCCATGTAACTCATGTTATACATCCCCTTTTATGAGGTGTGATGGAAAGTATTCTGTTTTTCTGAAGTAAAGCATTGCTCAGGTATGCACAGACATTTCTTCCAAAATAAGTGTAATGAAACTGTCCAAACCACTTGCACACACTGATTTTTGTGGCTGAGAAATAAAAAACAATTAGACTCCCCTGGAAAAAAGCACAGTGCTAATAGTTTCAGTATAACAAAAATGTTGGATCTAGAGTTGTAAAAATGGGATTCCAGAGACTTGAGACATGTGAACAAGTTTCTACAGATTTCCAAGCCGAGTCCTGTTTATCCGTCAGGCTTCTGTATGAACTAGAAACTGAAGTCATTGAATTACTGAACCTGCAAAACACCTAATGCCTAAGTTTCTGAACTTGGGAATGAGTGGAGTCACCGGAAATCTGATATGACAATCGCCAGATTCAAAGTTTGAGTCACTTTCCAAATATTTAGTTTGGAGTTGATTTCGATGTATCTATACTACAAAGTGACTAGCCTGAGAATTTTTTAAATATGTGAGCCTTTGTATTCAAAACTCTGCAGCAGAATTCTTTAACATTACTGAGAACAGAATAGAAAAGGCACAAATATTAAAAAATATTCACTTTTAAATGGTAGCTACATACATAACAGTAAACATCTTAAAAAATTCACAAAAAAACTCTAATTGTTTTGTGCTGGTTTTTTTGGGATTTTGTTAGGGGTGTGGGGGTGTGGTGTGAGTGCGTGTTTGCGTGTGTGTGTGAATGGTTCCCAAATGTAGCCACTACGGGCACCATTCTGGTTTTGTCATGAGTCTGGACTAAAGACTTTTTCCAGACAGCATTTTTTTCACTCTTGAGGTAGAAGTTTAAGATAAGTCAAGTCAAGTACATCCTGAAAATTCCTATTTCTCTTCTGGAATTCTTAAGGGAGTCATGCAGATGTCGGCAAAATCTTGCATATGGAGTTGCGACAGTCACAGAAATACTGTGATTGACTTCTAGACTTCTTTACACTATATTATTCTTGTTTTATTTGCACTATGTTGAAATCCATAGGATGAGTTTTTATTTGTTGTACTTTTAGAGTAGAGCATTAACTACCTTATTCATTAATATAGCTTGGACTTTCAGCACCTTAAGAGAAAGCAGTCTGATCTAGTTTCTGATCTGATCCTTTCATAGGATTTTTGTAGACTCTAGGACCAGAAAAGTGTATTAAAATATCAGAAAAAGAGAAGACATTTCAAAACCAGTAATACAATAGATGATGTATTTTGCCTGTTTTCAGACAAAAACCGCTCTATTATTGATGCAGTAAATGATTTTCAGTTTGAATTGATTTATTTCTCAACTTCATTGACAACTCAGAGGGAAAGAGAATAGCATGCAGGAGTACTTAAGCAATAAACCATCAAACCTTAAAATAGAAGGGGACTGGGATGACCCAGCCACTTATTACAAACCACTTCTCTGTGGCTGCATTAGATAGATAGAAGATTGTGCTCATACATGAATCTCTGCAGAAATAAAAAAAAAAATACAGTTCAGGAGGTGTTTCTTATAGTTGTACAGCTCAGATACACAATGCTTATATCCGAAGTTATGTTCAAGCCTATTTTATAGCTATTTTGTAAATCTAGTATTAAACTTTACAGATTATATTTTTTTCTGTAACTTCACTCAGTGAAAAAAGTCATTTAACTAGATTTAATTGTAAATTACTTTCTATTTGATCAAAGGAGTTGTTAAAATGATACAGGACTGCAACTGAGTATCCAAACTGGATGAAGCCCTGAGTAACCAATCCGATCTCACAGCTGACCCAGTGTTCAGCCAGAGACCTCCTGAAATCCTTCTAGCCTGAACTAATACAATCCTAACCAATTCTCATCATAGCAATACTTCTTTATTCCTCCTCATTCCAAGGATTACATAGAATTTCTACAGTTCAAAAGTTTTTTTTTTTGTTTATCTATACACTGCGTCATAAGACACATATACCTTGTTCTGCCTCTGCAATGTAAACTGTGCCAGACAACGTTATAGACAGAATCATCACTGAAATCTACAAATCTGCAAATCTGCACATCATTATAGTTCTACATGCCAAACAACAAGGTATTTTCCTTCTCAGGAAACCACCCTGTATTCTATTCTTGCATTTACTTTTCCACACCTTTATGAACTCTTGTACAATATTTGCCTCAGGAAAGGTAAGAGTTTGAGAATGTTGTAGTAAAAGGGGAGGAGAATCACACAGAAATCTGTAAGTTAACAACTATTCCACGTTATGAATGTGTCTCAAAATCTCTACAAGAACGAAAATGTAACAATTCAAGGAAATAAAAAAGGGTCAAGCTGAGGGCTGTGTGAGGAGTTTTCATCAGCACAAGGGAGAAACAGGTTGTGAAACATGTGGATGTGGAGGGCAATAGTAGTATTTTCAAGAGCCAACAAGAATATTGTTGTGGACACCCTAAGCACCTCTAACAGAATATGAGAGAACCTGTGTGTGCAAAGAGGGTCTGAGCTGAACCCTGAGAGACAGAAAGGCAAAATGCTAAGTTTGGATGGAAAAAGAGCTACTTAAGACACATAATTTTATGTTGATTTTAAAATCTTTATTCAATTGGTTTTGCTGTATTGAGATGCTATTTATTTATGATTATGATGTCTAAAAAGAGGAAAAGAAGTTTGAAACCAGTGGTAATGTGCTCAATGGAAAAGAAACAATTCTGCCAGTTAAGAGGTTTTCAGATGTGTACTGGGATGCCAGTGCTGGGTTTGGGCCATTTATTTTTTTGAGTGGATTGCCTGCATAGTCTCCACTTTTACTGTTGATCCAGGCAGGCATGCCTTTATTCTGGCTCTATGATACTTGGGAATATTAGATACTCTGCCGCTCAATTTTTCCCTCTTGGGACCAGGAAGATACCAGTTTTAGACTGTTGACTGTTAGCATTGAATTCTTTTTAATATTTTAAAATATTTTAACTCTACCAATTAGCCAAAAAAAAAAAAAAAAAAAAGAAAATTTTGCTTGTGGATTAAGATCCCATCTGAAGTAATTATTGAGAACCAGCTGACTTTTGTTCTTTCTGATGCTAAGGGACAAAACCTCCTTGAAAATAGTCAGGAACTAGTACTTTCATGTAATCATATCCTTCTTGAAGATGAAAGAAAAAAATGACTTTGATAATTCTTACATCCAGTTTTTGTTTTGCAGGAAGACTGTAATTATCTTCTATTTTTCCAAGTGCATGAAGTAACAGATCATCTCTTGACAATAAAGTTTAAGAGTGTCTCAGACTTCAAATGAGTTTATCAGGTCAGTTGGCCTCATATAGGCAGGACCTCCCATCAAGCTACCTTCCACGTTGCAGACACAGCAAGGGAGAACATGACACTTTTCCCCAGGATGCTTATTCAGGTTTCAGATACCTGATTCAAACAAAGTGTTTTCAGACTCTCTCTATCTATTTTAGGACTGTAGTGTCCCTAAGCTATTTCTATGGTCACTGAAAGACTATAGCATATTCTTACAAGTGATTCAGTCCAATTCTGACTGTCATTCTTGAAAGATTTTTTCTCTTTCTCTCTCTCTGGACAAAAATGTGACTAAGGTTCTATTGTAAAGCTTCTCTCCAACTGCACAGAAGGAACTTGGGTCCAAATGTCCAGTACCATCTTCAAGAGCCAGGTAATAAGAAATAAGAAATATTGAAGAGTGAACTATGTCATATTTCTTCTAAATCCATCATGTCTTTTCAAAGATAATTTTCATATGAGATTTTGCAAACATAAAGTAAAATATTTTGTAAACAATGTAGCTTTCAGAAAGTTGTGGTAGTCATTAGAATGGTTTCTACTTTCATGGGCTCCTTGTCCCAAGTTATTCCTATAAATGGGTTACAAGTTCTCTCAAAGCTTGTTGCCTTGTACCAAAGGTGTGAGAGCAAATGTAATTTAAAAGCACATTCAGAGAGGGAACATTACTATCTGTGGACTCTCTCAGAAACATTTCTGTCTTTGATACTATCAGACTGTGGATTTATACTATCCCCTCCAAGTCCCCGTGCCAGGTCCCTCTGCCATGTTGCTTATGCCTTTGGTCTAGAAGTGCAAATTTGGATTATTTTAATAGGCTTGTCCTGAACTTTATCTTCAAATGAAGTTAACATAACACCTGCTGCAAGAATTATATACTGGTTACCAGAAATGGAATTTATGTGAATAATCACTTTAAGAAGAAAGAATGGTTTTCTTAGAATAAATACTTCCTCAAGATGTCTTCTTCCTTCCATTTTTATTTGTAATGTACTAAGTGGTGTGAAAGGCTTGCTGTATGGTGGAAATTGTTATTCATGAGGAATCCAGTCTTGGATAGATGCGTAAACAATACATACTCTTTAAGAAAATATTTTAAGGAATCATATTTATTATACGGTAAGTAATTTTTGGCCCTGTTTAAGTGCTGTTCTGTGCTTAAGATGGTTGTATATTGAATGGAGGGTTGAACAAACTCTGAAACATCTTTCACATTTCCCATTACCATGCATGCATGGGCAAAATCAGTCAAGCTAGGAAAATAGAGATAATGAGAAACTAAGCATCTATTTACATTCCCAAAAGGCTGTATTTGTTCAGATGTGATAGTTCCTCTGTAACTTTAGAGGTTAAAAGGAGGATTTCACCTGAAGTCTTGGGTAAAGGATTATTGATCCAGAAGAAAGGAAAAATACGAAAGACAGCAAAATAACCTTCTTCCCCAGAGGTGTAAAAAGTATAAAATTAGATTTTTTTCCTAAATCTCTCCATCTAAAACAAGAAAAAAAAAGGAAAAAAAAAAACACACAAGAAAAACTAAGCAAAAATTTAAGATGGGATATGCAAGAAGAAATTGTCAGTACATAAGACAGATCCTGTAGATGTACAGCTTTTTTTCAGACAGACAGATAAACTGACAGACCTCTATGCACATAGGTAAAACCAGAGCTTGGTATTCTGAAGGAGTAAGGAGGTTGGAGCTTTTTCAGGATTGTGGAGTATCTTATTTCTATTTTAAAGCTAAAAATACTCTAAGAAAATAAAAGCTAAAACCGGCCAGGATTTACTTACCTTTTTTTTTTTAAACAAAAGTTCCCAGAATATCCTGGTAGATTACTTAAGTACATTTACAATCAGTGCAACCACTCATCAAATGTATGGAGAATTAGCATCTGAACTTGAATGAACACAATTACACATTTTAAATAGATGCCTAAACATCTTACGTATTTATTCCAGTATGTTTTATTTGTTGTGATCTTTCAAAATGCTGAGGTAAAAGCTTCTGCTTATTATGCTATTTTTAGAAAATCATTTGTTAACCACTTCATGTAAAATCAATGAATATCAGTGGAAGACTATGCTGAAGCTTACTGATATAATTTCTGAATAAGAGTAGGGAAGTGAGAAGAATTTGTACTTGCAGTTCTCATCTAATGTCAGTATTATGTAGTGGTGGGCAAACCAAATTTATATATTAGAACAAAATGTTACAGCAACAACACCTAAGGTGGTATATAACTGCTTTAGTTAAATAGCAGATGCAGTAAATATTGTAACAGGCACATAGAATAGAGGAATACACTTTTTATTCTTTCACTGGCCAGTCTTCCTTTGTTATTTGGTCCAAATCAAAGCCTTGTCTGGCTGTTAAAACTAATTGAACTCCTCAGTCTTCAAAAGCTTTTTGTTTCATCATTGTTTCTTCAACTTACTAAAAAAAGCAGATGGTGACATATTTGTATTTAATACAGCTATAAAGGAGCTATTAAAGTATGTACTTGTCATAGAACCTTGCTAATTGAAAAAAAAGTGCAGATTATGCACATCAAAAACACCTTTACAATGACTAAATTAATCCATATTATTCAGAGTACAAACAGTGATAGTGGTTCCTTTAAGAAATCTGACTTTCTAGATCAGTTAAACATCAAACACACCTACTTTGCACTCAAAGTGTCCTCATAATAAACAAAATACGCCACTTAGATTTTATGTCTTCTTCATATTGTGGAAACTTTCTCTAGAAAGACTTTGTTGACACCTCGTGGAAAATTGAAAGTTCTTTTTTCAAGTAATTCTGAGAATATAAGCAAGCATTTGTTTTTCCTTTCCCATTGTAAGATGCATTATCTAAGATAACAGCTGTTGCATCTCTGTTATAAGTCTTCCTCTCTAAAGGTAATAACCCATTATTTGTGCACGACACCTATTCTGAGTCACGACATACACTACCATTTCATTCCTTTTATTACTTAAGGGCAGAAAGGGGCATTAATGGCAGTATTCCCATTTTGGTCTCTGTAGTTGTGAATGTCTTTGTCAGTCTTAAAGCAATTTATCTAGCCTGAAGCATCCCTAGAGGACGCCAGCAATGATTTTTTCCACAGTATAGCTAACCCAGTAACACAATCTCTATATACACGGACTAAACATCAGATATGGCACAACTCCTGTTTGTCCTTGAGCATTTTACTCTCTGTGATGTGCACTGTCTTCATGTCTCTCTGTTAATTACACTTCTCTTAGATGACAGTTAACTAGTGAAAAGAAAGGGTGAAGGCTTGTGGGAGTGGGCTGTTTA
This sequence comes from Nyctibius grandis, assembly GCF_013368605.1. NCBI lineage: Eukaryota > Metazoa > Chordata > Aves > Nyctibiiformes > Nyctibiidae > Nyctibius > Nyctibius grandis. The sequence goes on from NC_090659.1 coordinate 84,521,060, forward strand.
AATGTAATTGGAAAGAACTTAACTATGAACAAAATTATGTGCCTATGTTGGGTCAATTTACCACCCATATACCTTTTGCATGTAACTGAAAGAGAGAATGGAAGGTGTAAGAAAAACAAGAAAATTAAATATTCTAAAGGTATCCATAAAGAATCAATTTAAAAGAAAAAGATTTTTTCTTCTTTCTATCAGAAAAGGGGAACATTCCAAGGAAACAGAATTCTATATGTTGTCTATTTCTTTTTCTCTAAGCATCCTTTACTGGATACTATCAGAAGTAAAATTTTGATTGGGCTGCATTGTACAGATATAATATGGATGCTCTTATTTTTCTTATCTGGATTTATTCAGAATGGAGAATACCTGGTTCTAGGAAAGACTTTATGTGAAACCTAGATATAATAACATAATTATTTTAACATGTAAATCAACTACACATCTGTTTTTTGTTCTCTTCCACTCCTCTCCTGTGCCCACTCCCAGTCAATGAAATAAAGGAAATAGAACAGAGAGGCATTGACAGTGGTTTCATGATGAAGGCCAGTTTTGCACTTAAAGCAGGAATGTATGTGTTATGTTTGAAGTACATCTTATATATACTCCTCAAAATTACCCTGCTTACAACCAACACTTACTGTCTAAGATTTTGAGTATGGATAGAATTTTCTTAGAATTTATAAGTAAATCTGTTTCTTAGTATAACAGTTAATTTGAAAATTGGTTTAAAAAATTTACCACTTTCTATCAGAACTTGTCACAAATATTTTAAATAATAAAACAGTTCTTCAGACCTGTTGCTTTACAAAATCTCATTGATAGTTGCTACGCAAGCATTACATATTATCTGAATACCCATTTTAGGATTTTTTTTTCTTTTTTTTTTCTGGTATTACACATAAATGAGAATTTAGTTGCAGTGCCTTGAAAGACTGACCTTTTTTTCAAAATAGCATTTAATTTCATTTTGGGACACAAGATCAGTACTATTTTTGAGGAGATGTGTCGGCCTAATTTTATTTACTTTAAAATGTTTACTGTTCATGTTACTTTCCATTCTCTTTCCGTCTTTCAGATATCTTCCCTGATTCTATTTTTTTATATATATATTATGGAAAGATAAGTCTATTTAGTACATCTTCTTCTGTACTTGAAGCAGAAGTGCAAATGTTATATACCCCCAAATTTTAATTTAATTCCTTTAGACGCTCATTATACAGGACCTGGAAGGCTAGAACCTTTATCCTGTTGATTTCAAAGGTTCCAGAATTTCAAGTTCTTCCTGCTTTTGCATAAATAGGTGAAAATGAGAAAACTCTGCTCCAGTCAGCAGTTCAAAGATAGTTGATTAGATTTTATAGAGAAAAAAAACTAGCAATGTCAATCTGTGAGCTCAGTTCAAGTTTCCTCTGACAAAAGTATCAAGGTTAACTCAGCAGAACAGAAGTGATAAGAATATAGTTATCATTCTTATTATCCATTTTTCTCCCTTGTTATCTGCCACAGATTGCTAATAGCAGGAACTTGACAGAAAAGAGCTAAGGCATAATAAAGCTAAAACCCTTTAGTATTTTGGTGGAACGGTTCACCTGACTAGTTCGTTTCTTGGTTCAGGGTATTGTAGGTAATGCAAAGACACAAGTGTTTTCTTACGAGTTTTCAGAGTACTGTAGTTAAAAATGTTATCTTTTTATCCGGGGGAATCAAAGACCATATTCCCTTGCTTAAAATTATTCATTTCTTCATCTGATTATTGATAGTCATTCTGACTAGGTTCCCTCCCTTCAGCTCTGTAGAGTAACTCTCTGTCAAGAGATACTGCACAGTAACTTTCCACAATCGAAAAGATACATCATGTTATTCCCATTTTTGACTGCAGGTATACTCTTTAGGTGTTTGGCACACTAAGAATTTACTAAACTTGAAAAAAAAAAAAGTGTTATTTGGAAGTCTTGTGGGATGTCATTTCCATATATTATTATTTTTCAACATATCTTTTCAACTACTGTTGTCCGTGATGCTGATGTTACTCATTCTCATATAAAAAGTGAAGTTATACAACACTTAGTGAAAAGGTTTAATATTATAAAATGTTATTTCATTAATATTTTCTTCATTACATCTCACATTGATTACTCTTCCTTTTCTTCTTGTTTATCTAAAAATGAATCTTTTAAGTTCATTTACTGCATTTATTCATAAAAAGATTCTTATGAAATGTTCTAATAAGTTTAAAAAATTATCTGAGTTGTACATTTTTTGTAATTTAACAAAACTGAAGGTGTATCTTACTGATGCTTATACATGATCATTTTTATCTCTAGCTTTGAATTAGTTTTCTACATGTATCTGATTTAGAGATGCTTTGTAATAGGCTGGAAATCATGTACAGTTAACACTTGTACTGTTTCAGGTGATCTAGTTAATGTTGATAGCTATAATGACTTAAGGAGCTTTCCTGGATAAAAAAAAAATTGGTTGTATTAAAGACAACCAAGTCTGTTTCAGCAATGTAGCATTCCTGTAATGCTTAACAGACACAACGAAGTCTAGTCTTCATCAAGAAACTGGAGAAAATCATTGTCCTCCCAAAGCATAAATATGTACATTTATATGTATGTATGTCACTTGTGCATAAATCTGTTTTCACTTCACAGAATCACAGAATCACAGAATGTTAGGGATTGGAAGGGACCTCGAAAGATCATCTAGTCCAATCCCCCTGCCGGGGCAGGATTGCCTAGACCATATCACACAGGAACGCGTCCAGGCGGGTTTTGAATGTCTCCAGAGAAGGAGACTCCACAACCTCTCTGGGCAGCCTGTTCCAGTGTTCAGTCACCCTTACAGTAAAGAAGTTTTTCCTCAAATTTAAGTGGAACCTCCTGTGCTCCAGCTTGCACCCATTGCCCCTTGTCCTGTCAAGGGATGTCACTGAGAAGAGCCTGGCTCCATCCTCTTGACACTTGCCCTTTACATATTTATAAACATTAATGAGGTCACCCCTCAGTCTCCTCTTCTCTAAGCTAAAGAGACCCAGCTCCCTCAGCCTCTCCTCAGAAGGGAGATGTTCCACTCCCTTAATCATCTTCGAGGCTCTGCGCTGGACTCTCTCTAGCAGTTCCCTGTCCTTCTTGACCTGAGGGGCCCAGAACTGGACACAATACTCCAGATGCGGCCTCACCAGGGCAGAGTAGAGGGGGAGGAGAACCTCTCTCGACCTGCTGACCACACCCCTTCTAATACACCCCAGGATGCCATTGGCCTTCTTGGCCACAAGGGCACACTGCTGGCTCATGGTCATCCTGTTGTCCACTAGGACCCCCAGGTCCCTTTCCCCTACGCTGCTCTCCAACAGCTCTGTCCCCAACTTGTACTGGTACATGGGGTTGTTCTTGCCCAGATGCAAGACTCTACACTTGCCCTTGTTATATTTCATTAAATTTCTCCCCGCCCAACTCTCACTTGTAAGCATAGTGCCTGTATAAAATAAGGAAAAAAACCCAAACCAAACCCCAGAACAGGAAAAGGAGCAGGGAATAGTGCACTGAATTTTGAAAAATCCCAAATTGCTAAACCACGCCGATATGTGTGTGCATGTTTGTGTATGTTTTCAAGTGAGACTCATCTTTAGCACTGTGTTAGCATAGTCAGGTTCCGTACAGAGGGTGAGAATGCAGTAATGCAAATTTCTTTTCACAGTCAGTTTTGGCTTCCTCCTTCCTCTGTTGTATGTTCATTGTATATACAAATATAAGAAAGCTCAGAGCTTAGAAAAGACCTTTTATGATGTCCAGCATAAATATTGCTTGTATTTCGCAGGAACATTGCTACCCAACTCAGTTATGAAATTTTATCTTGTAGTACTTATTACATTTTCTCAGCAAGTTGCTATGTTCTCCATGCTCAGCAACAGCCAGCTTTTCACTTCCATAAAACAACATCAAGGCTCCATAAAGTATCCACTGTCTGTAGAATCCTAAATACAGTCCTTACACGGAGGAAGCACTCTCATCAGACACCATTTGATAAGAACATCATATGAACATTATCTCTTCCTCTAGTGGGGGGGGTTAGTATCTTTAGCCTAGTCATGTAGAACTGTGATAATTGAGGTATCTCAGCCTGGTCACAGTTGGTGTCATTCTTCTGCTGTTTGTTAGCCAGTGGGAATAATACAGCTGTATTGCACCAAAAGTCAGATTGTACCAAAATGAACAGAAGTATCACTCAGGAAATGTTCTTGATGTTTTCCTCATCTACTCATTTCTTCTTGCTTGCTAATAACTGTTGCCAGAGATTTGTTTCACCTTTCGTCTAACCTTTTCCTTGTTAAGATTTTTTTTTTACTTTTTTCTTTTTTTTGCCAAGATATACACTTCTTCATGGAAGTCAAAAGTTTTCATAGAAAATACTAGTTGCAATAAAACTTCATAGGCTTCAGGGTGAAATTATTAATTATAGAAGGCCACTACATAGAATAGCCACAGGCTTAGTGGTTCAGTTAATCACCTCAAAAGTGAGCAAAATTTTAATATCTACACTACATTATTTAAAGCAAAAATTAAGTTTGGCTTTTCCTGAAGTCAAGCAAGTACCCTACATACTTCTGTGTCCATGAAAGGATGTTTTGCTTTATGATAAATTCCAGTTTTATGCTGATGGAAAATGAAAATAAATTTCAATCTCTTTACATTATATATGTGAAATAGAATTCCTGTTTTCCAGACAGTTTTAATATTTCTGAAAAAAAATCCTTATTTACTTCCCATAACCCCAACCTATGGTGATCTCCTGCATTCTACAGCTCAAAAACTTATTGTTCATCTTTACCCTCCAATAATTCAAATAACATTGTCTGGGTTTGAAATCTAGTGCAGCCCATAGTTCTTTTCTGATGTAATTATTCACTCCTTTTCTTTGAATCCAGATAAAAAGTGATATTCACAACATTCTCACAGTACAATGGAAAAATAGAAATAAAAGAGTACTTGACAGAAGCACATGAAATATCAGATGCTGTCTAAACTTATCATCTAAGGTATAAATCCTACAGTTCAGCTGACAGTTATATTTCGTCCTCCAATTCCCCAAATGAAGGGAAATTATACAAATGGGGCAAGAGGAAAGACAGTTCATTTCCTCTGCCCAAACATTACCATTTGGAATAGTCACCAGTATCCCCAATAGTCACTGGCTGCCTCTCTGCAGGTCTCCCAGTGATTCTATATTATATCTGCCAGCTTCTTACACCTTAAATATCTCAGAGAAACACAGATGACACTTCAAGCTTCTGTTTAGGCTACTGGCTTGGTTTCTGTATGTTTGTTTCTCTTTGACCAAGGATAACGTATGAATATAAGCCTGGAACAGAATTCTTCAGAATCATAGAATTATAGAATCATTTTGGTTAGAAAGGACCTTTAAGATCATCGAGTCCAACCATTAACCTAACACTACCAAGTCCACCACTAAACCATATCCCTAAGCACATCTACTCATCTTTTAAATACCTCTAGGGATGGTGACTCCACCACTTCCCCAGGCAGCCTGTTCCAATGTTTGATAACCCTTTCAGTGAAGAAATTTTTCCTGATATCCAATCTAAACCTCCCCTGGTGCAACTTGAGGCCGTTTCCTCTTGTCCTGTCACTTGTTACCTGGGACAAGAGACTAATACTCGCCTCGCTACAACCTCCTTTCAGGTAGTCATAGAGAGCAATAAGGTCTCCCCTCAGTCTCCTTTTCTCCAGACTTTAGTACCACAGGCAGCTAGGTCATGTAAATCTGTCGTGTACACCAGTGCAAATTCATTCTGAAAATGTTGCTATGATGTAAAGTTACAGTAAGTAGAGAACGGTTATTACATACTTTGAATATTTTATTTTTTAATTACAATTAATAATTCTAATGGTAATTATGTAACCTTATAGTCACAATAACATACACTTAGAAACTACCTTTGATATCTACATGTAAATTTAGAAAGTCAGTAGGTTAAACCAAAATACTTAGTATTTGAAAGTAATGTAAACAGGCATGATTTTATATTTAAATAACAGTAGCAATTTCCATGGCTTCTGAGCATTCAGGAAGACTTTAATTCTTAAAATGAGCTCCCAATGCCAAAAGGAAAGTTCAATTTATAGCTGCTGGAACATAAAACATCTGTTTTGTTCTTTTTCCCTATTAAGTCTTTCTTTCTACCAGATACAAAAGCTTGGCTTTTTAAACATTCTCACCAGGCTTTGTGGCAAAACGTCTCAGTTCAGAAAACTATACTTATGAATTGTTTAGTTTTATCTTTCTCTTGCTTTGCAAAGAGGACTCCACAGAATTTCTTTCTGAAATCTCTTCTAAGCCACACAATAGGAATTTCCTGTGTTGCCTAGGAAACACCTTTAGGTAAACCAAAAAGCCACACTTAGTTTGGTATAAAAATGTTGACATGGAGAATTATACTGATATAAGTTCAGAGTTTTAAGTGTGCTGACATATATTATGCTGGTGCAACTGGTAAAATTTCTGCAAACATGGATTGTTACTGTTGGTAATGCACGTCTCCATATTATGAAGATTCCTGGTGGGCCCTTTGCCAAAGAGCATTGAATAACATTATGGACTCAGTGGACAGTTGCTGAGGAACTGAGCTCCCCCGGATGATGATCACGTCACCGCTCATGCTGCAGGGCAGGAGCTGGGCGGTCCTGAAGCACACACAGCAGCAGGTGGAAACCAGATTCAGGAGCGAAGGCAGGAGCACGGGCAGAGTCCTCCCAGGATGTCGGCCATAGGGGAAGAGAAAATGGCCCTCGTGGTCCCTCACCTTTTAACTGAGTATATCACATGGTCGGGATGGAATACCCCGTTGGTCAGGTTTTGGGTCACCTGTCCTGTCCGCTCCTCCTCACATGTGCGACACTTTATGGTCCCTTCCTTTGTGGACCAAAGAGACCCAACAGGGACCCTAGTTCCCACAGCAACAGGCACAAGTGGTCAACTTCAGAAAAGTAGTCACTTAAAAGAAACTTAACAGAAAAGTCTGTCCTAGTCTAAACCAGGACACCTAATTAGCTTTTTGCAGAAGTGGAGTACTGAAGAAGCGTATATCTTGCAAAAAAGAAAAAAGTAAAAAAACTTCACATTTTTTAGAAATTTCTATGTTCACTCATTAGTTTTAATATGATTATTTTTTATTATCGTTGCAAAGCATTCTGTGTGGAAGTGTGTGTGCGTGTGTTTGTGTGTGAGAGAGGACTAGAGGAAAGGAATACAAGCAACCTTTATACACTACCTTTGTGAAAAGTAGAAAAATAACACATTTTCTGGAGACCAAGCTAACTCCTGGATAGAACATCTTGGTACTCACCAGAGATACATAAATCTTTTGAAATTCTCTCACTAATCATTTATTGTGTTCTAGCTTTTTGATATATTAAAATCATATATAACAAAGTCCAGAACTAGTCTTCTTACATGATAATAATTATGCCCATAAAGACCCCTATGAGAGAGTCAACCCTGATTAAGTATTTCCAGATTTTATCCATAATAAATCTACTATACATTTGCTTTTAAGTATTATTTATACATACACAATTATGGGCTTGGCATTTCCAACTTCTTTAAAAAATTGTTGAATTTTTATTGGCTAGTAAAAGTAGCATCATGCACTTTATGGTGAATGCGAAATACATCCAGAAATTCTGTAAACTTACTTTTATTGTAGTTGCCAAGGTGTTGTCCTGGTATACGTAGGCTGTAACAAAATATTAGTCACATAGCTTCAGGAGAAAACAGAACACGAATAAATTATTTTTAGGGTAAGGATAAATTTCCATTCCACTACCAAGAATAGGTTGAATCTTTTATCAATATTTTATTGGATCAATTAATTTACAAATAGTAAAAATGTTGTTAGGGGAGGAAACCAGGAACAGTCTTTGGTTACGTAGCAATTGTACTGCAATACAAGTGCAATGTCTAGAAGTCTCTGGCTAAATTAGGTCAGAGTTAAATCCAGAGCTGTTGACAAAGTAGTAATAGACAGACAATTTCTATAGGAACTTGCATATGGATTGCTTCATAGCCCTCTTTCAGGTAAAAAGACAGACCAAGTTAATAGTTTATTTTGCCATACAGACCAAAGTATATGATGTGCTTACCAATATATATGTGTAAGCATATAAATATTAGAAGAAAATAGAAAATGTATTAAAAATATATAGATCAGTTGAGGTCAACAAGTAAAACTGGAAGTATGAATCACCAACTGTACACACTACATCTGTAAACTAGAATGAAACTTGCCTTATCTATATGGGTTTTTTAAAGACTTCCTTTAAAATACATATTATGTTATTTCTCCTTGTATTGTGAAAATTAACACTCCTCAGATTTCATGAGAGTTGTCCTGTCCTTTGATTTGCAGCAGTTTGCTTTGTCTTTTGTTTAGCTTAAGTAACTTTGGCTGTTCAGAATGTTTTTTTCTTTGTAAAGCATAACACATCCTACATTTTTGTATAAATGATTGTTAGAAATAATAATCTAGCTATATTTTCTATTAGTGCTAATATTTACCAAGGGTGAAATTCATTCCCTGTTCCTTAGAGAGTCTGAGTGATAGGCTTTTGTATAAAGCAGAAAAAAAACTAGATGAGAGCATACATAAATATGAGAGGTTATTAACAGATAATTCAGATATTTTGAATTTTACTGAGAATAAGTCAAAGACAGTTATACATTTATTTTCATTGTCTAGTCCTAGTGTGCAAGTAGACTCAGGGTTCTTAGGAAATTAGGTATTTTATTCTTAGTACAGCACTAGAGATTGAGGAAGAATTATTGTCCTTGGTTGTCCCACCAGTCTTGGAAGTCCATAGCTGTGTACACAGACGAACTGGCTGAATGTGTACAAGGGCACAAAGACTTGTTACAAAAAGTGACATACAAAGAAATTTATATCAGAAGCATGAGAGTCCTTGAGGACAGTAGAGAGATAATAACAGAAATAGTGTTGTACTTAATATTTGTTTCCTGTGCCTTGAGCAGAATAATTTTGCTGTTGATGTGCTCAGTGAGAGAGACAAAATGATCTTTTCAAAATCTTTCACTTGTAATATAAGACTTCTGATTACCATTTTTTTCCCAATCCAAATTATCCAAATACAACAAATACACTACCGTAATAATTTCATTTTAAATAAAGTTCAGATTAATAAGCTGCCTGCTTTCATGGCAGAACACTTTAAACTTTCACTATTCATCTGTTGTCTTATTCTCAGCTATAATGACTTTTTAAAAAATGCTTTGGAAGCAGTCTTGTATTCAGTTTGCACAGCAAGTTTTTAGTAGCGGGAGGGCTATAGGGGTGGTTTCTTTGAGAAGCTGCTAGAAGCTTCCCTTATGTCCGATAGAGCCAATATGAGCCAGCCAAGGCCGAACCAACCAGCTACAGTGGTAGTGCCTGTGTGATAACATATTTAAGAAGGGGAAAATACTGCTGCAGAGCAGCAGCCGGTAGAAAGGAGTGAGAATATGTGAGAGTAACAACCCTGCAGACACCAAGGTCAGTGCAGAAGAAGGGGCAGGAGGTGCCCCAGATGTTGGAGCAGAGATTCCTCTGTAGCCCACGGTGAAGACCATAGTAAGGCAGGCTGTCCCTCTGCAGTCCATGGAGGTTAACCGTGGAGCAGGTAACCACCTGCAGCCTGTGGAGGACTTCATGACGGAGCAGGTGGATGCACCCAAAGGAGGCTGTGACCCTGTGGAGAGGACCCCATGCTGGAGCAGATTTTCTGGCAGTACTTGTGACTCCATGACGGACACATGCTGGAGCAGTCTGTTCCTGAAGGACTGCATTCAGTGGAAAGGACCCATGCTGGAACAGTTCATGAAGAACTGCAGCCTGTGGGAAGGACCCATGTTGGAGAAGTTCGTGGAGGACTCTCTCCTGTGGGAGAGACTCCATATTGGAGCAGGATAAGAATGTGAGGAGGAAGATGTGACAGAAACATGTGATGAACTGATAGCAACCCCCATTCCCCTCATTTGCTCAAGAGGAAGAGGTAGAGAAAATCAGGAATGAAGTTGAGTCTGGGAAGAAAGGAGGGGTGGGGGAAAGGTGTTTTAAGAATTATTTTTTGTTTCTTACTATCCTACTCTGATTTGATTGATAATAAATTAAACTAATTTCCCCAAGTTGAATCTGTTTTGCCCGTGACAGCAATTACTGAGTGATCTCCTGTCCTTATCTCGACTCCTGAGCTTTTTGTTATATTTTCTCTCCCCTGTCCAGCTAAGAAGGGGATTGAGCAGCTTGGTGGACACCTGGCATCCAGCCAAGGTCAACCCCCCACAAGTCTATAATATAACCCCATTTGACCTGAGCAACTAGTCAAAGTTCAGGATTCGTGCATTGTTTCTAGTAGGAGAAGAAATTGATTAAATCGAATCAGAGGTTTCTGATGCAGTTTCAGTTGTTTATAAAGGAAGCATAAAGTTTTTTTATCCCTGAACACAAGATGACTCAAACAACAAGGGACTTTACTTTTATTTCCTATATCTAGTTCTAGTGGTCAACACACAGTTCCCCAAAAGCTTCCCCCCTTCTCCTGCCCAAATTCTGCTGTTACTACCTGGCTTCTGCACCATGATTATTTCTCTGCTTTGCCTCTCTGCTGGCACTTCTACTCATGCGCTCACAAATAAATGTAGAAATTCTCAGTGATGCTCTCATCCCATTTAGGTCATATTTTTGAGCAGACTTCATGTATCTTTCCTTGACCACAGACTTTTGCCTACTGCAGATACTTGAGTTTCAGAAAGCATTACTATTTCTACAGTATTAAATGCAGGACACTGATTATGACCACTAGTTTCAACAGTATTTTCTTTATCTCAAGAAAGCTTTATTCACATTTCTATAGCTGAGTTACCAACAGTAGCTGAGCTTACAAGTATGTGACTGGAACAAGTAATCAAGATGGCTACATAAAGCAGGCTCAAAGCATTAGCTCAATCATTATCAAACTTCCAGGAAGAAATGGCCTGTTCCACTTAGCACTTTTCCAGAAAATACCTTGGCACAGTTCCTATCAAAGTGCCTTTCAGGTACTGTTAATAGTAAGAAAGTATACATGTAGCTACTCACTATAAGGGGCAAATGGAAGGAGAGCAAAATTTGGTTATGTGATCTGGACCATGTCACTTGGCAAAAAGTTTTCTCTGTTTTGCTTTATTTAGACATAAAGGTGCGAATATATAGCTTAGCACTTGAAATGGCAGCCTGTATGTGTAAGATATAGTGCTGTTCACATGTTTTTCTTCATTGGTTTAGCTATAGAAAGTGAAGTCTCACATCTGTCTATTCATTCTTTACTTATCTTTCCACCCTACATGTAGATGAATGCAATAAAGCAGGCAGTATTTGTACTTATATTTGTGCTAAGTTGTAGGAAGTGGGAGAGTCAAGTGGCTACGTCTGAAATGCCTTTTGAACTGAAACCTGTCATCTTGTCTACTGCATTTCTTTTCATTCCACTGCTCAGATTTAGCCCTTGTGGGAGTGTGGGACAATCCAGCACAAATACTTTATGTGCTTGATCCCCTTTATCATAGTCTCTGTCACAGTCCTGTCTACACTGTGATCACTAAGATTAGCTAACCAGTCATCACGTATTTTGATGTGTCTGAAGTGACCAGCCTCAGGTTGACTAGCTGTCCATGGGATCATCCCTATAAGGCATAATTATGATGTGTCTACATGACAGACAGCATTTTAGGCAGTCTCAGAATGGGCTATCAATAGAAAACTGTAAATACCTCCTGCTTAGCTACAAATATACTCTAAAGGCAATGGGGATATAAATTTCTGGCCTGGACATTTGCTTATGTTCATAATTTCTTTTGGCAGTGCTGATATAACTAGTGCTTCATGTCTTCCTAGTGTACCTGCATGACATGTAGTCTTATTAATTACTTTCCACTCTTTACTTTGTACTTTGTGGCATCAATCACCTTATCAGACGAAACTGATTATGCTTACTTGAGAAGTCATTGTGGCATGTGTTATGAAGGACTTTGTGGAAGTATAATAGACAAGGGACCCTCTATAATGACAAATTAGACACCTTGCTCATATTTAGACATTTCAGACAGCTGGTGCTGAGTTCAGCTGATCAAACTAGGCATCTATTGCCATTCAAGATGCTATTAGTGTATCTCTTCTGTTCCTTAGACGTAGATAACAGGTTTTCAGCTGGAGATGTTTAGTGTCTACCAGCTCCATGAAAATGTTCCAGACATCTTTCAGTACCATAAATATATAGAAAAATAAATAGAGTTCCTAAATTTAGATGAAGTGAATGCTACTCAGGATGATCTCCAGCTGTCCTGTGATTTAGCTTGGTGGGGTTTTTTTAATGAATGATTGCCCCAAGACTTCTTTTGTTTTCTTTTTCACTACTGCTTGTTTATGGATACTGTCACTGGTGTCTGCATATTTTCTTAAGCTAAAAAAACAGCAGGAGGATTTTCTAAAACTGTGTAAATAAGCAGATACTTGTGAAAATTTGGAAATGTACCAATACGCTAATTAATGCAGAGCTAGATAAATATATTAAATATATTTCTAATAAATTGCTTTAGATTCTAATTCAACTATAGAGTAACTTATGCTGATTGCAAAGAAATTTTCTCACAGAAAAATACAAATGAAGCATCAGCCAGTATACGTGGACTGGAATACACTTGTAGCTAACACAAACTTATCACCTACTAATATGCTATGTTCTGAACCTTCATAATAGGTGAACTTGCCTGTTTTGTGGATGCTTCTACAAATACAGCAAGTGGTCACTTTTCTACTGTGTGTAAGACGAAGAAAAAATAAAAGGTAGAGGGACAAGAGTACAATTTTTTCTTACGTTAGTTGCATTCCCTAGTGATTCTACTGAGTGATGGAGGTTTCATATAAAGATCAATGACACTGAAAACTGGTTTATAACTCAGTTTGACAGCTAGTATGGTCTCAGAATTTCTTTGCTGTAATCTACCCTGTCTTCCTTAGTTAGCAAACATTATCCCAATTACAGCTATGCCAAATATAAGCGAACAGATGCTACTCATAACCAACAACTAATTTCTAAGTGCAAATTTATAAATATAAAAACACTGATTGCCAATTCAAAGTGCGTCACATCAATGGTTAAAAGAGAAAAATGTTTGTTAAACTATGATGTGGCCTCATCAAAGCAACTAACACAGACAAGCCAAAATTTTTATTGATGTTTCTAGGGAAATGTGATTACAGTGATAGGGCTGAGTAAAGATTAAACTAACAGGTAGAGGAAATCCTAGCAGAATCCATTCAGACAGAGTTTCAGTTCGAGTTGTCTCTGATGGAGAAAAACACATTAAATAGAACAGTTACAGTAGATGTAGAGTTATAAAATTAATATCCACTGAATAGAATATACCTGTAATTGCCACAGAAGTTAATCATAAACAACTTAGAAAAACTGTCAAGTTAGACGTAAAAAAAAAGGAAAAAGTAAAAAACATATTCTTGCTTCTATGAATGCTATTCTTTGGGTACTAGTAGTACCCGAAGTACTAAGTATTAATAAATACTTTCAGAGAGATGAAAAGTATTTCCTGTGAAACTGTAAGAACAGTTGTACCAGATCTCTAGCCCAGTATCATGATACTAAATGTATTTAACAGTGAGAGCCTAGGAAACAGAAAAAGAATATTGCAATCTATATAAGTTCTTGGAATAGTTTATTTTTCTACATAAGCAGTATGGACACAAATAGTCTAGATACAGGTTGTTCAAAATTCTTGTTCAGAATCAGAAAAGTAGATGTTTCTTTGTTAGCTGAAGGAATTAGAAAAAGACTATAAAACTATAAAAGTTTAAGGAGAAAAAGAGGGAAATGTTGATTTTTCAAATTTATCACAGATACTGACAACTATGTTTTTATTTCTGTGGGAATTTTCTTGATCATATTTCTCTTTGGTTTTCCAGTCAGTCTGTACGACCAGAAAACAAAAATAGATTGTTGTTTGAAAGCTTTATTAATTGAATGAATTGTGTATCATTCTTTACTTTTTGACAGCACAGGTTCCTCAGAAGCATGTAATAAATTAACCTGTCAGTCCTTGCCAATGACTTCAAGTTTGGAATGGGAACCTGAGTTTGAACATCCTCATATTAAGAAGGATATTGAGGCTGGATCTCTCAATTTCTGAGTGAGTACAAATATGATATGATAATTAGGAAGAACTGTATCTTTCTTTTTTCTGTCCTTGCTTTCACATTTTTCAATGAGAACAGCAATGGCTGCTGAATGTTGTGTTGACTTGATTTTTTAGTGTGTTTTAGCTGTACTGAAGAACATCTCCCATTCCAAATAAGGCCTTAAGCAAAGCATGACTATGCAGATTACTAATGGGACTAAATATCAAACAAGTGTGTAGTAGCTCAGCCATGCCAAGATGGTGACACTTCTGGCCATTCATGGCAGCAGCATGCTACGTATTTTAAGAATTTTCCTAGGGCAATCTTATGTGTCAGCAATCTCTTCTCAGGATATTCTGAGGATTATAGACTTCAATTTTTGGTACTTACATTACTTCGGAGTGCTACATTTGGTGCCCAGGAGCCTCACATCTGTGAACCAAAGCTTAGATTAGAAATTTTGTCTGCTTTCATAGCTTTTAACTTCAAGTTGTTCTTTTTATAATTTTTACTTGCAGATACTTTGGAAGCATGGAACATTCAGAGACTATAGCATAATTGTTCTTTATGACAGATGCATTTTGATTTATTTGCTTCCTGTTGTATTCTTGTGTAAATTCTTCAGACAAGGAGTATTTTCAGGAAAAGAGTCCCAGAAGGGGTAATCAACACAAATTCCCAAGTCTGGATTAATGAAGTTGTCAATTTCTTTGAAGTTTTACAGTCAGTGGGAAAAACATTTTGTCCTCTGTAATGTTCAGGAAGACTGGTAAAACAAAGAAGCTGAAACTGCATTAAGAAGTAATGCTGACTTACGGACAGGGCAGATCACACTCAATTCAAGAAACGATGTAGGGCTCTGATCAAGACAACAAAATGTTTTAGTCCTACCTGTACTGAATGGCTAAGATTGACTAAATTGTTGAGAGACTATCCATTTAAGAAAGTTATCTCTTTTTATTTTCTGATAGGCTTTATAGGATTGTTTTTGTTCAAAATTAATTTTTTCTTATGAGCACTAACTAATTCACTAAATAATTCACTATTAGCCCCTGAGAAAAGACAAGAGTACAGGTACAGGAGTACTAAAATCATTATAAATTTCAGAGACTGAAGCATAAATATTCGTTCCAGAAGGAGAAGACCTTGGCTGCCCATTCCAAGAGGCAGAAACTTACGTGGAAGTTTTGCAGAATTCTGACATTTCTGTGAAATAAGTGCTGTCAACCTAGCAATTGTCACACGATTTATTGCCTTTTTAAATTTTTCTTTTTACTCTAATGTAAAACAGATTATGAAAAATATTTAAACAAGGAATTAAACAAAAGAATAATACGCCATTATATAAAGCTAACACGTGCTTACAGTTTGAATATTGTATGCCAATCTGGTGAGGAAACGTCTGAAAGAGTTTCTGTACAAAGAAACAAGAAATACCCTGGACTTCTAAGGCTGCAAAAGACGTTACTAGGAAAAAGGTGGAAGAGAAAGGGGAAAACATAATAAGGATCCTTGATATAATGTATGACATACAGAAGATGGATAAGGAATGGAAATTTACTATGTAAGATTTGCATGACACCAAATTAGAACAAGCAGATAATATTTTTAATGAAACTATGGAAAGGACTGTCACACAAAGCATACTAAAGTGGTGAACTCGTTCCTACAACATGTTGTCATGTGTAATAACAAAAATGTGTTCATAAAAAAAAATGGACAAAGTCGTAACAAAGGGCAATTACAACACAGTGATTGGATGTGATCTAAACCTAAAAAAAAGCAGCAAATTGCAGAGTACTTGGCCTGTTGTTTAAATATTTCTTTAGTTGACACCATGAATTTACATGGGGGTTTGATCTAGCTATGTCTGTTATTTCCTTTTTGTTTTGAGAATATGTGATTTTTGAGCTAGAATGTTCTTTTTCTTAATATCTTCTCACATCTTGTCAATCACTATGGTACTGGGGTTCCAAAATTTCTGCCTACCTTCCTGCTCAATATTGATGAAGAAGGCATCTTCTGCAGGTTTCATGGATAAGCCTAACCAAGGCAGACTGCTGGCTTTGTCCATTTCAATGAAGCTTAAAGATCATCTCTGTGATCAGCATGCGCTTACTGAAAAGCCCTTTTCCTCTGTGCCATCTGCATACTCCTCTACCATCACTGAGAGAGAGGTTGGGGTCTGGGGAGCAGATTTTTGTTTGGGGAGGAGGGATGTATGCTCTTTAGCCACCTTCATCCTCTCACGCTCTGACAGCACTAGGAGGATCAGCCACTTGCTGCTGGATCTTTGGCCTGACACCAGGGCTTGTTTTTCTTACAGTTCATCCCATAATTGCAACAGTAGCAGACATCAGGCAAGTTCCTCCCTGCTGAAATAGTAGCAGCTTGAGAAGGAGCTGCTGAAGTGGTTAGGAAGTACAGATAATTGTGCAAGAGGAAGTGTCAAAGGGAATACTTCTGGAGAAAGCAGTTGCTGGCAAGCAGGATGCCTGTTCCTCAGTTAAGGATATAAGGATGTAGTGTCATTCTATCCCAGATCCACAGGTTTTCAAATCCGTATTGATACACGACACTACTTTTGCCACCATCATCCTTAAAAAGATTGGACTGACTTCTGTTCCCTTACCTTTACCCCACAGAACCCTGCTTCTCTTACCTCCTTCTAAGCCTACAAACCTCCACTGACCCATTCCACTCCCTCATTCCTCATTGACAGTTTCAAAACCCTCCACTTAGATTTCCAAACCTTACTCCTCTATCCACAATCAACACTGCCAATGACACAATATTGAATTTTTCACCTCCCGGATGAAGTACATCTTTTTCCATAAGGAAACACGACCCAATTTTGCACAGAATGCTGAAAGATCAAGAAGGTTGTACTTCCCTATCTGTGCCCATTTTTTCTTTTTTTTTTTTTCCTTCTGCATTTTAGGCATGACTAGATGTGCATTGGGATTGCTCTTAGCTACTCCCTTGGCTGAAACACTGTGAGTGACCATATGAATACTTCTGTTCTGTTTAAATTAAAATGACACAGATTCACTTGGACCATTTCCATGGTTTTATCTGTACTGATTTGTATAGCAATGGTGTAAAAGCTTACATACAAAGAATTATTTAATCTCAGATGATGAAAAGTAATATTTTAAAGAATTCAATCAGGATTATATACTGTTCTCTGATCATTTCTTCTGCTCGTGCGTGTGGTGATGGTGGGGAAACTGTCTTAGCTTTTCACAGAATCACAGAATCACAGAATGTTAGGGATTGGAAGGGACCTCGAAAGATCATCTAGTCCAATCCCCCTGCCGGGGCAGGATTGCCTAGACCATATCACACAGGAACGCGTCCAGGCGGGTTTTGAATGTCTCCAGAGAAGGAGACTCCACAACCTCTCTGGGCAGCCTGTTCCAGTGTTCGGTCACCCTCACCGTAAAGAAGTTTTTCCTCATATTTATGTGGAACCTCCTGTGTTCCAGCTTGCACCCATTGCCCCTTGTCCTGTCAAGGGATTTCACTGAGAAGAGCCTGGCTCCATCCTCTTGACACTTGCCCTTTCCATATTTATAAACATTAATGAGGTCACCCCTCAGTCTCCTCTTCTCCAAGCTAAAGAGACCCAGCTCCCTCAGCCTCTCCTCATAAGGGAGATGTTCCACTCCCTTAATCATCTTCGTGGCTCTGCGCTGGACTCTCTCTAGCAGTTCCCTGTCCTTCTTGAACTGAAGGGCCCAGAACTGGACACAATATTCCAGATGCGGCCTCACCAGGGCAGAGTAGAGGGGGAGGAGAACCTCTCTTGACCTGCTAACCACACCCCTTCTAATACACCCCAGGATGCCATTGGCCTTCTTGGCCACAAGGGCACATTGCTGGCTCATGGTCATCCTGCTGTCCACTAGGACCCCCAGGTCCCTTTCCCCTACGCTGCTCTCCAGCAGGTCTGTCCCCAACTTGTACTCATACATGGTGTTGTTCTTGCCCAGATGCAGGACTCTACACTTGCCCTTGTTATATTTCATTAAATTTCTCCCCGCCCAACTCTCCACCCTGTCTAGGTCCCTCTGAATGGCTGCGCAGCCTTCCGTTGTGTCAGCCACTCCTCCCAGTTTTGTGTCATCAGCGAACTTGCTGACACTGCACTCTATTTCCTCATCCAAGTCATTAATGAATATATTGAATAGAACTGGTCCCAGTACCGACCCTTGAGGGACTCCGCTAGACACAGGCCTCCAACTGGACTCTCTCCCATTGACCACCACTCTCTGGCTTCTTTCCTTCAGCCAGTTCACAATCCACCTCACTATCCGATCATCCAGACCACACTTCCTCAGTTTAGCTGCGAGGATGCTGTGGGAGACAGTGTCAAGCGCTTTACTGAAATCAAGGTAGACCACATCCACAGCTTTACCATCATCTATCCACCGGGTTATGTCCTCATAAAAGGCTATCAAGTTGGTTAAGCATGACTTCCCCTTGGTGAATCCATGCTGAGTGCCCCTAATGATCCCCCTATCCTTGATGTGCCTAGAGACAGCATCAAGAACAAGTTGTTCCATCACCGTTCCGGGGATGGAGGTGAGGCTGACCGGTCTATAGTTACCCGGGTCCTCCTTCTTGCCCTTTTTGAAGACTGGAGTGACTGTGTCATCTTATGTTATTTATATATTGCCAAGATAAAAAATTTCAGTACTGAAATAGGAATATTCCATTCTATTGCAGTACACAAGCAATTATAACATTTAGTAGTGAAACTAAAATTGCTTTTACCAGTTTGCTTGATATTCTTTCCTGAAAAATTTAGTAAGAGATCTTGGTGCAAATATTGTAAACTGTCTCCATTTACCATGACCTAAGAGGAATGACTTTAGCCTTCATAATCCACAGAAATGCCTTAATGTGGAAAAAGATGACACTATAAAAGTTGCATTAGTCTTCAGTGGAATGTGTTCATCCACTTTATTGTATATATCACCTGTTCCCTAAGAAATCTGGTTATTCAATGCCCTGCTGACATAAATGAGGGTTTTAAAATTCTGGAGTGATGAGAAGAACAGCTGAAAGAACCTGTGAATAACAGTTCTCACATCATCAATGAACATTCTCCAACACCTGATAGTGATCTAGTTGAAACTCCCCTCCGGGAATTCTGGGTTTCCCAATCTATAGTGCAGAGAGATGGCACATTTATTTAATTCTTGCACAACAATGTCACAGAGTTGCTGTAGTTGAAGCTTCAAAAGCATTTCCATTAAACATTTCTTTTCTCTTTTTCAAGGGTTTCTAGCACTAAGTTTAAAACAACAACAACAAAAGCTATGATGGTTTAGAATTTTGCACAATAAGCCACAGAGAATATACCTTATTTAGTGGTTAAATATAAAAAAAACTATGCAAAATATCCACACAATCTACAGGAATGGGGAAGAATTTATTGACGCCACAAAAATAATTCTTACGTCTACTTTGCATGTATGACTCAACATTTTTAATGTGCAGGTATTTAAACAGTTGTTATCCGGAAATCTGGTGATACCTACATGCAGGAAATTTTAAGAAATATGAAGATGCATAGTAATGGCAACACTTTGCACTGTACTGTACTACTGATATAAGAGTTAAAGAACTTGCTGCAAAATTGTATGGCATTTTAATGGCTCTTAAGGAAGTTTGAAACAACTGAATCTGTAAAGCAGTGTTGAACATTGAAGTGTAATGCTGAATTAAGATACACACCAAACCAGGTATTTACTAATTAGTTGGCTGGTCAGGTTCAACTCCCTGTCAACTATAATGTCCTCTTGTAACATTGTAGTGAAGGTATTACACATCAGTTGTCAGAACAGGTTAGGAATGTTATAAGATGTGTGGGGTAGCACTCAGGCTATGCAACAAAAATCTTAAGCATGGGTGTGGGCTCAAATTCAAATACATCCCTTGGCTAAGTTTTACGTACTAAACCCACAGCCAAGTGACCCTCAGGGAATACCTGTGTAGGAAACTCAAGCCTGAGGTATTATTTAGTACAGATCCTCACTGTGCTAGTTGTCTGCAGTTTGAAATGGTATATATCTCCTTCTAGGGAATTCTGTGGTGATATGGGTGCCTCCAAGGAGCTTTGCTGTCTAACATTAACTAGATGGGATTGATAGGTAGCTTGGACTACTGACTTGAAACTGCCCTAACACTATGTGAATGCAATCTGTGATGGAAAGCCTTTATTCTCTGGGGCAATAATGAGACATACCACAGCACACTATTTTATAGTTGCTGAATTACCAGAGCTGTGTATCTCTGTAGGAACAGTTAAATGTTATCACTATGATGACTTGGGATCATTCAAGGTCTGAATTGTGGAAATGCTAACTACACTACTTCACTGAATTTCAGCTTGGACACACAGAATTCAATGTGCCCCATGTTAAATCATGACCTCCACTAAGGGCAATTTCATATGGGAATAATTAGCTGATCTAAAGTTGAAATGATCACTTCTATACCAAAGTACCAGTACCTCCTAACTTGAATCCTTCTGGAGGTTAACAGAACAAAGAGAAGCTAAGAATGCAATGTTTTTGATAGATTCTAGTCTAGCAAAAGCAGTTGCTGAGGGATAAAGTTGAGCAAAGACAAGTATGAGGATATACTTATGGTTATTCTATATGATAACCCTACACTTCCGTGGAAATCAGTTCTTCATTTCCCTATTTCTGTGCTTCTCTTGTTGCCTTTTTTTTTCTTCTTTTTTTTTTTTTTTTTTTTTTTTTTTTTTTCCTGAATACTGAAGTGTTGCTTGGCAGCTGCCAAGGGGCTGCCCTTTTGGTTATCCTGGGAATTACATTCAGATCTCCCACTCATACTGATAGGACATTTCACGGTAAATGGAGCTTTGTGGATAAGCTTGTCAGGAGGAAAATTTAATACACAAAGTGATGATAGTCCAAGGGGCTGTGATCTTGGTGACCTAACTGGTCTTTTCCATCAGCAGTGTGGAACTAGAATATTTTTCCTCACTACAGTACAAGGCTAATTATGTGAATCTGTTATTGATATAGATCCTTAAAACAAAACCAAAACAGAGCAAAACACGCACTCTCTAGCATTAATCAGAGTACCCTGTCCTTTCTTTAAGGTTAGAATGTGCAATTTATTTTACATATCACTTAAGGAAAATATTTTGCAAGAGACACAAAGGAACAATGACATTCACTGTTTAAGAGTGTGTTAAAACACTCTTACATTTTCTATGGAAAATGATCCTAGCTCAAAGAAGAAAGTAGTATTCCTATCAAACAATATTTATTTGGACAATGAAAGCTATCTTCTGCTATTTATCTATATTTTCCAATAACACTGATAATACAGACTTAAACCCAGGTAGAAACACAATTATTTACTGTTGTCTTTTGGATTGCTTTCCCTCTGTAACACAGAAGATTAAACATAATCCATTCCAGATCGAAACACTTCTGTGCTTCATCAAGGACAAGCTCACAAATTCATTTTACCTGTTATTTATGTATTTTATAAAAAAAAAACAGTTAAAAGGAATGTAATTATTATTCTTTATAATAAAATGCTTAGAAAGCCTTTTGTAAGGAAAACTATTTTCATATCGAAATGTCAATAGTTATGTGGAAGGAAAATATATTTTTCTGCAATCTAGAGTGTATTTAGGGCATTACATGTGAACTATTTATGTTTTGCAGTTGGGTTTTTTTTTTTGTGGTTTTTTTTTTTTTTTAATATTGCAGTAAGAAAAATACATTATTTACTTACCAGAAATATTAGTATATAAACATGTGAAGATACTATAGTGCTGGCTGTCAAAACTTTGGTCAGTTTTTCACAGTTGCTTTGAAAGAAAAATCATTATGTTAGTAATTCTGAAAGTAATTTGAACTTGCAAATAGATGTCTAAATAAGAATTTAGAAGACCAACATTTTATTTTCAGGTCTGCAATGAACAGTGTGACTGTTCATACTAGTCACCTTTCTGTGTCACCTTCATTTCTATTCTCTGCTTCTTTTCTTCAGAGAGTTTATATTTGGATGTCCATTTCTAAATTTTTTTTGGTGACCAGAATAATCTGTTTTAATGAACTCTAAAGAAAATAAAAGCTTCATTTCAATTTTACCTTCTTTCCTGGGATCAACCAGAAATGATTGGTTAATGGGATGTTTTTTGGTGGATTAGTATGACAAGTTTTTTGATTCAGACTTTTCTGCAATTGAACCTTTCAAAAACTGTTCGTGGAGATTTCAATGAAAACTCACTGCCCAGAGACTTTAATTTAACATACTTTCCATCTTTAGCCCTGTTAAAGAGTCCATATCTAATCATAATACTAACTCTGATATATTCATTTATTGCTTGACATAACAACAGCAGATTCATATTTCCTATTTTTCTGAGCTTACTGGTTATTTCTGTAATGTTTGTCATGGTGGGAGACTTTTAGAACTGTGTTTGGCTGGTAGAAACAGTCCAAATGTTGCCTTAGGTTGTGCTCAGTGCTACATAGCACTCGCTGTCCTACAGTACTGGGACCTGAAGGATGGCCAAGATCTCGCTCTGCTTGCATTCTTTCCAGTTACAGTAAGTGAAGGTCTGGCATAATTCAGGATCTGGCTTTAGAAATCTGGAGTTATAAAGAGATTAGCACCGTTATTTTTTGCTGAGCAAAACAGGCAAACCTTTTAATGTGCCAGTTTTAACAGCTTCTGCCATACAAGATGCAATGTACTGCTCATAACCACATAAATGTACCTTAGGAAATGTCATTCTATTAGGAAAACAGTCACATTTTTCCCATTACAACCACCACACACACTTAGAGGCTTTTAAGATAAGAAGAGTGGCACAATATAATTCCCTAATACCATACTGAATTCTTTTCACTAGGATGGCTGAATAGTTCAAAACAGCAGTTACCTTGAAAATAAATGACTGTGCTGAAAGGAGAATTAATTAATTCAGATAAACTAAATAAACTCTGCGAACTGACTAATGTAGCAGAAATTACTGGGTGCTGATACTGCTGTTTTAATTATTAAGTCCACATTAATTAATTTTAAAGCTACCTTTTTTGAAATCCACAGCTTGACCAAAGTTCAGACTATAAAACATGCCAAGAGCCAAATTTTGCTTAGTAACACTTTTGCAAAGGCTGGAACTGAGGCTTCATACAACTAAATGGGATGAACGTTAAAAGAAAATGACAGTTTCAATAAACAACATAGGATCCAAATAATTGTGAGGTACTTGCTTGACCACAAACTGAGAAACTGAATTTGTTTGTGTCAACCTATTTCTTTCACAGAAGGAGCTGGGGTTTTTGTTAATTGTTAATACGGTTCTGAATATAAAGGGAACTTAATGTCTCTTTGAGAGCTGCAGTAGAATGAGTGATCATGGCTACCCATGACTTTGCACAGCTACTGGGCACAGTGGGATTCAGCCATGAACTGCTGATAGATCTGAACCTCGTTGAACCTGAGCTTTGCATGCTCTGTGCTTCATATTCTCAGCACATCTATTTTGCTGGTAGTGGATTTTTTTTAATTATTAGTTTATTTTTGAAACCTTGAAAGATTACTGGATTTCATCCAAAATAATTTCTCAATAGGTAGATTTTGCAACCCATTCATTTTATCTATTGAAGCAGTGACTCATGGTCCCAAAAGGGTGAGAACAGATGTCTGTCAACATTATGTGTTATGTTACATTTAGTAGTTGTTCTAGTGTTGGTGATTCTTGTACAGCAGGACATAAGTAGCATAAAATCTATTTATACCATAGTTTGTTCCCTAACACTTATCATGAGTGAAGGACTCTCTCACACATCGCAATGATTGAAGTACTTATTACATATTTCTGTTTGGGAATGTTCAGCACGGATTTTACTCTCTATACATTACTCTAAAAAAGACAGAAAGGAAGGTATTATATGTTTAAGACTATCTGTCATAGTGATTAGTTCCATAAATTGCTAAAAAAGATACAGCCAGTAAATTTACATCTGCTGCATCACACAGCAGACAGCAGTAACATCAATACAGTAACTAAAAGATACATTCCCACCAGGATTTTACTCTCTAATCCCTTATCATTTTGTTTCATTCTTAAAATGAGAACACCTGTAGCAATAATTTATTTCAACAAGCTGAAAGACATCGAACAGAGAACAAGTTTAATAAAACACTTTAATTACCATCTTTAGTATACCTTCACCATCTATCAACACCTCTTATGAACATCTTAATCAAACTTGCTTTTTCTTGTTTTCACTTGAAGCAAATTTAAAATTTTTTGAGAACTCTACATACAACTTCAAGGACTAGGAAAGAATGTCTTTATGAGAAAACCACAGACAAAATAACTGTAACAAAACCCCTGATCAACACTTCATATCACATACTCAAATTAAAAACATTTGAGGGCAGAACAAACTTCTACAGAAACTTTTGAAAGCGAGTTTTCTGCAATGCATTTGCTTTTTCAAGCTACTCCTTCTGAGACTGTCTATTACAAAAATTCCATGTAGGCTAAATCCCTGTCTAATTAAAACAAAAAAAAGTAGATTTTTTTTTAAATACTTTTTATTTCATTGCCATATTGAAAGAAATTTCTCATAAAAATACAGATAAATGACATCTTTAATAGTGTTACTTATACCACAGGCATTTTAAAAAAATTACCTTCTCTGTACCTTGAAAGAAAGAAGTTACCCTTTCTGCAGTGTCTCCTAGTGATTAGCTTGGCAGTTTTCCGCTCAGCATGCTGCCAGCTGGGATCCTCCTTCAGAGTGTTTTAAATTCCCAGTATATTGCACAGGGAGCACAGGCAAGTAGCTCTAACGGGTGGATTCCCCTCTGGGAGTGAGGCATTGGAAAGCTCAGTGTTACAGTACCCATGCCATTTTGCAAGTCTAGCACTGAGATCGTTAGAACTGAATGCTTGAGAAATTATTTGTAGTCACACTACAAGAGCCTCATACAACATCAGCATTGCCATTACAGCCTAAGTACTGTATACTTAGCTTTGGCTCAGGAAGAATTTTTAATGCCATGTTATTCTAATCCCCTGAATGTAAAGGTTTTACAAAAGGAATGTTGGCACACTTTATCATGACAATGCAGGCATCATGCTGCATGGGCTAGGGGCTGATGTAGGAAGCAGTTTAAAATTCTACATATTGCCTGGCATTTCCCAAATGCAGTGTTGTGGTGGGTTGACCTTGGCTGGCTGCCAGGTGCCCACCCAACCGCTCTCTCACTCTCCCCAGCTTCACAGGGCAAGGAGAGAAAATAAGATGAAAAGCTCATGGGTCAAGATAGAGACAGGGAGATTGCTTACCAGTGACTGTCACAGGCAAAGCAGACTCCACTTAAGGAAAAACAATTTAATTTATTGCCAATTAAAGAGAATAGGATTGTGAGAAACAGGCAAAAAAAGAGAAACAGGAAAAAAAAAACCCAAAACAACGCTAAAACATTTTCCCCCACCAGTCACAGAATCACAGAATCACAGAATGTTAGGGATTGGAAGGGACCTCGAAAGATCATCTAGTCCAATCCCCCTGCCGGAGCAGGATTGCCTAGACCATATCACACAGGAACGCGTCCAGGCGGGTTTTGAATGTCTCCAGAGAAGGAGACTCCACAACCTCTCTGGGCAGCCTGTTCCAGTGTTCAGTCACCCTTACAGTAAAGAAGTTTTTCCTCAAATTTAAGTGGAACCTCCTGTGCTCCAGCTTGCACCCATTGCCCCTTGTCCTGTCAAGGGATGTCACTGAGAAGAGCCTGGCTCCATCCTCTTGACACTTGCCCTTTACATATTTATAAACATTAATGAGGTCACCCCTCAGTCTCCTCTTCTCCAAGCTAAAGAGACCCAGCTCCCTCAGCCTCTCCTCATAAGGGAGATGTTCCACTCCCTTAATCATCTTCGTGGCTCTGCACTGGACTCTCTCTAGCAGTTCCCTGTCCTTCTTGAACTGAGGGGCCCAGAACTGGACACAATACTCCAGATGCGGCCTCACCAGGGCAGAGTAGAGGGGGAGGAGAACCTCTCTCGACCTGCTGACCACACCCCTTCTAATACACCCCAGGATGCCATTGGCCTTCTTGGCCACAAGGGCACACTGCTGGCTCATGGTCATCCTGTTGTCCACTAGGACCCCCAGGTCCCTTTCCCCTACGCTGGTCTCCAACAGGTCTGTCCCCAACTTGTACTGGTAAATGCACTCAAGTCTTCCCGGGCTTAACTTCACTCCTTTATTCCTAAATCCTCTGCCACCCCCTCTCAAGCAGTGCAGAGGGGATGGCGAATGGGAGGTTTTGATCAATCCATAATAGTTTCTCTCTGACACACCTTCCTCCACACATTATTTCCCCACACCAGCATGGGCCTTTCCCATGGTCTGCAGTATGGATATCTGCTCCACCATAGTCTCTCCACGGGCTGCAGAGGAATGGTTTGAGTTGGAAGGGACCTTTAAAGAGCATCTAGTTCCAACACCCCTGCTGTGGGCAGGGACATCTTTCACTAGATCAGATTGCTCAAAGTTCCTCCAATCTGACCTTGAATGTCTTCAGTGATGGGGCATCCACAACTTCTTTGTGCAACTTGTTCCAGTGTCTCCTCCCCTTCCCGAGGTTCACATTGACCCACTCCCCAAGACTGTCAAGGTCCCTCTGGATGGCATCCTTTCCCTCAAATATATCAACTACACCACTCAGCTTGGTGTCATCCACAAATTTGCTGAGGGTACACTCAATCCCACTGTCTATGTCATTAATAAAGAAATTGAACAGTACCTGCCCCAGTACAGACCGCTGAGGGACACCACTTGTAACTGATCTTCATTTGGACAAAGTGCCATTGACTGCAACTCTGGATGTGGCCATCCAGCCAATTCCTTATCCATTGAATGGTCCATCAATCAAAGCCATATCTTTCCAATTTAGCGACAAGGATATGTAGGACCTTATCAAATGCCTTACAGAAGTCGAGGCAGATGACATCAGTTGCTCCTCCCTTATCCAACAAATCAGTCACTCCATCACAGAAGGCCACTAGATTGATTAGTCAGGCACAATTTGCCTTTTGTGAAGCCATGTTGGCTGTTGCTAATCACCTCCCTGGCATCCATATGCCTTGAAGTAGCTTCCAGCAGAATCTCTGCTCCTTCTTTGTGTTCACATGACTGTTTCTCACACTTTCTTTTCTTTTTTTGCCTCTTCACACTTTTGTGCAGTGTTTTCCACCCTTTCTTAAATATCTTTCCCCCGAGGCACCACCATTGTGGCTGAGGGGTTCAGCCTTTCCCTGCATTGGATCCACTGGAGATGGCTGGAACTGGCTGTGTCCAGCACAGGGCAGCCCCAGCCTCTCCTCACAGAGGCCACCCCTGCAGCCCCCACTGCCAGCACTCAGGCACAGACACCCAATACAGTGATATCCCTGATTGTTTAAGTCTACACATAGTCTACACAACTGTGACAAATAATCAGTCATTACACATATGTTCTACTAAGTATGTTAATATCTATCATATATATTATTTCTCTGCTTTTCCCACTTTAACTGCTTTTTGGTTGGGGGTTGGTTTTTTTTTTATATATAAAATCAGGATTAGGTGGGGTTTTTTTCCTTCTTCCACATGTACATCTATGATTTTGCTGTCCTCCAGAAAATGCTGTTACTAGAAAATTTTGCTCCAGTATACCCTACAGTCACATAAATCTTTCAGATTATAGCATCTTAAAATTTCAAAATGTAGATTTTAAAATAAATTGACTCTTTTGAACAAGATTAAATTGTAGTTGTGAAAATAATTTATTTTGGAAAGTGTCTGTCTATCCAGAAAAAAATCAATGTTGCTACTTAAAATACCCCTTTATTTTCCTTTACTTCAAGTAAAACATGTAGCTCAACTAGAAAAAATCTGTTCCTTTAATAAAAAAAGCAAACTATAATAAATTAAAAAAAAAATGTAAAAATTTTCGTTTGGAAAATTTTGTCTTTGCATATTTTGGCAACTTAGGGGAAAAAAAACCCCATAGTTTCTGTGGTAGACATTTTTTTATGCCAAATATGCATTTAAAAGAAATTATATTTGCATCACACTGTTCCAAGCTTTAGACACAACAGTCTTTTCTACCCTTATAAGCCTACAAGGAGCTACTCTATGGTTTTAATAAATGTCCCTCATGTAAAAAGCTTGGAGCAAATGAATCCAGAAGAAATACGAACCTGACCCTAAGAAATGTTTCCCAGTACCATGTGGATATTGCTATCATCCGCACTTCAGAGAGTGCAGCATGTGTTCTAACTTGCAGAGCTGTAGCTTAGAAAAAGGTGTCATAGGCAGCTTATCTGCTATTTGATTTTTTTTCTGCTTATCCTTCAGTATTAGTCTGGTGGAAAGATGATCATTTGCATTTTTTAAATAATTTCCCCTTCCTATACATTTTAATCTATACTTAACTATATGCAGGAATATGTTCTTCTTCTAGGTACTGGAACATAGCTACTTGCAATTTCCCAGATGGAAATTCTGAACAGCTGAGTTTCTGCTGTTTGCTTCCTGGTACAAGAAAAGGCATTTGTAGATCAAGCAAGCAGCAGATGGAGAACAATTGGAGTATATAATTATTCGT
Source organism: Nyctibius grandis (assembly GCF_013368605.1). Taxonomy (NCBI): domain Eukaryota; kingdom Metazoa; phylum Chordata; class Aves; order Nyctibiiformes; family Nyctibiidae; genus Nyctibius; species Nyctibius grandis. The sequence continues at coordinate 84,549,975 of NC_090659.1, forward strand.
CCTGGGCTCCTTTTAAATGGGTAGGCTGAACTCTATCTATTTGCCTGGGAAGACAGAGGAATAGAGTGGCACATGGTAGATAAACCTTCCAAAGATTCTTTAAAATAAATTTAGGTGAAATAACTCCATCAGTTACCTGGATCTCTTTTTCTATGACTCCAAAATCTGGCAAGTCACTGTCAGTCTACTTTTGAAGGTTGAGATTAATACACAGCCTACCCAAATACTTCTGTATTAATAAACTACATTGATTTCAGTATGTTACCTGAGGACTCCATCTGGTGACTCTCCTTTACTTTGCCAGATTTTGAAAAGCTGCAGTGTCCTGGTTTGGCCAGGCTTACTGTGATCTATTGACAAAATATAAAATCCACCATAGGAAAGTATAAACACATTGTGATTTTTGCTCTGTGGAAGTGAATAATTGAATTGTGTGACTTTTTGAAACTACCCTCATAGGAGCATTACATTTTGTAAGCTGACAGCTAACAGGAAGACTACATGCCAAAACCAGTGTCTAGAGACCTATGATTATTTTCATTAATTATTCAAGATTAAATGGATTTATGAAGGAAAATACATAGGACATCAAAACAGGATTAATAAAGTGTTATAAGAAAAAGAAGCCAATCAGAAGAATTAAAATATCAATAAAATGTGAAATGAGAAACAAATAAAGGACAGTAAAATATGTCAGAAGACAAATGGGAAGCATTGTACTTTATTATCGTATCTAAATTGCCTTCTGAAACTACACAGTCAAATCAGAAATTATTGATATATTTTCCCTACAAAAGGTTTCATAGCAAAGGAAGATAGAGAGAGACAAAGGAAGACAGGACAGAGAAAACTGGATGAAAGTATTTGTTTTTATAAAGAAAAATAAAGATTAGAATTACAACTACATGTAGTAAAATTTACTTTTGTTGAGAAAATTGATACTGAAAACCTAAACTGCTTTAATGCCTGAAGAAAATTGTAGGACTTATTGAAGTTTTTATTGTGATAAAATACAGGAAAAATCAGGACTAATGCTAGCAATTTGAAGTGACAGAAACTAGGAATAAGAAGAGTAGCTGAGCAGGAAGGAAAGTGTACTTGAAATGTTACATGCTTCCTCCTGGTTTTTGGTTTCTGCCTTCCATCCCACTTGAAGCTTCAGAAGTTCATTCTTTGCTATGAAACTGTGGCAAGAAAAATCTAAAACCTTGCTGTTTCCTTAACTCATATTACTCAAATGTCTAAAGACTTGTTGATCTCAGTGAGAATTAAGATTTTAAAAATTGTATGCAAAACAAATAATTATGCAATGTAACCATATGCACAGTTTCTCCCTTTACCTTTTCATCTCTTGACTAAAATAATGTTGATAAAAATATTCAAACATATGCCACAGATTGCCAAAGGTGCATTGGCTTCCAAAGTCATTCAGAAAATTTAAAGCAAGCTAAATCTTACAAATGCCTGCTAGAAAAAGTGTCACTGTAATTCAGTACACAATGACTAAGCAAAATTAGATAACTCCCAAATTATAAGCCAAATATATTTACAAAATACATCTATTTAATGTAATATGTAGTAATTTGGCAATATTCTTAGGATCTCACTATTTGTGCACATCACAGTTTTTAGAGATGAATAATGGATTTCATTCCCACAGTTTTAAAAACTTCTTTCCTGAAAAGTGAATCTCTTCTTGTGGGGTTGGGGTGCAGATACACAAGGGGGTGGGCTATAACCACAAAGAATTAATCTTTTGTTTACTTTTGAACTTTACTGCATTTTAGAGATCCTATTTTACTCAAATACAAAGCTTCAACTCAACAAGTAAACAAGAATACATATACAAAGCAAATCTCTGTCTCATGGAAAGGCAGCAAAATCGTGATCTAGATTATTTTATATTTTCTTTCTATAAAGAGGAGCGGGTATTATTTTGTTTCAGTCAAGCTGACATGTGTGCATATACACACACCATTGCACACAGGCATGCTGGCACATAAACAACTGCACATACAGACATGCATCAGGGAAAGCTCTGAACAAGAATAACAGGTGTTAATACTCTATCCTTTCAAGTCAAAATGCTGGCATTTTTTAAGTAGCCTTAACAAAGTGATTACATCTGCTATATTTTTAATACAGTCTTTACTACCATCAGTATGACTAGAATTTGTATCCCATGTGCACTAACCATAATTACTGGTGTGTAATAATTGTTCTATCAGAACTAAAATTCTATTAATTAGATTTTAATATATTAAATACACTTGGAGTAGGTAAAATGTATACAGTAGAAATACATTATTTTTAGAATATTAAGTAGAAAAAGGAGCGAAGCTCATAAATAAATATGAAAAGTTCATCTCAAACAGTTGCCTGCCTGTGGTTTACAACTGAGAGTGAGAATTTTACCCTGATTATTGAATTTTCTCTGACTTAAATTACAATAAATGACAGACTCCTATATTTTCTAGCCAGAATTTTTCATAATCTACATAGGTGCAGTACATGCTACGTTATTCCAGCTGTATTAACAGGAGGATGTAATGCTTTCAGTCGGCTACACTAAGCACATTACATGCAGTTAAAAGCATTTGTTCACATTTTTACACGCATCTTGTGGCCATACCTGTTACTGATACTATCACAAAATAATGTTAATATGAACTAAGTCATCTGAGATTGCAGTTTGGAGAAGAAAAAGAACTGTACCTGGTGACTTTGTGATTAGTGATTCTTCAGCTGCTGGGACTCATGGATCTACATCCTGTGTTGTGGACACAGAAGAGAAGGCTTTGAGTGCTGTGGCTTGACTATATTATAGCATATTTGTGTTTATTCTGTGTTTAATTCACTGACATTGCAGTCATCCTCTACTTCAACTATACTAATATCCTGAAATTGGGAAAGGAAGAAGATTGTAATGAAAATCAAAAGTAACACTGCCATATTTCCTCTTGTTGCTATGGTTATTGCTAGAGGAGGCAACATCTTGATATCTATTCACTGTGGAGGTTAAAATTAGGAAAAGACTAGAAGAATCAGATGATCTGTCACACTAGGTAAAAAGGAACAGAGATTACTATGTTAGTCACTGAACTCTCCCTTTTATTTATACAGAATTTTGGAACACATGTTTTTCTCTTGCAAGAGTCTATGTATACATGGATGATCTGAAAGCTTCAGGACAAGGAGAAAGTTGTTTTACTTGAAGATGCGTGAAAGTGACTCTACAGATATACCAGTTATAAAAACAAACAAATGAACAAGCAAAAAAAGGATCACTATTGATTTTTACTAGGGATCATCTTGTTTAATGATAGAACAATCCAGACTCACTTCTGCTTCCTGCAGCACAGCCTGTATATAGGCTTGCTTTGATTCCTAGTCTATTTTTTTTCCCCACTGATAGGCTTGCTTTGTATACCATATTTCTTTTGTTTTGTTTTGCTGTTCTATGTACTGCTCTTGAGAGGACTGCTTCAGTAGTCTGAAGATGTCATGCTGGAGCTTCAGTATGAATAGCCTGGATACTGGAACAGAGAATGTTTACATATGATAGCAAGCTCAGGAGAGAATGCAAGTCTCTTGGAGGATAGGAATAGAATTCAAAATAATCTTGAAAAATTGGAAGTTGGTTTGAAATAATAGGATGTGATTCAATAGGGACAACTGCAAGATACTCAGGCAGAAATAATAAATTGCACGCATACAGATTAGGGAACAACTGTCTAGGTAAAAGTTCTGCAGGTCTCCAAGTTAGAGAGGATCCCAAGGTAAACATGAGTCAAAAACATCATAGTATTGTTAAAATTTAAAAAAAATATTAAAAAGTGGACATTATGCTAAAACATTTCTTGTGGCCTATAAGATGCATGTAGTTATTCTTTTATTCAGTTCAGTATTCATTAATAGACTTGCATATTATGTGAAATTTTTTTCTACCAGGCTTTATAATAAGTATGCACCAATTGGTGAGAGTGCCAACCAGAGCAGAAATACTGATTGAAGGTCTTGAGATTATAATCTGCAAGGAAAGATAGAATAAAGAGAAGATTTAGGAAGGATGTAATAATAGTTTTCAAGAAAATAAAAGACTATTTCAAAGAAGGGGATAATATGCTCTCTGTATCAGAAAAGTAATGGGCTTAAATTGCAAGGAAAAAAGATTCATTGTTTAGTATAAGAGATAGCAGAAAACACTTTTGGAAGGAAAAGGTAATGAAGAACTGGAAAGTTTGCCAAAGAAACCTATCGACCTTCTGTCATTGAAGGTACTTTTAAGCAGATGAGACAAAGATCTGTTGAGAATGGATTAGTCTTCCAAAGTTTTTTTCATACTTAAGACAGTATGAGGAATCTGAATCGACTTGAGATGAAAACATTATTCTCCTCTACATGTTTTCCTCTTGCCAGTCTGATATTTCTGAGATGCTTCTTGTTATTTTTTATGAACATCTGAGACTAATTAAGGACCACACTAAGAACATGTAAATTGGGGTTATAGTCTTATTATCCCTTTGTTGTATTTTAAATATTTTACTTTTCTTTCTCCTATTTTGTGGTAGCTTTTTTTTCTTCTTTCCAGCACACCATTTAGTTTCCTACACAGGTGAAAACATATTGCGTATTTACACCCACCATCATATCAGTGTTGATTCTGAAGCTGTTCAATACTAAACCTCTATGAACTTTCCTTCTCACCTCAGCCTCCTATTGTCTTCAGCCTTCTTTGTGTTTGTCTGCAGTAGTCAGAAAAGAGAAATAACTTATATAATATAGCTCAAAGCTTATCATGGATAGTGTAAAGCTAATATTCACATTCACATTCTTCATACATCCTCTTACTCACCTTCCTATCACTATCTTTCATATCATCTCCTTTTAATCACTGTGCCTAGTGAGATCTGTATGAACTGACACACGCAATTAAATTTTACTGTGAATTCAGAGAGTGCTGGAGCAAGTTTACGATTGCTGGAATTGCATAAAACTGACAAAACAAACAGGAATACAAACAAAACATGCAAAGTGTCATGAGCTGTGTTGCAAAAAAGATTTGTAACAGAACAAGAACTTGTAAACTCTGGTTCTCCCCCTTGTTTTTTTCAAGAAAAACCAATTTGCCCTTCTACCCAGTGTAAATATTAAGCCCAGTCTTATAAGTAAAGGTTCATAATACTCAGCAAAATAAAAATTTTTGCTTTTAAATGGGAAGTATAAATGCAAGTTAAAAAATACTCTCTACTCAATGTCTTATTTACATGTTAAACAGTGTTTAAAGTTGGATTTGTAAATCAACCGCAGGAGAAAGGAAAACACCTGCAATTTGTTGATCTTCTGTGTATCCTGTAAAACACATAGGTCTGATGATACTTCTGGGGAAGACTGAAGGTGTGATGCTCTGTATATTTAGTTACCAACTGGTGCATTAATTTCTATAATGTAAGGTGCTGGGTAATATTTGTGATAGTAGATTTAATGGCTTGCCACATGAGAAAAGTTCTGCTCAAAACCTAGAAACAAATTTTTAATAAAGCATAAAATATTTTTATTTCTATTTGTGCTCTTATTAAGTTTATAAAAATGTATAAATTATATTGCTAAAGGACAGTATTGCAGAAGACTGTTAGTGGCATATCTGCAGGGAAGTGTGTATGTTTATGCATGTGTGTAGTCATCTTAATGGAAGTGAAGCAAAAATAATCATGTAAACACGTTACGGTTCATTAATATTTGTCAATAAAATAGAAAAAAAAGGAAAAATAAAAAGTCAGACACTTCCACTACTAAATTCATCCCAGTCTCTAAAATAAAACAGTTCACAGAATCACAGAATGGTTGAGGTTGGAAGGGTTCCCTGGAGGTGGCCCTTTGCTCAAACTTGGCGATCTAGAGCCCTGGTTGCCCAGGACCATGTCCAGATAGCATCTAAATATGTCCAAGGATGGTAACTCCACAACATCTCTAGGCAAGCCATGCCAGTGCTTGGTCACTCTCAGCATGAGAAAGTTTTCCTTCTATTCAGCAGGAACCTCCCACATCTTGGTTTGTGCTCAGTGCCTCAGGTCCTGTCACTAGACTCCTCTTGAAAGAGTCTGTCTCTGTCTTCTCTAGAGCCTTCCTTCAGATATTTGTACACATTGATGAGATCTGCCCCGAGCCTTCACTTCTCTAGGCTAAACAGTCGCAGCTTTCTCAGCCTTTCCTCCTATGGGAGATGCTCCAGCCCCTTCATCACCTACATGACCCTTAGCGGGTCTCTCTCCAGTAGTTCCATCTCTTGTGCTCTTGCAGTCCAGAACTGGACACAGTACTCCAGTGGTGGCCTTAGCAGTGCTGAGGAGAGGGGAAGGATCATCTACCCTGACCTGCTCTCAGGACTCCTTATGCAGCCCAGAACACTGGTGATCTTCTTTGTCACAAGGGCACAGTGCTGGCTCACGCCCAACTTGCTGACTGCCATTTGCCCCCGCCTGAGTCCACTTTGAAAATCTGCCCCCAGCGTGTACTGATGCACCAGGTTATTCCTCCCCGGGTGCAGGACTTTGCACTTCATGAGGTTCAGTCAGTCGGCGGCGGTGGCGGTTGTGGCAGCGGCGGCTGCAGCAGCACCGACGACGATGACTGAGCTGAGTCCGTGGGCGAGCGTCAGACCGGGCTGTACGGGGGGTGCCCAAGCTCAGGGACACCCCAGCAGCAGCCCTGAGCCCCGTCAGCACCCGGAAGCCCTCGCCAGCCAATCAGGCAAGGAGGGGGGGTTGCCAGGAGCAACCGCAGGAGATTTAAACGCGGAAAGATCCAAACAAACAGTCAGTCGGCAGGGGGGGCGGGCACTGGGGGAGCGCTGCAACCAGGGACGCGGTGACCAGGCCGGCCGCGGCATTTATCACATGCAGGGCACGCAGGCTGGGTGCAGCCACCCTCCTGATTCCTGGGGTGAGCACAATTAGTGGCTTCGCCTGTCCGATTTGGAACAGACCCAGCGATGGTCTCCACAAGGTTGAAAGCCGTGACTAGCAGGAGTGTGGAGACCCAGACGGAACCTACTAAACAGCATACAGCTGTCCAGGCCTCCTGCTGCAGGGAACGCTTGAACCTGGCATTAGTATCAAGAGACAGCAGAGATGACACCTGTGTGTGGTGTGAACAGGTAGATGATCTGCTCAGCCTGGTGGCAGAACTTAAAGAAGAGGCAGAGAGGCTGCGGAGTATCAGGGAGTACAAAAGAGACATTGACTGGTGGAGTCACAAACTTCCACCCCTGAGAGAAATGCAGCAGATGGAAACTCAGCAAGAGTCAGAGGAGCCCAAATCCTCTCGGCATCAGGAAGGAGGGGACCCAAAGGATGAGGAGGAGTGGAAAGAGGTCTCCCTGCTCAGGGGTATAGGAAAATCCCTCCCAGGGCCCCCTCACCTTCCCAAGTGCCTTTATAGAATAGGTATGAGGCTCTGGAACTTGAGGGTCAGGTAGATGATTGTGGAGAAGAAGGTCCATCTGGGGGCTTGCCTAGAATAAGTCAGAGCTACAGGTGTTAAAAAAGAAAGAAGGGTGACTGTAGTGGGGGACTCCATTCTGAGGGGAACTGAGAGCCCTGTATGCTGACCAGACCCATCTCACAAGGAGGTCTGCTGCCCCCCTGGGGCCTGGGTAAGGGATATTACCAGTAGGCTCCCTAAACTAACTCATCTGTCTGATTATTACCCATTGCTGGTTGTCTAGGTTGGCAGTGATGAGGTTGATGAGAGAAGCCCTAGGGCAATCAAGGAGGACTTCAAAGCACTGGGGCAACTGGTTGAAGGAGCAGGAGTACAGGTAGTGTTTTCCTCAATTCCTCTTGTAGCAGGCAAGAATGGCAAAAGGAACAGGAGAACCCACCTGATCAACATGTGGCTTAAAAACTGGTGCCATCAGTGGAATTTTGGCTTTTTCGATCATGGGGTGCTTTATATGGCACCAGGCCTGCTTGAGACAGATGGGGTTCACCTGCCTAACAGGGGCAAAAGGATTCTAGCCTGTAAGTTGGCAGGGCTAATTGAGAGGGCTTTAAACTAGGTTTGAAAGGGGAGGGGGATAAGACCTGACTTGCTGGAAATGAGCCTAGGGGTGGAATGCCAGAGTTGGAGGAGAAACCAATAGCCCAGCTGAAGTGCATCTACACCAGTGTACACAGCATGGGTAACAAACAGGAGGAGCGGAGGTCATTGTGCAGCAGGATAGATATGACGTAGTCGCCATCATGGAAACGTGGTGGGATCACTTGAATGACTGGAGTGCTGTAATGGATGGCTACAAGCTTTTCAGAAGGGACAGGAGAGGAAAGAGAGGCGGCGGGGTGGCCCTTTACATTAGGGAGTGTTTCAATTGTATAGAGCTTAAGGATAGTGATGTTAAGGTTGAGTGCCTATGGGTAAGAATCAGGGGGAAAGGCAGCAAGACAGATATCCTGATGGGAGTCTGTTATAGACCACCCAACCAGGATGAAGAGGCAGATGAGCTATTCTACAAGCAGCTGGCTGATGTTTCAAGGTCTCTAGTCCTTGTTCTAGTAGGAGACTTTAATTTGCCAAATGTCTGCTGGAAACTCAACTCAGCGGAAAGGAGGCAGTCTATGAGGTTCTTGGAGTGTGTGGAAGATAACACAACTGGTTAGTGAGCCCACCAGGGGAGGTGCCCCACTAGACCTGTTGTTTACAAACAGAGAAGGTCTGGTGGGAGATGTGGTGGTTGGAGGCCGTCTTGGGCACAGTGACCACGACATGATAGAGTTTTGGATTCTTGGGGAAAGAAGGAAGGGGGTGAACAAAACCTCTACCTTGGACTTCTGGAGGGCGGACTTTGGCCTATTTAGGACACTGGTTCAGAGAGTCCCATGGGAAATAGTTCTTGATAACAAAAGGGTCCAGGAAAGCTGGGCATACTTTAAGAAAGTAATCTTAAAGGCTCAGGAGCAGGCCATCCCCATGAGCCAAAAGACGAGCCGTGGGGGAAGAAGTCTGGCTTGGTTGAACAGGGAGCTTTTGCAGGAACTTAGGGGAAAAAAGAAGGTTTATGATCTTTGGAAAAGGAAAAGAGAAAAGGGAGAGAGACTTATGGGTTGGAAAGTTAAAACAGTTTTAATAAAAAATAACAAGGAAAAGAAAGAGTATAATAAATAATGAACTGTATACAAAGCCACTACTGAGCTCCCAACAATGATGACCACGTCACCGCTGAAGCTGCAGGGCAGGTGCTGGGGAGTCCAGAGCCAGACACAGCACCAGGCGGGAACCGGATTCAGGAGTGAAGGCAGGAGCGCGGGCAGGGTCATCCCTGGATACTGGCCATAGGGGAAGAGAGCGCAACCCTCGTGGTCCCTCAGCTTTAAACTGAGTATCATGTGGGTGGGGTGGAATACCGTTTGTCATGTTTGGGTCACCAGTCCTGTCTGTCCCTCCCCACAGGTGCAACACTTTTACGGTCCTTTCCTTTGTGGGACAAAGAGACCCAACAGGGAACCTAGTTTCCACGGCAACAAGCATGTGTGGTCAACTTCAGAAAGTAGTCACTTAAAAGAATCACAGAATCACAGAATGGTCAGGGTTGGAAGGGACCTCTGCAGATCATCTAGTCCAACCCCCTGCCAAAGCAGGTTCACCTAGAGCATGTTGCACAGGGTCACGTCCAGGCAGGTCTTGAATATCTCCAGAGAAGCAGACTCCACAACCTCCCTGGGCAGCCTGTTTCAGTGCTCTGTCACCCTCAAAGTAAAGAAGTCTTTCCTCATATTTAGATGGAACTGCCCATGTTTCAGTTTGTGCCCATTGCCCCTTGTCTGAAATGTAACTGAAAAGCCTGTCCTAGTCCAAACCAGGACACTTAATTAGCTTTTTGCAGAAGCAGAGTAATGAAAAAACAAGCTTAAATCTAGAAGACAAAGTCATTAGACAGATAAAGATGCTTATATGTAATTTAGGTACTGAGGTTTAACACCTAGGTGTCAGTCAAATTTATAACATTTTACCTCTGCTTCTGAATTCTGTAAATTGATATATGCTTCCCACATAAAACTTTGTATTAGTGAAGCCTCATGGATGTTTTTTCATCTGCTGCTGAGCATGCTTATACCAGCTTACCATCAGTTCTTTAGTGCCATCTCCCCCCATTTCTTCCTAGTCGGTAGGTGTGCTTGACGCTTGCTTGAAACACTTTCTCTTCTCTCTTCCCCTTTGAAAAGCAAAACTAGTTGGACAAGGCCTTTTTTATGGTGCTGGTACTACCTGCTGTTACTCCACAGCTGACTAGCTATAACATACACACAATATGACGAAGACTTCATCTTAAATTTTCTTTACATATTCAAGTATTTAAGCCCTTTTTGTCACTTTGGAAATGCTCTATCTAACTGGAAAATAGGATATTTGTGAATATGTATGAGGCTCCCTTACCCAAACTAATTTAAGTTAATTAAGGAAAAGCAGATGGTTTCTTAACCTGTGCATCACAAGCAGTCTGACTGTGTCCTTGTTTCTCGTACCGACGTCAAGACTTCTGGAGTACTCTCGTGGCCTAATTTCTAGATCCAAGTCAGGCTTGGGTGCTGGGGCATTTACCTGATCAAAACTGAGATGTGACACTTTAGGATAAAGATGTATAACTATGTGCCATGGAAACATTTGAAGTCAAGCAATGAAACACCTATGGAATTTAGGCACAGTAATGGACAGTTGATAGAGGGTTTTCAATGTCAGTTAAAGACTGGATAACTTACATTACTTACCATTAGACCTCATTCAGCGAAGTCCGCTTTTGTGCTTTTTTTGGGTCTAGCCTAGGTGCATAACTCCATGTCAGTGAAGGCTAAGTAAGAATGGTTTCATAAACTGTGATGAAGAAAGGAACACATGATCCCCTTGCCAATATTAGTAACGAGCACACCTAGATGGTCATGCTGGGTTTTATAAATAACATTCTCAGCAATCTAATTCTTCACAGGTAATGTAAATTCAAACAAGCATCAGGCATCCTGTTAGTTACATCATACAAGATGAAGTATAAAGCCATGCTTTGAGTCTAATCCCCAGCCTGAAGCTCTGACAGATGACTGTACTGAAACTGATTTTTCTGGCACCCAGAGTATGCCTTAAGTATTTAGCCTTATTAGTGTGTTGGTTAATTCTTTAATGCTCTATGATTGTAGTTTTTCTGCTCTTGAAAATTTTGATTTAACGAAACAAAATAACTGATAATATAAATAAAGATTGTAAATTAATTAACAGTGTATAAAAAGCTGTCAAGAGGATCATGATCAAAGTCTTATTAAAAAGTGCTAAACTTATTCCGATTCTATTTTTGTGAATAATGGGAGTCAGAATATTAAGCACAGGTCCTAATTAATTTGCCAGTAAAGTTTTATAAATCAATCAACAGTCATGAGATGTCAATGATCGTGTAAACAAAAAGTAATTTTGAAGTTAAGTAACTGTTTAAATACCTAGGTAAAACAACTGAAATTAAAATTTCTTTTCTAAGGCTTGCTATTTATTTACAGTCCTTTTCCACACAGTCATGCCAATTTACACAGATATGTGTAAGATAACATATTCTACCTCTGTTAACATAAATACAACCTATTTGTTCATCTGAAATCTAATAAGTTCATTAACAAAAGCCATCATTATGCCTGCAAAATAGATTGGGTTGCACATTCATTTTGTACATACAGCTATACATTTGAAATTATTTAAATTATTAATTTACTACATGTACAAAAGTAATATTAGAAGCCTCGTAGACATCACTTTTATGATCATGTCCTTTCAATACGGGGATGAACCATGTTAAAATTCATGCCCTTTTTTGTAGAAGATAGGCAGATTTTTATTTTCATGGATGTTATTGGAATATCAGTTTTAGATGCTGTTGAGTAAAGGCTACCAACCTTGTAATCTATTTTGGTAAGTTTGTTAACAAAGCAAATAGAGAGATACTGGAATCACTTGGAGGTCCCAGTTCAGAACAAAAATCATATAAATAATTATGCTGAGATTAATTTTTCGTGGTTTGATATCACAACTATATTTTTAGAAGGAATCTTAGGGCTGAGTTGGTTGGGGTTTTTTTCCTTTTTTTTTTTTTTTTCTTTCCTTCAAGTATAAATAAACTGGTCAGATCTCTCACACAGCTATAAGATGACAACTCCTAATTTTAGTACATACACCTTCAAGTTAACACCAGCTGAGAATGTAATCCAAACATCTATAGATATTCATGTTTTTGATCTTGAAAAGCAGCTACAAAGTGCCCCTTTCCCCCCCTCCCCCAATATGATACAGAGGGTGCAACTCATCTGATTGAAAGTACGCATTCAAAAATGAAGTTAAGAACCTCTTCCCAAACAGATATCATGCAATACATGATGGGTTTCTCTCCTGAAGTGGTTCAGTTCATGCAGTGACCTTTTAGCAGAAGAGCTTTTCTACAGGAGCCATGGTTGAAGGAGAAGGAGGAAAAAGGACTGAAGAGATAATTGTATTGTATGGAGTATGGATGGCATGGGGAACTGGGGGAAGATAATTACTTGGGGAAATATGGAGGGATGCATCTAATGCAACAATCAAGATGCTAGATAGAGGTTTGTGCCAAGAACATGTGAATCAAAGAGCTGCCCCAGTATATCAGGCTGCTCATATGCTTCTTTCAGCATCTGCTAGGGTGAGGCTTGAAGAGCCAAAGACTTTCTGCACACAGGTAGATGCTGCTAGTAAATAACAACCAAATATCACAGAGCAGATTTTTTTTTTCATATTCGACATTTTGCTTCTTTGTATTTCTCAATGTTGCCACATTTTCAACAAGCTGCAGAAAACAGGTATTTAGGATGACCGAACATGTAAACTGATCAAGTTCTGGACATGTTTTTCACAGTGCAAGAAACAGCTCAGTTTTACAATTCCAGTGAGTTTGTGCACTATAGTTTTAGTCTTCCTGTACTACCTTTCCCTGGAGACTAAATCCATCTAGAAGCAATCCACAGAGATTGCAAAAGATACATCTGCAGTAGGGTCCTTGTAGAGAGGAGAAAACACAGAGCTGTATAAATGCCTTTCCTGTATCTGTGATGCCTCTGATTATGGCAATAGATCAGTTTGAGCACTTGCATAAGCTGAATTAAGAACTGCCTCACTCTGCTGTCCTTATGAAAGAGCAGGTATGGCTTCCAAGAGTCAAACAAAACTAATACCCTACTTGAGCACTGTTGATTACCAGAAGGTGTCTTATCCAAATGGAAAAAAGAAGTACATACAGGGTGGGGATAAAATCTATGACCTGTTTTCGCAGAACAAAAATAAAGTAATTTAAAAATATGTGAAGAGATTTGCAAAAAAAATAAGATCAATGTAAATAAAAAAGAGGAACTGGTCTGTGTTTTTGTTAATTAAAAAATCATGGCACACCAAAAGTACACAGAAATCAGAGCATATTAGCACCGAACATTTGTGTCAACAAAGCTATCTGATTCATGCTATCTGACAATCATTTTAGAACAATTCATTTAGGTTTGAAAGATTTATTCAAAAGGTCATTTAACAGTGAGAGGAAAATGAGTTGGAAGCCTTTCTCTTCTGTCCTGGTTTGGCCCAAACCAGGCCAATTAGTCTTAGAGAAACCAAGGTCACTGCTAAATTCCTCACTGCTTATGAGTGAAGAGACGAAGAGGGGTCGCAGCTGCAGGGAGGAGCAGACAGGGCAGGTGACCCAAGATTGACCAACAAGGTATTCCATCCCATACATGTCATTCTCACTTTCCTATTTATCACTAACCCACTGCCTCCTGGAGGTGGGGCCCAGGAGGGAGGGGCCCTCCTGTCTCCCACTGATTGGTACCAGCTTTGCCAGTTTCCAGTTAAAAGCCTGCAGGTGTGATGGCAGGGAGCTATTGCATTTTCCCCTCTGCCCGTGCTGGGGGGAGCTACTGCATTTTCCCCTCTGCCTGTGCTGGGGGGAGCAACTCTGCCTGAGGAGGATTTCCAAGCTCTCAGTCTTGGTTTTGTATATATTTGTATATATTTGATTATTTCTATTATTATTGTTATTATACTCTTTTTCATTATTATAGTTTATTAAAACTGTTTTAACTTTTCAACCCATAAGTCTCTCTCCCTTTTCCCTTTTCCCTTTCCCTTCAGGTGAGGGGGGGAGGGTTAACAGAGAGAATCTGCCACTGGGTTAATAGCCAGCCCAGCTTTAAACGGTGACATCTTCTAAATGTCTCCATCCATTGATGTCTAGTTAGGCTTTGCATTTTAGCATATCTTGGTTGTAATAGACTCAGAATATACCTTCATACTGTCCCAGATGGCCTGATGATTAGGTCATACATCTGAGATATAGGCAAAATTCTCTTAGGAGAACCAACTTGCATTTTACATTTGTCACAAACTGATGTAAAACTACGCTTCTCACAGTGAAGCTGGTGTTGTCTTCCTCCATACTATTACACCTCTGCAATCCCAATAAGTACACATGTGGCCTAGTAATGATTAGCTCAAGATAATAATGAAATTATACCCTCATACCCACCAGTCAGTACTGAGCTCAGTCTACTTTATATATTACCTGTAGCACAAAGCATCATTATCAGACAGAGCCCAACAGGAAAGAGAGGTGAATAAGCATCTAATTTGTGGATCATGATGGAGTTTGAAAGTTAAGCTATTTAGTATTTTACAAACATTTCAGGCATGTCCAGATGCCGTTTGTTGCAAATACTTTCCATAACTAGCTGGCAACATTGTGGATTATTCTTAGGATTTCAGTTTAGGATTTCTGTGCTTGTAGTGTGTTGTTTAGATGACCAAGTCTCAGCTAAATCCTTTATGTTGACCTGGCTGTTGAAAGTTACTGAGAAAGAAAAAAAGATTGTCATTTTTAGAAGCTGCAAATCAAGAAGGACAGAGACTAGTTTTGGTGGGCATAAACCACAAATGCATGTCAACTGTTACTCTGTGAATGATACTTTGCTCTTCAAGCTAATTATAAAATGAGCATCTAAAGATGAGATTGTCTCAATCTTTACTACTAAAGTATTTGAATGTTTATTGTCCTTTTGTGCTGCACCAGGACTCTGACCTCTTTGTGCCTTTAGTCAGTTTTACAAACAACTGATGAGACGTCAGTCTTTGTCAACCCAGAAATAAGCTGGTTCTTGACATTGGGGGTTTCTCATTGATAAAATTGTCATGGTGTATTCACAGCCTAAATGCTGCCTTCTAGTCACTGTCCTTTTCTTGTGTGGAAAATGACCTTTGTGAATAATTACATGCCCCAGATGTGTCAAAATGAGGAGGAAGCAGCAATCTGAAGTAATAACACTGTAGGAGCTATTTGTCCCTTGATTCTCTTATAAACTTTATGGCAGAAAAAAAAAAGGAAAAAAAAGTATCTGAAATATTTTTTACCAATGTATCTTTGGAAGGTAATTTAAAGTGAATTTAGGAAATTTTATTTGCATTTTGTCTTCTGCTTTAGAATATTTTAATGATTGCTCTGTATTACTTGTAAGGATAAGCACATGCTGAGGTCTAGGTAATTTTTGAGCCATAGCTCCTATTTGTGGAGCTATCAAAGAGTTATAGATAATTTATAATTTTAGGACTACTGTATTTTATACCAATATGAAAACATCCTTAAGAGTTATTATGCTGAGTGGGAATTTCTGGAGTGTATTCCAGCTGTACTCCAGCATGCTCTAATTTATCATCTGTGCTGTAGGACTTAAATGGGGTGCCACTGAAATGATACAAAAGTTCTTCCTCTACCTTGCTGAATTGTCCAAACTCAGAACTGAGCAAAACTTTACAACTAATAATTTGTCTCTGGAAATAGTTAATCTGATGCAATTAAAGGCTTTCCCTGCAACTTTGTTGACTTAACAGAAACTTATTAAAAACAAAGCAGATGGGTAGGTTGGAAGGCTTACATGAATGCCTCTTTTTCTGTCAGTTCACGTACCAGTCAAATGACTGACATGTGGTTTCTCTGGCTCTCTGAAATCCCACCTGTTTGGGTGCGGGTTGCCCAAGTGCCTGGGAGCTCTGGCTAAGTTATAGTACAACTGGTAGGATACAGGAATGCCACAGCTCCATGGAAACCTAGGCTGCATGGTTGCCTGGTCAGACCATTTCTTGGCTGACTATCTATTTTTCTGTATCTCTTCCCAGAAAACAGGCATGGTCCCAGTTCCCCAAGCTAGTTGGACAGATCTAGATTGCTGGCCTACAAAAGATAGAAAATATATACTCTGCCTTCTCTGAAACAAGTTTTTCTCAAAACATTATTTTTGCTATAAATTTGCCTTTTGTGTTCTTTCTTGTGACTCATGACTCAAATTCTAAAATTTCTATAGGATGAAAACTCCAATTCCATATTCAAATGTCATTTCAAAAAATAAAGGAATTGATTGCAATAGGCAAAAGCTAGAATCAAAAAAGTAATCAAATACAGATGAAAATTAAAGGCATTTTTATTTAGGAATGGAAATCACAAATATTCCTGTAAACATGAAGGAAAAGTCAGAGTTGTAACCTAGCTGTAACTGCAAAGAGTCCCATGGCAACCATGTACTTACAGTTCACGGGGCTTACAGGTTATGGCTTCTCCAGAAGATGATATGACTCTTCCTCAGAATCATGCCAGAACAGAATTTTGTATGCAGCTGTGAAGCAGAAATATATTAACTAGATATGAGCTCCATTTCCTGTATGTCTCTTCTTGTCTCATAACCAAGCAATATATGAGATCCAGTTACCTCACCCTAATGTTGCATTGCTATATTGGGGGTTCTGCAGTTGTTCTGTGCATTCCTGTAGCTTCACTATTCCTGTCTTTCAATGGATAGCAAATTATTAGACATAAATAATACTAAGGACTTGTTAAAAGAGTATTGTTCTCAACAGTTCAAATAATAGAATTTTAAGCTCTCATCTGTGTGTGCATAGAAAATTTTTTTCCAACTTTTGTTTAGAATATACCATTTAATCCCCAAATTTACGTGACTCTATATTTATAGGGATAGGTATATTGGTTTGCATATGTAAACATACAGCTAAATAAAGACGTGTGTATTATGTTAGCAGAAGCAGACTGATAAGCGCTTTTTCACAGAATCACAGAATGTTAGGGATTGGAAGGGACCTCGAAAGATCATCTAGTCCAATCCCCCTGCTGGAGCAGGATTGCCTAGACCATATCACACAGGAACGCGTCCAGGCGGGTTTTGAATGTCTCCAGAGAAGGAGACTCCACAACCTCTCTGGGCAGCCTGTTCCAGTGTTCGGTCACCCTCACCGTAAAGAAGTTTTTCCTCATATTTATGTGGAACCTCCTGTGTTCCAGCTTGCACCCATTGCCCCTTGTCCTGTCAAGGGATGTCACTGAGAAGAGCCTGGCTCCATCCTCTTGACACTTGCCCTTTACATATTTATAAACATTGATGAGGTCACCCCTCAGTCTCCTCTTCTCCAAGCTAAAGAGACCCAGCTCCCTCAGCCTCTCCTCAGAAGGGAGATGTTCCACTCCCTTAATCATTTTCGTGGCTCTGCGCTGGACTCTCTCGAGCAGTTCCCTGTCCTTCTTGAACTGAGGGGCCCAGAACTGGACACAATATTCCAGATGCGGCCTCACCAGGGCAGAGTAGAGGGGGAGGAGAACCTCTCTCTCGACCTGCTGACCACACCCCTTCTAATACACCCCAGGATGCCATTGGCCTTCTTGGCCACAAGGGCACATTGCTGGCTCATGGTCATCCTGCTGTCCACTAGGACCCCCAGGTCCCTTTCCCCTACTCTGCTCTCCAACAGGTCTGCCCCCAACTTGTACTGGTACATGGGGTTGTTCTTGCCCAGATGCAGGACTCTACACTTGCCCTTGTTATATTTCATTAAATTTCTCCCCGCCCAACTCTCCAGCCTATTTAGGTCTCTCTGAATGGCTGCGCAGTCTTCTGGTGTGTCAGCCACTCCTCCCAATTTTGTGTCATCAGCGAACTTGCTGACACTGCACTCTATTTCCTCATCCAAGTCATTAATGAATATATTGAATAGTACTGGTCCCAGTACCGACCCTTGAGGGACTCCGCTAGACACAGGCCTCCAACTGGACTCTGTCCCATTGACCACCACTCTCTGGCTTCTTTCCTTCAGCCAGTTCACAATCCACCTCACTACCCGATCATCCAGACCACACTTCCCCAGTTTAGCTGCGAGGATGCTGTGGGAGACCGTGTCAAACGCTTTACTGAAATCGAGATAGACCACATCCACAGCTTTACCATCATCTATCCACCGGGTTACATCCTCAGAAAAGGCTATCAAGTTGGTTGAGCATGACTTCCCGTTGGTGAATCCATGCTGAGTGCCCCTAATGATCCCCCTATCCTTGATGTGCCTAGAGACAGCATCAAGAACAAGTTGTTCCATCACCTTTCCGGGGATGGAGGTGAGGCTGACCGGTCTATAGTTACCCGGGTTCTCCTTCTTGCCCTTTTTGAAGACTGGAGTGACATTTGCTTTCCTCCAGTCCTCAGGCACCTCTCCCGTTGCCCACGACTTAGCAAAGATGATGGAGAGTGGCCTAGCAATGACTTCTGCAATGTTTTTAAAACATCTGTTTTTAAACAGATGTTTTTAAAACATCTAAGAACAGTTTCTTCCTATGCATATGATGTCTCTGCTTGCACATACCACAGACACACATACACATATACACACGTCACTGTCACATGGATCAAACACCACTAAAAAGTAATTCTTTCTGTTCTTTCATAAATATGAGTCTGGGCTCAATATTTACTTTTCAGAGAACAATGTAGGTCACACAACATTCTTAAGAATTTTCCTCGTTCAGAATCCAAGACCAAAAGCTATCCTCTAGCCTGTTTTGAGTATCATCTGCTTAAAAGATACATGGCAAAACTAACAACAATATGCAGAACATGTCCCTAAACTCTAATACTTGTTTGTATAATTTAAAAAAAAAAAAAAAAGGAATAAGCCATAAAACAACTGAATGACAAAAAATATTACAGTATATTTTTATTTTGCCTATCTTCTGCTTGCTGGTAAAACTTGTAAATAAATATGTTTCTTGTAAATAAAAGTTGGAGGGATAAAAAACCAAGACAATTAAGGTTAAGGTGTTGCCTCATTGACTTTTTAGTCCATGGTCCACTGAGTGAGGAAAAGTATTGAGTCAATCAGGCATAAATGACAAGGACATATATATGCTATTATGTTAGTGAGAAAACTACATTTTACTAAAGTCTCAGGTTTCCTATTTAGTCTGTGTGACATATAGATTAATTTATGCAGTTTCTATCTGTGTGAAATGGAGGAGTTATACTGGTGACAAAACTTTGACATAGTCTGGTGGATAAAGATTCTTAGAGCTTTTCACCTGCATAGTTTTCTGATCCAGACCTGTCTCCTAGGGACAACAATGCAATGTACTGTTTCCAGACTTGAGTAGTTGCTGATACACTTGTCCTTCTAACCTTAAAAAAAAAACTTTGGGGGTGGCGGGACTCAGCACCATCTGTTCCAAGGCTGCCATCAACTTAAGGCTTCAGATCCTGCTGGAGTGATAAGGCTGGTGAAAAGTTCATCTTGACTAGCTTGTACCAGGTACTGAAGTTCAGAGGTTAGTTGACTTGGAAGACAGACCAATGAAACACTGCTTTTGGAAACAGATGCATCAGCATTATGGAAAAAGAGGAAGGGGATGGGACTGTGAGGTACTAGGTGCAGCTACTAGCTGGATCTTCATGTACCTGAAGACTTTGAGTTGCCTGCCTCCACAGTACTGTACCCCTAAGGACAAGCAAGACCTGCCTGTCTGTGTATCCTATCACTTAGGCTATCAAAGGCATAGTAAGTATCAGGAATTTATCTGTAACTTAGATGCAGTTCCTGGAGGTTTTGACTTCGTTTAAAAAATTTGATTTTATGGCGAAAGTGGTAGATTCTTTCCTGCCTTCCTGAATATCGCTGGTACAGCACTTTCTTTCCCTGTGTAGCCAACAGCTATGTGTGAAGTCAGGTAGAGCACTGTAGAAGTATAGTAGATGTATTATTCCTGTCAGCATTGAAAGATGGATCTAAATGAACAATGTGTAGGTGAAATAAACAGACTTAGAGCAGCAATTCTAGAATGGTATAACTGTGGAAAGGTACTAGCACTGGGTATGTAGCCTTCAGGAAAAGAAATGACTGCCTCTGTCAGTTATGTCTGAGCCCACAACATGAAAGATCACAGTCTCTGACATCTACTGGCCTGTGATGGGCAGGCAGGAAAGGGTGCTGCATTTGTAAGGACAGAGAGAAACTAATCATTTATGTGCATGCAGATCTAGATGTTTTAATTGTATGTATATGATACTGTGAGGGAGAAATCTATAATGCCAAGCCAAACTACCTTATTTTGGATTGCCTGACCCCATCCCATAAAGGGGCTACACTGTGGTCCTCTCCAGTCCAAACCTGTAGAAAGAGCAGAAAAAGCAGCCATCACTGCGCAATGTTTGCAACATGACTGCCGAACGGATCTAATGGGCATGTCTTTCAGGAAGCAAATGGGAAACAGACAAATCCAAGATAGATTTGTGTTGTTGAAATGTACAGAATGATGGGATAATGCTTATGCGGTACTGTCAGTCTGTCCAGTGTGCAGAGTGGATACAGCTATCTACTCTGAAACGTCTCAAGACCCTGGAGTATTGCATGTAAATATGCTTTATTGAATTGAGTGTTTGTCCAGGGAACCATAATGTGTTCAGCACAACTACCTAAGATAGTAAAGATGTAGTCTAAGTCATCTAGGAAAAAAGCCAAAAGAAGGGGCTTCTGCAAGGAGAATGTCCAGCAAGGCTGATTTAGGTGACCTTCTGTCCATTCAGGCCATTCTGCTCATGATGATCCAGTCTGACCAAATCTCTGCTCAGAAGACTGTAGTTGTGACCATGATCACTCTGCAAAAAGTAGCAGCAGTTCTGTATTCCTGACATGATCTGACATGGAGTTCAGTCACCTACCCACATAAATGTGAACTACAGCAGAACACTAAGTCCATGTTACCAGAATGAGTAGATCTGCACACCTTGTGCAATGACAAAATTAGGCACCCAGGCAACATTTTAGCTAATCAGGGATGCACCTAAGGAATAGAACATTTACAGAGTAGACACCCCTACGTATATTTGGACTTGATTGTTATTCAGTGGGAAGTGTTTAAGGACCTAAATCCACCCTTATGTAGAATACGGCTAGATCAGATCCAGTCACCTGTTTACTCATATTTATCTGGCAGGGCTCAGATAAAATAATCAAGAAGAAAACTACGAAGACTTGTCAGAAAAAAAAAGGAAAAAAATAAAATGCTAAGAAAAAAGGATGAATTTGTACACAGTGATGTAATTCAAAGGAAAAAAAGAGGGAAAAAGCTCAGCTTATTTGAAAGTAATAGCCAACTAATTTAGATATTGTGAAAAAAAAGTAAATTTATTGGAATTATTAGAAGTTATATGTAAAGGTCAAATTAAGTCTAATCTTATGAAACTTCCTGTAATCTAATTGTACTCACTTCTGCAGCAAACATTATTCTTTCACCTTTTGGATGGTGATTGCATATTATCATTATTCATTATTAAATGAAACGGTACTTTGACAATCACATAGAAAAGACCTGTAAATATTATTTTGTATGAGCTGTAAGAAATACGGATATAACACATACTAGTATTATTTATCAATTGGACATTAAAATACTGAAGTCAGCTAGCCTTTTCTTAGTAGCAAATGATGTTGTACGGCTCAAGTTCTAGCTTTAGCTCTATGCTTACAACTTACTTACTCACAAGAAATATAAAGTTATTAAATTCTGTAGTCCAACCCTCAGAAAATTAAATGGAACTTTCATACCAATCATTTGTTGCTAGAAGTCATTTATGGGAGTATTAAAAGACTAAAAGCTTTTCTTACTGATTTCTATGCTGCATATAAACTATTTACACATGAAACACTGCTTCAAATACATTTGATGATCTTTCAGAAAAATATGTGTATTGAAGTTCTGTGACTGAGGAGGACTTAAAAATGTTTGTGTTCTCATTTGCACTGCTGCAATTTGGCAGCTGCTCTAGCAGTAATGCTTTAAAAATTATATGCAAGTAATTAATTGCTTCCTCTTCCTGGGCACTTTAATACATTCCAAAGGTTCTAATTCATCGTCATGCCTATCATAAATATTTCACTAAATGTAAATTCTGCATTAGCAACAATGTGCTTTTACTACATCTGTACTTCAAGCATAGAAGAGCTAAACTGTTTAGGTGACATCCAGGTACAACCTTCTACAGATTCAATAGGTTACTATATTTCCTAGAGGTTAAGAATACTTCTTGTTTTTGAAAAGAGACTGTTTTTTAGTCTTCCATTAGTATCCTAACTGATATTTCTTTTATTACTATCATCATTCCCTAAATGCCTATATCCCTAATTTCCCTCCATTCCTTCCTATATCCCTGAATCTTATAATAAATGAAACAAGATACTTTCTTTAGAAATGGTCTTTACAGGAACAAGCTCTGGTTCTGGAATATTTCAGGGTAGTGTTTCTTCTTTGAGTCTTATTTATATCAGTTATAATCTCATCTTTATCAAGATTCAGAGAAATATTGATTATAATATTTTGCTTAAGAATGAATCTGTTTTCCTTTTCAGAAGGTTGTAAACTAACTAGAAGTAAGAAAATCACATTTCGTGTCTACTTCCTGGAGGCATATTGAACTGATTGTAATATCTTTTGTCATGCCAACATAAGAAAGAAAACTAAAAAGGAAAAGGTAGTTTCCTAATGGAGAAGGGAGTAAGATGGACTACATAGATGGGAAACTGTTTTTTATTCTGAGGGTCAAATTTGGCTTCAAAACACATTTGTTGGTTTACCTAATAATAAATGACACTAAAGAACTCAAATGAAACAACAACAACAATAACAACAATTGTAATAATAATATAATCCAAAACCCTAAAGATGTGAGTTTAACACTTAGAGTTGCTAATGACTGAGTAACATTTTAGGCTGCATGTAGCTTATGGGATACAAGTTGCCCATTCCTATCTACTGCCAAATAGATTACTAGATTTCTTCATGAGGAAGTCTCTCTTGACTTATGGGTCTCCTGCTTTGCAGTGACTATTGTTCCTGGAGGAAGTCTAGCATCAAGAGTCATGCAGACTTTTTGTTTCCTCTACAGAGGACACTGTTCCCTCTGAGCAATGAAAATCTTTTAAGTCACCCTCATAATGGGAAAACTTTGAGAGTTGGAGGGGTTGTGATTTGATGGTACGGTAGACTTTAGATGACAAGTTTAGTCACAACAAATGGCATAAGTCCCTTCCTTGCATTCCCTTTGAGCTTTCTTGCTCATGGGGCTATGCTGTATGACTATTCCCACTACACCTTTGTGACGTGTGTTCCCTACCCTTATCAGCATGCTGACAGTTATCATTGCTGAAAGTAATGTAGGGCAATATCTGTGAACGAGAAAGTAGCTGATAATATGGTAACAAAAGAAAAGAAAGTGTTCTCTTGCTGCACAGGAAAAGCAGAAGCATTTAGCTGAACTGACAGCTAGTTTGCATCCAACTTTTACTACTTCAAGGGACTCAATAAAGTGCTAAAATGTTGTTGTACAACATCGTTGTATATCCATTAAAAGTCTCTTCTTTTTCAATCATGTAGTATTTTTAATAAAGTATGTTAACAAACTCAGACCAATATTAAAAAGCCATATGGATAGAGAAAGCAACTGTTCACGAAGGAGCAGAATGAAGGCTTTCTAAAAATAAAAAAAAATAGTACTATCTGAGATTCAAAATGGGAATGCCATGCTATATTAACAATTTCAAAGACAGGAAGGAAATCTGTAGTGGCTTAACAGTGAGCCCTCTGGCTTCCAACTGTGCCAGTTAAAACAGAAGTGGCAAGCATCGTTTTATCACTGCTAGGCATTGGCACAAAAAGTAAAAACAGCTGATAGAAGGCTCTGCTGGATATTCAACAATGCATACCACAACTGTAAGTGTATATAATGTCCTAGAGGCAAGATCTTCAGAACAACTTAGTGCAACTCGTAAAACATAAGCGGATGGCATATCTGGAAGGCATGCTCCTGTAAACTGCAGTGCAGGAGGATATTTATTGACCCCTAATTTGTTCTAGTTACCATAATTACTTCAGTGTTGTATTACTCTATTCTATCTTTGAAGAACGTGTCATAGCCTGACTCTTATCTTTGCTAAGATCCCTTTACTCTACTGTGTCCATAAAAATGGACCTTCAAGTGGGTGCAGATGTAATTCACTGTAAAAGAGTATTAGAACCTCAAATTCAGAAACACAGAGCAGTAGTGATGTCATTTTTTTCTAGAAGGACAAACAAACTGATATATAAGAGAACAGTTTGAATTTGTCTGCTCCTTACCAGAGAAGAGAAATCATACTGCAATGGACTATTTTAGTTCACAGCTGACAAATGATTTGGAGTCGCAATATTACAATGTCGAACAAGAGTAACTGATCTTATGCTGTCTGCTATTTCTCATCATTTATCATTTGGTTCATTCATGCCCATCACATTTTGTATAGTTTCTGAAATAAAAAAATTTATATAAATGCAGGTTAATATTCAGGATATCTACTGTATCATGGTAAAATATCCATAAAAAGTAAATAGTTCTTTTCTATTATAACATGCATCAAAACAACGTAATTAATATTGTCATACAATACTTAATAGAACCACTGTGTTTACAGGATAATTCATGACAATAGAAGACCTATTAATCTTTCATTCTGAATCATCAAGGATGAAAGCTAATGTCTATTTTTATAGCACAAAATTATAAAAACCCCCCACAATTAAGAGGAAAGCTCTTTTTAGAAAAGTTTTGGTTAAAATACCCATTAGATTGAACAATGAGACAACAATTCTATGGTTCTATGAATTTGGAAACATAAAATCAAAAATGGTCAGTAAAAATAATTTTTTCCTTATAGTACTTTTACCTTTAATTTTAAAATCAGTCAAAACCTTCCATTTATGACACAACTTCTTACAACTAGACCTCTGTATTTTGAATGTAAGATGAAAATACACTATTATAAAATGTTGATAATATAATATCATGACATGTTGTTCGAAACTTTTCTATCTTTCTCTCTTTCTTTATTTCTCTCATAAATATCTAAGAATTTGGAAGTTATCATCTGGAAACTTTGGACACTGCAATTCAGCATTGCACCTGAGTATAATCTCAGAGAAGTTTAAAAAGCTGTATATTCAAAAGTGCATATTTTCAAAGATTATTTGAGATTTGCTATTTATACCTTTACAGGTTAATTCTTACAAGATACATGAAATAAATATTCCTTGGTTATGTCAAGTTGTGCCAATATTATAAACACTTTACAGCACTTTGAGGGCCTGTGGGTATCAAAAACTAAAGCAGAACTTCTAAATAATTGAAAAAACATCAAAATACTCAAAATGCTCTGATCTAGCCTAATGGTAGATAGTGGATGGAAAGGTCACTGAATTGAAGATAAGACAATGAAATGAATATAAATTAAATTTATGCTGCTGAAAAGCAACTTGATTACTAAGATTGTAAGGCACAATTCTGTCCAGAAGCTATGTAATGAAGATTAGTAAAAGTGGCAGACTTGAGTTGAGTCCTGCTTTTTGAAGTTTAAAACACAAGACAACATTTGACAGCTGAACTAAAAAAAAAAAAAAAAATTCATTTGGAACAAGTGCATTTAAATCTTCTGTTTCCTCCTGTAGATTTCAAGATGTAATCTAAAAGCAGTCTGTCATTAAAGAATTGTTTTATGTCTTTCTCTCTCCGTTTTTACACTGATGGACATTTTTTGCAAGGCTCATAGTACGAGAAATAAAACAAAGTCCAGCTGTCCCCTTTCAAAGTTCTTTTTGCTTGTAGCATGATTTTGACTAATAGAGGTCTGCAGGAAAATTGTTACTGCTGTGTACAGTGACTAGAGCTCTTCTTCTTTCTGTTACCTCTATGTTTTAGATGAAATGGTGAAGTATCTGTTTTACTTGGATTATGCAAGAAACAATGTTAAAGTAGGCTTGATCAAATAACCTGTGGCCATAAAGCTGAAAGCCTCTGATGATACTTGGTTCTTCAGTGACTGGATGTGTTCTGGTAATTTGATTGGAGGATTTGTTGTCAGTGGGAATGTTTGTAGTTGCCTCTAGATAAGTGTTAAAATGTATGCTCTTGTTATTAAATAGAAGGAGCTAGTTTAAAATGTCAAGGTTTTGGCAGACTGGCAGGAAACAAATCTTTATATTGTGATGCCTTTAAAATCGCTAGAGGGTGAGACAGAAACTCTTCTAAGTGACTTTGATAGAAAGTCAGGAGAATGAATTAGGGCAATTTTTGCTCTCATTTACACCAACATAAATCTGGAGTGACTCCACTGAAATAGATAGCTAATCCTGAACATAATCAAACATAATTTCTTCCTTTTATTATTATCATTAGAAAATAAGTAATAATAATTGTTGTAAATTATAATTTTATGGCCTAATGAAATCTGCTCAGGGCTTCCCTTTGGAGTAAAATTTATTGATAATCTACATTTAGCTGTTGTAATAGCTGATGTACCCTTTTAAACTCCTTTCTTTCATTCAACCACTTTTCCTTCAACCCTACAGCTAATTCTTTTGTGGTCTTGAGTACGGTTTCATTGTTATAGGGCAACACTGAGGATCCAGCTGACATATCCCTTTCTCCCAGACTGGGCTACAAGGCAATCTCTGTAAATAAGTCTGTCTGGGCACATGACTTAGGGGTATAACCCAGCCCCATGTTATTGTGGTTCAGGTTATGCAATGTTCACTATCCAGTTTGCACAATGCATGAGAGATATGACACCTGCCCCAAGCAGTCTGCAATATAAAATTAGGTATGCTACAGTGAGTAACAGGTAATGATTTTTGTTGCAATATAAGAGCTGGTGGGCTTGTAAAAAAAAAAATAAATAAAAGGAAAGAAGAAATTATTACAGTAAATTTGCATGAATTTTCAACTGCCAGACCAATTGTAGTTACTGGCATTGTATTAGCTAGTCAAAGGGCTTCCAATAGCTAAGATAATTTGTCTGGACTGGAGATTGTAGATGCAAATTAAAGAGCACAAGAGGATACTAGAGCAAGATACCAATGAGAAGTACAACCTATCAGCACGATTAGAAGATTTTAATTACTGTAGAGGACATGATATAGTTTTAACTGTCTTAGCTGCACAGCATTAGGATGATGGCTAATTTAGGAAGTACAGTAAAATATCTGGAAAGACTTTCCAAAGCAGTACCCTGCAATAAATAGGATGCAATTAAAGCTGGGTCCAGTGGGATTTTTTATTTGATGCTCCATAAAAAAATACTCTAGCACACTCCAAACTTTTTGCGTTGGCATGTTAAGTGGCTTGCTAGAGACAGAATATCAGAGGAAGATGGACAAAAGATCCATATTTTTAGTGTTTACTTTGAAATTGAAACTGAATAACTACATTTGTACCAGTAGTAAAGCTTAACTGGCTAGTATTTGAACAATACTTCAGAAATGTAAAGCAGTAGTGTGTTTATGCACATGGGAGTATTATTATTATTTGCTCTCTTCAGGAAGGATTCACTTGGTTCTTTAGTTAAAGTCAAGAGAAGTCTAAAATAAAGATGAGAACAATAGCTTTAAGTGAACCACATGGTACATTCATCGTAGTTCTGGTTGGCCCCTGTGTCAACTTTTGCATATTAAGATAGCATGAAGTCTATTTAGGTCACGTGCCAACAAATTCTGAACATGTGAAAAGACTGAGGATCATCACAACAGGAGGATAAACTGACAAATGTGCTTTTTCCTTCAGTTCAGATTATCCAACAGTCTGTTATATCTGTTCTGATGACTCTGCTATGGAAGGTTACCTCTGTCCTGAGGACGAACTGCAAATGCCCAGTTCAACTCAGTTTCAGGCTATTTTGGAACAGCAGAAAGCAATACAATGTTCTGGTAACCCAAGACTAGTAGTGTTTACTCAGTTTATCAAAAGTAATACTATGTCTGGCTAAAACAAATAGAAAGTAGCTGACTTTATAAGCCCTATTTCTATTTTTTATTAATTAATTTACTGAATTTTCAAGAACTCTTCCTTTCTTGTAGAGCTTAAAGTCTGGATGGTAGTAAAAGGAATTTTATAACATTCAAATTAAACTATTTTTTTTCAGAAGAGATAGATATCATTATGAAAAGGCAATAACCTGTGTCTCTCTAGCCAATGGGAATACTGTAGGAATTCGTAGCACAATGGAGCCAGTGGGTGAAGCAGGTACTGGTAAAAAAAGGACTGAAAGACTGTGAGGCATGAGGAAATATATTTTGAATCTCTAGGTTTTCCTTTCTTTGAATCAGACATGCAGATCTCTTTCTGCTTCCTTGCCCTTGCTTCTCCAATTATAGACTGCATGTGTAACTTGGAGATAAGTCTAATTTAAACTCATAAAAACTTCATCTTCTGAAAACTCTGTGATCTTCATTTGAGTTTTAGGTAGTACATCAGTAGCCCTAACCAGTCTCTCTTCAGCTGTACAGCTGCTTACTTATTTATTACTCTCCGTTTCTCTGGCACTGCTTTTTGTAAGATTTCATTTTAAATTACTGTCTAACTAGAACAAACAATTACACAAATGAAAAATTAGATCCTTCAACACTTCAGAGAACTGCTATATAGTTAATTGCTACAAGAAACCACAAAGAATCAGTTAATTCCAGAATAGTTCAGCATCTACTAAAAAATTTAAGAAGATACTGAATTTATTGTAGATCTGTAAATACTCTGCAACTTGTCAGGTGGTATTTTTATGGAGCAGAAAACAAAATAGAAAAAAAAAAATAGATGAACCTAATTTTCCTGAGTAAGGGACATTAGTGCAGTGTATATATAGAAAATATTATAACCTTTTACATTTGGGAAGGTTTTGTCGTTTGTTGTGTCATTTTTCAAGATTTTTTAAGATTTTATTACAACTTTGGAGCTCATTTCATTTGGTGTTACATATGGAATTGTCTATGCTAAATTTGCTGACTAAGTGATTCAGGTATCACACTTCTGACATACTGCAGAAAACATCAGGCAGTTTATTTCCATGGGACATTTTAAAGGGTGTTACAGTCACAGCAGAGCCTGAGGAAAGAGCAAGAGATCTCATGGAAGGCTGCTGAACTCTACAAAGTTCAGTTTATATTGCAAAGAATTACATATGAATCCTTTGCTTGGTAATGTCATCTGAGCTGGCACAATTGTCAGATGACAGGCAGCTGCATATTGTGTATAAATAGCTAAGAGACATAACTGCAAGGCAGGATCACTTGGGATCGCAGATGGTAATTCCTGAAATGGGTCATTTATAAGGGTGTGCTTTTAACTGTAGATTCCCAGTTTGCTTTCATCTTAAGGCTATAAGGGTTGAGAGAAATAGTCTATGAAGTCTGAAATCAAAATTTAAAACTTTCAAAAACTGAAAGTTATATAAAAATATTTTCATAATAACTGATCTGGTAAAACTTTAAGAATGTGAGCACTTTTATGAAAACATGTTGAGGCTGAATTGTTTTTCCCAGTAAAAGGATATAGCTAATGATCATGGACAGACGTCTTCCATTTTCTATGAATATAAATGATTTGCTAGTTATACCTGCCTATGCAAATAATCAACACTAAGTCATAGTCAAGATGGGTTTTAAAGATAAGCAAAGAAGTTAGTGGTCTATGGCAGAAAAAAAAATAGGTAAAGGGTGACCATGATTGTGTTGCTCATTTACCTTTTTCTGAATTTGTTGACATTATGCAGAAAGGGAAGGAGGATGGAGACACAGTGTCCGAGAACAGTTGTTGGCAGCACGTAGCCCTTTACTAACCACAGGAGACTTTAGTGGAGCACCACTGAGGAACCAGAAGGATCAATGAGGTGAAAAGAAAATGGCAACTTCAGTTTATGAATCGCCGAGGAATTTTGATCCACTTAACTTTCCCTTCTACTCTTGGTGTCATCTAGAGACAAGTCATTTGAAGACAAATCTCTGTGTTAATCTCGCTGCATCAAACTGAAGGTGAATTTTTAAAAAGGAAAATCTTTGAAATGAAAAGTTAGTAGAAAGAAAACAATGAGAATTTTAGCTCAAAGCCAGTTATTGTTCATATTTGACAATGATCAAGATTATTTCATACACTTATTTATGGTCAGGAACACAGGTAAAATATTGATGTAATCACATATCACAATTAAGAAGATTTTTTTTTTTAAATTATTAGCCAGCTAGCTAAATAAATATTAGCCAGCTCTTTAGCTATACCCATTAGAAGACAAGACTAATTAATTTATATGCAGTAAGGCTCTTATAAGATCTAACTCTTTAACAACTGGTTCTGTTCATTCTCATTTAATTTTCTCATTATGCACATGGAACATTTTTCCATAGCACTCTGAAGCCTCCAAAAAAATTTTGCACAAAGGTACTGACATTTCAATGAAAGACACAAATTCCCAGCTGATATTCCCTTTATTCCTTCCAAAGTGATTTCTCTCTATGAGAAAGAATAAAACAAAGACTTTACTTTGAAATATTTTGGATCTATTTACAAAATAACTCTGCTTAGACCTGCTTCCTAAAATGTAACAGGATGAGATACTTTTCAGCTTCTATATCAAAATGCACTGATAAAAAGACAGTCTATAGCGTGCAAATGCAGCTTGTCTTTGGAGTTAGCCTCTGAACTGAAAAGAAATTCCACTAAAAACAGCACGGATGTGTCTTGGGGGAAATATTGAACTTCATCCATTTATAACTAGAAACATTGTAATTTAGAGAAATCAATGTCCCACCAAGATTTGAAGAGAAATTCCATACTTCTTGTTGCTAAATATTTAACTTTTAATGTTATAAGAAGACTTCTGGTTAAACAAAACAAAACAACCACTCAAATTAAAGACCTGTCAAGCCAAGGAGTAGTATTTGGACCTACAATATTATGGAAATAATGTTACCACTAACGATCCATTGTGGGCAGAATAGTTCCAGAGGTGTCTTTTTGTACTGACTTTCTAGCGTACTATGCCAAAGAAGAGTTCCCTGAGTGGGCACAATTCTAATGGCAAAGCTCTGCTGTGGACTTATATTACTATATGTGTTAGCATGTATGTATATTTATATTGCAATATCAGTTCGAATAAGGAAAGTAAGCAAAATAAATGCAGTAAGTTAAACCTTTTTTTTGTGTGTGTTTGGGTTTTTTTGTTTGTTTGTTTGGTTGGTTTTTTTTGTATGAGCTAATCTGTATTCGTACCTCTGATTGATAGAAATAGCAATGCTGACAGAAGACTGACATGTAGGCCCACTCTTCTCTAGTATATTTATCCAACTTCCAACTTTGGCCACATACAATTTTAGACTAATGCAGTTTTTTTTAGTTTTTACAAAAGTTGTTTGTAAACAACTTTTATTGTTTACAATAAAACAATATATTGTAACATTGCAAGGTTTTGAAACTGATCTCACATGTAATTCTAGTTGACATCCCTCAGCACTGCAGTAGGAAGGGAGGCATCTCATATGAAAAGAAGTTTTTTTAGGGAGCCAAAGTATAGCACTGAATAGTCAGATTATATCAGTGTAAGTAGAGTCTTCAGAAATTATAATTTTTTTCTATGGTTAAACACAATCTAAGTGCATATTCTTTGTCCAAATTATGAAACATAGTTTTAAATTGCGTAATGAAACTTGAGTATGAAAAATTATTCTGAATTTCTTCAAACGCTATCCTCATACAATACTCAGATTTGCAGATTATAACATATAAAACTATGCTTATGAATATGTGCAGTGGATTTGGTATATATATATATATTATTATTTTTGTCACTAAGAAATAAAAGACCAAATTAATTCCTTTTAGTCAGTATAGTATCATTTTCATGTTGTGTTGCTTTGCTGTTTGAAAAGAAGTCACAATCTTCTCGTTATTTAGCTAAGTGGACAAAAATAAGAGTTTTGAATATTGCGGTGTAAGCAGTTTTCATCTATCAGTTTTATATTTGGGAAACTGTCTTCTGTGAAACAATAACAATAAAGCTTTTATACATTGACTAAAAAATATTTTTTGTCGTGAAAAACTTAAATTAAATTCTACTCAGGATCGTGAAGCTTTTAGGAAATATTATATTGCTTTTTTTCTACATATTTTCCCAATATTTCTTGCTACACAAGGTGGCAAAACATTCATCTTACAGCCTAGTTAAGAATAACATCCTTAAACTCAAGAAACTTATGTTCATACTGAAGCTATGCATTGTACAGGATGACAGAAAAAATTTCTAGAATGATTTTTAGCTCCTTGTTGTGTGTAACTTTCATAAATATTTATAGAGCAAATTACCTGTCTTTCTAAAAAACCTTAAAATATTGTTGAAAATTACTTTCTATAAAATCTACTATTATATATAATCTTAAGATCCGTAAAAACTTTCAGATAATGTATTGGAGACTACAGTCTGATAAAAAGAGATAGAATTTGTCTCTTATCATACTTTTAACTGAATGCTGAATTAGGATAAAAAAAAAGCAAATAACCCCTGGCAATACGGAGTGCCACTGCAGATTCCTGTTGTATCACGAAGATGAGGGTTATGTTTTGCATAAAAATCACTTGAGGCCTTTTTCTCATCTGGAAATCAGAAACTGAATATGTCAGTATAGTGGCTGCTCAAACAGAGTGTCAAGATTTCTGGGATAGACCTTTTTTGTTTGCCTCAGAATATTTGTACTGTGGCCCTGGATGTAAATCACAAATAACATATTTCAGATCTTGTGTATTTACTGGTAATACTATAGAGACTTCTTTCTCTCAAACTTGGCAGACTGGGCACACTTGAACAAGATCCTGAACAAGAATAATTGCTGCCATTCTATGTTTTCATTTTACTGCTTCTCACTCTCCAAGCTCTTTGCTAGATCTCTTGCAGCGACAAGGCCAAGGCTGACTTCCAGGTTCTCATAAGGAAAATATTTTTTTTTTTTCAAATGGTAAAATTGCTAAATGTATGTAGCCTTTTTAGATGAGTTGGGGTAGATTTGTTCAACACTGAAGGCATTCCTTTCTTCTGGTTCATTTATCATTGCTGTGCCTGCAACTTTGGAAAATGGTGGACTTGAAGCCTCTGTGAACCACTGCATTGACTGGATATGGATCCCACATTCTACAGTATACTGTGGGGGTACTTGCCTCTGTCAGGGTGCTTTGGATAGTCTCATATCTCTTACTTCCAGCATGTAGGAAACTGGTTATGGATACAATAGCTTCAATATAAGTTTCTCAGAAAGCCTGAAGATGTAAGTGAAACACAGCCTTCCAGCTTAGTCTCAAACAAAGTAGCACCATGCTATTTGTACATATATGCAAGACAACAGAATCAGAGAGCATGGGTGATTGTTTCAGCTGGTTAATATTATTAAGGGATCCAAACATATATCAATAACTTATCTAACATTGATGCGACTTAAAATACTCTTGAATGTTCTATTGAATGAGACTTGTAAAAAGTACACAGCTAAAGCACAGTTTAAACACCTAAAGAAAACACTTGCATACCAAACACAATGTTCAACAAACTTTTCTTTAGTATGATCATTAATGGCTAAGGTAATGTAAAGAAGTGCAATATCCATAAAAATACCAGTGGAAATACCCATGAAAACAAATTTATGCAAGAAAAAGTAATGGTAGCATATCCCAACAAAGAGGAAGGCAGACAAAAACGCTAAGAGGCCTGCATGGATGAACAAGGAGCTCCTGGACAAACTCACGCACAAAAAGGAAGCCTACAGAGAGTGGAAGCAAGGGCAGGTAGCCTGGGAGGAATACAGGGAAATTGTCTGAGCAGCCAGGGATCAGGTTAGGAAAGCTAAAGCCCTGATAGAATTAAATCTGGCCAGGGATGTCAAGGGCAACAAGAAAAGCTTCTATAGGTATGTCAGTGATAAAAGGAAGACTAGGAAAAATTGGGACCTTCTCCAGAAGGAAACGGGAGATGTGGTTAGCCAGGACATGGAGAAGGCTGAGGTACTCAATGACTTTTTTTGCCTCAGTCTTCACCGGCAAGTGCTCTAGCCACACCGCCCAAGTCACAGAAGGCAAAGGCAGGGACTGGGAGAATGAAGAACCGCTCACTGTAGGAGAAGATCAGGTTTAAGGCTATCTAAGGAACCTGAAGGTGCACAAGTCAATGAGACCTGATGAGGTGCATCCACGGGTCCTGAGGGAATGGGCAGATGAAATTGCTAAGCCGCTATCCATCATTTGAGAAGTCATGGCAGTCTGGTGAAGTTCCCACTGGAAAAGGGGAAACATAACCCTCAATTTTAAAAAGGGAAAAAAGGAAGACCCAGGGAACTACAGGCCAGTCAGCCTCACCTCTGGGCCTGGCAAGATCATGGAGCAGATCCTCCTGGAAACTATACTAAGGCACATGGAAATCAAGGAGGTGATTGGTGACAGCCAACATGGCTTCACTAAGGGCAAATCATGCCTGACAAATTTGGTGGCCTTCTACGATGGGGTTACAGCACTGGTGGATGGGGAAGAGCAACTGATGTCATCTACCTGGACTTGTGCAAAGCATTTGACACTGTCCCACACAATATCCTTGTCTCTAAATTGGGGAGACATGGACTTGACGGATGGACCACTTGGCGGATAAGGAATTGGCTGGATGGTTGCACTCAAAGCACAGGGGTCAATGGCTCGATGTCCAAGTGGAGACCAGTGACGAGCAGCATTCCTCAGGGGATGGTATTGGGACTAGCACTGTTTAACATCTTTGTCAGTGACATGGACAGTGGGTTTGAGTGCACTCTCAGCAAGTTTGCTGACGACACCAAGCTGTGTGGTGTTGTCGACACGCTGGAGGGAAGGGATGCCATCCAGAGGAACCTTGACAGGCTCAAGAGATGGGCCCATGCGAACCGCATGAAGTTCAA
Organism: Nyctibius grandis; assembly: GCF_013368605.1. NCBI lineage: Eukaryota > Metazoa > Chordata > Aves > Nyctibiiformes > Nyctibiidae > Nyctibius > Nyctibius grandis. The sequence continues at coordinate 84,585,133 of NC_090659.1, forward strand.
CAAGGCCAAGTGCAAGGTCCTGCATGTGGGCCAGGGCAATCCCAAGCACAAATACAGGCTGGGCGGAGAATGGATTGAGAGCAGCCCTGAGGAGAAGGACTTGGGGGTGATGGCTGACAAGACACTCCACGTGAGCCAGCAGTGTGTGTTTGCAGCCCAGAAGGCCAACCGTATCCTGGGCTGCATCAAGAGCGGCGTGGCCAGCAGGTCGAGGGAGGTGATTGTCCCCCTCTACTCCACTCTTGTGAGACCCCCACCTAGAACACTGCATTCAGTTCTGGGGCCCCCAACACAAGAAGGATATGGAGCTCTTGGAACGAATCAAGAGGAGGGCCATGAAGATGATCAGAGGGCTGGAGTACCCCTTCTATGAAGACAGGCTGAGAGAGTTGGGGTTGTTCAGCCTAGAGAAGAGGAGGTGCCTGGGAGACCTCATAGTAGCCTTCCAGTACCTGAAGGGGGCCTACAGGAAAGATAGAGAGGGGCTTTTACAAGGGCATGTAGTGAGAGGACAAGGGGTAACAGTTTTAAACTGAAAGAGGGTAGATTTAGATTAGATATCAGGAAAAAATTCTTTACTGTGAGGGTGGTGAGACACTGGAAAAGGTTGCCCAGAGAAGTTGTGGATGCCCCCTCCCTGGCAGTGTTTAAGGCCAGATTGGATGAGGCTTTGAGCAACCTGTTCTAGTGGAAAGGTGTCCCTGCCTGTGGCAGGGGGGTTGGAACTAGATGATCTTTAAGGTCCCTTCCAACCCAAACCATTCTCTGATCCTATGATATAAAGTGCTACCAAATAATCTGCATTTAAATTTTTAATGAAGAAATTGAGCAGATCATTCTCCAATATACTTAATGTTAAGAACAAATCTTGATTTTTATAAACAAATATAATGTATGAAATACTGAATATTTTTAAACTGATTTCAAAGAATAAAAATATTATTACTGTTGGGAGAAGAATAAGTTGTAATTTTACTTCTTTCTATTAAAAAGATAAAAATAAGAAGAAAAAACCTGTTTTCATTTAGACTAATTAAATTAGAAATAAGAAAAGAAAAATCCAGTTATTTTGAAAGACAATAGAAGTATGGAATTCTTCTGAGACTGTAAATACAAAAGCTAGTTGTCTCAAGGCAATAAAAACAGAGATGATAAGATAAAGGTTGTCAAGTATGATAAAATAAAGTAAATTTGTGGTGTATTCTCCCCCTGAACATACAGTAGTCCTTTCAAATGCCTATTTTCATTCTGTGATCTCCTCTTCATGTTGTTATTACATCATCCAGATTCTTCTGCAAGGATATTAGCTCGCTTCTTAGGCATTTTTGCACAATTTCACTTCCTCAAACTAGGACCCCAATCCCATTCAATTTTTATACCTCATGCCACAACCCTCCATCTGGAAGTCTTCTATTTCCCGTGTTCCTTCACTGCGTTCCTTACCTGAAAGAGCAGGGCCTACTATGGCCTCGCCTATTGCGATCAGTGTAGCAGAGGAGGTGCAGAGCACAGGAGCAAGTGGCAGCTTCTCATCAGTCAAAAGTGGTGCCTACACAAATGATACAGCCCTTTCTTTAAGAGAAGAGTCAGTGAAGTTCATGGGGACTGGAATAATTTGTAATGCTTCAGTATATTAATTTAGCTAGAAATTATTTAAAGTAAATAAATAAACATATGCCACATCTGGGACTTTTCAAATCATGCTGTACACCTGCAGATTGCACAGATGAACTTTCTTCACGCTCTGAAGATCGTATTTAATTCAATATAGTTTGTGTAGACCTGATACAATGTCAACACACTTTTCACTGTTCTGTTCAAACTGGGTTTCAAAACAGAACAGGCAAGTGTAACTTGGCCAGAATACATTTCTGGTAAAACCTGTTCAAAATCCAGGTTTGCAGTCATTGAGGCAGGAATCCTTTTAAATGAAACATCCCATAATAAAGCATTCCAAAATTATTTTGGATAAATACAGTACTACTGAGTACTATATTCCAGCAGCAAAATCTAGGATTAACTCAATGCGATAGAATAAATTAAAACGTAGTGGTTTTCAATTCAAATGGAATAAATATGTCCCAAAGGGCAGACTTCTTAAAACAGCAATTCAGGCTTGGAATCTTTTCAATTGGTTGGCACATTTATATCCTGCACAGACAATACTCTTTGCTATTTGAAAACATGTTTTTGTTCTTTATACTTCTTCCATCTTATAGGTATTAAAATTTCACCATGGCACAGCACATGAACAGTATGAAATGTTTAACTAAATGTTAACAACCTATTTCTGCAAAAAGCTGTTCCTTCCTGCATATTTTAAACATGGCTCTAGGTTTTAGAATGAGGGAGGGGTGCCACTGATATTGCCAAGACAAAGGTAGTTCCTATTTCCATAATCACCACAGGTGAAACTGTTTCTCCTTTAGCTTAAAAATTCTGCAGTCTTTTTTTCTTTAATTTCAGCATAACAAGCCCCACTCAAGGGCATCTGCAGTCAAAATCAGTAGAAAGTCTGTATCTTATGACTGAATTTCCCAAAGCATTGGCAATTCTTCTAAAACCAAACTCAAAACAAAGTCCATGATTTATTTTTTTTTTTTCCTACTGAACTTTGAAAAATACAATCAAATTCATCTATTTACTTCACTTTTCTGAACACAAACATTTAAAGGTCTGTCTCAGGGAGAGAAGTTGCCATTCAGATATCTATTTTCATTAGCTTCTAATTTTTTCCAGACTTCTGAAGATAATAGATTTAGAGGAAGAACAGAGAGATTGCAGCTGCTGCTTTTTTTTTGTTTGGGGTTTTGATTTGCCATGTTTATTTTGTTTGCTTTTATTTCCATGCAGTTAACCAGAATGCAGATAACTGAAGCCTTCAACTGTATGGTTTCTGTGGTCTAGTGTTTTGAAAGGTTGATATTGGCCAATGCTTCATAATTCATACTGTGTCCTATCCTACTAAGAGTTCAGCAACTTGGCAACGGGGTAGTCACCTTTGGAAAGTATTAATTGAAGGAGCAGATGCACTGGAATAATCAGAAGTTCCTTGAGACTGCAGATTCTGATCTAGCCCTCTAGAGATGCTCTGTGAGAAAAAGAAAAAAAAGGAGCTCAGGGATAAAATAGCCAATCTAACAAATGTCATTTCTAACCTCTTACTTAAAGGCAACTTTGTCCCATAGGCCTGAAAGTTAGATAACATGATAGCTGTTACAAAATTTGTTCCTAGAAAGATCTGGAAAAATGCAAACCTGGACAGTGGAGAGCTGTACCTGATAAATTAGTAGAAAGTATAACAAAGGATAAAAATCAGTAGATGGCTGGATAAATATGATATATAGAGGAAAACTAACCACAACTTTTCTACAGGGAAATCATGCTTTACAATGTTACTAGATTTCTTTGAGACAATCATGCAGGTAAAAGAGATCTAGGTTGATATAATCTATTTTCATTCTACAGAGATTAAACATAGCTCCTCACCAAATATCCTTGAAGAAGCTAAGCAAGTAAAGGACAAGAGATGTGTCATTGAACAGAAAAAGGAAAGGAAAGAGGAAGGGGAAGAGAAAAGAGAGTGAAGGGGAGGAAAGAGAAAAGAGAAAGGGAAGGGAAGGCAAGACCCAATGACTGATTTTTACCTCTAAGGCTGACACTGGTGGAGGGCTTCACAAACTTGTGCTAGACGCAATGCTCCTGTACATATTCTTATAAAGTATGGAAAAGGGCATGGGTAGTGAAGTGTTCAAATGTGCTTATTAAGTTACTCAGTGCAATAAAGAGGAGGGCTGACTCTAGAAAACTGCACAAGGCCGAGCCATAAGACAATGGAATTGGTGTAGTTAAGTTCAAAATCACTAACACAGGAGAAGTCCCTATTTCATGCTTACCGTAATGGATTGAGATGACTATAAGTACCTAGGCTGAGATGTTTGGGTTATTTTAGATAACTCCATGGAAATAACTTATCTGAAGTGATATGAAACAAACAAACAAAAAAAAGAGTAAATTAAATGCTAGAAATTATAAAAAAAAAAGAACAGATAACAGCAAATGCCTTTCCCTCAAAACACAAACAGACAGAAACCAGTAGGCCAAACCCCTGAGAACTGTACCACTTAAGTCTCTCTTGTGCCTGCATGTTGAATATTGTGTGCAGTCCTGGTCCTGATATCTTAACGGATATACTAGAATGGGAAAAAGTTCAGAGAAGACAGCAAAGATGACTGAAGATTTCGAACGTCTCCCACACTGGGAAGACTAAGTAAACAAACTAAAAACAATCAAAAAAAAGTTTTTTCACATAACATATAATTAAACTGTGGGCCTCTGCTGCAGAATATTGAGTATGGTGAAAGTTTACAGTGGTGCAAGAAAGGAACTAGAGAGATTAATGAAAGAAATATCCAAAGACAACTTATTTGTCTCACAATGTTCCTGAGCTGCAAATTGTTGGAGTTTGAGAATGAGCTGTTCTTTACACTTTAAACAGGAATTTGTTAGCTATCTTTAGAGACAAGTACGAACAGCATAGATCTTTGGCCTCCTCCACTTTGGCTATTCTTAAATGATTATGAAAATATGTATGGGGAAACTCTGTCAGTGTCATAAGTTTTCTTTTACTGTTTTCTAGCATTTTGTTTTCTCTTACCTTATGATGCTTACCTTGCAGTCTCTCATGGAAAGCTTTTGGGTTAGTTGATTTTTAAAGTAAAGTGGTTAAGTTTAGGCTGGAATCTCAAAAATAGTTATAATGGGAATGTTACATCAGAGAAGACATAAGCGCAAGAATTTTAATATTAAGAAGGAGGTGAAAAATTATAGAACAAAGTATTGATTAAGTATTGTAAGATACCTACCTAATAATTGCAGGATAATTTGATGGTAAAAAAAAATAAATTGGTTGAAGGTTATATTTAATTATGAGACTCCAGATGGGATTGCTGAAGTGTTATTTTTACTCATCACAAACTGTCTAACAAATGACATAGTTTCACTTGGACCACAATAAACTATGCTATCATCAAATCAGTTTTTATTAGCTGCATCAAAATAAGCAGGACTTGTAAACTACTATGTCCAGGGGGGACATGAATAAATGAATGCCTGAAGTCTCTGAAAATAGTTCCACTGCACAGATTGAATGAACCAAAAGAATCACGCACTTTAAAATTGAACTGTAGTAAAAATGAACAAAAAGCAATCACCCCATAATACAGGCTTATTAACTAACAGTTGCTAAAACACATCAGTTAATGGGAATATTTTAAAAGGTCATTAAGAATAAATGTTTAAGACAGTGTTTACTGTTAGAGGAAAGTATCACATATCTGCTTTTTTTTTTTTACAATTAAAAGTGTGTTGAAGTTGAAGCATTTTTTTTTTTTTTGAAGAACCCACATACATTCTAGTAAACAAAATAATCCAGATTCTTCAAAATAACATATTTGGATGCCATCAGCCTATTAAAATGGTAACTCACCACCTATGTACTTTTGTTTGCCCTTTCCTACAGAACCTTTCTTTAAATTTGTTATATATTGTAACGATAATTATAGCAGTCTCATGCAATTGATGGTCACTGCTAGCTTTAATATATATGAAATACTTATGTATATATATACTGCTGCTGAAATTCTTGTGCTTACATGTGTTTATAAATCCATGAGTTATCTCAGCAGATTTAATGGGTAACTGGCCTACTTAAACAGCTGAATGGCAGCAGATCCAGGACTGTATGTATTTATTAAATACTCCTGGTTTATTGATTTGAAGAAAAGTATGTATGGAGTAAATTAAACCCCAGTGAAGCTGATGGAATTGTTTGAACTGACTTCAATAAAGTTTTGATCAGTCTTTCACAGTAGAGATCTAAAATAGCTTTTAGGCAATTACCTTCGATGAAAGCCCCGAAAAATAGACATATTATTTTCTGAATATTTTCAGAAGGCAAATATATAGAACCTAAAATTCTTTATGTAGAATACAAAATTTCTTGTGGAAATATACATTCCACAACAAAAATAACACATATACAAATTTTTTTTTAAAATAGTGTTGCACTTCATGTATTGAGAACACTACAGTTCAGATCTGTCAAACAAGATAGATGAATGAAGCTTATGAAGATCAGCTACCTCTATCTAAGGTGAGTCTGAGAAAAGATCACTGCATGTACACTTACAGAAAGAGAATATTTGATAACAAAGAGCTTCTTCCCCTTTGACAAGAGCAAAAAATTTGGTGCCCCCTGGCTGAAATTAGACATATTGAAACCCAAAAAAAACTCTACATACTTTTGAGGTATATTTACACAGCATTGGAATGTCTCATTCAAAGCAAGTATGAGAAAAATTGTTCTTTACTACCTTCTTAAGGTAAATTTGGTTATTCCTTTCTAAATATATTTAGTTCTAATTTTCAGGAGACACCATCTAGCTTCGCTGTGTGGAGAGAGGACTTTACAATGTCATTTCTGGCTTTGGAATTGGTGGCACTTAGTCCTTGTATTCACCTATTTTCTTCACAGGACTGGGTCAAAATTGTTTGCATTACACTTCCAATGTCACTTCAGGTATGAAACACAGCTCTCCCTCCTTCCTTAGTAGATTTGACTTATTAAGAGACTATTAGCTTTGAAAATGGTCTAGAAGTTGTCTAAGTATTGCCAAACATTTTTTTTCTCCTTCAAGCTTATTTAAAGAATGATCTATTACAGGTGCTATTATTTTGCATTTTTACAAACAGACATTCTTTGAGGACTTTGGTAATGCCATCTAATATAACAGCACACTGAAATTACAAAATATGAAATACAGGTTGTTTATCCTCCCATATAAACAGTGTACAAACTCTTCTTCAAATGGGATAAAATTGAAGTATGTGTTTATTATTGCTCAAGACTCTCCTTTTTCTTCCGGCTGACATGTGGCCATCTTCCAGTTCTCTAAATTTTCAGTGCTGGTGAAACATAGTCACTGAAGGTGACATGTGTCACAATTATACCTTTGAGATCCAACAGATGCTCCAGTAACTGTCTTTCATATCTTTTGAGTTTATTCCTTAGTTCTTCAACTTAATTTTGAAGCAGGCTTATAAATATGCTTAGTTGTCTAATACACACTGCTATCATGGAAGCTGGGTGCCTAAATACTCTCAGAAATCTGGCTTTTTCAATGGAATAGATGATGTATACAAACATAACTCAAATTTCAGCAAGTAATTCCACTCCCTCCAACGCCTATGAAAAAGGAGAAATTATACTTTAGTTCAAAAGAGATATTAATTTATCTGCACAGTAATGACTACATAGTCAGAAGTGGCAAAATGCCACAACTGGACCCAGACTTTTAAAAGAGGCTAGCTTCCATAAAATCAACAACAAATAGGAGAAAAGTGCTTTAGCAGAAAAAGCATTACTCTAGTGCCCAGATAGGACCATTTCCAAATTCAGCTACTCTCTGTTTTGTCCCAGATGTCTAGGAACATGCATATGACCACTGAACAATCCTCCCCTTCCCTGAAAAATAAAATGCGTTAGTGAAAAATTGTATAAATTAGTATCTGTTGGCCTGGTAAAACCTGTTATTAACTAAAACATAACCTCTCAAAACTCACTTTGCTTTGATATCTTAGCAGCAAAATGAAAAACCATGAAATCTTTAGAGTAATGATAAACTGTGGCAGTAAGAAAGAGACATCTGTGAATAAAATGCTCAACTTGTTTATCAACAAGTTCTATATAATCATATATTTTAAGAAAAATGTACTGCAAAAAGACATGCAGGCAGAGCAGGTGAACAGTGAGCACTACTGAAGCTGGATGTTAAGAGCAGAGAAAGGCATATATGAAATATGAAAATTTTGGGGCCTAGAGGCAAGGTCAAATTGTCTATAACGTCTCTAACTGTAAGAAGTTCTCGGCTTGCAGCCTCTGAGCAGTGAAAGGTTCCGTGTCATATTTCTTGCTGGATCCCATATTTCCCGCTTTGTCTGCAAGATAACCTCTGGTTATTGTGGTATGTTGTTTTGAGATGAGCACTGTCAACAATATACACCAGCTGTAAGCATCTGTGCTGTTTGCCTCAATTTGCTATAAACTGCTCTCTTCAGGCTCTTAATTCAAAATCTGCTGTTGGTTCTCTCATATAACATGTAGACTTATCGAAAAAAATGAGTACCCAGCTCAGCAAAACAGAAAGCATCTAATCAACTGCCAGTTTTACAGGTAGAAAAGCAGGTGGGTTTCCTTCATTCATGCATAATTTGGAATTTATTCTGGATTTCAGTGGTTGTTACATTTCACATTACTATTTTGACTCTTGGTGCATTTTAATCACAATGAAGAGTTATTATGTACATAATGCAAATATAAGAAAACCCCTAGAAAACTAGAAATACTTTTGCAAGTTAAATGTAAGAGAATTCTTTAAAACCTGAGATTCTGATCAATGAGGTCAACTACTCGGGACAGAACTTTATCCTGTCCCTTCTCAGTCTAATATTTCCTTTCCAGTTCTCAGTATTTAGTAATTGTTTCAAGTTGCTGTTCTTCCACATAAAGAGCTGATAAAGGTTTGTTGTGGGTTAACACTGGCAGACAGCTCAGCCCCACACAGCTGCTCACTCACTCCCCCACAGGGGGATGGGGGAGAGAATCAGGCAGGTAAAAGTGAGAAAACTCCTGGGTTGAGATAAAGACACTTCAATAGGTAAAGAAAAAGCTGTGCGTGGAAGCAAAAAAAAAAACCAAAACAAAACACCACAAAAAAAACAAACAAACAAAAAAAACAACTAAAGAAAAACTCATTGACTACTTCCCACCAGCAGGGAGATGTTTAGCCATTTCCAGGAAAGCAGGGCTTCATCACATGTGATAGTTGCTTGGGAAGACAAACATCATAACTCTGAATATCCCCTCTTCCTCTTTCTTTCCCTGAGCTTTCATTGCTGAGCATGACATCATATGGTATGGGATATCCCTTTGGTCAGTTGGGGTCAGCTGTCCCAACTGTGTCCTCTCCCAGATTCTTGTGCACCCCCAGCCTACTTGCTGGAGCGGCAGTTTGAGAAACAGAAAAGGACTTGCTTGATACTGTATAAGGACTCGTCAGTAACATTTAAAATATCAGTGTGTTATCAACACTGTTTTGGTCATAAATCCAAAACATAGACCTGTAGAAGCTGCTTTGAAGAAAATTAACTCTATCCTAGCCAAAGCCCATATAATCTGCACCCCTTATTCTGTAAAATTTATGTCATACTCGGGTCCCACACTATGCAATACATCCTCATTAAACATTTCCTCCCTTCCCATCCTTTGATATATACACAGACATCATTCCCTTAGCCTATGGACCACTCCTGCAAAATGTCCATAAAGTGTCCATAAAATATCCATTGAGTTTATTTAGTCCGTGACTTTGGGCACTATCTGTTATGGTGGTCACTCAGGACAGGAGGCAGAGTGTATTGCACAGTTACTGGGCATCAAAGCCAGCTCAAGTTGGGTCACTGTGCACTTGCACTGCTGCTTGTGATGCTCATCCTCCACTGGTTTGGGTGGTTCCTGATAAAGTACTTCCTATAATATGCAACTCAAATCATGGTTTACGATGGTTTAAAGGTTTATCCATGACACATTTGAATATTTTTATATTCCTTTCTAACAACTGTACTTCCACTGTTGTTCCATAAGGAAATTGATTTGACATTTTAAGGATAACACAAAAAGTTGGAATTCCATTATACACATATATATAGAAACTTCCCCAGTTTTGACTGGGGAGACTTTCAGGTAGTCCATTAGCAACAAAAGCTGATTCTCAGGTAGGGTAAATAGAAGCATCACAGAAATTAATTCAACTTTATTTATCTATATCAGCTGAGAATTTGCCCCACAAAATAAATCAAGTGACAAAAATCAGAAACTTTTGTGGGGTTTTTTCTTGCCTTCCTATCTGCAATATGGATCCCAAACCAATTATCAAGCCTACTAAAAACATGCAAATATAAGAAAAAAATGTGTAACATCTCCATAGCTTTAGCTGAACAGATCTGTGGGAATACACTTTAAACATGATTCTAGAAGTTCACTATCCTAGCAAGAAAGACAAACAACAACATGCCTTAATTGTCTAATAAAACTAGCCAAGCTGCAGCTTTTCAGATCTCAGTAGGAAATGGTCATGCCAAGCTATTTATCAAGCAATCATGTGACCCTAAAACTCATCATATATTTTTTTTTAAATATAATATCTTATGTAATTACAGAAACAATTCTATGCATACCCTAGCCTAATCAGCTGTGTGCTAACCACTACCTGCGGACTACCTGTGTTTGTAAACAAGAAAGTGTAGTGGCCAAGTTCACTAACAAGATTAAGATGCCTGCCAGGCCAAGCTAACACATGAATGGATCCCTGCCAATAAGTAGTAACAATTGGTTTTTTTAAAAACAACAAACCTCTCCCCATCCAAAAAAAAAAAAAACAACAAAACAAAAACCCAAGCAAAAACCCTAAAGAAGGTATGAAAACTTCCTTTTATACAATAGTGTATGATGTGTGATGGGAGGAAAGAAACATAAGTCTTTTATTGTATCTACTTCCCCTGAGTAAAGTTCTTTAAGCAAAAAAGACTACAGTAAACTTCTAATTAATTCAGTGCCCCTCACAGCCCAGTCAGGCACTTAGACACTCTGAGTCTAAAGCATCTTCTTAGCCGTGAACCAGAAAGGGAGGGAATACGTTGTGTTAATTTACCTTAAGCATTAATAGCTTTGTTGGCATGGCAAGATGAGCAATCGCTGATTGAATTTTGACTTGATAAGGATCCAAGTCCTGCTTTGGACTGTAGGACTTGGGTACAGGGGCTGACAGATGGTCATAGATGATTTTTCCTGATTAGGGAAAACTGAAGGAATCTATATGCAGAAATCATGTCTGGAGAGTTGTCCATGGGCCATATGTCTGAATGCTAATGAATACGTACTTTACACTTACACGTATATTCGACAGAGAAGAGTTATTGACACAGTATAACACACAACAGTGGAATAAGGACCATGTGTTTAAAGATTACATTTTTAAAAGATATCCAAACCAGATTTACATGTGTGTTTTGATCACCTGAGCATCCAAAGAGACTACCTTATCACTTGCACAGCTAGGTGGTTAAAATAAACATTGTACTCACTACACACAACAATGCCTTTCTCTTAAGTCATTACCATAATATAAGATCAAATCTAAAGTGATGTGAATAAATTGGACATATTTATGTAAAATATTATCATTTGCCAGCAAAAATAGGATGTTTTTCACTCTGCATGAGGAAGTAAGGTTTCTATAAATCCATTTTGCATCCTCTTTGTCAAAGATAGCTGAAAGAAATAAAACATGCAGTCACCTGGGCATAATTAGAAAGCCTGCTCAGTAAAATGATTTCTAAGATGACTCTATTTGGAGAATATATTCTATAGCTTGCAGTAGGGGGTTCAGAAATTTGACCCCACTTGCAACTATCTTTGCCTCCACAGGCTGAAAGAACCACTGGAGAAGGGAAAAAGTTTCACCTGGGTGCAGCTTTTGCAGGCAGGTCTGCTGCCTGTCCCTGCCCCAGGAGAAAGGTCTAGGCACTTCCTGCAGCCTTAGGTCTGCGCTGCAGCCTCTCCCTTCAGCAGCTCCGTCTGGGTGGAAGCATCGGCCGCCACTGCAGTGGATAGTACAGACCAGCCACCTTCAGCCCTTGCTCTCAGACGAGTGCCCACCGTTCTGCCTTAGGGGTCAGGTAGGGTGCCTGCACTCGCCCTGTGCCGATGGTCACAGAAGGGTGCCCCGTTGCTGGGTTCTATGTACTCCAAGTGCCCCCCCAGACCAGCGAGATGCCTCTCCTCGGGAGAGGCGCCCTTCCTGCACTCCTCCCACACCAACTGCCGCGCCACGCTCCATTTACCCGCTCTGCTGGCAGCGCTCCCCGGGCCGTTTTTTGTAGGTGTGGGGGTGGCCACGGTTGCTCTGGCAAGGCCTAGGCCTCCTCAGCGTCTCCGGCGAGAGCTGCCGGCTCCTGGCGGGTCTCTCCGCTGCCCCGGCGCTCCCCTGCCTCAGGAAAAGCCCCTGTGCGCAGAGACCTGCCGCTTCGCTACGAGCCAGGTGACTCCGGAGCCGTTCCCCTCGGCGACTGACTGCTCGTTGCTGTTACACGGCGTTTAAATCTCCCGCGGTTGCTCTGGCAGCGCCCCCGCTCGTCAGCGACTCCCGCGAGAGCTGCCGGCTCTTGGCGGGTCTCGCCGCTGCCCTGGCGCTTCCTTACCTCAGGAAACCCCCTGTGCGCCGAGATCTGCCGGGCCAGGCCAGGCCGGGCCGGGCCAGCTCAGCTCCCCTCGCCGACTGAGTGCATTCATGCGATCACCTGTGAAGCAAGCCTTCATCACCTCAGACACAGCACCTGACAGAAAGGGAAAGGAAGCTCCAGGTACATGGTATTCAGACACATTGTCAGAGAGAAACCCTGGCATTTATGACTGCTGGTTCGGTTTTGTTTTTTTTTTTCCTCTAATAGCAACAACAAATCTTACAACAAATAAGAAAATCAGGATTATACCTTTATAAAGGAAAACAAACTTGATGATGCACCAACATGTTTTCAAATAAATTAAAAATTAGTATTTTTGTAAAGTGTGTATTGAAAATACATGATCAGAGATACAAGCTTAGCTATGGGACATTCTGGCTTGTAAAAATATAATGGTATAGCTAAAAGGGAGAAATTTTAAACATTTATTTGAGAGGCAAACCAATAGCTTATAGAGGATAGAATCTGAATAAATTAAACAGATTAAGAGAAAGTAGAACTATTTCTCTTTAAAAAAGTAAAATAGAATAACAGATACCTGTGAAAGCCAAGAGTGAATGAATGTAACCCAAAATGTTTTATTCAGAAATGTAAATGTAAAGCATATTTATCTTTTTAAACACTTGTGGTAGGGCCAGTCCACTCAAAGGAAATTTTCAGTCCTCTCAGATATCGAAGTCTAGTAAACAAAGAAGCTAAAATAGAAAAAGGCAGACCATGAAATATAAGTGTGCATAAGTATAGTGATATTTTTGCATAAGACTTTTGCATATGAAGAAATCTCAATTTTAAACTAGACAAAAGAATCTTCTTAGCGTTTTGAACATTACTTGTGAATACCCATACTAAGCTATTGTACTTTTAGATTTAAGATGGTTTGCTTTTTGTAGGGAAAAAAATATAATACAATTAATGTCATACTAAAACATTACATTTTAAATGCATATTTCATTGTTTGTCCTGAATAAATTAATTTAAAAGTAAGTAGAGTACTACCAATAGAAAAAAACCCTGCATTTTTAAAAAATTTAATTTCATTATTAAAGTATACTTAGAATCATAAGAAAGCTTAAGACTAGAAGGACTCTTTGGGTAACTGATTGCAGACTGTTTTTATCACATACTTTCTTGTCATATAAACTTATAAACTTATGAACTTACTATATTACTTCTTAGATCAAAGTAGTTATTCACAGCAGCATTACTTAGGTAGAAACTCATTCTTTTAGGGATTGAATGCTTTCTAATTTCCTTTCAAAGTTGCTCATAGCCACCTTATATCCATATATTAATGAACAAACGTTATATTTAAATGCAAAGTTGCTCTCCCTATGAGCTGTTACTATAGATGCTATAATACTGCTGTAGATGCAATTGTGGGATATAGCTATAAAACTAATTAGTGTATATTGTCACTGCGATTTCTGGAGACATTCTATACAATAATAATGAGAAAAATTGTATCTTTGGAGTTCACTAGGATGTCTGACATATATAAAGAAGGAGATTATTCTCTGCTGCATACCTGTGTATGATATATCCATAAATTTCAGTTTCTTTCTGCCATTATGAATGTACAGAGTATCCATGAATGACTATTTAAGCCTCTTTTAATAAATTTGTGTTTACTGAATTGACACAAAGCAACCAAAGCATATTGGTAATTCTGTTTATGAAGGCTTTAAAATAAATTTGTTTACCATCCTATAACAATTCTGCAGAATTATACTGAGTTCATGTGTATAAACATCTGTAGGAATTTTCAGCTGAAGCTCAACACACGTATAATCTTTCTTTTGCAGTTCTGTTTAGCATGATTATTTCAGAATATATTGAATGCTGAAAGGCTTTTCTATAAGTATTCAAGTAATACATAATATTTTTCAAAAGTCCTATATGATGACTATTATGTTAAAAAATAACTTGTTTTCATATAGAAATTTATGAATTCAAGAGTATATTTTTTATCAGTAGAGTAGATGACAAAAGTTAGCTTCAGTATTTGCACAATTTTTTCCTCCTAAATTCTAGTACTTTACATGTTGTCTCTCCTGAAAATGAAGAAAAGTCAAATAGAAGTGGTTCCATTATTTAATTCAGGATAGGCTTTAGCTGTGTCCTTAGTAGCTAGTTCGGTGCAGATATCATTTCAGTGCTCAGCAGAGGTGAAGAAAACAAATTTGCTATTAATTAGAACTATTAAGGAAGGGCATATAGGAGAAAATAACACCCATATAATCATGTCACTACTTACAAAACAGCTGTCAGCATCTTGAATACCTTCTACAGTTCTCATCTCCCAAAAGATATTCTCCCCAACAACTGGGAAAAGAGAAAGTGGCTGAACGCACAACCAAACAAATGTGGACCATTCAGCCTAAAAAGCAAACAGCTGGGGATGAATAAGAAAGAAGTTATAAAATCATAAATAATGTGGAAGGAATAAAAGGGGAGTGATTGTTCATTATTTCTTCCAATGATGAGCTGTTAGCATGTTAGCTGTTAGCACTGGGAGCAGTGTAGTGTTCAAGGTAATGTTTTCCTCCTCTGCAGTCCTGGGGTCTGCTTGGATCTACTTTTAATATTTTCCTATCACAGTCTGCTTCATTATTGTGGGCTCTCAGCTAAAGTTTGAATGCCACATGGCAGCTTCTCCACAGAACTGGAAAGGGGAAGGTTAGAAGGGAGAAGATCTTTTCTTTTTCATGACAATTACTTGTTAGATGGATTTCTGCACCTCATAGACTTTATACCTGTGGAGTTAATCAACTTGTCTTCATCAACCACAATTCATTTCTGGACAATAATGCAAGAATGCAGCTAGTAGGTAAAATGTTATCTAGGTATGGTAGATTCAATCAGTACAGTTTCTGTGTACTTTGGTTATTTTCCTTTACTCCATTTTTATTTACCCCTGGTTCCATAAGCTGCCCTTATTTTTCCTCAGAAATAACTCTGGACCCAAGAAAGCCTAATCTGATGATCAGCCTAAGTACTTAGGAGAACACAAAGTTCTGTATTCCCTCCTACTTTGCTGTATTTAAACATATGCCACATAAAATGCAGATCTCATTATCCAATTGGTCACATTCCTCCAGTGGGTCTCTTTTATTCTACTACTTTGCACTGCAAGTTTCTTTCATGCGATATCACTTGTCACTGAGACCAGAAAAACAGTGCACAAGGTATTTCCCCTGGCGATTGGTGTCTCAACAGTTTGGATTGATTGGCTAGCGTTTGGTGCATTATATACCTGTGGTGGGTTACATTCTCTTGGAGTAGTATCTGGATAGATCAGTAGACTCACAAATGTGGAGAAGCAGAATCAGATCCAAACTTCAGAGGTCAAAGAAACAAGGGGATTTTCATAAGGACCCAGAAGAAACTTCACAGTATTCATTTTAATCCAGAAAACCATTGAAAGCTTTTGAGCAAGTAAGAAGATAATAGACTACAGCCCTGCAAGTACCCTGTAGGAAGAAAGTAATGTTTTAATGTTTTATTGCATGATATAGAACCTGTGCTGGCAGATCTAAGTCTTCTCTGTTTTAAAACAGCCTTATTTTAGTTTCTGTTCTCATGGAGAACAAAAAAGATTTTACTGTGTCTACCTGAAAGAAGAGGGGGCAAACCAATCAGTCAAAAGCTGTAGCTAGCTCAGCGTCCTGCCATAGCCATGTTAAATAGATTGGTAAGGAAATATTCAGACTCTAAGGGAATTGAGAAAATTATGGAAGCTTATCATGTTCCTGTGAGTCAATACTCACTATCTAAAGTTGTGCAACCTAAGAAAATGGAAGACTTCTAATTGGTAAGTTCATATTAAGCTTACATGGTCAGGCTAGCTTGGGTATTTTTCAGCCAAATGATCTCTGCACTATACTGGTTTATTGTGGTGTAAGGTTATCAATAGATGTATTTTCAATGACTGGTCAGAGAGACATCTGAGTAAAGATAAGATAACCTTACTGATGAGCTCAAAGAATAGCTATTCCAGGTGCAGGGGAAATAATAAAATAACCCTGCTATGTCTGTGTTTCTGGAACAGTTGTTTTCAGAGTAGTGAATCAGGAGATAAAGTCACCATATTCATTAAACTATATACTTTTCTGAACATTCTTTTTTATAAATAAACTTGTTTCAAGCTCTATACCAGTTAAAAAATCTGGAGGTGTAGCTGGGGATTCTGTTATCTCTTCACAGCACAATGAAATAAAAGTTAAACAATAAGCAATAGGAGTTGTCATCCACCTCTCAGCAGAGATCTGGATAAATACACAAACAAATGATTACAGGGAGCGTAATCATTTGCCGTTTTTCAAGCTGCATTGCACTGAATAATGCATAGTGAAGAGGAAAAGAAATTATTCCCCTTTGTGATCCCCATAGTCGGCAGATATTTTTTTGATCTAGTACCAGTCAGACAAAAAGGGTGTTTGATCTTACATGGGCGTGCACCCAAAGGCCTTTAATCTGTCATAGTCATTAAGGCCAATGGCATTTTCACTGACCTGCTAGAATCCTTTAACTCTTTCTACGCAACGTTTTGACATATCCTTTTTTCCAGTTAAATCTGATGATCACCTGGTTGAGTGAATATTCTCAGGAGCAAAGGGAAAAAGTGTTCTCCATTGTCTTTTAAATTACAGATCATGATGATGGCCACGTGACACTTAATTAGCAAAACACTGGGTGGAATGCATTTTATAATTTGGCTTCCACCTGACCTTTTTATTACAAGAGCCAGTGATGTGTAGGTTAGTATGGCACTAAATATATCAGGAAAGCTAGGAAGAGACTAAGTATTGCATTTTATACTTGTAAGGCTTTACAAAAATGAATACATGACAGAAAAATAATTTTATACTTCTAACTCTCCTGAATGTTTTAATGGCAGGCATGTTCATTTAGCAGTCAGAGAATTATTTTTTCTTGCAGCATGTGTACAAAGCTAGAAAGAAATTCTGAATCATTTAGGATGTTTATATTGACAGGAAATCTTTAGAACAGGAAAATTAGGCATTGTTATTGTTTGTTAAATGGACAAAATTCACTAAAACTAAACACTGAGGAAGAGTTATTTACGTATCTTTATTGTACAAGCTCTGAGGCTTCCAGGAAGAAACACTTAGGCACGTTCTATCTCCTTGTAGGTTTATGTGAAAACCTCTCTACAGTGTAAACAAAGTAGGCACAGAATGACTTATTTTGACCACTATCCTCAGCAACTTCCATGCTGCACAGACAAAGCTTTTGAAAGGTTCAGTGTTAGTTATTATGGAGACAGATGGGATTCACAGGCAGCCTGCACTCCAGATAACCTTACAATAATAGCACTGAGTCATGAAGTTACTGAGTTTGTACAGCCATTGAACTGGACATACAGCTGTCACCGAGCATTGTTCTGAGCTAAACTATACAGAAATTTAAGCCATTTTTATTCACAAGGCTAGGTATAACTTCCTGATGGTTTTGGAGATGGCAGTTCTCCATCTTGTAGGTTTTGTACCAGAATGCTGTACTAGAACAGAGATGTACAAATAAACCATTGCCTTCCACAACTACATAGAAAAATGGGAAATGAGATATTTATAAACTTTTATAGTTTTTCTTCTCCTTACATTTGCATTACCATTGCAGGTATGTAGAGACAGACACTACAAGGGGAATAAAGGTCCTCTCTCCCCAGTTGCTGTCTTCACAGCTACAGATGACCTTCCTATTTCTTTGGTTAGTAATTTCACATCAGCTTGCCCCACATTGTCTTGTCAAGGTCATAACTGAAACTGAAAAAATAAGATCCCCAAAGCCAGATTATAAATCTAGGCAGAAGAGTGTCTGTTTTATTGAAGGCCAGTATCTATGTAAGCTCTATCGTATCCTCATGTCTGCCAAGTTCAACAGGATGAGAGCCAGACGGTAGATGCTAATGAGTGACAGACCTCCACACAGAAGACAAGAAAGTTTATTGAGAAAAGTAAGGACAGCATAAAAGTTTTAAATATGAGAAGAAAAAACTAAGATGTTTTCAGATATTAGTGTATGAGGTACTGAATTTCTATATTATGCTATGTGCTCAGGAGAGAGGAAAGATCATGGCTCGGGGAAGCAACAACTTTTAGCCGACCATTTGTTGGTGCTGCATAGAAATCTTTTCTTCTCTAATGGATCCTTCTTTCTTCATGATGTCTTTGCACAAGTGCAAGTGTCTACAAGGTGCAATGCAGGAGAAGGTGAAACTTGGTAGTACAAGCATTTTTATCTCCAGTTCTCCAGTTAATGATGATTTAGGGAAAGCTCTGATAAAGCTCTTTACTCACCAGTTCCTCATTAAGGACTGTATCATGGCATTCTATCTCAAATTAAGGGTCTGCTTCATGCTGAGTACTACTAAGGCTGTCAGATTTTAAATCTGAAAATAAATTTTGTCATGGTACAGCTAACCATTATTCCTGAAGCATCTGCTCCCCTGGTAGCCTTAGGCATTTGACACAACAGAATCACAAACAGCGAGCAAATTGAAAAAAAACAACCAAAGGAAAAAAAAAAAAACAAGCAAACAAATAATAAAAAAAAAAAAGTAGGCAAAGCCAGGCTTGGGCATATAGCTGCTTGCTTGTTAACCAGTAGAAAAGCCAATCTTATCACACCACAATGACAAGGCAGAAGGCAAAAGGGATTTTGTTGTCCCAGTTATATTGAAATTAGACTATCAATTCTGGTGATGGAAGGTCTATTTAGCCTTCTCTGTTTAAGTGTCTGTCAAGCGTAGTATGAAACACATATATGCACAGCTAGATGACCCTGCTGGAGCTTCCAAACATCTTCTCAGCATGATGTGCAAATGCTGCTACGCTCTGTTAATCTAAATCTGTGTAAAGTATGAGAAAAGTAATGTTCCATATACTTCAGTAATAGACATATGATCTGAATCTTGCATTCAAGCCATTGTATGAAATATTTAAATATTATCTTGGGCTTTTACCAAGTCATAGGAAAGATGATGAAGAACAAGAGAGATCTGTATGGGGTTTTGTATATCCACTTAATCTGGAAATGGAAAAGAGCAGTCTGACAGCTATTCTTTGCAAAATTACCAGTGTTCTAGATTCCTTAGATTAGTTAGCAAACTGTTCTCTGAATTGAGTCTTTCACTTAATCAGTATGCAGAAACAACATAGCACATTGGTGTGTCTACCCCAGGAGTGACTTGTAGCTGCTATTGCATTATAAATCATTAATAAGCACTAAATTCACAATAACCCTTGCATTAAACTCACTGAATAGATTATAGTACATTTAATGGCCCATGCCCACACTTTTTTTTTAGATTAATGATGCTTCTAGTTGGAGATTTTTTATTTCCACAGTTTTCTTTGTAAGTGGATTGTGTTGCTTTTCACCTTGTTGTGTGTTCATGGCTTTGGGTAGTAGCTTTTTGTAGATGGTTTTCTTTTTAAAGGATAAAAGCTCACCCTCCCTATCATTATTTTCCTTTTATTTCTCTTGAAAAAATGCTTTCAAACACTCTCCTGTCCTTCTCTGAACATAAAGACAACAAAGAACAAGATGAAAATACAGCAACTCCCCCCAATACTAGCCTTCCTTTCCTTCGGGAGTTGAACTATCATTAAAAGGAATTTGTTTTTCTTTCTCTTTAAGCCTTCCTTATTAAGCGAGACTTCTCAGATCACACAGCTACAAGTCAGTTGCAGAATATATGTTGCAGTAAGTAGAATTAACCTCTTGACCTTCAGCTCTCCTTTCCTGTGATGTGCGCAGATATTTCTCTAACCATGAAGCAGTTTTTGCAGACAAAGGATGGCTTTTTGCCATTATTTCTCACTAAACATCTAGCTAGAAACCTACAGAGTTCAAGTTAAAACATTTTAAATTAAATTTACATTAAATATTTCTCAGCTGAATGAGAAAGAAAGCAGTAAAAACTGAGTAATCAGAATTACATATTTTTCAGGATAAATTTCTGGCCAATTTAGGGAACAGTTACTTTTCTTGAATAATTAAGAACCTATGTATAAAATGTTAGAAATACTAGGTGCTCTGTGACCACAGGACTAAATAATAAAAAATCAGGGTCAGTGAAACTGTGATGACTTGATGTCCTGGTTTCGTGGGGATAAAATTTATAGAATCACTTTTCTGTTACATTTTGTTTCAGTTTGTGGCCAGCTGTGGTATGATGATCAAGGCCATTAGCAGTTAAAGCCAGGGCAGCTGACCCAGGCTGGCCCACAGGTGTATTCTGTAACATTAACGTCACATTCACTATAAGTGGGAAAGCTTGGTGATAGAGGGGGAGGGAGGTTATTTGCTTTTCTCTCCCTCCTTAGTGATTGCTATTGCTGGAGTGACTTTGCCATTGCTCTGTGGGCTAAGTATAATTTTGTGTCTTTTGCATTAACATTGATATTGGTTTCCTTATTTTATTAAATCTGTTTAAATTTTAACAACTGGTTATTGTTTAGCTCTTGGTGCAGGCTAAACAAAGTCATAAAACTGTACTCATGTTACTGGAACTGCAATGTATTATTGTAACCATTATATGGATCTAGGTAGAGCAGCCAACACTTACCCACCTGATTTACTTTACTCTGAAAAAGAGAACGATCCATAAACCAGGAGGTTCTCATTCTTTTAAAATACTCCAGGTATGCATTCTTTTCCATATATGACACAAAGGAATTATGTAGCTTTCCCTGTAAGTTCTGGTGTCCTTTCTCTGGAGTGGAGAAACAAAATTACTTCACTTATTATTTGACTGTTTGACTCCTATATAACATTTTGAAGATCTGTATTTGTGAAGTTCACGTAGAGGTATTTATATCAGTAAAGGCTATAGATTTCTGTTGTGGTTTGACCCCAGATGGCAACTAAGCACCCTACAGCTGCTCACTCACTCCCCCCTGCCCTGCGCCACCCACCCCCCAGCAGGATGGGGGAAGAGAATTGGAAAGGTAAAAGTGAGAAAACTCATGGGTTGAGATAAAATCAGTTTAACGAATGAAATAAAATAAAATAATAGCAAACAGAAATAGTCTTCAATGTCTTTATTATTTTTACTAGCACAGGACTTTTCAAGAGAAGATTTAGTTCCAAAATTTAAAGTTATATGACTGACTGTAGAAAAGGAAGATCTTTGACTTTGGGGTTTACTAGGAGGTGATAGAGGCCTTTGGAGGTAGAGAGTATTGGAACTGTTTGAAATTGTTTAAGCAACCTAAATTGGATAAATCTTACAGGGAATTTTATGTGTGTTACCCTTCATTTAACTATCTCAGCTGAAAGTATATGAAGAGATTTATTCAAAGCATAGCTTTCAGTTTGTTCATCAGAAACATTTTCTTTCTTTTTTTTTCTTTAATATATATTATTTGATTTACTTAGAGTAGCAATAAGCATTATTGTGTGAAATACTCCTGCCTTTGATGTGTTTTGCCAAGGCAGATGGACATACCAGCCTCTGGAGGATGTATGTTTTACATTTTACAGTAACACTTTTTCTACTTGTAAGCATAACTATACAAACAAAACCCCTTAGACTGTGCTGTTACAACAGGACACAATTTGTACTTCTGTAAAACTATCATGCATTAATTTAGTTCCTGTCTGTATAATTACAAACTTTTCTAAAATGGCATTTTTTGTGCCTCTGCTAAGAAGATACATATACTTTAAAGCAACCAAATTTTCTAGTGCAGGCAAATCCTGGAAGGACCTTTAGACTTTTTGTTATATGACACACTTGTACTTTGTAAGGCCTTAAATACTGTACAAAAAGAATAAAATATTCTCCTTGTAAAATGGTTGTAAATAGTGGAATGGCCTCCTAATCCTGTTAAGAGATCTTAACAATTTACCATGTTAACTCTGTTGTGTTGTCTCTTCACGTACATTGTCTTAGCTCATGAGAATGAGAAGTAATCTAACTTCAGTCTCTAATGAAGTTAGTCTCACAATTACAGGCCCTGGTTGTCATGGGGGATTTCAACTACCCTGATATTTGCTGGGAGGCCTACTCAGCCAGCCATCCTCAGTCCAGGAGGTTCCTCCAGTGCATTGATGATAACTTTCTGATGCAAATGGTGGATGAGCCAACTAGGAAAGGAGCGCTGCTGGATCTTATCCTCACTAACAAGGAGGGTCTGGTTGAAGCAGTGAAGGTTGAGGGCAGCCTTGGTTGTAGTGACCATGAGATGGTAGAGTTCAGGATCTCATGCGGCAGGAACAGAATAGCTAGCAGAATCACAACCCTGGACTTCAGGAGGGCCAACTTTGGCCTTTTCAAGCAATTGCTAGGGGAAATCCCATGGGACAGGGTACTAGAAGGTAAGGGGGCCCAAGATAGTTGGTTAGCATTCAAGGACTGCTTCTTCCGAGCTCAAGATCAGAGCATCCCAGCAGGTAGGAAGTGAAGGAAGGGTACCAGGAGACCTGCATGGTTAAATAGGGAACTGCTGGGCAAACTCAAGTGGAAGAAGAGGGTGTACAGATCATGGAAGGAGGGGCTGGCCACTTGGGAGGAATAGAAGTCTGTTGTCAGAGGATGTAGGGAGGCAACTAGGAAAGCTAAGGCCTCCTTGGAATTAAACCTTGCAAGAGAGGTCAAGGACAACAGAAAGGGCTTCTTCAAATACATTGCAGGTAAAGCCAACACTAGAGGCAATGTAGGCCCACTGATGAATGAGGTGGGTGCCCTGGAGACAGAGGATAAAAAGAAGGCGGAGTTACTGAATGCCTTCTTTGCCTCTGTCTATACTGCTGGAGGCTGTCCTGAGGAGCCCCGGACCCCTGAGGCCTCAGAAGAAGTCAGGATAGAGGAGGAATCTGTCTTGGTAGATGAGGGCTGGGTCAGGGACCAATTAAGCAATCTGGACATCCATAAATCCATGGGCCCTGATGGGATGCACCCGCGGGTGCTGAGGGAGCTGGCGGAAGTCATTACTAGGCCACTCTCCATTATCTTTGCTAAGTCGTGGGCAACGGGAGAGGTGCCTGAGGACTGGAGGAAAGCGAATGTCACTCCAGTCTTCAAAAAGGTCAAGAAGGAGGACCCGAGTAACTATAGACCGGTCAGCCTCACCTCCATCCCCGGAAAGGTGATGGAACAACTTGTCCTTGGTGCTGTCTCTAGGCACATCAAGGATAGGAGGACCATTAGGGGCAGTCAACATGGCTTCACCAAGGGGAAGTCATGCTTAACCAACTTGATAGCCTTTTATGAGGGCGTAACCCGGTGGATAGATGATGGTAAAGCTGTGGATGTGGTCTATCTTGATTTCAGTAAAGCGTTTGACACGGTCTCCCACAGCATCCTCGCAGCTAAACTGGGGAAGTGTGGTCTGGATGATCGGGTAGTGAGGTGGATTGTGAACTGGCTGAAGGAAAGAAGCCAGAGAGTGGTGGTCAATGGGACAGAGTCCAGTTGGAGGCCTGTATCTAGTGGAGTCCCTCAAGGGCCGGTATTGGGACCGGTACTATTCAATATATTCATTAATGACTTGGATGAGGGAATAGAGTGCAGTGTCAGCAAGTTCGCTGATGGCACAAAACTGGGAGGAGTGGCTGACACACCAGAAGGCTGTGCTGCCATTCAGAGAGACCTAGACAGGCTGGAGAGTTGGGCGGGGAGAAATTTAATGAAATATAATAAGGGCAAGTGTAGAGTCCTGCATCTGGGCAAGAGCAACCCCATGTATGAGTACAAGTTGGGGGCAGACCTGTTGGAGAGCAGCGTAGGGGAAAGGGACCTGGGGGTCCTAGTGGACAGCAGGATGACCATGAGCCAGCAGTGTGCCCTTGTGGCCAAGAAGGCCAATGGCATCCTGGGGTGTATTAGAAGGCGTGTGGTTAGCAGGTCAAGAGAGGTTCTCCTCCCCCTCTACTCTGCCCTGGTGAGGCCTCATCTGGAGTATTGTGTCCAGTTCTGGGCCCCTCAGTTCAAGAAGGACAGGGAACTGCTCGAGAGAGTCCAGCGCAGAGCCACGAAGATGATGAAGGGAGTGGAACATCTCCCTTCTGAGGAGAGACTGAGGGAGCTGGGTCTCCTTAGCTTGGAGAAGAGGAGACTGAGGGGTGACCTCATTAATGTTTATAAATATGGAAAGGGCAAGTGTCATGAGGATGGAGCCAGGCTCTTCTCAGTGACATCCCTTGACAGGACAAGGGGCAATGGGTGCAAGCTGGAACACAGGAGGTTCCACATAAATATGAGGAAAAACTTCTTTACGGTGAGGGTAACCGAACACTGGAACAGGCTGCCCAGAGAGGTTGTGGAGTCTCCTTCTCTGGAGACATTCAAAACCCACCTGGACGTGTTCCTGTGTGATATGGTCTAGGTAATCCTGCTCCGTCAGGGGGATTGGACTAGATGATCTTTCGAGGTCCCTTCCAATCCCTAACATTCTGTGATTCTGTGATTCTGTGAATGAATGACCTGAACTGGATTACTGCTGTTGTCATGTTCTGTAGCAACGTTTCCAAATAATTTCTATTATTCTTAGTGATGTACGGTAATTTGGTAAGCTTCTGCAGCTTGATGGTGAAAAGGATATTTTAATTTTTTTTTTAGAGTGGTGTCCCCATAGGTCACGGGATGCTTTTTACATCTGGTTAGTATATTTGAAATTTCTTAACACCCTATCAAGATAGGGATGAATAGACTTGACCGATCAAATGTTTTACAATGTAATTAAAAAAAAGTAAAGAGGTATTTTCCTCAGGTGAAACTAGCTGGTTTATGCCATTCATGCAACAATTGCAAGACAACGCATTACCTGCAAGTTACAGGCATTGTATTGCTCGGTAAAAATATTACTGAAAAATGTTGCAGTATTTTAAATAGCCTCACTTTGTTTCTCTCAGGGGAAACTGGTGAGTGTTTCTTTTGCTAAGACCAGTGAAAGCACAGAGGAAATTAAGCTTGCCTGGGGACATGGTCTCATGAACACAAAGGAGCATGTGTGCGGGTGTATATATATATTCTATAAGAAATTGTGCCACTTGGTGTTCTCTTGGTACCTTGAGAGATGTGAGGCTGAATGAGAGATTTGAAGGCGAAGAAGCAATTCTTATTACAAATTCTGTTAAGATTCTTACTTTCACATAAAGGCAAGAACAGAAGAAAGCACAAAGTCTTATACTGGAACAGATATTCTCAGGAGGTTGAAAGAGACAATCAACTGGATTGGTAAGATTGAATAACTTACTTGGAGAACTAATAGTATGTTTTTCCTAAATGACAAACAATGAGAGCTCTTTGAACTTAAAACTAAAATGATAGTGAGTCTTTGATAAGAAAAAAACCACACTAACTTTAAATGTGTGTCAGTCATTATAGTAAGTAGTTTGTGAGGAAAAAGAGATCTGTATTTCCCTCAGTGAGACTGCTTGTTTACTAACACTAATGGCAAAATGCAGTCTCCACTACAATTGACCAAAGTTCCAATGATTGTAATTTTTCAGCCTGAAACAGTTAGGGGTCAGTAACTCATTTGTTTTCTCTAAAGGGGGAAAAAATGTAGTTGTATCATTAATACAACATGTACATCCCCAGTTCTAAATTGGTTATTGATGTCCTTTTTTTCTGAGCTCTCAGAATATTCTCATGGGGTTTTACTCTATGCTTCTCTTTCAGTTATTTTCTGCACTGCTCAGTGCTTTAGATTCCCTCTGGCCTGCTGGCTCCCGTGTGACACACTCTGCTTTGAAACTTGAGATGGAGAATCCACCTTTTCCAGTCCTTTCCTAAAGAAAAGCTGAAGCATTTGAAAGCATGAAGTCATTGGACCTAGGTCCCACCTCCAGCTTCTAGTAATTTGAAGCCAAATAGATTAAACAAGTTGTTCACATATGACAAATTCAGTGTCAGACCTGCTGTTAATGTACAGAATGACTCTATGATGTGGAATGCTTATGGACATAACAGATGTAAAGTATGACAACAAGGTCCTTGGCACCTTTGAGATGCCTTAAGCTGGAGGTATTACCTCTCCTTTCCCATATGTCTGTTTCTGTTTAAGAACCATAGGGATAGAGAAAACTTTCCTGAGACATTATGTGCTCAAGAATAAGCTGTCCTGTGGCAGCAGTCTTTCATATTGACCTACTATCATCGCAGTGTTTTTGCTTGTATTTTATGTAGCATTTACAAGTTCTTATCATATCACCTTTTTATTTTACTTAACTTATTTTTTAATGGTATTAGGTGTACATTTGGGTAATCTGGATTTTAATCTTTTGTCAAACACTTCAGCAGACAACAATCCCAATTTCAAAGGGTGCTTTCCCATCTGTTTCACTGCCAGAGATCTGAATTAGACTTCCCATTATTTTTTAACTTTCTTTTAATTAAAGTTATTTGCAACATGTTTTGTGAGTTGTAGATAACAGAAGTCTAAATAACATGTTATCAATTATTTTTTGAAAAAATAAAAAGCAAAGATTTCTCCTTCTGATACTTGTCTGATTTCTTTGAAATTTTATTTTCTCTCCAATTTCTGTATGTAAACTTGATTTTATTTCCTTTTATCTTCATTCTTCTATAAAGCTTATTTTTTTCCAGAATGTTTTTTTGCCTCTCATATATACTTACCATGGGAACAGTTTCATCACTAAATGGTCTAAGAATTTCTAAGCATTATATGTCAATGTGCAACATGACTGTATTTTCTTCATAACATCATTAAGTTTTAGATATCACTCTGACCTGGTGTGTCAGCATCCAGGTTTTGGGTAATAGGCTTTTATTTGTTCTAAAGGCTATGATGACTCCAGAAACTGTAAGATACTTGCAAGATGAAGTTGTGATAATGTTGTATTTGTAAGTTTAGTGCTGTTGAGGTAACGTAAAGGTAATATTGAACAAGCAAAATCATGTATTGTAATTATATTACAGGATAAATGGCCACAGCTTGCACTGAATGATTGAGACATCATAGAGCATGAATGATTTTGGATGGTGAAAAAGGTACGCCTGTGTTTTCTGTTCAGAACTTGTTTTCACAGGATACATTTAACATCTGCAATTCATCTTCCTGCCAAGACAAGAAAATTAGAAATATGATAGCAAATAAGTACACATTTTGATTTGTGAAAATGTTTTTGCGATTTTTATCAAGAAAGAGTGCTAAGTGTGTATCTTCTTTGTTTCTCATGTACCAAGTATACAATATTTTTAGTGTAAAGATAATAATCTCTTCAGTCTGCTTAAAAAGACAGGCTTTGTAAAGGAGTAATATTTAGCTGACCCATCTTTAGTAGTTATAGCTGTTCTTGTTGTTTGCTATAAGCTGACAAATTCTATTTGCTTCTTTTAAGTTCAAATCAGAGTTTCAAAATAATGAGTGCCTAACTTTGAAATTACAGCTTGTCTCACTGTCTCATGTTATTAAAAATGTTTCCAAAATTACTATCTTATTTTGAATTCTTACATGAAAACTTTCTTCCCAGACCTTCACTTATGCTAAAAGAGCAGTATTCCTCAAAATCTAGTAACACAGTATGATAACTGACTTGTTTTTACTAAACTAACTCCAGGCTACTACAGCTAATGCCTCTTCATGCATGTTATGTAGGTTCACATTCTGACAAAAAAAAGAAATACTTTTTGCTTCTCTTCCTCTGCAATCATCTCACATATCCTCATGAAGAGACAAAATGGCTGTTTTAATGTGCTTTAGTCATACTCTTATGCATGCAGATGTTGTTTCATTGGATTCCTCAGTTGGAGTTTATAGCATTCGTCACTTTTTCTTCCGTATTTCCATCTACCCTTATTCTAACTTCACTTCTGGTATTATGCAGTATTTTGACTAAATGAAAAAGGAGAAAGATAAGTCGGGGGTATGCTATTCTGAATGTTTAGTATAACGGAATGTAAAGTAGCAAATATTAAAGAAAAGCATTCACGAGGAAAGGCATAGAACCAAAAAAAAAGAGGTATCTCTATTTCTCTGTCTTGTTCCATATGTTTTAATTAAGAAGGAAAATTAACTGGTTCTAAGCAGAATGTACTGTGCCCAAACCTCTGAAAGACTTTAAAACCTGTCCTTTTGAATCACACAATATGACAGGAGAGTATGCCAGCAAGATGATCTGTGTCATTTCAGCTAGGCTGCCTTCCTGGTTTAGGTAAGTTAATTCAAGTATAGCTGTGTTGCACTGCACTGGGTAGTATATCCATAGTCTATACAAGTGAGATTAGGTATTCTTGTATACCAAATCTATTATCTTGAGGTAAAATCAAGAACAATAACAAAAGAATAGACAAGAATAGAAACACAGATAGAAGAAATTCTAGCTTAACTGAATGAAGTGAGAAATACACATTGAATTCAACTTTCCTGCTATTTTGCTAGCAGCAATGGTATTGGAACTCAAACACAGGTCTGCAAGTTATGTACTTTCTATATGTCATTCCATACCCAGCCTTTAAAAACATATATTATCTTGCATAGTTTATCCTCCCTCAGAAAATATTCTTTACTAAGCATTGGAGCCTGCAAAATAATTATTTCTTCTCAATTTCTTAAACCTGTAGTATTCTTTTTTAAGTTAGTCATTGTGCAAATCTTATCAGTATCAAAGTTTTTCTATCTGTCATGATGTCTGGCATTTTATTTTTGTTTCAGTTATGTGATTCGAACAAGAGTCTTGAAAGAATGTTTTAGGTTTGAAGCTGTCATTTTGCAATCAGGTCTATATAACTTCAAATCTCGTGTCAAGGTGGCTAGAAGGAGTAATCCAAACATATTATGGGTTTGTATGGGTTTAAAGGGTTTAAAATGAAAGCTGAAATAATATTTACCTTCCTGTGTAGAGGACACAGGTTATATAGATTTTAGTGTATGCAGCTTATACATTCTTATCAGAAATACTTTTTTCATCCCTGTAGATAAATTAATAATTATATGACTTTTATGACAGTATGACTGTTCAGTAGATATTTATGCCATACCACCTGCATACCTAATTAGAATAAAGGAAGAAATAAGTGTGCAAAGAAAACAAGGAAGAAAAGAATGAAAATGCATGGATTACCTTTTGACACAAGGGCACTTTCTGTTTGGATAAAATGCAAATTAATTGTAGACAGCAGAAACACTACAAAAGGTCTTATCTTCTTTTATATTTTACATTTTCAATGTACAAAAATGAAGCAAAAATATACTAAGGAAGTACAGCACTTTCAATTTCAGTCTACAAAAACATTGTAAAAGAATTAACTTCTAGTTCCTTTTTCCTGCTTTCTTCATATTTTCCTGGATGTTCAGGAAAATTATTTCAAATATACCATTCTTTCTATCCACATTCCATAAGAAGAAATGCAACTTGTGCAACTCTGACACAACCACAGCCTGATAAAAGTTCATGTAACACAAATTTTAAGTCTATTTTACCATTTCTATTTTATTTGTTTCATATAAATTAACATGCTTTTAAAATCAAATGCAAGGTGAACTTGCAAATGTCTAAAAGCCCTTGCCAAGTCTAAACAAAAGTATCAGCACTCCATAAGAGCTGTTCACCTTTCAGAATCAGTTCACAGGACTGGGTCCTAAGGATAATAAAATAATGGACAGACACTAAAAGAAAAGAAAGAAGAGAAAAGCTAAGCATTCCTGGAGGTGCATTATGATAATTCATAAAATAATTGTTTGTATAAAGGACATGCTTTATTATCATATTATTAAACTAACACACTGTTTATGTGAATATATGTTAGTATGTATAATAGCATATTAAAATTGCAACTGGATAGATAGCTGTGATGAAATGAGTATTGCTTCAGTGGTGCGTGTCAACTTACAGAATGCTAATGCCAGCTGAAGTAACATTTTTTTGGTTCAATGATTTAGGCTATCAACATCCTGGAAGCCATCTCGATATGAATGCTTTTGTCTGTTTCAGGCTTTAAAATATCATGGATTAAGGAAATATTTACATATATGCTAAGTATTGGTTATAAGAAATCCTGCGTAATTTTTTTTTGCATTTTGTTTTCTATATCCTTTATCACAGAAAGAATCCTAACATTTCAAATGTGTAATTCTAACGTAAATTATTGCAAGAATTGAAAGTATAATGTAGAGAACTGAGGTTTTTAGGTGTTTTGTTTGTTTGATTTGGTTTGTGGTGGGTTTCGGAGATTTTTAGTTGTGGTGGGGTTTTTTTTGTTGTTTTTGTGGGTTTTTTCCTGTTTTTTTTTTTTGTGGTTTTTTTAACATGTATACTAAAATGCTCCTCATTTTGATGTTCTGTTTTGCTTTTTTGAGGGGGTACAGGTACCTTCTACCCATCACTTGTAACAAGGTCTTGAAGAATATCTGCAGAAAAATAAGGCATGATTACTTATAAGCTATGCTGCAGGGAGACCAAACAGATTTTATTCAGAATCCATGTGCCTGTGCTAGTGGATCTCTTATTAGCTCAGGTGTAGTTCTGTACTGTTCGGACTATATTGTACCTGAACAGCTTAAATCCTCAACAGAGAAGCTAGGATTTCATGCATCTGTTTTGCAGATATGACATTGATTTCAGTTGTTTGTGTAATGGCTTTAAATTAAGCCTGTGAGCTCCTCATATATTTAGAAAATTGAGCACCAAGAGTCAGCAAAGTGACCAAAGAAGAAACACCAAAGCAAGGAACAGATGAATAATCCACTCTTTCAAAAAGATAGGAATTCTGATGTCTTTTCCAGGCAATATTTAATTATTGTAATTCAACATTATTCCCCCTGCCCCAATAAAAGGCATGCAAGCCTATTTCAAAATACATCTAGATTCATACTGGGGACATAAGAGGGTTCAAGCTCTTCTGCAGAAAACCAGAGGGAGGACTTCTTGGTAAATTGGTTCATCTCTGGGCTACTGTTTGAAGTGGTACTGCTGCCTCTTACAGTGCCTTGTGTGAGGCCTGATTTCTAGATGTAAACACAGGTTTAGATTTAAGACATAGATTTACTCTGTGTGTTTACCAAGGTAGAAGATCCTGACCACCTCCAACTAGAATTGGCCTGTGTGGACAATACTATTCTTATTTTTGGAGTGCAAAGCCACACATTATTTAGCCTCCTTTCACTCCCTGCCTATCCATCTGAGTCATGACCTCATTTATATATATCAAATTGGGATGTGCAAATGCAAAACAAAAAAATTATGAATCTCAACAGGAGCATTCAATAAGTTTTAAATGTCTAGATGTTCCACAAGCCTTACAAACTTCACTGTTTAAAAAACCCAACATGCTGGGAGTATCTGTTTGGGTTTCTAGGAAGCCTTTCTAAAGTTAGGGACTCAGCATAAATAATAAAGAATAATTCTGGTTTCCATTGTGAACACAGGCAGGCACGATGCAGGAGAATTAGGCACTTGAATTTTATATGTGTGTAAGTCCAGATTTTCAAAAGCATGTGTAGATATAAAGATGGTGTTAAATGTCTGTCACAATTTTAAAAAAAGTACCTTTTTCTGGGATTGAAATTCAGCTGCTCTATGCAATATTGTAGTCTAACACAGCTGAACTTTAATGCTGTTGTTTAGGTGAAAGGAGGAGACTGATTGAAGTTAATTTCCAGCTTTAAATGTCTGCAGAGCTATGATGATCTCTCTTTGTAAAGTTTCTTAAAGCTGAGGAATTTCACTCAAATCCCTGAAGGCTATAAATATTGAATAGTAATTTTTTAAGAAGTTAGTTACTGTATATGTCAGTCAATGCCTTTATCCTCTTTGTTTCTGCATACGTCACCTATGAAATGAAGAAAATATATGTTTGTCATTTCACAAGAACATCGTGAAAGTAATTGTGGCATGATGTTTGAAGTCTTTTGGAGGGGTGTGGGTCAGACTCAGAGGGAATTCTGATATTAATGGAACAAATTCACTTTACTGTGCAAACAGGCTGGGATTATTTTTAATTCAGACTGGAAACCTACTCCTAAAGTCTTCCGGTCTGTTTGAAAGGAATAGAGCACAGTTCAAACAAGGAGTGGCATTTGCCTTCTGTTTTTTGTTGCACAGTGATTCCTGTCTTTTAAAATACAGCTAAGATTAATAAAATGTTACCTGTTGTGTTTTTTTTAGAAATAGTCAATTATTTTAAGATGTTATAGTTTTCTGGTTTTTTTTTCATTTTTCTTTTTTTTTCCTTTTTCCTCTTTTTGTTCTGTATCCCTAGAGGCATTGTGTTCCTTGAGTATGATCAAAGACAGTCTTGGGAATAGGGGAACTATTCTGTCCAACTGACAGAAACTGTAAAGTGGGAAGGTAAGAGTCTTTGACTCCTTACACATCTTTACTTTGCTGTTATAAATTGTCAACCCTTGCACTGTGTGCTCAGCCTAATATAAAAGATGCACGACAATACAAAATTAGGAAAGATTCAGCAGTGGTTATGCCATTGTATGCCCCGTGTTTTTTTAGCTGTAACATGAGTGTAGGTACACAAAATGTTCAGACTAGGGTGCTTTTGTCATGATTATCTACTTGTGTAGCAAAGTTAGTTTTAAAATCTTTCTCCAAATATATTTGTTTTATGCAGACGTTTTTTTGAGCACTGTTATGACGAAGAGTAATGATTTTCATTCACAGTGATCCCCAAATCCTTTAACAGCTTCTCAAACTAATTCAGTATCTGTAAATGTTAACCAGAACATCAATGAAACATAGTCATTTCTGAAAAGAAACACAGCAGTTCACACACCTTTCTTGGGTAGGAACTGGATATGTTAAGTCAGCTGAAATCGTACAAGTGTGTCAAAAAGAAATTTTAATTTACATAAAGCTGATCACTCTAGAATGTAATCATCCTCGTAAGTACCTTATGGTGATGTTTTTCTTGGGGGGGGTGGGGGTGGGGGACGGGAGCGCATATGTAAATAGAACATAATCAGCATTTTCACTGCTTACCTGTGTGGGTCACCATTGAATCATTTCTTTCCCAGCCGCACCCCTGGTTTTAAGTCCAGAGAGGGCAGTTGCATTTAATATAGCTTTCAACAGAACTGCTATAACTGATTCCAGCTGAGAACTGATCTGACTGTTTTCTCATTTTGATATTGCCTTCACATTTAAGAAAGTTTTAAAATAAGACTGCTACAAACATCAGCATGAATCCCCCAGAAACTTAGTTTTAAAAACATTAAGTGATGACTTTTTATGATTTCTGTTGTCTGGTGGTTTTTTTTAGTTGTTTGTGGTGGTGTTGGTGGTGATGTTTTTAACAACAGTGGATTCTTAGCAGTTTTAGAGGTATTTCTCTCTCCTCTGCACTTATGTTCCCCTCTTCACCTTTATTTTAAAATACACCCTCGTATACATTAGACACTGATGTATACATATGTCAGATGAAAATTGTCCCTTGGAATGAGATGTGTAAGCTTTTAATCCCCTCTTGCTGTATAAAGGTAATTTGGAAGTCGATGGAACAACTCAACATACTATATACTACTAATGTTTTCAGGAATTATATATATAAGTCCAGAGAAAAAGTATAAAAAATCATAGAAATTACATATTTATTAGATTAGACCATGTGTTTTGCATATATTGTTGATACTGTACTTGAATCATGACCATAAACTAAAATTACTTGATTTAAAAATAAGGACCTGATAAATAGGAGGTTGGAAGAGGAGGCAAAAGTATGGAGGATGTGGCATTTGTTGATTACAAGCCTTTTCATATATTTTAGAGTAAAAGGAACTGGAAGAAATTAATTGACTAGTATGACCTTGGTATCACAGCCTACTAAGGGCAATGACACTATTCCATTACAATTTTATCTAAGTTATTTTGCTTCTTAACATCTGAAATTTTATGATGAGTGTAAAAACGTGAAAGTGTTCATCACTGTTAAATCTTGACTGCCAAAGTAGTAAGAAACTGAGTAACCAGTGACAGGCAATTGAGTAACTTTTCCCCATGCAGAAGCACATTTTCTTCATATTTAACTACTGATACATAGCAATAAAGTCGCCTTTTCACCTTTTCAATAAGCTGAAAATGCTGGGATTTTTTAAGACTCTCATTATAAAGTTTATTTTCAACCTTTGGAATAACTTCTGTACACCCCCTTTCAACTTCCTTTAGTGTGTCAGCATTTTTCTTGAAGTGGACACCAGAATGGAAGAAAATATTCAAGCAGCAGTTTTATGTAGTCTAGATTACTTCCTTCCTCTTCAGTCTAATGTCTGCCTTTTAAAAATAAATCTAAATCATTGTAAAACCATTTTGTTTTGGAATTGTACTAATCTAGGATGATCTGCAAAACCATACATTGCTGTTTTCCAAATCCATTCTTAAATTATCAGCATCCCTTACATTCATTATTTCAATTCACATTATTTTAGTTGTTTTAAAGCACATTAGAGGGCAATGTTTGTAAACTCCATAGTAGCTGAGCTGTGCATGTTGAGCATCTAGACCCTCTCAAGTTTCAGGAAGTTCTTCGTCTACCTACAAAAAGACATGTAGGATTCATTAAATAGTAATCTAGAGGTTAAAAAAAATAATAATCATATAAGCTGTTCATTTTGGTCTACTTTTCACAGTCAAGGAGAAGAGTTGTCTCTAGAAGATGCTTTTTTTCACCCCTGTTAAACACCTAAAATAGATATGAGAAGAATAGCCCTCTGAAGGTCCCTGAACCTCTCCACTGACTAGAAGAGGAGACTAGGGTAACTAGTTCAGCCATAGACATCTAGTTTTCAGATGGACAGGTAAGGAATTTGAATCTCAACTTGAGAACTTATTTAGTCCCGAAAAGTTAGATGTTATGAACTTCACATATTTGAAGCTAAGCAATTATTTTGATTGGCTTGTGGACAAAAGGGCAATTGGTCCTAAATTTCACATAAAAATACATTAGCAGATGCTGATGGAAACATATATGAACTTCATATACTAGTTTTCGGTTTGGTTCATACTGTCTAAGTCTATTGAAGCATAAACTGCATGATGTTGGTGCAATGTCAGATACTATCTGACTTGAAAACAACAATATAAATACTAGAAACACTCAGCCTAACTGTACTTGAATTTATGCAAGTGCATTCACACATTATTTTAGCTACAGCTGTCATGCACTTACAGCTTCCTGTATTAATAAATTATGTCAATTATATATATGTCTGATGTTTAAGTTCTGTCTTCATCTTGATAGTCCTAGATATTACACTTGACATTTAAAGCAAACTGTCAGCTCCCTGCTTAGTGCATCTTTGTTAACAGAACTGCCTGAAACATTTTGCTTCTTTTTACCCAATGCCCAAATACATGTTTTTGTTTTTGTTGTTTTTAACTCCAATAACATCTTTTGTTTAATAAAACCAAGCAGATACCATAAAACTTTTTAGAGGCATATCTTTAGTTTTTGAGAAATTTTCAACCTGCTCTTTGATCATTTAATATAAATTATAAATATGTGAGCTATCACTAGAAGTAAAAGCCAAGCAGATGTTGAGTTGAATGACACATCTGTTGGCTTGAGAAGA
Source organism: Nyctibius grandis (assembly GCF_013368605.1). Lineage (NCBI taxonomy): Eukaryota > Metazoa > Chordata > Aves > Nyctibiiformes > Nyctibiidae > Nyctibius > Nyctibius grandis. The sequence goes on from NC_090659.1 coordinate 84,621,003, forward strand.
GATTATATGTATGCTAAATTGGATTTGCCCTTTATTTTTCTCAGGAGACTGAATCTCATAACAGAAGGAAGCACAACATAGCAATTAAAATAATTGCTTTTAAGTCATCATTTCCGTTGCAAACACATATTTTAATGATATTATTTTTCATAATTTTTAAATTACATTAAAAAAACCATTTAACTTAGAGATGAACTGTACTTTGAGATACACAACTGGGCTATAAAAATTATCATTGTATGTATTCAATGACATATTAACAGACAGAATAAAAATATAGAATTGGTTTATGTCATCAAGCAAATATATTTTTGTGAACAATATAGTAATTAAATTGGTTTATAATTGCGTAGCTAAACATTTTATTATTATGAAATAAATGTCTTGATCTATTTCTAAACAGCAAAAAGTACTTCAAACCACTATAATTTCTAAACAACAAAGACAAAAATTTACACTGGAAAGAACTGAGCAGGCAGCTTAGAAGAGAAAAAACACCACACATTCAAATCATAAAAGGGTTTGGTGCTCTTCAGGGACAAGCAAGAATAATATTTATTCAGATGTACAGAAAAAGATCTTGTTACAGAGATGATAATACATTTTAAACATATAATAATGAAATATCTTGCACTTAAATAACACTTATCAGTGGAAGGAGATGTACAGAAATTCATAATACAGGAGCAGAGACACTCAATGAAATTGAAAAGCAACAAATATGAAGTTGATGAAAGAGAATATATCTTTACGCAATACCTAATTAACTTGTAGTTTTCATTGCCACAAGATATCCCTGAGACAAGAGCTTAGCTGTATTGATAAAAGGATTAGACACTTATGTAGATAATAAAAACTCTCACAGTCACATTAGAGAAGGGGAAAAAAAATGGATTTCAGCACATAATCTAATCACTAGCTGAAAGAGCTGGTAAAACTTCTGTATTATGTAAGTAGTTTCATAATTCTTTGTTACTGAGGTTTTTGTAACTTTTCTCTAATCAGAAACATTCATTACTTCAAAGACGGGTGGTTCCTAATCTGCTCTTTCATTCTCCTCTTTGCTGGGAGACTCAAAATGTTGTCATTAATGGCTTCTTCCTCCTCATTATTGGATCTGCTTAGGTTTATTTTTATGTATTTTCTTAATGGAGTCTGCTTTCATGTTTGTTGGTTCCCTGTTACTCAGTTTTGCTGTTGTCTTTGTTATCTTTGCAACTGCTTTTACTGAAAAAATGTAAGGTTGCATTCCTTTAGTTATTCCACTCCATAATTTATTCTAGAGTCACAGGCAATTCAGTAATCAAACATAGCTGCTCCCTACAAGTTTAACTGAAGTTTGACTTCAACAAATTTAAATAGTAGTTTCTGGTTACAAGACCATTGTTATGCCAGTTAAGCACCAAACAAAAAATCTCAACTCAAGACAAATCCAGTCAACTGCCAAGACTTTGCACTGTTGGGACAATAGAAAGTTTCTTATCTTTCATTAGTAAATGGAAAAATAATGTTTACTGGGAAAATCATGCTAATATCAGGCCTTTAAATATCTATTATTCCCATTTAGGGTTAAATGAACACTTTTTTTTTCATCTTTCTTCTCATTTAAGGATTCCCACAGCATTCTCCTGGATAAACTGACTGCTCACGGCTTAGATGGGCATACTCTTCGCTGGGTAAACACTGGCTGGATGACTGGGCCCAAAGGGTTCTCGTGAATGGAGTTAAATCCAGTTGGTGGCCAGTCACAAGTGGTGTTCCCCAGGGCTCAGTGTTGGGGCCAGGTGTCTTCAATATCTTTATCAATGATCTGGAGGAGGAGATTGAGTGTACCCTCAGTAAGTTGACAGATGACACCAAGTTGGGCAGGAGTGTTGATGTGCTTGAGGGTAGGAAGGCTCTGCAGAGGGATCTGGACAGGTTGGATCAATGGGCTGAGGCCAACTGTATGAGGTTCAACAAGGCTAAGCGTCATGTCCTGGCACTTGGGTCACAACAACCCCATGCACCACTACAGGCTTGGGGAAGAATGGCTGGAAAGCTGCCTGGTGGAAAAGGACCTGGGGGTGTTGATCGGTGGCTGGCTGAACATGAGCCAGCAGTGAGCCCAGGTGGCCAAGAAGGCCAACAGCATCCTGGCTGTATCAGAACTAGTGTGACCAGCAGGACTAGGGAAGTGATCGTCCCCCTGTACTTGGCACTGGTGAGGCCGCACCTTGAATACTGTGTTCACTTTTCACAGAATCACAGAATCACAGAATGTTAGGGATTGGAAGGGACCTCGAAAGATCATCTAGTCCAATCCCCCTGCCGGAGCAGGATTGCCTAGACCATATCACACAGGAATGCGTCCAGGCGGGTTTTGAATGTCTCCAGAGAAGGAGACTCCACAACCTCTCTGGGCAGCCTGTTCCAGTGTTCGGTCACCCTCACTGTAAAGAAGTTTTTCCTCATATTTAAGTGGAACCTCCTGTGTTCCAGCTTGCACCCATTGCCCCTTGTCCTGTCAAGGGATGTCACTGAGAAGAGCCTGGCTCCATCCTCATGACACTTGCCCTTTCCATATTTATAAACATTAATGAGGTCACCCCTCAGTCTCCTCTTCTCCAAGCTAAAGAGACCCAGCTCCCTCAGTCTCTCCTCATAAAGGAGATGTTCTACTCCCTTAATCATCTTCGTGGCTCTGCGCTGGACTCTCTCTAGAAGTTCCCTGTCCTTCTTGAACTGAGGGGCCCAGAACTGGACACAATACTCCAGATGAGGCCTCACCAGGGCAGAGTAGAGGGGGAGGAGAACCTCTCTTGACCTGCTAACCACACCCCTTCTAATACACCCCAGGATGCCATTGGCCTTCTTGGCCACAAGGGCACACTGCTGGCTCATGGTCATCCTGCTGTCCACTAGGACCCCCAGGTCCCTTTCCCCTACGCTGCTCTCCAACAGGTCTGCCCCCAACTTGTACTGGTACATGGGGTTGTTCTTGCCCAGATGCAGGACTCTACACTTGCCCTTGTTATATTTCATTCAATTTCTCCCCGCCCAACTCTCCAGCCTGTCCAGGTCCCTCTGAATGGCTACGCAGCCTTCCGGTGTGTCAGCCACTCCTCCCAGTTTTGTGTCATCAGCGAACTTGCTGACAGCGCACTCTAATCCCTCATCCAAGTCATTAATGAATATATTGAATAGAACTGGTCCCAGTACCGACCCTTGCGGGACTCCGCTAGACACAGGCCTCCAACTGGACTCTGTCCCATTGACCACCACTCTCTGGCTTCTTTCCTTCAGCCAGTTCACAATCCACCTCACTACCCGATCATCCAGACCACACTTCCCCAGTTTAGCTGCGAGGATGCTGTGGGAGACTGTGTCAAACGCTTTACTGAAATCGAGATAGACCACATCCACAGCTTTACCATCATCTATCCACCGGGTTATGTCCTCATAAAAGGCTATCAAGTTGGTTAAGCATGACTTCCCCTTGGTGAAGCCATGCTGAGTGCCCCTAATGTTCCCCCTATCCTTAATGTGCCTAGAGACAGCACCAAGAACAAGTTGTTCCATCACCTTTTGGGCCCCTTGCTACAAGAAAGACATTGAGGTGCTGGAGAGAGTCCAAAGTAGGGCAACAAAGCTGATGAAGGGTCTGGAGAACAAGTCTTACGAGGAGCGGCTGAGGGAACTGGGTTTTTTTAGCCTGGAGAAAAGGAGGCTCAAGGGAGACCTTATCGCTCCCTACAACTGCCTGAAAGGAGGTTGTAGCGAGGTGGGTGTCGATCTCTTCTCCCAAGTAATAAGTGATAGGACGAGAGGAAATGGCCCCAAGTTGAGCCAGAGGACGTTTAGATCGGGTATCAGGAAAAATTTCTTCACTGAAAGGTTTATCAAGCATTGGAACAGGCTGCCCAGGGAAGTGCTTGATTCACCATCCCTGGAGCTATTTAAAAGACGAGTAGATGTGTTGCTTAGGGACATGGTTTAGTGGTGGACTTGGTAGTGTTAAGTTAGAGGTTGGACTTGATGATCTTAAAGATCCTTCCCAACCAGAACAATTATATGATTCTGTGATTCACTAAAGTTAACTTTGGTGCTGGGAAGCAGCAAGAATTAAATCATAGAATAAACTTAGAATAATTTGGGTTAGTAAGGATCTCTGGAGGTCATCTGGTCCAACCCATTGCTGAAAGATCACATTGCAAAGGGCCTTGTCCCGCTGAACTTTGAAAATCTCTAAGGATGGAGATTTCACAGTTCTGGGCAACCTGCTTACTTACTTACCTGTCATCCCTGTGAGGAACTTTTTTCTGTATTTGTAGTAAGAATTCTTATTGCTGCAGTTTGTGTCCAATAATTCTTATCCTTTTGCTTTGCACTTCAGAAGAAGAGTACATCTTCTCTGTAATCCCCTTCCAGGTCACTGAAGAAAACAATTATATCCTCCTTCAACTGTCTTCTGCAACCTGAACCAAACCAACTTCCTTTGCCTCTTCTCATGTCTCATTTTTCCACATAGCTTAGCAAGGTACTGAAGGATAAATAGCTAAGTTGTTTCAAATGTTTGCATCACTTGTTTCAAAATGTGACAGTACTTTTTAACTGAAAAAAACCCCCATAGTTTTCTTTCCTGTTGTATCCAAATGACATATGAAATGGACATACTGAACTGTTGAAGAAACTGGCTGAGTATGTACAGCAAAATATAGAAATGCTAAGACTAGTTTTAAATGAGCTAACTAATTGAACTTCATGTTGCTGATGTTTAACTGTATCCATTACCTGACCTATACCTCTCAAAGCTACCTCAGAGATGTTTATCCTATGCTGAAACTTGCAGTGTAGTTCTAGCTTAAGTGATTTTTGGAAGTATTCCAGCAAATGGTATACATTAGCTGACCTTAAAATTTCGTGTCACCCCTTCTGTTGAGAACCATAAGATGAACTTTTCAAGGATCAGAACACAGAGCTCTACAACTGGAGAAATAATATAACTTCCTTCTAATATTATAGCTGCTCAGAATCATAGCGAAATTAGAGCAAGCAGATCAAAGGAAGTATAAAAGACCAGAGTTGCAAACTCCATCAAGCCTTGTGTCTTTTAAGAAAAAAGCTTGAAAGCGACCTTGTTTCATTATCAGAGACTAAAGTTCACATTCAGATAATAACATCAGTCTTGGATGTAAAAGAATCTACAGTAAATTAATTGAGCTATGGAAAAAAAAATGCAGGAAACAGCTATATAGAATACGGTAGATGGACCTTACGGTTTTTCTCGTTTTAAATAAAACAAAAAAAGCGTTACACACTTTTGACTGAAAAGGCAAAATCTTACATTTCATTCAGTAACAGAGTTTGAACAGACCCAAACATAACATTAAAATAAAAAACACTTGATATACAAAATGTTTTGTACAAGAGAAAAGAATGTACAAAAACCCACAGCAAATAATTGAATGTTAATGCTCTTAAAGATCACTTTTAAAAGAAAATTTGTTGAATTATTTTTAACAAATTTATGAGGGTAAACATAAACAGTTAGTCAACTCTTTGTAAACTGCTATTTTTCCATTAGTAGTATAGTAGAAAAAATGATCTCATCCTTTTCCGTTTTTACAATTCTATTCTGTTTTGCAGTTCCAGGATCAGATTGCAAGTGGTTGTCTATGGAGAACCATTCATAGTGGCAGATGCTACTGAATTTTTAACCCATAATGTGATGTTCTTTATCAGTGGCATCAAATGCTTCATGACAATATCTCATGGAAATATCTCATTAAAACATAGAATACTTTTCAGAAAATTGTCATTTTACTCCTGGCATAACAATCCTGAACTTCAAGTGAGACATACAAAATACTTCAAAAGCTGAGCCTGGGAACTGAAATGAATAATTCTGCTATATATAAAATATCACAGACTTGACAGAAGCAGTCTTTTTATGGATTACTATAACTTTTCATGTTGTCCCTTCCTGGTATCCAAGTGCTAATGACTCTTTTCCTCTATTCCACAGGGACTAACTATCGCTTCCTTTAAAGTGCTCTGACTCCATAACATAATCACCTCATAAATAGAATAACTGTGTTTAATGCATTTTAGGTTAATTTTCTTGTTTCTTGTCTTACCTGCTTGAAAGTTTGTTCTTTTACATCTCTACTATGTGGTGTAAAAACCTTCCCCTATGAACCTTGCCGCTAACTTCTCTTTTGGTTAGAAGCTGATCAATATAGAATCTCTCTATGATCAGATCCAGACAATAGCAGACTGAATGATATTTTGCCTGTGACTTTCTCTTTCCAGTGACCAAATTTCTAAAAGTAACTCTTCAGTTTTATATCAAAAAAGATTACGTGTGAGGGGTAAGGCCCATGTTAATTGTCCAGCTATGTTTTTAGAGTTATAATAATTCCCCTCTTTTTTAATTAAAAGCTATTTTTCCTCAAAATAGAGTACTGAAATTGTGCCACTGAGGTCACCATCTGGGACAGACCACTCTGTAAACACAGTTCAACACTCTGTAAAAGGAATAGCAGATATGATTCATCACACTGACATTTCATGTAAAGGGAGAGAAATAAACATGCATAAGAGTGTTTTTGCTTCTTCTGCCTAATAACTTACAAAACCTGACTGTGATTAGGATGTCAGATCTGGTGACATCTTAGCCGGAGTGGGCAGTATGCTGGGGGAAATGCAGCCCTGCCAAATTTTGTGCCTAAAAGTTAGGTGCCAGGTCTAATTTACAAAGGGGACTGAAGAGAAGCACGACCCACTGAAACTGGATAATATGATACCAGATGTGTTTCCAAGTTGCTGCGCTGATTTGGGAAGCCATACATTATCTCTACAGCTCCATTTCTCCATTACTAATAGAGAGATTAGCCTTAATAGGGAGGATTTGTGTTAGTCTGGTCTTTAAAAATATAATGCATTAAAGAAGTGCTGTAACTATTAATTTTTATTCTCTCTTCCTATAATTTTCATTACTTTTTACCTTGCTTCTTTGTTCTAAGATCACTCCAATGAGTCTTGTAAGTCAACATCTAGGCTTCTCTTTTCTATCTACTTGAACAACAGCTAGTCCACTTGTGTCTTTGTCTTTCTATTAGCATACTTAATTTTTCATATTTTTCCCATATTCCAGATAGAACCCAACCCATACAGAATCACAGAATCACAGAATCAATCAGGTTGGAAGAGACCGCTGGGATCATCGAGTCCAACCATTGCCCTGTCACCACCATGTCAACTAGACCATGGCACTAAGTGCCATGTCCAGTCTTTTCTTAAACACATCCAGAGATTGTGACTCCACCACCTCCCTAGGCAGCCCGTTCCAATGTCTAATAACCCTTTCTGAGAAGAAATGCTTCTTAATGTCTAACCTGAACCTCCCCTGGCGAAGCTTGAGGCTATGTCCTCTTGTTCTATCGCTAGTTGTCCTATCTCTTATTGATTCAGAACAAAGGAAATCAATAAAACTTTCAGTTCTTACTTGGTTATGAAACACAGACAGCACTGTTCATCCAATAAACTGGTGGTAAGCTTTTCCAGTTTTAGTTCCAGCTCAGATGTTAGAACTTCCATATTCATACTACCATATTTAACTTCCACATTTCTTTCAGTAATGCTTCTGCCTTTGTCCCAGACCAGATGTTTTCTCATTTTTTTTTAATAGTTTAGTGTGCTATTAAAATTTTTTATTCCACTGTTTTCATATCTATCTTTTAATCCTTATTTGTCTTAGAGCTCTGGTCCTTCTTTACTTTTTTTTTTTTCACAGGTTTTCATCACTGGCTTTCTATATGAGGATTTCCTATAGAATATATCAATAACCACTTCTATAATGTACTGTGTTGATTTCAATTAGATCTATCATGTCACTGTTTTTTCCTTACAGCACAGAAAATACTGTAGTGTCTTATCAGCATGTCTTACAAGACTGTAGCTTCTCATGGAATAGAGATGCCTCAAAGTGCCACTGTACCTGTCGATTTTCAGAAGGTTTCACATCTGATTTAAGACCTTCCCTTCCTTCAGACAACTTGAGGGTAAAATATCAGTTCCTCTCTTAAGTGTATGTCTTTATTTTGTGATAAATCTTAGTGATTTATTGTCTTTTAAAAATACTTCTGGCCATTCTTATATATAATAACTTGTATGCTGGAAGTTGCGAGTTCACTTTTGAAGGAAAAGGGAAACTGCAGCCTTTTTTGTTTGTTCATTTTTGTTTTCTTTCTGTAGCAAGAATCTTATCCACAGCTTCCATCTTTCAAGGCTTTTGTATTACAGAATTACCACAGAAATAATGAAAAAAGAATTCACTAATATACACCAATATGCAAATGATGTATTTAGTCTACATTATAGTGAAATGTGTGAGAAATTGACAATAAACATTTATAGTTGAGATCTTTATCTTATTAAGTTTATTTTGTAGCATTGTTGAAAACATGAATAATTTGTTCTGAAATACTTTGAACCAGTATTTCTAACTCAGCAGTGTGATATCTGTGTATTCATAATAAATGGAAGGTATGTCTCTTGTATGCATTATGAAACACTACGAGGAAGAGGTCTGATGTAGTTATGTCAGATTGTTTGCATCCTGTGGGAATGAAGTGAGGAACAAAGCTAAGGAGCATCTGCCATTTAACATGTCAAACTTACAGGGGCCAGCAGAGCTGACAACCATTGAAGAAAGCCTATTTTGCAATTTATAAGGATTAGAATTAGAATTCTTAACTTTAGCTTCCAATTAGAATTAGAATAACCATTAGAATACTCATTTCCCCTGCATTAGTAACTCACACAAGACATGTAGACAAACTAAGCTGCAGTCTTACTGAATATTTCTGAGGTTGCTAATATACACAGTAAAGTAGCTAACTTGAAAGTTATTTTTATGTGGATTTCGTGTTTGAGATGAAATCAATGACAGCGCTCCCTTTAATTGTCATGACAAATATATCATAGTCCAACATTTGACAGAATAAAAAGTGTGTGTAGTGTAATTTTCTCTCTCAAAATAGTCGTAAGGGAAAGAACAGTGACTTAAAAATCAGAAATGTGGCCCTGAATGGCTAAATGTTAACTACAGATAACACGTCTTGCTATGATAATGATAATTTTTAGAAAAAAATAAGATAAATAGAATTCAAACATGGAATGCAATGAAAGTATTTGTGAACGTAAAAATACTTGGAGAAATCAGTGCACACTATGACAAAAATATAAAAAAAAAAAGAGGACGAAACATATCTGGCAAGAAAATGCCTTTCTTAACAAATAAATCACTATCCTGCATGTCTGTAGGTCTATGGCTATTATTTTACAAACAAAATTAAGACAATACTGAACTGTTGACAGAGTTAAGAACAAGATTGCTAAAAGAATCAAAGTGGAATTTTAAAGTATTTTTCACTTTTGAATTAAAAATCTCTATAGCATCAATATCATTCTTTCAGTTCATTTCACATCACATTAGTCTTAAAGGATGATGTAGTTTCTGTGAACATGATTATTTCACGTTGTTTCTTTCAGTCCAGGGGAAGTATATCTAATGAAACAAGACCCCTCGCTTTTAACATTTAACATCACGCATGTACAAAACTTCAATGTACATAGAGATTACAGTTTATGCCTTATGGTAATTAACAACAATACTGCTACTATTGACAATTAGGTACAAAGCTCAATTTATGTGGTTGTCACAGGCCGTCTGCATCCTATCAGTTGGTGCAAAAGGCTTAACAGGTTTTCATGTGGTTCTCATCTTCCAAACCTCTGCAATAACAGGGAAAATCTTACTTATTTTTCATTAGATTAGTTGAACAAAGTCATTACAATTTAATCCCTGTCAACATTAAAAGGATAAATTTTACCTGCATCTTCTTAGCTTCAAGTCTGTCAGTTCACTTTCCTGCAATTACAAAAGCAAGATTGATAAAGATATCAAAATACTTTTTTCTATTATCTGACAAATTATGAGAAAGCAATAGGAAATATTGAGGTGTTTAATGCAGACCCCAAAAGCATTCTATAAACATGAGAAAAAATGAGGAGAAAATATTGCAGAATAGAAATAAAACTGAGGATTTGATTTCTTCTAAGATACATTAGGTAGAAAGTAAAGAAAGATTACTGAATATTGTGTTCTTTCAGTATCTCATCAAATTATAAGAAATAAAAGTCCAGTTGTCTTTTGAGAAACATTTTGTGGAGAAAGTTACTAAATAAATGTTATGAACTTGCTGTCTTATTACCATGTAACCCTTGTGTGTTTGTTTCTTTGTTTAAATATTATTATTATTATTATACACCTTGTTATTATTAGGTGTAGCAGGCATCCAGGTTACAAGCCTAACCAAGAGTAAAGGTCAAAGACATGTTGGGCTAGAATTGCCAGGCAGAACAATGAAGTGGTTTAGGATAATGATTTGTGGAACAAATCCAGTCAGACACTGAGTAACACCTGGAAGAACCCATCCAAGAAGCAACCTTTATAATACTGTATAAAGGAAAATTATGGCAATGATTTGGGTTGAGACAATTTAACACTTTTGGGGGGAATAATCTCACTCAACTTTCAAGATGCTGAATTCAATTTTAGTAACAAAAGTAACTAAAATACCTTTGAAAATCATGCCTCAGTTTTTTCCACTTCATCTCCTGTTTGAATTAAGCACTTATAATCAGAAATAAGTGCTCAATATAGGAAATAAAAGGGCACTTGCTAAGTAATGCATGCTGAGGAAAAAAAATGTTGGAATTCAGTTGCACAAAAAGTTCCAATTTTCAAAGCAGCCATAATTAAACTTCATAGAACTGTAAAAGTTAATACACAGTATACTCTGAATTAGCAAGAAAGCTAAGCTTCCTTGACAATGAACTCCCTTACTGTGGCTTAAAATCATTTAGGGCTAGCTCTGCAAAGGGTTTCAGCTCCATATACTATCAAAGACATTCCTCTGAATGCCTCTGAGGACAGTTATAGAATCATAGAATCATTTAGGCTGGAAAAGACCGTTAAGATCATCGAGTCCAACCATAGAGGTTGGATAAAACTACCTAAGTGTTTTAACAGAGGCAGAATCTCACTCTGAAGCCTTTCTATGATAATTACTTCTTTCCAGTTAAGGCCATCTAGGCCCTTACCTATTGACCACTGTGATTTTAAAAATCAGTTCAAATTAGGTGCCTAGATTAAGTGACCTGGCTCTCACTTCATAAGGTTTAATAAATTCTACAGGCCTGATTTATCTACCTGGCTTCACAAATACATTCTCAGAATGAAGTAACTAAGCTCCGTGGTTTTATCTCTCAGCTTCTTCAAGCCACTGTTTACCTGTGGTACCATCTTTTGCTCTCAAAGTATTACTTGTGCTGCTTATACCAGTTAGGTCCCTGGTGACCCACAGTCCCATTCCCTTGCTCGATTTTAACCTCTTCTTTCTATCATTTTTTCTGTACCTTAGGTTTCATTTTTTTTTCACCCTTACTCAGCCAGCTCCTGCCTTTGTTTCATGTCATGTCATGTGCTGGGGACTCCACAATGGTGGGTTGCAGCTTGCTGCTTAGTGGTTGCCCTCATCTAACAAAGTGGGAAATCTGAGATGTTTATAAACCCAAAAAGTAATTCTATCTAGTCCAAGCTTCTGGACAATAGCCAAGTACAACCACCCTAGTCTTTAAGTAAATACTAATTATATACCTCGGAATAACAGGAATTATACAAATATTAAAAATTATCTTTGGTTTCACAAATAGAAAAATATGCCACAAAATGTGTAACGAGCATGCTGTTTAGAAGACTGCAGTATAAATCATATGCTTGTAGAAAGCAAATCATATGCTTTAATACTTACGTTCTACAAAGACTGTGCTATGGAAATATTGAAGAGAGATGAAAATGCAGGACTTGAATAAACCATCAAAACAATAGTGACAGGATGGATGTGTCATTTTATGTACTTGATGCAATGTCTTTTGTAGAATCAAATGTCTTTTATAAAATGCAAAAGATTTAACATGATTAATTTTAATTATTTTCCCAGCTAAGGTTTCTTCTAGAATTATATGGGGTGCTATCATAATTTTTCTCAGAGGAGAGAATATATTTCTTTTTGTGGGGAAACCTAGAGTTGTCCCAGTGGAAAATCCATGCTCATGGCTACATTCCTTTTAGAATTCTTCAAATTTCAGTCGTACCAGTTTTCAGAGGGTTTATATTAACTTTTTTTCCATGTTGATTCTCCTTCTCACTCCTTTCTGTTTTTCTTTGAGTCAAACCTGTCAAGTTTCACTTGATTTTGTTTTTTTAGGCTGATAACCTGCTCTGTCTGCCACAATTATAACTATGGGAACTTTCACCATAGAGTTGAAAAACCCTAGACGCATTCTCATTTTAAAAGCCTTCAGGGACTATATGATAAATATAGATTCATAGAATCATAGAATCATAGAATGGTTTGGGTTGGAAGGGACCTTAAAGTTCCAACCCCCCTGCCACACGCAGGGACACCTTTCCTCTAGACCAGGTTGCTCAAAGCCTCATCCATCCTGGCCTTAAACACTGCCGGGGAGGGAGCAGCCACAACTTCTCTGGGCAACCTGTTCCAGTGTCTCACCACCCTCAAAGGGAAGAATTTCCTCCTAATATCTACTCTAAATCTACCCTCTTTCAGTTTAAAACCATTACCCCTCGTCCTGTCACTACATGCCCTTGTAAAAAGCCCCTCTCCCATTTTCCTGTGGGCCCTGTTCAGATACTTGAAGGCTGCTATGAGGTCTCCCCGGAGCCTTCTCTTCTCCAGGCTGAAAAGCCCCAACATAATCTCTCAGCCTTTCTTCATAGGAGAGGTGCTCCAGCCCTCTGATCATCTTCGTGGCCCTCCTCTGGACTCGCTCCAACATCTCCATGTCCTTCTTATGTTGGGGTCCCCAGAGCTGAACGCAGTACTCCAGGTGGGGTCTCACGAGAGCGGAGTAAAGGGGCAGAATCACCTCCCTCGACCTGCTGGCCACGCTGCTTTTGATGCAGCCTAGGATACGATTGGCCTTCTCGGCTGCAAGTACGCACTGCTGACTCATGTTGAGCTTCTCATCAACCATCACGCCCAAGTCACAGAATCACAGAATCACAGAATCAATCAGGTCAGAAGAGACCTCTGGGATCATCGAGTCCAACCATTGCCCTGACACCACCGTGTCAACTAGACCATGGCACTAAGTGCCATGTCCAGTCTTTTCTTAAACACATCCAGAGATTGTGACTCCACCACCTCCCTAGGCAGCCCGTTCCAATGTCTAATGACCCTTTCTGAGAAGAAATTCTTCCTAATGTCCAACATGAACCTCCCCTGGCAAAGCTTGAGGCTATATCCTCTTGTCCTATCGCTACTTGCCTGGGAGAAGAGGCCGACTCCCACTCCACTACAACCTCCCTTCAGGTAGTTGTAGACTGCAATAAGGTCACCTCGGAGCCTCCTCTTCTCCAGGCTAAACAACCCCAGCTCCCTCAGCCGTTCCTCATAGGTCAGACCCTCTAGACCCTTCACCAGCTTGGTCGCCCTCCTCTGGACTCGCTCCAACACCTCAACATCTTTCTTGAAGTGCGGGGCCCAGAACTGAACACAGTACTCAAGATGCGGCCTCACCAGTGCCGAGTACAGAGGGACGATCACTTCCCTAGACCGCCTGGCTACACTATTCCTACTAGAGGCCAGGATGCCATTGGCCTTCTTGGCCACCTGGGCCCACTGCTGGCTCCTGTTTAGCCAGCTGTCGATAAGCACCCCCAGGTCTCTTTCCGCCAGGCCGCTTTCTAACCACTCTTCCCCCAGCCTGTAGCGCTGCATGGGGTCCTTCTCCTCAGGGCTGCTCTCAATCCATTCTCCACCCAGCCTGTATTTGTGCTCATTATGCTATATATTTGTGCTAATTATGCTATATATAGCATATATATATATATATAGCATAATTACATCAAATAAAAGTGACTGGAAGAAGCTTTTCTCCTGAAATCTTAAAAAAGAGAGAGAGTGTGTGTGTGTGCCTATACATGTATATGTTTGTATGTTGGTTATAAAGTGCTGAAGGCAGTATTTAACCCTGCCTTTATAACAGCTCTCTTTGTGCACCTCAGTTTTAAAGCTTACCTTTAACCTTGTGTCTGCAAGCAGCTGTGGAACAAATTCAAAATAATTTAAATATCTAACACCTCATTTTAGAGGCTTTCAGGGATACATCAAATGATAGCACATAGCTCTGTCAGTGGCCTGGTGAGTGATCTAAAGTAAATTGCTTTTCCGCTCTGTGTCTACATTTCTTTATTTTTAAAACAGAATTCATCATTCCTCTGTCCTTCACAATGTTCTCTGAGCTCTGTGGAAAAACTATGATGCTGAACAGCTTTTATTAACTGCAAAAGAAGAAAACGTTAAAATGGCAAGAAATTTGAGGGCTATTGGGCATGATTTGCGCGCACTTTTTTTTGGCATTTTTTATTTTTAAAAGTGTAGGAACAGAAAATAATCTGATAAACATGAGTTGTAACATAGTCACAGAAGGAAGTGTGGTATGTTCATGTTCATTCATTTCATTACTAGTATTATGTTTATTTGACAAAGAATTGATTTGTGGTATTCATGATCACAATTTAAAACAAAGATTAAAATTAGATTTAACTTAATGAAAGTTGTTAAGAATAAGTTTATCAGTAAAGTAAAAAATTTGGAGCACAAGACTGAAAAACTACCGTCTATTAATGAAGCTAAGACTTACTACGGCATTACTTCATAAAGAAAATTTACATGTCTCTGAAGTTGAGGGTAGAGATGGAGTTAGTGTCAGAGATGTATTTCTGGACTAATATAGCACTGACTTCATCTATATTCTTTTCATTAATAACAGTCATCTTTGCAGTAAAAATATTTTTAAATGGAAAAATATAGTGCCTTGAACAAAGAGAAGGGATTAGACAATAATACATGTGTACTGCACAACGTATTTATTTATTTGTGTGCAGACTGTATATTTGAGTACAGCATATGGTATTAAAACATGGCATATCTGGACTGCCTGTAAAATACTTGTTTCAAGTGTTTTGTAAATTACCTGTGAAATTTATCAAATTTGTCAAACCATGCAGACTGTAGCAAGGAAAAGCAAAATAGTAAAATCGCTTCCCACTGTTCTACTTTCAGTCACTGTGCCTCTGTCACAGGGCAAATAGCACCATGCAGTTAAGTGAGACCTTGGCTAGATCTACCCAGCACTTAACTTACTAGACGATTCTGGTATGTACTGGGAAAACAAAAGAAACACGGATGAAAGGAAAGCTTACTGATGAGCTCTGGACTACATATGCCCTCCTCTACTGGTTTAGATGTGCATGGAAAAGAAATAAGGAAACACAGAGGAAATAACTTTGTATGCTTTTAACACATTTGGGGCAGGAAGCCAGAATATGAAAATAACCCAGGTAATGGTCACTATATGGCTTTGGATATGTGGAAAACCAAAGAGTTTGGCCTGAGGTGAGGCCATCGGTGGTTCATGCTGACCATTCAAATTAGAAAGCACTAACATACAGAAACAATACCGCTGGGAGTAACGTGTCCATGGAAGCCCAACACCAAAGCGAAGCCAGAGGCCAGGGTGGAACCACTATGTCTAACACCCAGGCTGCCAGATAAGTCTTGGGCAGGGTCAGAATGCTGTAAGGGCTGGCAGATCCCTGTGGGCCAGCAGCTGTGGGGGCCCCCCTGGAGTCTGTCAGAGCAGGGCCTGACAGACAGGCCCTGATCCATCATCCAGGGCAGCCGGGGCAGACCCAGCCCCAAGCATCGGACACCTCCTTGGGGATAGGGACAGACCAAGCATGGGCTGGAACATGGGACCCATAGCTGGGCAGGGCAGGGCTGTGGGGAGCTGGAGACTGGCCCTGCTGCAGCATCACTGGGACAGGGACTGATGGCCCTGGGGGACTGAAATGGGGTCCTGAGCCATTGGCCCCAGGAGAGGATGTCAGTGCCAGTAAAGCTGGTAGTGCCCTCAGGGCCCTGAATGACAACTCACTCAACTAGCATGAGTGTTGTGTTGCCCCAGGGTCATGGTGCTGGTCGCAACCGGACCAGGCACATTTATTCGTGTGCAAGCGCTCTTTACAGAGCATGTGTGTGCGTTTGCTAGAAGTGAAATCATTATCCACTCACTACGATACCTGTCCTGCTTAGTCATTAAATCTTCACTGTTATGTAACTGAGTGGTATAATACTGTTCTTCCAACTACGTCTTTAAAAATTCCCTCCATGTGAAAGTCTCATCCTAAGGCTGATACTTGGTTCTGTCAGAAGAGGGACTAAAGTTTCCACACTAACACAGTAGGAACTTTATAAGTGGACTATTGTGTCTACTCCAGCCTATAGGCTTCTATCCTGTGACATCTGTAAAACTATTTTGCTGACTGGAAAAGAGACAGATGTACATACTACTTACCCACTGAACTCAAAGAAAAGCTAAACACAGAAGGTTCATAAGCTTCATAAGTTAGGTATCTAAGAATAAGTGAGTCACTGTTGCCTTTTGCTGTAGTGGAGAATAACAGTCATATCGTTAGGAGATTAAATTATTTTTCACTACTTAAATCAGCTTCTAGAAATTCCTACTACTGTTCTTTCAGAGGCCCTAGAGTACCCTGCGTAGCCTCCCACTGCCACTCCAGAAAGGTCCAGGTCTGTAGTAAGTCTAGTGCCTTATCTGTAAGTCCTGGCAGACATCTAAGATACACTAGAGCATCTCAAATAGGTTTAGACAGCTATGTTCACGTAACTGAATAGCTCCCAGTGGTGTCTGGAAAGCTATTCAGTTAACCAAATGTTGATATCTATTTTAGGATGAGCTGAACTGTTCTCTGTGCCTGGATTTAGTTGCTCACAGTTAGATGCTTAGTGCCATTTTTAGATGTCCTAGTGTATCTATGTGGAACTGGCAGATATGACTTGAGCTCTTCCGGAGTGACAGCTGGAGGTCAGATTAGATACTTCAAGGCATCTCAAACGGCACTACATGCCTACGTTTAGACGACCAAATCAATCTGCTAGTTCCCACTGCGTACCAAAATTATCATTGTATTTGATTCTTCTGGATCACTGTTTTTCTAAGCAAAGGAATGTTTTGGGGTGTCTGATCTTGGCAAGAGGTCAAGGAAAAGAAAGAAATACATTCTGTGAAAGGAAAATTCCCCACCAGTAGGCTAGATAGGGAAAGAAACTGCACAGTAATTTGTGCTGGAAATTACAAAACTCGTCAAAACAGAGATAAAATATACCAACAAATAAAAACCTAAATGAGTAAGAATAACTAGTAAAAACAAACAGCCAATGGAAGAGATTACTTAAAAATGTAGTAAATTCTCCAGCACTTGATGCCTTTACAGAAAGACCACTCTTCCTTCTGAAAGACAGATTTGTATCTAATCAGATTTAGCTGAAGTAAAACATGGAAGTACTGTGAAGAGTTCTATGACCTTTGCATTGATAAAGCCAGACTAGGTAATCATACGTAATTTCTTCTGCCCATAAAAGCTCTCTGTTAGTCTACTGACAGAAAGTTACACTGTAGAAGCCTGTATCTTTAACAGAAATTCTAATCGCTGTAAAATTGGATTGTTCCCCTGGGGAAAGAATAGTCTTTTTCCTAGGGGAAGTCTTGCAATGGGGATTGTTTAATTTCACTACCTACTGAAGATTTTTTTTTTCGGAGAATAGGATCAGTCTGGATCTTACTGTGATGATACTTCTCCTTAAAGGGCCAGCAGTACTTTAATTTTAAAATTGCTAAAGCTCATGTAGGTTGTCTATTTAACAGGTTTAAATTGGCATAACTCTGTTCACACAAACTGGTATATAGCAAATGATAAAACAAAAATTACTCCTTTTTTTTTTCCATTTAAAAGGTTTAATGGATAGAATGTTTAGAATTTCTTTTAAACATAGAAAATTTTCTGCAACTTAATATGAGAACTTGATTAAATGGTAGAGATT
This sequence comes from Nyctibius grandis, assembly GCF_013368605.1. Classification (NCBI taxonomy): domain Eukaryota; kingdom Metazoa; phylum Chordata; class Aves; order Nyctibiiformes; family Nyctibiidae; genus Nyctibius; species Nyctibius grandis. The sequence continues at coordinate 84,639,044 of NC_090659.1, forward strand.
TCTGAGTGACATGAAACTAGCCTTGGATGAAAACATAATAGGATAGACACTGAGTTGATAGAAGGCTTATATTAATACCTAGCCTGATTCATCCATTTTGAATTTTAAGCACTTAAAAATGTCTTTCTCTCCAATTACTGTGCGTGCAAGGGAAAAAAAGAAAAGAAAAAAAATGTCGTTACCTTCTCCAACCCAAGCAGAAGGGCTGTCAGTCTGTTTATGTAGTCATTTACAATGCTGGTAGAAGTGCTGAAGGAAGTGTCTGCAAGGCTCAAGGAAACTACACTCCTGAAAATGAAATACCTAGTTGATCAATCTAAATGTAGCATTTAGTTGAGATGCACTTTCTATCTTTAATACAGAGCTGTAGATTCAACATGCAACCTTAAATTAAGAGTGCCAACAGAAACAAGAACTGCCTTTCATTCACTAATAGGCCAAAATCAAAACATCTCACAATATTTTCCAAGCACCTCAAGTGAGTTAGTCATTTTAGTCACCAACTGAGAAGACAAACAGTAGTGTTTATTGCTCAGACGAATTTCTTGAGCAGACATAATCAGAGTTGGGCCAAGTATTTTCATTATCACCCAGGATTACACCACAGTCATGCATTAAAGCATGCTGTGGTGCTAGTTTGTTGTACATTGAAAACCACTATGTAGCCAAGGCTAGCTGTGAATTTGGAATGATGTTGCATGGCAATACTAAGTTTCAGGTCTATTGAACAGTTGTGCTCACAGCACTGCTGTACAGTTGTGAGGCATGGATTATCATGTCAGCAGATTTGATCATTTCTATCTACTATTTTTTGTTCTGCTTGGAGGATTCAATATCATAACCAGACTGAGCCACTAAACACCATAAATTCTGTTAATGTTGATCACTCTGCTGGACTTGCTCAAATTTATCTATGTCTTTTTGTACTGTATGACTAAACCTGGGTGAATTATTCCTGATTCAGGCTAATGAGTGCTGAGTAAAGGAGAATAATTACTACCCTCTATCTACTGATTACATCTATTTTGATGCAGCTGAGTGAGCTGTTAGGATTCATTGCTGCCAGGGCATAAGGAAACCCAGAAGGACCTCTAACCATTTTGCAGTAGAGCTACTATCCAACAAGGCAATCACCAGCCTGTACCAATATGGGGCTGACACGTGCAGGTGCAGGACTTTACATTTGCTTATCATCTAGTTCATATTGTCTCATTCCACTGACCTTTTTAGGTCCCTCTGGATGGCAGCTGTGCCCTAATGACTGCAGACACACATACACACACATATACCCACAGAGTTTAAAGTCATCCACAAATTTGGTTAAGGTATAGTCTGTCTTCTTCTCCTCCAGGCCATTGGAAAAGGTATTAAACAGGATAGGAAACAAGATAAATTCCTGAGGAGCTCTACTTATAAATGGCCTCTAAGTAGAGTACAAACAAACAATGATTTTTTATCAAAGATATGAATCACCTTTTGTTCTTGTCTCTTTTCACAGACTGTGGAAAGATCCAGGAGGTAGCAAGGTTCAGACAGTAGGTGCTGTAATTAAACAACGAATTTTATATAAGATGAATTCTGGCAAATGTGAACTTTTAAAACTTTTTTAATATCCTTTGACAGTATAAGTATTCAGGATGTACACTCTTTTTGTTACTATTTCCAAATACTTCCTTGGGTAAGAAGAAGATAAAATGATTCCCAAATCAATCAGAAGTTGGCTCTCTTTCTTGTGGATTTGATATAACTTGTTCTTGATGCTGTCTCTAGGCACATCAAGGATAGGGGGATCATTAGGGGCACTCAGCATGGCTTCACCAAGGGGAAGTCATGCGTAACCAACTTAATAGCCTTTTATGAGGATGTAACCCGGTGGATAGATGATGGTAAAGCTGTGGATGTGGTCTATCTCGATTTCAGTAAAGCGTTTGACACGGTCTCCCACAGCATCCTCGCAGCTAAACTGGGGAAGTGTGGTCTGGATGATTGGGTAGTGAGGTGGATTGTGAACTGGCTGAAGGAAAGAAGCCAGAGAGTGGTGGTCAATGGGACAGAGTCCAGTTGGAGGCCTGTGTCTAGCGGAGTCCCGCAAGGGTCGGTACTGGGACCAGTACTATTCAATATATTCGTTAATGACTTGGATGAGGAAATAGAGTGCACTGTCAGCAACGGAAGGCTGCGCAGCCATTCAGAGGGACCTGGACAGGCTGGAGAGTTGGGCGGGGAGAAAATGAATGAAATATAACAAGGGCAAGTGTAGAGTCCTGCATCTGGGCAAGAACAACCCCATGTACCAGTACAAGTTGGGGGCAGACCTGTTGGAGAGCAGCGTAGGGGAAAGGGACCTGGGGGTCCTAGTGGACAGCAGGATGACCATGAGCCAGCAATGTGCCCTTGTGGCCAAGAAGGCCAATGGCATCCTGGGGTGTATTAGAAGGCGTGTGGTTAGCAGGTCAAGAGAGGTTCTCCTCCCCCTCTACTCTGCCCTGGTGAGGCCGCATCTGGAATATTGTGTCCTGTTCTGGGCCCCTCAGTTCAAGAAGGACAGGGAACTGCTAGAGAGAGTCCAGCGCAGAGCCATGAAGATGATGAAGGGAGTGGAACATCTCCCTTATGAGGAGAGGCTGAGGGAGCTGGGTCTCTTTAGCTTGGAGAAGAGGAGACTGAGGGGTGACCTCATGAATGTTTATAAATATGGAAAGGGCAAGTGTCATGAGGATGGAGCCAGGCTCTTCTCAGTGACATCCCTTGACAGGACAAGGGGCAATGGGTGCAAGCTGGAACACAGGAGGTTCCACTTAAATATGAGGAAAAACTTCTTTACAGTGAGGGTGACCGAACACTGGAACGGGCTGCCCAGAGAGGTTGTGGAGTCTCCTTCTCTGGAGACATTGAAAACCCGCCTGGACGCATTCCTGTGTGATATGGTCTAGGCAATCCTGCTCCGTCAGGGGGATTGGACTAGATGATCTTTCGAGGTCCCTTCCAATCCCTAACATTCTGTGATTCTGTGATTCTGTGTGATATACTCAATTCACTGCTGATAGGAAAGCTGTGTTCAGTGATGGAGCTTTCACGAATTCTTTAATACTTTACATTTATTGCCGTTTGCTGCCAAAATGATTACATTTATCGCAAACTGTTTTTGCCAAATGCTGAACACATGCATGTTCACTTCTACACTTCCCACACTGACAGCTGAGGTACCAGCTTGTTGCAAGTTTTTAGTGACCATCTTTATATTAATAAATTTCTTCAGATGTTTTATCTCATGCTTAGTTATCTATTACCTTTGCAGAATAACATATTGAATTATCTGAGATAAGTTTTCTCATAAATAACTGATTAGTAAATATCAGTCAAATGTAGGAACTGATAGTTTTGATGGTGGATATGGTAGGAACATAAAAATGACTTAGAAAATTTGGTGACGAACTTTGCTGATAAAATTATTCACACAGTTAAGGATGGTAGCACCTGCAATGAATTGCAGAAGGACCTCTTTATACAGTATGATTTATCAGCAAAGAAGTAAGGGAAGAAACACCAGTGAATCAATATAAATGTGTGATGCACCCACATAGAGGAAACTACAATTAGCTTTGGGGTCTCCATTTCAAAAAAGTAGAACTGAAGGAATTAGAGAGATGAGTGACAAAGTTGCTGTTGAAAGGAGTAAAACAGATTCCATTCCAGGAATAATTAAGAATACAACTTTTCAGCCAGTGGCATGAAAAAAGAAAGAGTGGAGAATGAATATTCACAGTTTCTCATAAAATTAAAAATAAGACAGAAATAAAAAAATCTCAGGTTAAAGGAAAACAGGACAGTATTTTGGATAAAACAACACACACATATATAAAGCAAAGTTAAGCTATGGAACTCATAGATAAGAATGTTTTGGAAACCAGAAGTTTATATGGATTCAAAAAGCAAGTACAAAACACATTATGTTAGAGGGCAAGGCATTAATTGCCATTAAGAACAAACAAATCATCTTTGTCTTGGGATGTCTTTGAGCTACTGATCACTAGGAGGAAAACCAAGGACATAGTTTCTTATACTTTTTCCACAGGCAATATCTGGCTACTGAATAAGAGAGAACAGTAAATGAAGTGGACCTCTGATACAACTATTCTCATGATACAGTTTCTTGACAATCCATCATACTTTTACGCTATTCCTGGTTTTCTGCTTTACTGAATTGCATGGATTAATTTACATTCATTGACAAAATTCTGTTACACCTTCCTATTGCTGTGCTTACACTAGATACCCCAGTCAGGGAACCTGATAGGCTGTGAAAATGTTACCTTCTAGTTTCACATGTATAAAAAGTCTTTAGATTTCTTCATGGCTTTTCTACTTTTGTGTAACAGAAAGATCTTTCATAGTTTCATGTTTTTCCTGAGTATACATTAAGCTAGGTTCTGTAAAAATCAGGACTGCTTAGTGGTGAGAGAAAGATGCTCTTAAAGGATTGAAAATGTGTTATGATTAAAACTAATGCCAGACATAAAGGTTTTGTATTGGATTTTGGGGGGTTGTTTTTTTGGGGGGTTGGTGTTATTTGGCTTTGTGTTTTTTTTTCCTGAAGGAAAAATAAAATGTGCATCTATAATTCTGTTAGATTTTTAGTCTGTCTGTCCTTTCTAGGTGTACGTATTCTGCTAAGGTGTTTGGAACTATCATAAAAATTCATCTTCGTACTTAAAATCTGTCAACTACATTGAGCATTAACCTTTTAGTAAGGCAAGGGCAGCTTGTATTGAATAATTAAATTATTTTTATTAAGATGTTACATTGTAATGAGAGTCTGCTGTAAGCTGCGGTCTGTGTCATCTTGTTCTGCTCTTGAAGACCAGAACTCCACATTCCAAAGGAAAACATGTTTTGTCTCTGCAGATATTTGCCACAGTCTTGAAAAGGGACAGAAGTTTTCTGTGCCCTTGATGATACTGATGAGACCTGATAGTTTGCATAAGTTTAATAAATCAGGATGTAGGGAAGAAATATATGATGATATACAAGAAATATATGATGATATAAAATGTTGTAATGGTGTGAGTCACAGAAGTGCTAGTGAGTGACCTTTCATTTCTTGTCTGTTACCGTATGCTATGGGGTCAAGGTTACCAAAAGCCTCTCTAACATTGAGTGTTTCAATATACTTTGGATACTTGTGCATATACAAACACAGTACTTCAGTTACGTTATGCTTAGATAGATTTGCTGACTCTCTGCTTACAAGGAAGTCAATCAGTTAAAACTTTCTAAAGCAAGCTGTTCTAATTCTGCATGTATGGCATGAATGAGGGATGTAATTACTGACAGGTTAGGGGAAAGGGCCAACAGTGGAAGATAAAAGGAACATTAACTTCCTCTGTGCCCATTAATGTTGTGTGCTAAGTATTCTATGTCATATAACAGGCAATTTACTGTGCTTCTGCACAGTGTTCACACCTCCTCCCTAATCAGGACTGCACCTGAACTGAACCTTGCAGTAAACAAGCCTCTGAAGTGAAAATGTGTAATATTCAGAGTAAGTTATAAAATAGATCATTTGTTGCACTAAGAAGTCCGATATTTTGTGAGTCTTTCATTCTACATAATAAAAAAAAATAAAATGGAATGGGATTTTATTATAACACTGAATTAAAAATGTCAAGTGTTGGTGTTGTCTTTTGATATTTCTTGTATACATGTATATAAACATTTGAGAATACCATTAAAATTGTGTTTATCATTGTGTAAAAGTTTTGCTGAACTTAATTCAAATGGAAGATTTTAGTCTGGTCAAAATGAAATTATGATATAAAAATTAGAATAGTAAAATTTTTTAAAATTGATTTTTTCATTTTGGAAAAAAAAAAAAAAAGGAAAAATTAGCATGATGCTCCTATGAAATATTTTGAATTTAACAAAATTGCCCTTCCTAATAAGAAATTATTCCATCTGTATTTTTTGAAAGAGCACTGCTTCCTTCCGCATGGCCAGAAATCAAACTTAAACCACACTTTAGCACCTCCATTTATTATTAGCCTGACCAAGAGGATATAGTCCAAGTAGTCAAGCAGCAGTAAATTTGCAGCAATATATTAATATGCTCTAGCACCATCTAGCTTTACTTTCAGGGTAACTCATATCAGACAGAAGTTCTTTGCAAATGGAGTGGGAGTTGTTATGTCTGAACTGATCATAGAACAGTATCGGACGTAAGTCTTGTGATCACAAAGAAACTTGAGAAAGAAGGTACAACTTCCCTGCAGTCCCACAAAAGTTTAGCTCAGGGTCTCTAAACTGATTTTCAGTAGCAGACAAAAATGCAAAATGTAGATTCCTTTTCATCTTACATTACTATTATTTCTTATAAGCATTCTGAAAGTGATACAAAGGTTCTAGCATTTTTGTGCTGAAAGTCAGATATAAATAACTAAAAGTGGTTTTACTCTTTCACGCATTTTATAATCCCAAAGACAAAAGTCCTTATCTTTACTTCTGTAATCAATATAATTTACTTCGATGGGACTAGTCGTGGGAGTATTCTAATAGTTATCAAGAATATGTATTTTCTAAAGTGAAAATATTATGGCATCCCTAAATGGCCAAGAAGGGCAAGGAAGCAATCCAGCTGAGATCACACAGGAGTAAAATTTGCCATACTTCGCATTGTCCCCAACAACCCATCCTCCTACTGTAAAGTGGAGCACCTTCTTGCCATTGTGTTGATACGATGGAAGCTGGGACGGTGCTCAAACAACTACGCCATTAAAGAGAAATAGTGAACTTTTTGTTGGAAGAAGGAGCTAGAGTGGTTGACTAGGACCTGAGCAGGTGAGAATTCCTTATACTGGTATTGCCAGATAAAGGCCTTTTAATATCAGATTATAGTCTATTTTTCTTCTCCTTTTCTTAATTATTTAGGAGTACCATAATATTCTAACTTCACAAACCATAGTTCATCAGCAATCAATTATGAGAACGTAAAGAATTCTGTAGATAGCTGTGACTGAAGTAATGAAGATCCTTCCACCTGTATGTTTGTGTTTTCTGGATCAATCATCCTTAGCACTGTTAATAGTAATCTATTTCCCAGAAATAAACTTTGCTTTCCTATTCCCACAGGAAATAAAGTAGTGGAGGAACAGTCAAAAATTTTGTCTGCTACACTTAACGCAGTAGAATCTGCAGAGCCTTTGCTTGTAAGAATCCAAGTCACCAAGACTGGCCTTCCTTTTCATGACTTTTCACTATGTTTGGAGTTTCTGAATTGACCTTTGCTTTTGCTTAAATTTAATTTTACATGATTGAAGGCTAAAAGTGACTTTAGTGGAGTTCAAAACACGTCAAAGTGTGCTGATAAAGGATGCTTGGCAATTTGTTTTTCTTATTTTTCAGGATGCTCTGAAAATGAAACAAAAACACTGAAATGAGTATGAAGTTATTTTCTGAATCCTTCCACTAACTTGATAGTGGGAGCACTGAGCATGTTAATGTGTTTACAATTACACTTTAGGAATCCTTAAAGTCCTCAGCCCTTTGATGGAAAGATGTAGGTTTAACTTGGATATGCTGTCATTCTTGAAATTTCAAAGAAAATAAAAGTGAGTGATAACACTAACATGTCCCACAGGGCTAAGTTAGAAATGTTTTTTTCAGTCTCTGCTCTGAGACTGAGATGTCTTGATATTTATCTCAATTTTATTTATCATAATTCTTTATAATATAAAATATAAATTTACCAATTTACCTGTAGGTTCTATGCAAAAATAAACTAAAAATGTACCATTATAGACCTATTCCTTTATGCCATCAAAATATAAATATGGTTTATACCAAAACTGTAATTTATATAACAAGTCTAGGGGTATGTGATATTTTTCTTGAGGCTCTAAATTCCAGTCATGTCAATAAAGCACATTTCTAAGACAAACATACTAATACTCAGCACGATAGCAATAAAATGCTCTCTGACAAAGAAAGGAAACACACACATATGCGTATATACAAATATATATATGTATTTATAATTTAAGTTCCCAGTGTCATAACTGACCCTGTGACTCCAGGGGCTTTCCCATGACTTCTGAAAATTAACAGTTGGCAATACAGTAATTTCTGCGTACAAAGGCACCGCTTCATGACAGAATTAAAAATGTGTTGTAAAGAATTTTAAGTTAGTTTATTCTAAAAAAAACCAAGCTGTAAACTGACATATTCCTGCACACTTTCTACAGTCAGAAAGTGATCGAACTCGCAGCAGTATTCAGAGGTGGGATTTTTTTGTTTATGTGATCCAAATTTCAATTTCATAGTTTTATTTTATTAAAAGGAAAAAAAATACAACATCTAAATTACAGATTTTAAAAAATATAATAACTAATGATAGCTTATAAATTTCTAATACATTCAAAACTGATTCAGTCAGGACATACATCAGAATAAATCATATTAGAGGCTGGCTCAGTGTTGCTGAGCTGTTTCTCCAAAGAAAGAAAACTCAAACTGAAACTCTAATTCAAATCAATCTGAAAAAAAATATTATGGAGTAATTTAAATCTTGTGTGACATAATGGACTGTTTACTTTCTGTACCTTTGTATTCCAAGTACGGACCTCATCATGGTCTAGGAAAAAAGATACGTTTGTAACTACTTTTTTTCCACTCTATTGATGACTCTTACATTTTTCTAAATTGATGTCTCCTTTTTGAAATTTTCCCTATACAATTACTTCTTTCACATAAGGGGACCACTACACTTCTGCCCCCTGAACACCAGCTGTGCTTCGCTGATAGTTATTGTTGTAAGTCCAAAGGAGAAAAACTCAAAAACTGTTCAGCTGACAAAACTCTGCTGTGCTGAAGCAGTAGGCCACCATCTGCATTTCTCTTCTGAACTCGTTTTTAACTAATATATTGTATAACTGAACAATTTTACCCTATACTTGGGGAGCTTATTCTCTTTTTCTTCATCATTTCCAAACAGCTCATTTTTTTCCTTGCTATTATCTCCACAAGACTGCAAATTCTACAGAGCTGCAGGTGACTTTTAACAGAAGTGAGGAATGGATACAGTGGATAATTTAAAGCAAGACAGACTTCACCAAAAAGGAAAAGTTGCCTGCAGAGTGAATGTATCCAAATTCTAATGATGCTTTCTCTATTGGAGTTTCTGTCCTGCTCTGTTTTGAAAGATGTAGTTATTCTCCTGTACTTAATTTAATTTACCGTTTCTGAACTCACTGCCAGATTTCCAGATCACCAAAATTATCATCTTAACATCTGCCTTTTTCTTCCTTTATATCACTGCAGATAGGATTAAAGCTTTTATCTGGTACAGATCTTTGTTTTTTCTCTGCCTTTAACAGCTTGGTAAGCAGCTTCACACCATCCTGTTCCACATCTGCATTTGATGCTAAGTCCCTTTCTACTGAATATCTCAGCTGGAATGCCAGAGGACCGGGGGGAAGGGAAGGGTTTAGCAGTTATGTCCTGCAAAGGAAATTATCTGTTATTCAAAAGCAGTATGTGGTGTTCAGTTCTGAGAACTGCATAGAGAACTGTGCTTTTTCTCTTACCCTCTGACCTTGAAAATACCAAAGGAAATGGAAAGCTGAGAGGCTAGTATATATGAAAGGCTACCACTCAGGTATAGAGATTTAAATGTAACTGTGATTTGAGGATGGGCTTATTTTGGATCCAGGTTTTTTTATTTTAAAATATAAACTCTCTTCACTCAGTTGTGATCCTTGAGTTGGCTTAAGTCTGAAAATTACAAAAATGTAAATACTAGTATTCCACAAAATGTCAGGAATAATCTTTATGTGGTGGACTTCTACTACCATAAACTTTCATCTAATACAAAATACCACCCCGTAAAAAGAGACCCATTAAAAACCCTTACAGCTAATATAAACTGAGGAGTTAAGGAAGGCTTTGTCTCTCTCATTATTTTTCAGATATAGATAGAGAGCAGCTCTTCTTTTAGTCATGCTAAAGAAGTTTCCAAATAAAGACAGTTTAACTTCCAACAAGCTGGGACTTGTTGGAGTGGGTCCAGAGGAAGGCCACAAAAATGATCAGAGGATTGTAACACCTCTCCTATGAGGAAAGGCTGAGTTAGGGTTGTTCAGCCTGGAGAAGAGAAGGCTTTGAGGAGACCTTATTGAAGCCTTTCAATACTTAAAGTGGGCTTATAAGAAAGATGGGGACAGACTTTTTAGTAGGGCCTGTTGAGATAGGACAAGGAGTAATGGCTTTAAACCAAAAGAGGGTAGATTCAGATTAGATATAAGGAAGACATTTTTTACAATGAGAGTGGTGGAACACTCGAACAGGTTGCCCAGAGAGGTGGTAGATGCCCCATCCCTGAAAATATTCAAGGTCAGGCTGGATGGGTCTCTGAGCAGCCTGATCTAGTTGAAGATGTCCCCGTTCACTGCAGAGGGGGTGGACTAGATGACTTTTAAAGGTCCCTTCCAACCCAAACTATTCTATGACTATATGATTCCAATATTGGTGTGGGGGTGGAGGATACTAACATTAGATAATCCAGGAAACAGACCTGTGATAATTTTGACACTGATCAGTCAGGTGCATGATGACTGCCTTGTTCTGTTCCACAGTGCAGAGTTATCCACATTTTATCCAGAAAGATCATGTATGCCATTAACTGTCCATCCACTGTCCTTTAGGTACTTCTGGATATGCTATAGAAAGCTGTGAAATAAAAGAGCAGCTGAGGTGCTGACATCTTTTTACTACTGGCACAGCGTACATGTAACAGGTCTTAGACATGTCACTTAGGTCATGGTTGATTTTGAAATCAGCCCAAGACAGGAAACTTAAAGCAATGAACTAATCTCTTCATCATTGTTAAAGATTAAAACAATACTCTGAACTCTGAATGAAAAAATCTGCCACAGAGCCCCTTGAAATCCTTCTCCCATGAAAGTCCAGACTGGTGGATTTGTTCCAGTTCACTAACGCTTCTTCCCTGCCAGTGTGGATAGGTTTCTGTATGATCAAGAAGGGGAAGAAGAAGTATTTGGAAGGGAGCTGGGATCGATGTGTGCTAAGGTCATAACGTGCATAAAACATGGATAGGGAAGCAGCTAACTGTAGGAGTCACAAAGTGTTTCTGGATGCTGGTATTTACTTGCGTTGTTATGGAGGTGTAAATGCTAATTTCAGAACTGACTGGCTAAAAAAAAAAAGTAGTGTAATAGAAAAACTGTGGTAACATTTTGAGGAAGATTTATGCTCTAGAGAAGATGTATGGTTGAAATTAATATATATTTAAATATTTAAAGGTTTAAAGGCAGGATAACCACAGCTGGTAAAGAAACATGTTTCACTGGGGCCTCTGTGGATTTGTACATGCAGCCCCATTCTTTTAGATGTTGAACTGCTTGTTTTACATGAGGCTAACAGGACTATAGAAAAGTGTGGGTAATCAACCAGCTATGTTGGTGTGTAGAGTCATTGAAGCATCATCCACAAACTGTATTTTGTGTCATTACCTTTTATATCTACTTTCATGGCGGGGGGGAAAGAATCAACACTGCACTGTAAATTCAGAACTCAAGATTAATTACAATTTGAGGGAAAGTTTTCCTCACTAAAATATGAAGCTGGTATTTTCAAGTGGATGGAGGTGCTTTGACTTTCAGAGAGCAATTTAGTTGCCTGCTCATACATGTCTAGTTCAATTTACTATATCTTAGGAGTCTGAGTCGTTTACCTTGTACAGCAACAACAGGAGATTTGTATCTATGTAGTGTGGCAGTTGGAGAGCAGTCAGGATACTCTTGGGTGTCTAAAATGTCTCTGGATACCAATGTTCAGGCACCTGCATCCCACTCTCAGGTCCAGAGAGAGACAAATGTCTGTTGGATTAAACATCATAGACTAAAACTTATTTGGGAAGTCTACAATGAATAATAAATTGTCTCAATAGGAATGTGCAAAAAGATATGAAATAGACAACAGCATGTAAAAAAGGCTGGGAATTTTTTGCCTCTTCATGGCTATGCAGGCTGTACAAATATGTATTTTTAGGCCACACATTGACACAGATTCTTCAACAATAAGAGGCAAAAATAACATCGTATAGATGGAAAGAAATGAACTTCCAGGCTGCAGCTATATCTCAGACTACAGGTTCAGCATCATTTGTTTATATAAAAGAACAGTTTTTTTATGCAATTGCATTTGATTATCCTGGTCGTTAGCTACACACATTTTCCTGTGACTTCCATGGGACTTCTCCACTTAATGGGATTAACTTGCTCATTTAATTCATGATCCTACATTTTGCATTGCATAGCCATCTGGGACAGAGAACTTAACGGTTTTTTGAAAAGCATTAGGATCAAGGCTGTGGAAAGTCAGGTTAAACCTCTTGAAAGAAAATATCTGCCTCAACAATATAAGGAAAACAACATTTGTGAGAGAGTTTAAAGTGTAAAATGTATGACATGTATGACAAGTGCCAATGAATGGTATATGAAAGGGCATTAAAATTCTACTCCTGTGACTATCAGATCAAAGCATTGGTGTCCACATCCTTTTTATTCTGATTAATCATCAAATCATTCTTATTAGGAGTCATTCTATCATTCTTTTCTTTATTTTTTTAAAAGAGCTTTATGCAAATATGTTTTCTACAAAACAACAATCTTCTAAAGTGCTCTACAGTAGTGTTGGATTTGCATCACTGGACAAATTGGAACATTCAAGCTTTGTTACAAACTGGAAATAAAATAAATCTTTATTCTTATCAGGAAGCTGTACTGTTCTATCTTAGTGCTCCAGACTCTGTAGTTAATCATAAAGAGAAAAAAACTGAATATGAGACAAAATGTTCTATATTACAGAAAATATGTAACTTATTCAAGTGATCAAAACTGAGATCATTAATTCCCAATAAAAATTGCCAAAAAAAGTATAACCTTTGAAGAAAAGGATGGAATTTCAGAAAAGCTTCATAGTTCATGACAACGCAAAAATGTAGTCAAAAATTACAGCAAGAGGAAAGTCTTTGAATTCTATTTCTTCTACCACCAGTCTTAAGCATAACTCACACAAAAACTGTTCATTCATTCTAACAATGTTTGGGCATGTACTTATGCCAACATTATTACTGAAATTAAATTGATAAGCATGACGTGTCAGAATGCAGTGTTTAAGACTGGGAAAATACCATTAAAAGTATTTACCTAAATTAGTTTGAAAGTAAAATAAATGCTATGTAAAGATTTTATTCTTACTATTTATCTCCAAGAACATTCGAATGAGCTAATCTGTAACTACAATATAGAGTACAAAATGAAATCATGCCATAGTTATCTGTGCAAATGTGTTCTCTCATAGATATTCATAATGAAAAGCACATCAGCAGTTCTGAAACCTCTGGGCATGTTTACGAGTCAGCAAACAGGCAACAAATATAACACTACCTGACAACAATGAGCATTTGTGCATTACATTTAAAAAAAAAAAAAGAATTAATTATTTCTACAACTGATAATTATTAAACTTAACAGAGATATGACAAAGTACATCATAATAGCAGGTTCAAGTGTATAAAGGTGTTCTGAGGTCTTAATTTCCTTCTTTAATCAGCTTTAGCTAGGTAAATTCTAATTCCAGTGACACAACCACAATAATAGAACAAAACAGACTAGGTTTTTGCTCAAAATGCACATATTTTCTCCCACCTCCAGCAGAACAGTGGCCATGAAATTGTATTTCTGACTAGTCCATTTATACTTATTCCCTTTCAAGTATTTTTTGTTCTTGTTGAATCCACATCTCTTGTGCTATTCAACTTCATCTTTTGTTTCACTAATTATCCAAAGACTTTTTGTATCTCACTAAAAAATCTCTACAGATCTTCTTTATATACAAGGAGATCATTGTCTATAAATGTACACATAAACAATGAAACAATGCATTCTATACTGTCTATATTTTTGCACACTCACAGAAAGAATGCTTGTTAAAAAAGAAGAAAAAAAAATTTGGGTTACCTTACATAGGGTAACGCTCTCACTGAGACTCAAACGTCTTGAACAGGGCAACCAGTAGTTGTCTGGCTGGTTTCCAGAGTCTCTGTTGCATGATTTGGGTGACAGACCTTGAACTTTTGCCAAATCCTTATAATCCAGCTGGCTCATGGTCCTACGTGGCCTCTCCTGGGTACACATGACCAATTTCTATTATCTTACACTGTATATAAAACACCTGCTATCTTATCTACATACAAAAAGGAGTCCTACATGGCCACTCCTGCATCTGCAGAAACAATTTCTACTGGCTATTTAAAATTTTTTGCATATAGTTTAATAAATTCTACATCAGGAACTGACTTCGGGGGTTTTTGGGATGACGAGATTCTTCACACAGGATGTTGGTTATCATATATAAGGATAGAAATGGTGTCACCACTTGGCCTAAGCACACTAGGAGCTGCCAGGGCTGTCTGAAATTCCCACCTGAAGACCTCCTGTAACATTAGGCAAGCATTTTGTTGTAAAGGTGGTAGGAATAGTGGTAGGAGTCAATCCTCTTGTCTGAAGTTGGTCCATTGTCTCAAATCTACCCGTTACCTCATCTGTGCAGAGACTAGCTGCATAGCTGCTTGGGACCACCTAAGTAATTGGGCTAGACGCACTTGGTTTGCACACAGACACACAGGTACACAGTTGCTATAATGTTAGGACAAACATTAATTTCATCTTTATAACACAGTTAAAACTTAAATTTCGTAGACCTTGGCATAATGTATGCTATGTAATTTTAGATGTATGAAGAAACATTCTAGGGAGAACTATCAGAATGAACAGAAATCTTGCACTGTTATCAATAACAAAGTAGAAGTCAGTATTTAATAAAATTAAAATCATTGTGAAGTGAATAAAAAAGATCCTGCTGTGACTGAATCTGTGTCATTCCTATATTCCTGATTGTAATTCTGACAAGATTTAAGAGATGTGTCTTACCTCTTGACTTCCTTAATACTACTACACTTTGAAGCTCTCTGGAAAACAGTCATTCATTTTTTAGGATAGATGAATATCTTAAGTATTATTTAAAGTAGCTGCATAATGTGGTGATAGTAGCAAATGCTGTTATTCTTTTAGAGTCAGGAGAAAAAAAATCATGCATGTATGTAAAGATATTACAAATTTAAACTTCTCAAAAGATCTTCCTTTTTCAGTGAGGGTCTTTTTCCATGGGCTTAATAGAGATTTGAGCACAGATTTAATTGAGATGTTGGAATGTCATTTGCATACCAGTAGAATGCAAACTATGGACTGCTTTGCTGTAAATGTTTCAAGATTCTCTGACAAACCAAGTCAATTCCATTATCATATTAATAGGTAGGTGATAAGGTGAGAAACAGATAGGAAGTTTTATTCAGCTCTCTGTTAGTTTTATAAGAAACAAATTGTCCAATCAGTTAGAAATATGGTGTTGCTTTTTATTTATGTATGAAATATTTTGAATGTTGCCAAGTTTGCATAATACATATCCTATTATCTGCAAGCTAGGTATTACAGATTCTTTTGCACCTAAAAAGTTTCTTTGTTGTAGAAATATTTAAGAAAATTATCAAATGCATTTGTAGGACAAAATGCAACAGTTTCTAGTGTTATAAAAAAACCTATGTGAGGAGGAAATTTTTAGTAATCAAGTCCGTTCCCTGCAACAGCAAGCATCACTTTGCATACTTCATATTGAAACAGTAATTTTGTTTCCTTCTTGCCTTCACTGAAAGACTTTCCCAGAATCTTCCATCTCTGAAGATCCTAATTTCAAATCTGAATTTATGCATTTTGTACCAGTTTCTCCTTGTGCTACCACAGTTCTTAAGAACAAATAACTTTCCCCCCCTGTGTTTCACCCCATGAATGTTTACAAACAATAATCATACTCATCTCAGTCTTTGTTCTGTTCAAATAAGTCAAAGGCTTATTATCTTATCTCAGAAAATAGACTCATTTAGTAGTTCTCTTCACTTCCAGTTTCAGTTTAGTTTCATTGTATACAGATGCCCAGAGAGTGTAACTTATTCTGACTTAGTCTCACCAGTAAATTGTGAAACGGCTTGAGTACTGTATGTTGTTACTTGAAGTATCTCTGTAATTTGTCTAAGGGTTTTGTTTTTTAATGGTTGTATCATATATAGGGTTCTCCATCATACTATGATCCCTGAAGGTTACTGACTTTCTTTACTTTCCAGTTGTCTCCAGCTGACTTTTTTCTGACTTAAAACAGAGGTTCCTGGGACCTTGCTTTTGTACTACTTTCATCTCATTTCAGTTATCCAAGTGTTTAAGGTTATAAAATTCTTTCTATAGGAATTCTCAGATGTTGCCTCACAAATTTTAATAGCAAATATTCAAGTGCAATGTACCTGATCACATGAAATTTAGGTGAGATGAAGAAATACATCTTATATTCAAATCCAAGAATTCGACATTAATCTAATTAAAACTTTAGCAGTCTAATCAAAGAATTATTATTCCAGATACAGGGATGTTAGTGCTTCTACTCCAAATTATCCAGTTATTACATCTATTTTCCAGTAATGCTATACAGAGACTTTCTAGCATTTACACCTTCCTTTGGTGTTTTTCTGACCTCTGCACTGCCCCTGTATGTTCTAGTTCTTTAGAGAGAAAATGGGGGAGGTTGCAGTGTCTTCAGTATCCCAAGTTTTTTTCTTGTTAACATTGATGGTTTCTTCCTCCTCACTCAATGTCTACTTGAGGTTATTTTTATGTTTGTTAACATGGTCTGCTAACTTGCTCTTTCTACATGGTTTTGAAATTCCCTATTATATCCAAACTTACAGTATTTTATATATGTTGAAAACTTGTTCTGTGTTTTCTTTGTGATTACTAAAACGAGTTTTATCCAGCTCCAAGGCTGTGTTCCTTCATTGTCCAGTAAGAGACCACCTGTGATTTGTGCTTATGCACTTGATGCCTTTGTTCTTTGCTTATACTTTTGGGACCCCTGTGTGTTTCACAGTTCTCCTTTGCATCACACCATCCTTTACAACCTACCACAGTCTTAGAAGGCATTCAATAAATTTGGTTGAACAGAATGGTTTTTTTATCACGAAGCAAGCTGCCTGGTGGATAGTGTTAAAGAGTGGGGCAGCAGCTCAGAAAAGAAAAAGACTGAATGGGAAAAATCATTGTGTTGTTCACAAAGTCTTCTCTTCTCCTTACTTAAGAAGGGAAAAAAGGGAAATAACATATTTTTCTATCAAGGCTAGAATACTCTTGTTAAATAAATATGTTAATACTGTGAGTCTAATCTCAGCTGATTAACTTTCAAAGTATAATTTTATTCACCTACATCCCTTTGACCTGTTGCCTCAAAGCATATGTCACCAGTGACTGTCAACTCTCCTTTTTGCACTGTCTGAGTCTCATATATGGTCATAGAATAATCAATGGGAAATAACATTGTGCTGGAGAAAAGCTGTTTCCTATGTATTTTCTTACTGGTCTTGGGCATTAAAAATGTATACATTGTGCTGCTTAGTAATATTTTCTATCTAGCTATGCAAGTAGGTGATGTTTTTTTACTTGTACTTTCATCTTTTTCATACCTATATATCACTTGTCCTGGTCTGGCCTAAAACAGATGGCCTAAAACAGACCAATTTTCCTTTCTGAGATTTTTACTTTCAGTGATTTTTACTTTCAGCGGTTTTTACTTTCAGCTAAGTCTCTTCTAAGTAACTGCACTTTCTGAAACTAACTGCATGTTTTGCAGACAGTGTCTGCTTCCAGGACTGATAACGCTCGAAGTTTGTAGTTATCACTGAGGCACCTGTAGGGATGTTATGCAGAAAGGCTCTTGCTGTACTTATTCTTAGAGAAACCAAGGTCGCTGCTGAATTCCTCACTGCTTACGAGTGAAGAGCCGAAGGGGGGTCACACCTGCAGGGAAGAGTGGACAGGGCAGGTGACCCAAAATTGACCAACGAAGGTATTCCATCCCATACACGTCATTCTCAGTATAAAGCGGGGGGATCACGAGGGTCTTGGGCGGCTTCTTCTGCTCCGTATGCTTGAGGCTGCTTCTGCTGCTTGAGCCGTTGGCCCTTTCTTCTCCCTTCTCGCACTTTTGCTATAGCCGGTGTCCGAAGAGGACTCTGTCTGTTTTCCTGCTGCCCCCGATCCCAATCCGTG
Source organism: Nyctibius grandis (assembly GCF_013368605.1). Lineage (NCBI taxonomy): Eukaryota > Metazoa > Chordata > Aves > Nyctibiiformes > Nyctibiidae > Nyctibius > Nyctibius grandis. Next base: position 84,657,262 of record NC_090659.1, read on the forward strand.
CATCCCTGAATCCAGTCCCTGTCTGTTGCTGGGCCCAGCCTGGGCCTTCCCGGAGCCTGCCCTGCAGTGCCTGTGGTGACATGGTCGACATCGAGGGAGCTCGATCTTGGTTTTATATATATTTGTATATATTTTATTATTTCCATTATTGTTATTATACTCATTTTCATTATTATAGTTCATTAAAACTGTTTTCACTTTCCAGCCCACAAGTCTCTCTCCCTTTTTTCTTTTCCTTCCCCTTCTGGGGCGGGGAGGAGGATTAATAGAGAGCGTCTGCCACTGGTTTAATAGCCAGCCCAGCCTTAAACTGTGACACTTGTATTATGGGTTTTCATGGTCTTTGTGTTCTTTGCACTGGATATCTAAAAAGCATTCTGTATCTTGACTTTGTTGCTTGCTCAACACTCCTCCTGAGTTGTGCATTAGAAATGAAGTCAGTAAATGGCCATAAAGTAATCATTCTCAGAAGTACCAGATTACATTAAAGCAGATTAGATTAAAATAGACATTTTATACATTTCATGTCACTAAAAGGTTCTTTATCAGAATTAGATGAGTCTGTTTACATGGAATACTCCTACAGCAATATTAAAAATATATGGCAGTACATTAGTCAATAATTGTCCAAAATTACCTGGACTGATTATAAGAATGACAATTATATTTTATTTAATAGACTGGAGAGTAGTACAGGGCAAAAATGCAACCACCACTTAGAGCTTTTATAAGACACCAAGACCAGCCAGGCACCCAACTCCTGTTGAAAGTAAATGGGAACTGGTAGCATAAAATTGTTTATACCTTTGAAAATCTCTTTCATAAAATAGTTTGCCTCCAGTGATCAATCTTCACAAGTTTTAGTGTAAAGGAACTATTTTTATCTTAATGAAATATGGATATAATATCTTGCCTAGGTGATTCCTTGCATGTTGTCAATCTTGACTAATGTTCCTCAATCCTTCTCATCCATTATTACAAGATCTAATACAAATTCTTGAGAGATATTACAGAACCAAGTAGAGGGCAAGTAATCCTCTGTTGTCTTGTGTACTTTTTTTATTCCTGAGCAAAGTAAGTGTAGACACTAGCAGATGAAGACAGTATATTCTTTCTTCCGCTTTAGACTCATTTACTCTAGGTGAAAATAATCACAGTATGTTAGATGGTGAAGAATTAGGAACATTAGATTATAAAATTATATTTAACGTACGAAAAAGGGTTTTAAAGGTTTGATATGTTGTTTCACAAATCTGTGTTTTCCCAGTGTCTTCAAAGAAATTAACATGTCGAATAAATTTCTGATAATAAGTCTGGAGACTCACAAAGGAAATTGCATATGAAAGGTCTTTTCCCCTTGTACTGTGTACAGTAAAAGAATTATAGTAGGAAAAATTCTCTGAAAGATGATAATTGATTGCTGATAAAAAGTTGCTTGTCCTTAACACACAAAGTAAGCTGCTCAAGAGCAATCCCTCCTTATGAACCTTCTTATTTTGTATATATTGTATTATTGTTGTGTTAGTAGCAAAATCACTGTGGGGGGGGAAACACACTCATGCAAGCTAGTGATGCCTAGGATAATTTCAGCTGCCTAACATGAGTCACATATTGAACCCATTCCTTATTTTTCTGAAAAAATCGTGGTGGTACTTTTATCACCTTTTCATCCAATAGGTTCATGATGTTTGCTATCCTGAAGGGCACGGCAGACACAGGCTCACTTTGTTCTTGAATTCAAGGACCTGAGACTACATTTCTATTGAGATTAACTAATTATTAGTCTGAAGGTCATTCAGGAGAGAGATATCCTCTCAATTCCTTCTGCCAAAGCTCCTCCACTGTGCATAAAGTAATTAAATATTAACTTGGCTTGTGAGCATATGTAAGCATGATTTTATAACTTGGTGTTTAGAGTACTCTTCTAAGATGGAAGAGATGTATAACCTCTTTTAATTCTAATGAGCTTTTTATTATTGGATTTAAGTATTTGAGGGCAGGGGGAGGAAAAAAAAAATAAATCTCTTATAATTTTAAGGGGCCTTTACAGTGCTCAGCTGTTCCAGGACTAGCCTCCACTCCTGGTTATCAAAGACTTTGGTTCTGTGGGTCCTCTATCATATCTGCCAATGTGATGTGGCATCTTGTATTTCCCCAGAGCATCTAAACTGGCACCAGCCTCCAAAGTTAAGGCAAGTGAACCAAGCCTCTAATACAGCCAACTGAGCTTCCCAAGTTCTTTGACTCACCATAAAATGTGCTTGGTCAGCTGAACAATTTTCATTTACCATATTGTGTATGGGCTCTGTTTGATTGCCCTACCATAAGTGTCAAGCACTAATTAAAATGACATAGTGTATCTGAGACATCTCCTTGGCATTGGCAGATATGATGCAGGCTCTGTGTAAACCCTTGCTCCTTGTATTTGGTCTACGTGGCAAGGTTTTAGTAGTGCGAGGGCTTCAGGAGTGGCTTCTGTGAGAAGCTGCCCCCCATGTCCGACAGAGCTAGTTCCAGCTGGCTCCAAGAGGGACCCACTGCTGACCAAAGCGGAGCCTATCAGTGACATTGGTAGTGTCTCTGTGATACCATGTTTAAGAAGGGGTAAAACCACACTGCACAACAGCATCTAGGAGAGAGAAGAGAGAAAATGTGAGAGAAAGAGCCCTGCAAACACCAAGGTCAGTGAAGAAGGAGGGCCAGGAGGTACTCCAGGCATGGGAGCAGAGATTCCCGTGAAGCCCATGGTGATGCTGTTGTTCCCTTGCAGCCTGTGAAGATATCCACCTACACCCTGTGGAAGACCCCACGCTGGAGCACGTGGATGTGCCCTGAAGGAAGCTGCAGCCTGTGGAGAGCCCCACGATCTAAGTAGCTGAACCCCTCGCTGTGGCACCAATCCTGTAACCATTTGTTGATTTGCCCAATTCAACTGGCCCCTTCAAACCCCTTCCCTCTGACTGGGAGTGTTGATGAAAAAACTACCTGTACTCTAGAGTCCTTTACTGCTGCTCCCAAGGCTCTATAGTCCTTCTTGATATGTCTCAGACTACTCCTGGCTGTATCACTGGTTCCCACGTGAAACAATAGTAGCGGGTAATACTCAGTGGACTGTACGAAGCTTGGTAGTCGCTCAGTGACATCCTTGATACGAACCCCCGGTAAGGAGAACACCTCTCTAGAGAGTGTGTCGGGTGGGCAAATGGACGCCTCCATACCTCTCAGAAGAGAGTAACCTACTACTATCACCCATCACTTTTTCTTAGTTGTGCTGGTTGTTATACAGGTAGCACATCAGGCTGCCTTACTCAGCTCCAGTGTCACTCCTGATGTGATGAGTCTTTCCTCTTCAGTCTGCAGAGCGGTGAAGCGGTTCTGCAAGGGCACCTCAGGCTTTAGGGGAAGTCTTTTCCTCCTGCTGATCCTTGCCATTGCAGCTGTCCATTCTTCTGCATTATTGGCCCCCCTCCATTCTGTGCATGCCACTGCAGGTGTTTTTGGCTTTTTGGCCATGGGCTGCGGGGCCACTGCAAACTGCGCTTGGACCCAGCTATCTAACTCCTTCTCAGCCTCCCTGATGTTATGCAGCCTTCTCACTGCCTCCTGCAGTTCAGCTAACTGCTGCAGGAGGTCCTCCACGTGGGCACACCTTTTGCGGGCAGGTCTGCCACCCATCCCTGCCCCAAGAGAAAGTTCTAGGCAATTTTCAGGGATAATCAAAAGAACAAAGAACTGTTGTCTATTATTAATTTTTTTCTGTATATTAGTAATGATTTCTTCTTCCTTTCAGTTTTTTTCTTTGTTCTGTAACAATTGAATCTGAAGTAATAATAACTATTTGGATGAACTATCAATATTTCAATCATACAAAAAAATACGTTCTTGGATTTTTTTTCCTGTTTGCCCACAAGATTTTCAGTCTAAACAGCTGGTAGGTAAAACAAAACCAGTGGCAACTCATGGGCTATTAATTGGCAGCTGTAAGTCAAGAAAACAGTCTAGGATATCACAAATGGCTTTAAATGTTCATATTTGTGAGCAAATTAGTCAAGGCCCTTTTGACTGTAGTATAATCTTACTTCTAGACAGATAGAACCATAGAATTATAGAATGTCCTGAATTGGAAGGGACCCACAAGGATCATCGAGTCCAACTCCTGTCCCAGCATAGGACAGCCCCAGAATTCACACCATGTGTCTGAGGACATTGTCCAAATGCTTCTTGAATGCTGTCAGGCTTGGTGCCATGACTGCTTCCCTGGGGAGCCGGTTCCAGTGCTCCACCACCCTCTGTGTGAAGAACCTTTTCCTAATATCCAACCTAAACCTCCCCTGGCATATCTTCCTGCCATTCCCTCGTGCTCTGTCACTGGTCTCCAGGGTGAGGAGGTCGACGCCTACTCCTCTACTTCCCCTTGTGAGGAAGTTGTAGATTGCAATGAGGTCTCCCCTCAGCCTTCTGTTCTCCAGGCTGTACAGACCCAGTGACTTCAGATAGCTAAGGCATGCACTGTTTTCAGATACTCGCGATGACTCATGCTATATTATCAATGTCAATAAAAACAGCTATAGTAATACTAGTTTTAAATAATGTTAATCCTAATTTATTTATACTGTTTTCTTTTACACAAAGTAGTTCAAACTACTAAAGCCATAGTAAGGTAATTCCTATTTGCATGATTTGGAGAAAGCATGTCAGTTATGGAAATCAATGAACATTTTGTGATAAATTAATCCCCACGGTATCCCTGTAAATTGATTAGCACTCAATATATATTCCAATTGATTAGATCTTAAGATGCAGGCACGTTGCAGTGGTGGAAAGCTGCATGCATCAGGGAGGGTGTTTGTAGAAGTAACATTCATAAATTCATATACATACATGCGTACATACATATGTAAAAATTTTGTTTCTACTTTCTCACCTTCTTCCACCTTCTCCTAGCCATAATCCCCTCTGCAAGTCAGTACCTGAGTCAAACAGCAAAGATGTATTAACTGATTCAAGGGAAGTGCTGGACCTACCAGTTTTTTAAATGGTACAGGTTTGACTGCAGGCCGAGTGTTCATTATAACTGTCGCAGAAGATTTCAAAGTGGATGCAACATACTGCCCTGATGTAACTGACTGAAAAAAAATCATACCTGTTCTGCAGATGCTAACATTGTATTCCCTTTTTACAGGTGGAAATGATTATATGAGTCATAAGGCCTTAAAAAATCAGGCCTTACATTTTTCAGGACTGCCTAATTCCCAGGTTCTGCAAATAAAAGAACGAACGCTTTGAGAAAGTCTCAGAGTTTTATAGCTTCAAATGTGAAAGCTATCTGATAAGAAATAAAAAAACTCTCACTCAAATATTCTTCCTCAAGGAGGTTGCATGCATTCTTTTTCTTTTAAAATTTATAAGATTTTTCTTAAAAAAAAAAAAAAGCCACCAAAAAACCCTACCCTGAAAGAAACTGAACTTCAAAGGAATTGGAAAACAATGAGGAAATGCAATACTCTGTATGTAAATAACCCACTCAGACATTTCTGTGACTATCTACTAGTCTACATGTAAAATAGTAGATTTTGGTTTTAACAATGCTTTTTTTTTTTTTTTTGAAGATTGCTAAAAAACACCTCTCCCATCTCAACATTTTCACATGTCGTAAAGAATCTTTCTAAGTATTTCTATTAATCTGGTCAGAGGGACAATCTAACAAGACTGCATACAGTATCCATTTTCCATTCAGCCTGAAGAGACATGTTTACTCATAGTATTTTGTGCACTGTTTATGGGTTCATAAAACCCAACACAATAATAATGATTAATTTTTAACTGACAGAATAAAACTGTTCATTACAACTAATTTGATGTTAATCTAGATACAAAAGTACCACAATCTAATGTGGAATGTATTACAATAATTGTGTTTAATTTGAAAATATCTTTTTCATAAAGCTAAACCTGGAAATCTTTCTGGAGCATTTTCATGCAGGAAATTCTTTGTCTCTTTCAAAATAGAAATGAAGCACAAATGAAGAATATCAATTCGTTTTGAGAGGTACAAAATGCAATGAATGAGAAGGAAAACTGAGATGTTTAAAAAATTGCCATGGGATATAAATGTGTGAAATATTTCTTGTTCTGTATTTAAAGCATTAGATTATCCTTCAAAGTCATATTGTGTGCCTTTTTCTGTCCTGCCTTTCTCTTTCCGCTTTTTTAACTACATGATTCTGGACTACTTTTTCATTATTATTATAATTGTTATTAGTACTGATAAATAACTAATATTAGAAAATAGTTTACTTTTGGAAATGAATACATTAATTTTGCAGAGCTTCCCGATATTATGTTTAGAGGACATAGTAATATTGGAAATTTCAGCATATATACTCCACTAAGGGGTTAATTTTCCTCATCTTTAACCTTTTTGGTTGCTATAACTCCACTATTTCGAAGGACTTCTAGTAATGGAAAACTAGGGTGTAACAGCAGTGCTCAGTTAGCCCTCACATGGAGAAAGCAAAAGTTTATCTTTAAAAAACGTAAATCATATTGTTGTTCTATTTAAACTTTGAGAGGTTTTACATAGAGGTTATCATGGCTTAACAGAAAAGCATCCTTCCTTTTCATGCAAAATCAATTTGATTATGATGAATAAAGTCAACACAGTTAGGGTCTGAAGTCTAATATGAAACATATCTACTTACACACTCCTGCTGAAGAGCCCCATTTGCTGTTGGCCTTGTGAATATCTGCCACTTAACCATCTTACGACTCATTACACTTGTGCATCCGTAACTGACACCTGCTCATACTGCCAGGTTATTTATGAGCCTACACAAAGTTTAAAGCAGATTATATGCATTTATTCTTAATTGTACATAAAACCTAATTCTAGAAAGAAGGTTTTAGAAAAGAAATTTTTCATTGTCCAAGTGGGACATACACAGAATTTAATTCTGTCCCAGGAAGATTTTGAGGTGAAAGTATGACATTTTTATGCCTAGGAAAGCTATGTAGGTTTATTTTTAGTTCCTTTTATGGCTCCCTCTGAGTCTTGTATGGCTTGACTGAAGATAAGTAAGGGAGCCTGGATTTTCAAGTGGAAGGATACAAAATTAGTCCCAATACTGTTTGTTAATTCTCTAACATAATTATTATGATTCAACATTTGAATTGTAGTAATGTGTAGAGTCCCCAGTCAGGGATTAGGTTAGGCATGCTGAACACATTTGAAGAAAAGACAGTTTTTCTTACCCAGCGGGTAAAAAACATTTTGCTCTCATTTAAGATGACCAACATAAATAATTTTTAATTTAGAAGTGTGTTAATAATGTTATCACTCAGATTCATATAGATCATTTGTGGTGTCTAATTGAGAAGCACAGCTTGCAGCTAAAGATGGGAAGCTGCATTTGGTTAGTTTTCATTTTCCCTGCGGTCTGTCTTCTTTGCTGTGGTGCATTTCATCATATTATGGACAAAGCAGCGGAGAATAAGTCCTACGATTTCAAGTTACTTTTCCAAATCAGTTGTTATGCACTAATTATGCAGCCATCTTTAAACGTTATTCTTAAAATAGGGATAAATTTGCCTTCAGGTGTGGGAGGGGAGTAGGTGAGAAGTCAGGGGATACATTTTTCTTGTGTCATGTAAATGTAAACAAAAGTTTGCATTACTGTGTACAATATGAAGAAGAGGAGAAATATATCTAAATGCTTTCTTAATCTCTAGTACATGCCTTTATCTACGCAGAATGAGATCAAACGGGCACACACACATGAGAAGGGTGGAAACATACAGGTAGTCATTGTGGCACTGTGTGACTATAGAGTGTTGTGGTGGGTTGACCTTGGTCAGCTGCCAGATACCAACACAGCTGCTCTCTCACTCCTCCTCCTCAAGAGGACAGGAGGAGAAAATAAGATAAAACCTGTGGGTTGAGATAAAGGCAGGGAGATCACTTACCAATTGTCACTATGGGAAAAAAAAATTTCACATGGAGAAAATTAATTTAGTTTATTGCTAATTAAAATAGATTTAGGTGGTAAGAAACAAAAAACAAAACACTTTCCTCCTATCTCCCTCTTTTTTTCCCAGGCTCAACTTCTTCCCCCCACCCCCCAGTGTATAGGGCTCAACTTCATTTCCCCTGCAGTGCAGGGAGATGGGGAATGGGACGATGCCATCAGTTCATAACAGATCCTCTCTGCCCCTCCTTCCTCCTCACACTTTTCCCATGCTCCAGTGTGGGTCCTCTCCATGCACTGCAGTCCTTCAAGATAAGCCTGCTCCAGCATGAACTCTCCTCAGGCTTTCTTTAGGGAGTGTCCACCTGCTCCAGGGAGTGTCCACCTGCTTCTGGGGTCCTCCAAGGACTGCAGTGTGGGGTATCTGCTCTGGAGTGGTCCTCCATGGGCTGCAGGGGAACAACCTGCTTCACTGTGGTCTTCTCCACAGGCTTCAAGGGAATCTCTGCTCTGTCACCTGGAACACCTCATCTCCCTCCTTCTCCATTGACCTTGGGTTGCTTATCACTTCTTTTTTTCATCACTCCTCTGTGCAGCATTTTGCCATTTCTTAAATATGTTTTCACAGAGATGCCACCAGCATCACTGATGGGCTCAGCTGTGCCCTGCAGTGGGTCCACTAGAGATGGCTGGAACTGTCTGTGTTCAGTACAGGACAGCCACTGCCTCTCCTCACAGTGGCCAAAACCTTGCCACCTATACTCAATGCAGGTGCATGCAACACACCGTCAATTTCTTCCTGTTAATTATCAATAACAATGATAACTACCAATATACCAATGCCTTCTTGAAGTATTATTCTGTTGGTCAGATTTTTCCCTCACCCAGTCATGCTGTCTGCTCAGTCATCCGTCTACTCATTTTTTGCCTCTGACTTTCTCCATCTGAGTTCTCTTTCTTCTGGAGGTATCTTCAGTGTCTCTTTGTTTCAGAAGGGAGAGGAAAGGAATGGAGGTTCTCAACCTGGATGGAGAAGCTATGCACAATATTAAGGCATGAAATATGGTAGGGAGCTTTCTTGCGCACTGAATTTTGATTGTCTTTTGTATTGGGTGTAGCAGAAAGCTGTTGATGCCTATGGGAAAATATATTTAAGCAGTGTGGGTAGTGAGGAAAAAAAAAAGTATCAGAAACAACCCTGCAAACACCAAGGCCAGTGAAGAAGGAGGGGAGGAAGTGCTCCAGGCATGGGAGCAGAGATTTTCCTGCTGGCCATGGAGGAGGCCAAGGTGGAATTCAAAACTGCTTCAAAGTATGGTGGTGTTTTTTTTTTTTTTCTTTTTAAACTAGTGTTGCATTTGTATTGAATAAAGGCACACTGATTTTAACTGAAGGAGAAATCCTTATCTGGGTTTTAACATACAAATGGAGTTCTGAGAGCTTAAAGTAGCTAGTGATCTGCCCCATGGATTGTACTTTAGCAGCTTTGTAGTCAGTATCTAATCCAAAACTGAAGTCACTACAAAGGTTCCAACTGCTACAAATGGTTTTGGACTAGATCCTTCTAATTAGAAGTGTATTCAGAGCTTCCTGTTAGACATTGTTCTTGAAACAGAGTACCATAAACATCATCTGTCTTATTTACAACGTAGTGATTTAATACTGTGGCAATATGCTTTCTGATATAAGAAACTACCAATTATATCAATCATTTTTAGTACGTTTTTACCTCTACTTTGTTGACAGTTGTTTCATTTAAAGTTTATTAATTCTCTTTTTATATGCTGACTTATTTGATTTTTTTTAAAAAAAATTATGTCTCTATCTACTCTTCTCTCCCTTGTCCTCTCACTCTGGTGCAACTTGCATCACTAAAGATTTTACTTCTTCATTCAGTTATTGGTCCTTTTCCTCTGCTTTTTTCCCAATACCCACCAGCATTTCTCACCTTCATCTCAACACTTTATAATTATCCTTTGATCCTTTTACTACAAATATCTTGACTTTCTTTCTGGTTTTCTACTTTTTTTCTACTTTCTCACCTCCTTTTGTAGTTGTATCACACTTCTTTTCACTTGACCCATCTTATAGTTCTGCCTTCTAATTTTCTCTTTTTTAAATCATTCATTTGGTGTGCCAAGAGATGACGACAAGAAAGGATTAAAGCTGAAGTGCATTGGATTTTAGGAGGCTTTTTGCAGCCATCTGCTTTTCTGATAATTAATATGAAACTCTTTCCATCAACTTTCTCAGTTCTATTTCATCTCTGGATTTAGCCTTTGTGTGGACTGGCTGAAAAGTAATTTAGGCCTCTAACTTCCTTTTTCATTAAAAAAAAAAAAAAAAAGGGAGAGAGGGAAGGATAATGCTAAACCTCTCTGAGATCTTCATACTCACTTTCAGTGGAAGGATGCAGGTTATTAGCCCTACAGAACCTGGGTGTCCATAATGAAAGCAAACTAGAACTCTCTCCTCCCAGTATAAAACCCCTTCTCCTTATAGTGCTTTACAAGGAGAATACATTCAATAAAGTACCATATCAATTCCTCTGTTCTTGTGTTCTTTTTTTCACCTTCAACAGGTGCTAACTAATTCATTTTCTGTGGAGGTAGAACAAAGAGGAGTTATTAACATTGCAACATACTCGCTACAGTAATTTGCAACATTTGATTATCTGTAATGTGCTTCAAGTCCCTCATACCAACTATAATAAAGTATATACTGTCCAAATTAGAGTTAGGAATGGAGTTAAAGTGGTTAATGAGATGCCTTATGGATTGTGCTTCAGCAGCTATATAAAATTGTAGACAATCACAGAAATACTAAGAAATACTAATACACAATACTAAGAAAGATGAAGAACTAGACTCCGAAAATATAAATGCTTCCTTTCAATCAATATTTAAAACAGACTTTTATTGAAATTTTCTTATGATTAATTAAAAGTTCTTTGTTTGCTTGTTATTGCTTTGTTTGCTTGTTATTACTTCCATTTCTTGCTGAAAATTTCTGATTTCCAGTTAATATAATAATTTCTAATAACTGTACACCAGAACTAGGTGCAATGGATATCAAGGCAGACTGAAGGAAAATGGCACGTCAGACGTGGACTAAGGAGACATCTCAGGATCTGGATATCCATCCATTCCTGAAAAATAGAGGGCATTTTCTCTGTTGCCTTGATGCTTCTGTTTACTTCAAAAGAAAGCAAAAGCTATAAAATACATAACAAAGCTTTATGGCTTTCTGGGTATCACTTTTATGGCAATGCATATAAATTGCATATAAGAAAGATTTAAAAAAAATCTCAGGTACATATACTTAGATAAATAAAATCATTTAAACTAATTACATAGGATTTAACTAACCCCACAAAACTAACCTAAAACCCCCAAAGGGCTATGGGCTGCATTCTTTTCTGCCTTTTGTCCTGAACACTTCTATGTCACAGTGCTAAGTAGGAGCAAAACCTATTCAATAAAAAAAGTAGTGTTCTGAATGAACTTTACATCCTCTTTGCCTAAATTAAAATGAATTAAGCTCTGCATACTGATAAAAAAAGACTTGATTGCTTGACTCCTTTTCATATTTTTCGTATAGAAGAAACGATGAAACCATAAGTTACATAACCACTTACAGAAACTACAAGTGACCAAATTTGCTGGTGGTTAAGCAAATGTGGTAGATCCCCCATGTTACCTCTTCATAAACATCATAGTAATAGCAATAATATTGTAATACGATATTAAAAAGCAGCAGGGGTTAGTTCCCATAGACTCTCCCTATGTTCTGGTGCACTTGACTTAATTTTCGTGTGCTTTACTGTAGGGTTATTTGTCCTTGAAAGCATTCTCTCTGAATATAAAGGAAGCTTAAGTCCTTACCTGGGCAACACTAGGTTTGAAAATTGTCCAAGAGGAGTCTTTCTTGCAGCATACTTGAGAAGAAATTTCCTTACTAGCAAGACTATTTTGCCTCTGGTCAATTTCTGGGAGTTTTGTGGGAGAAAAATAGTTTATAGACCACACAGGAAACCCAAAACCTAGAAGTCCTTACAGACTCCTCTACTACACTTGAATGACTGGATTTGGGAATACCTTCATTTGCAATTGTCCTAACAGATATTCCCATCACCCTGCCTTACCGCCATGCATTAGTTCCCACATGCCATCATTCACAGCGTCTCTCTTAAAAGTCTCTGACATAGACAAGATGATACTGTGCTTCTTACCTATTCAGTTTTGACATTGCCTAATGAGCAGTGAACACTGAGTACAGAGTTGCAAAGTGACTCAGGTCTGCCTAACAGTCACCTGTATCGTAATCCAGTTTATCACAATTACTCTTTCTGGCTATACCTCATTCATTACTCACTCAGGTCACTTATACCTCCCAATATCTGAGGCCAGAACAGTCAAGAGTAGAATTTGTGAATAGGCAGTGGTGCTGCCCAGAACTGAAGCATTAGTTGATGCACAGACATACACATCTGGGCAGAAGTTTAACAGCAGTGGGTTTTATAAACCTAGGAAACACTCCTTTAGTTGCAAATTCCATGCCATTGTGGGATTAATTTTTAGGCCCTGAACTGCAGAAGATGAAACTATGTCAGATTCATGTGGCTCATGCAGAAGTCCATTGCTTCCAGTCTGTGCACTGATCAACCCCTTCTCTGAGTACGTTAGAAAACATAGTTCAGAGCATTCAAGGTATTTCCATAGTGTTGGCATCGCATGGTGTCAGCTTGCAGAACCCTGTTCAACCCTTCCTACAGTTTCTGACCCATTTCTCATTGCCACCACCTCCATTCCTGCCCCAGGTCTCTCTGTGCTACCAATAGGGGATTGAGTGCACCCTCAGTAAATTTGCAGATGACACCAAGCTGGGTGGCAGTGTCGATCTGCTGGAGGGTAGGAAGGCCCTTCAGAGGGATTTGGACAGGTTAGATAGATGGGCCGAGACCAACGGCATGAGGTTCAACAAGAACAAGTGCCAGGTCTTACACTTCGGCCACAACAACCCCATGCAGCTCTACAGGCTGGGGGAAGAGTGGTTAGAAAGCGGCCCGGCAGAAAGAGACCTGGGGGTGCTGATCGACAGCCGGCTAAACAGGAGCCAGCAGTGGGCCCAGGTGGCCAAGAAGGCCAATGGCATCCTGGCCTCTATTAGGAATAGTGTAGCCAGCCGGTCTAGGGAAGTGATCGTCCCTCTGTACTCGGCACTGGTGAGGCCGCATCTTGAGTACTGTGTTCAGTTCTGGGCCCCGCACTTCAAGAAAGATGTTGAGGTGTTGGAGCGAGTCCAGAGGAGGGCGACCAAGCTGGTGAAGGGTCTGGAGGGTCTGACCTACGAGGAATGGCTGAGGGAGCTGGGGTTGTTTAGCCTGGAGAAGAGGAGGCTCCGAGGTGACCTTATTGCAGTCTACAACTACCTGAAGGGAGGTTGTAGTGAAGTGGGAGTTGGCCTCTTCTCCTGGGCAACTAGCGATAGGACAAGAGGGCACAGCCTCAGGCTTCACCAGGGGAGGTTCAGGTTGGACATCAGGAAGAATTTCTTTTCAGAAAGGGTCATTAGACATTGGAATGGGCTGCCCAGGGAGGTGGTGGAGTCACCATCTCTGGATGTGTTTAAGAAAAGACTGGACATGGCACTTAGTGCCATGGTCTAGTTGACAGGGTGGTGTAGGGGCAACGGTTGGACTCGATGATCCCTGAGGTCTCTTCCAACCTGGTTGATTCTGTGATTCTGTGAATAAACACATGTATGGAGTAGATCTACAGACATTTTGGGACAATGGATTTATTGTTAATTTTCCTTCCATACAACACTTCTTCATTTTTTATAGCTAGAACTGTTTCTTTTCAGGCACCCACAATTTGCAATTAGCAAACCATCATTTGCCTGGATGTTGCAAAGGGGGAAAAAAAAAGCAGCAAGCTGCCTGAGTGCTACCTGTAGCACTACCTACTCTTCTACCCACTTCTGTCTTCTTAACAGGCAGTTAAACCCTCTCCAGAGAGGAAGCAAAAAAGGCTAATTGTCCAGAGATCCAGAGATCTAGACTCTTGCTTGTGATATAGGTGGTGTGCCTGAGGATGGCTCATAAACTGGTGTATCTTGGGCAAATTCCCTCCAGGTATTTGCCTCACTAGATCAGTCCTCCAGAGTAATCTGACAGATCAGAATAAATGGAACAATGACAGAAGCTGTTTTGGGAATAAGTAGTTCTTTTTAGGCAGAGAACTTCTGATTTCAATAAGTCTTTTAAGAGTTATTTCTGAAAATAACTCTTAAAAGCTTTTCTTTCTTTTGTATTTAGAAACACTGGCTTTCATCCTGTTATATTTATTTAAAAAAAAAAAATTTCAGGCTGGTCAAATAAACTAATATTTTCTAGAAAAAAAGTACTGATGCCTTGATTTGATTTGATTCAGAAACTTTAAGTGTGAGAAATTTTTTCTGCTGAAAATTAATTCAAAATCTTAAACGATGTGCCTGCAGAATACTGTCCTTAAATGTACTACTAATTTACCCCCAGTTTAATGCCTAACTACCTTTAATGTCTTGACGTGTCTCCCTAGACATTTTAAAATTACTGTTGATTTTAGTGTTTTATTTTTGAGTATTGCTCCAGAAATGCATAGTATCATTTTTTTGGTACCTGTATAACCACAGCACTTTCCCTTTGCTCTGTGAGGTTCCTTAGCATCATATATTTCCTAGGTATTTCGAAGAGAAAAGTAAACAGACTGAATCCTGGTCTTCCTGATTGTGGGAAAAACCTAAATACTATTCTTACCACAGCCAGTTTCTCAATAACATCAGATAACCCCTTTCTAAAAGTTAGTCTGGAGACAAAGCTACAAGCAAAATTTTGCTGTAGGCTAAAGGGAATGTGCAGCTTAGACGGAGCCATGAATTTTTGGTAGCCTCCTTAGTGTTTAAGCAATATAATATTCCAGATTGTCTAATTAATACAGGAAGAGCATTAATCATAAATTGTTATACAAAATAATTGTTCATAGTGATTACCCTTTTTTCTGTGTTATGGTTATCCTTTCAGTGTCACTCTGGATCCTAAAGCTGGCCTTCCAGTCTACCTCAGACAGGATGAGAGTATGGGTAATGACAAGTTTACAGCACCTTAAGGTCTTCCCTAAGAAGAATGTGATGTTCACAAGGTTGGGGAGGGGTTTGTTTCTTCCTCCCCAGTGGTGGCATTGGCTTGAATTTATTTTCGCATGTTTTCTTACCACACTCTTGTTCCTTCTCAGGCACTCCTAGTTGAAGTTTAGAATCACAGAATCGTCTTGGTTGGAAAGGACCTTTAAGATCATCGAGTCCAACCATTAACCTAACACTACCAAGTCAACCACTAAACAATATCCCTAAACAATATCCCTAAGCCCTACATCACTCATCTTTTAAATGCCTCCAGGGATGGTGAATCAACCACTTCCCTGGGCAGCCTGTTCCAATGCTTGATAACCCTTTCAGTAAAGAAATTTTTCCTAATATCCAATCTAAACCTCCCCTGGTGCAACTTGAGGCCATTTCCTCTCGTCCTATTGCTTGTTGCCTGGGAGAAGAGACTAACACCCTCCTCGCTACAACGTCCTTTCAGGTAGTTGTAGGGAGCGATAAGGTCTCCCCTGAGCCTCCTTTTCTCCAGGCTAAACAACCCCAGTTCTCTCAGCCGCTCCTCATAAGACTTGTTCTCTAGACCCTTCACCAACTTTGTTGCCCTTCTTTGGACTCTCTCCAGCACCTCAATGTCTTTCTTGTAGCGAGGAGCCCAAAAGTGAACACAGTATTCCCAGTGCAGCCTCACCAGTGCCGAGTACAGAGGGACGATCACTTACATTGCCCCGCTGGCCATATTATTTATGATACAAGCCAGGATGCTGTTGACCTTCTTGGCCACCTGGGCACGCTGCTGGCTCATGTTCAGCCGGCCATCGATCAACACCCCCAGGTCCTTTTCCACCAGGCAGCTTTCCAGCCACTCTTCCCTAAGCCTGTAGCGTTACATGGAGTTGTTGTACCCCAAGTGCAGGACCTGACACTTAGCCTTGTTGAATCTCATACAGATGGCCTCAACTGTATGAGATTCAAGCTGTTCAACAGCTTCTCCCAGCCTCAGCTGACACAAGAGTCTCTTGGCTTTTGCATAGTGACCACTTTTATGTGTGAGAATTTTACCATATATCGTGTTCCCGGGGCTTCATCTGTAACAAGTCACGCAATAGTCACTTGATCACCAGGAAATTTTTACAATAAGCTAAAATTAGCCCAGGTCAAGCCAAAGTCAGACAAATCCTGACACACTGTAATGCTACATCAATATAAAGCCTACATCCTTGTACTAGTACAGGCAAAGATCATATTCACTGGACTGCATTGATAGTCCTGAGGACTCCACTGCAACTGAAGTGCTCTTCATAAGGTACAATTTATCTAAACAGTATGTAGCACCAGTTATATATAAGCAGAATATTACTCATCACCTTCATTTTCTTGTGAGTGTGTTGCAGTTTTATGAAGGAATTAGAGAACGCTCACTGCTTTTTGAAGTAGAGGTATTGCTCTGATGTCTACCATTTTGAAAATGCACAGAAACTTGCAGAACAGATTTATTTTGTCAATGGAAATCAGTCTTTGCACCTTTCTAGTACTCAGATACCAGCAGACATACAGTATGCACTTCTCGGATGCACTGCATAAGGAAAAAGTTCTTCTAGAAAACTTATATTAAACTTTTTTTTACTGTCTGTAGTGGGTTTTATTTCCTTTCTTTTTCTCTTCTAATCTGAGAATCTAACTAACTAACTAACTAACTAAATAAATAAATATTTTGACATAGAAAATATGGCTTCCTGGAACAATACCTTAGGAATAACTTTTGAGCTCAAGCAAAGGATTTTAGTTTTTTAGTTCAAACTGGTATTTGTCCAGGACCAGGAGGTAATGAAGGATATAAGCCATTTCTTCCTTGTAGTGAGCACGGGCCACAAATAGGGCCAATCCTCTCCTCACCATCCACGTGAAATTATGCCATGGTTTCCAATAGTTCTTTCCCAGCTTCTGGGAACAGCTGGGATACTCCAAGTCTTCTTCACAATGACTGTTCTTTATATGGGATAGGCTATGAAGGGATGGTGACAGCAGGAAGACTGAGAGCATATCCTGAGTGTGTGTGCTCATTTTTCAAAGAAGCTTTTTAGGCATTTCAGATGCATGAGAAATCGATCAAAACTGTAGACATCAGATTCTTTGTCTTAAAATTCAAAGGAAAATGTAAATGGCTGAAGGGTTGTCATGGAGAAAACAAGTAATAAAATGAGTAGCTTTTACAGAAAGATGGCTTTCCCCTCAGATAATCTGTTACAGTGATTCAAGTTAAATTACCCATCCCATTCACTCTGAGGCAATAGTATGATGATTGTAGACTGCCTGGCTTTGTTTATGGGTTGCCTTCAGCCATTATCCAGAGTTTTGAGAGAGTGACGTAATGGCTGGGGGCTGTTCATGTTGTAAATGTTAGTATTTAGCTAAAGAAGTCTTTGCTGATCAGACCTGCGGGTACCCTGCAACCTTTGGTAGCAAATGGTCTTGCCTGTCATGCTTTCCCAGTACATGTCCTGGCTCCTCCGGCTTGGTTGCAAGGACAAGTTTTAGCCAAGAAGTAATAGTTTCTTATTTGTTACACTCCATAACACATTTTTTGGCATCTGTTACCTTCCCACATTATTAAAGTAGGCTATTGTACGTTACCCTAGCTTAAATAAACATGCCACATTACAAAGAAAAATCTGCACTTACATTAAAACAGTAAAGCTATGTTTGCTATAGAATTACAAAATATAGTCCTAAAGTGTTGTGGGAAAAAAAGCATCCACGCAGTGGGGTTACTCCAGGGATGAATACAAGTCTTTCCTTACACGATCATCGCCATGTGAATGTAATGAAGGCAGTGTTAAGAGACCTCATTAAGAGTGATATTTTTTCTTTCAGCATTACTGTGAGGAACTTTAAAACTGCATTATAAAATGGAGAATCAACCGTTTCATACACTTTGTAGGTTAAGGCAATTCAGTAAGTGGGAACAGCTGTGACTTTAGTCGCATAAGAAATCATAAGAAATAAATCCTTCCATTATGCGCTGCTGAATGCAGAGACAGAATACAATAACTAACCACCAAAAGGCAGGAGGCAATCAGTGGGGTATTTATTTCCTTTTATTGTTGCATGATATGCTGATTTCTGTTAAAGTACTGTTCATTTCTTAAAAATTTATTATTGACTTAGATGCAGATAAGATTCATCAGCAAAATTCTGCTGAGTATTTTTAAGGCGTATAAAGGGTAATGTCTTATTCTTCAACAGACTTTTAAAACGTATCTTACCTTTTAACGCTTTATACATTAATTTAATCATTTTCCATACCCAAATTTGCATTTTGTCAGTTACAATACATGAGCAGAAAAATCACTTGGAACTATAGTATGTTCCACATATTTCTTAATAGCCAAGCCATCAGTAAGAAAATAAACCTTTCCTTCATAAATTCATCAAAAAGGAGATGAAATATTTACATATACAAAGCCCAAGTACAGAAGTATTTTATTTTTTACAGATATGAAAGACCAGTCTTGCTGCATTTAGGGAGTCTTTTTACATAAGTAAAGATTGTAAATTAAGGCCCATAGCCATAAATGATGGAATTACTCTGTGTAATGGGGACAAAAATAAAAATATCTTTCTTTTAAAGCTAGAAAAACATGGCATAATGGAAGTTGAGTTTGTGGGGATGGTAGAAAATGAAAGAAGGAAGTAGCATACACTATGGGGAAACTATATATCTTATGATTGATCACAACGCTTAGTAATTTCTATTGCATTTGTTGTCTAGTGCAGATCTCTCAAATGCTTTGATTCTGTAATTGCATATATGCCAAGTCTTAAAAAAGAGGAAAGGAAGGCATAGAGACACAGGCAGTAAT
Organism: Nyctibius grandis; assembly: GCF_013368605.1. Classification (NCBI taxonomy): domain Eukaryota; kingdom Metazoa; phylum Chordata; class Aves; order Nyctibiiformes; family Nyctibiidae; genus Nyctibius; species Nyctibius grandis. Next base: position 84,676,229 of record NC_090659.1, read on the forward strand.
ACTCATCCCAGCTAACTGTAGAGTGCTGTGTCTGAGCTAGTTGTCTTGGGGGTTTGATATAGATAGGTTCTCTTTATAGTCTGTGAATGCAGCACTAATGTTAAAGTTAGGTACCTCAGGTTTAATCTTCTTCTAAAACATCTGAAGATGTCTTAATTAGGTCAGGCAAATTGAGTTCTAGAACAGTTATTTCTCTCCATTTATGGAAAGCGAATCCATGGAATCTAACTCAGGTAAATCCCACCCACTGTGATTTTTATCAACACCAGAAAGTAAGCCTCTGGCAATGTTAGGAAGAAACTTTCTAACTTAGTCATTTATGTCCCAGTGCAAAATTTTAAGTAGGACATTATACTGGAAAGTGAGATTAGAACGATGAGGAATTACGTAAATGTATCAAATATATTTGGCTTTGAAATGCAAGCAAATACCATCTCAGAGCTTTTACATGAATTAAGACTGTTCTGTTACCTGACAGAATTTAAATTTTAAAGTAAAATGATGTATAAAATGATCTTGTGAAGTCCCTTCTGCCTGAGAAAGACCATTATGTATTTTTAATGAGTTTTACACCTTGCAGGTTAATTGATAATGCCTATTTCAAGCACATGAATTAGCAATAAAAGCTTGAAGTGACTTAGCTACATGGGAATAGCAATGGCCAGAAATAATCAAAAGAAAAGATCAATCAGCTAAAAAAAGTTCATGACATTTTCTCAAGCTTGACAGACTTTTGCCAAACTGGAGAAGGTTTCTGATCAAAGATGGGTTTGCAAGACATTTGGACAGTTGCTGCAGGAGAAGCAAGTCAAGGGAGACAAGGTTATGAAAGCTCTGGGAGGACTGGTTCTGACAAGGGTGGGCTGAATAATAGGTATTTCAAGGAACAGAAGCTACTGATGTCTGAAAAAATGTGGAGAGGCTATAGTAGAGCACATAATGGGAACATACATGATTGGGTGAGATTCATTTAATTTTGTTTCAAATACTTGCAGTATGCATGTCTGCTACCAAGCAAGATTTCCTTCATGGGGGCTGACGAGCAGCCTGGCCTACCTTAGAATGAAATGAGTTGTTCCCTGGAATATCATTAACTAAAGAGACCCTGGCGTGAGTAATTTGAGTATGGATGCCTTTCTTATAAATGTTTAATTTTGACAACATGGATTCAAGCCATCAGTTTCCTCATTTGATAAAGTGTGAGTAAAGAATTTTCATCACCATAACAAGGTCAAGACAACCTCTCTAAAGTAAATTTTACCCATTGTGATTTAACAAGTCTTGCACATCAAAGGACATGATATCCTCACCATATGTCCTTCAAAAATCTTTATAGAGAGAGTACATAATATTCACTTATAAGCCTGACTGATGTCCAGATAGTTTTCTTCTACTGTTTTCAAAAGTTTGAGGTGTACAGACCTCACTTTCCTTTGGATCTCATTTCTTCCTTTCAATAACTTTTACCTATTCAAGTAACGTAAATAATTGTCCATCTTTCAAATCCTTGGATATTTAGCCTGCTTGAAGATTTGTATATCCTTACTTTACGTTCATCTTTCCATGTCCTTCTGGGTTTGTGCTTAGGGATTAAATACTTGCTTCAGTATTTAATGAAAATATGAACTATATCAATCAAAGTGTATAGCTCCCTTGTGTCCTTACTTACAGCTTTAGGTCATTCATGAGCAGGAGCTATTTAATTGTCAATTTTCCATTCCTGCTAGTCTATCTCCATAGTATTTTCATTTTTTTACAGAAAGGAGAGAGCTGGCCACTAAGTATATCAGTGACAAACAGCGTAAAATTTTCTAAACTCTTTTAACAAATATTTTCAATAAGTCAGTCGGCAGCAGCGGCAGTAGCGGCAGCAGCGGCAGTAGCGACAGCAGCGGCAGCGACAGCAGCGACTGAGGTGAGTGCGGGGCGAAGGCGAGATCGGGCTGTACCGGGCGGTTTTCATACTCTGGGCCCCCCGAGCAGCAGCCCCGAGCTGCTTCACCCTGGACCTGGAAGTTCCTGGCAACGAATCAGGAGAGGAGGGGGCGTAGCACCGCCCCCTGTTGATCGGGTGATAAAGACCCTCCTGGAGGACAGGGGACAGGGTGAGTAAGCAGTGATTGTGTGTGTCCCGGGGTGGGGGAGGCCACAGACGTTTGCAGATCGTTGGGGAGGGCGCTGACTCCCTCCCAGTGCACAAGGTGAGGAAGGCGCCAAGGAGCTGTGAACCAGGGGTGTCACCAACAGGTATTTCCCAGCTCAGTGAAAGAACAATGGTCTCCACCCGGCGGAAGAAGACCAAAATGGATGTGGGAACCCAGACAGAGCTCCCACGGAAGGAGGCAATGGTGCAGGTCACAGGCTGCAGGGAATGCCACAGCGTCTCCCTGGTGGCAGGGGGCTGTGTGCGCTGTGAGCAGGTAGATGATCTGCTCGGCCGAGTGGCACAGCTGCAAAGCCAGGTTGAAAGGCTTCAAGCCGAATTAGAAAGGCTTAGGAGCATTCGGGAGGCTGAAATGGAGATAGACTGGTGGAGCCAGGCTCTGCCCTCCCTGCAACAAAAATGGGAGCACCTGCCGGAGAGCTCCCAGGATCAAGGGACCCCTGTACTCTGCCCCTCTCAGGTGGAAAACAATAACGTAGAGGAAAGGAGTGAGTGGAGGCAAGTCTATGGCCATGGCAAAAGGCGAGTGCCCTCCTTGCCTACCTCGCCTCCACAGGTGCCTCTGAGCAATAGATATGAAGCCCTAGTGGAATACAGCCGGTCCATTGGGGATGTGGTGGAGAGGCAACCTATATCAGAGGTCCCACCTCAGTCAGAAAAACCTGACAGATGTATAGCTACCTCCTCCACAAGGAAGAAGAGAAGAGTTTTGGTGGTTGGAGATTCCTTCCTAAAAGGAACTGAGGGCCCAATATGCAGAGCTGACCCCCATCACAGGGAGGTCTGCAGTCTGCCTGGAGCCCGAATCAGGGATATCACCAGGAAACTCCCCAACCTGGTGAAGGCCACAGACTACTACCCCCTGCTGATCTTCCAGACAGGTGGGGAAGAAGCTGCATCCCGTAGTCTGAGAGGGATCAAAAAAGACTACAAGGTCCTAGGACGGTTGGTGAAAGAGTCTGGGGCACAAGTTGTTTTCTCCTCCCTCCTTCCATTTTCAGGTGATAACATGGGATGGAATAGTAGGATTCTCTCTATAAATGCCTGGCTACGAGACTGGTGCTACAGGCAGGGCTTTGGGTTCTTTGATAATGGCTGGTTTTATAAGACACCAGACGTGACCGTAATACATGGGAAAGGTTTATGTCGTAGGGGCAAAAGGGTTCTGGGACAAGAATTAGCAGGGCTTATTTGGGGATCTTTAAACTAGATTCGAAGGGGGATGGGGTGGTAGCTGGGCTTGCACCACTGGGGCAACGCTCTAGTGTTGAGGTAGACCAGGAGGCCTCCCATCCCCCTAGGGTGAAATCGGTGTGCCCAGCTCGCTCCCTGAAATGCCTGTACACCAATGCACGCAGCATGGGGAATAAACAGGAGGAGTTAGAAATCCATGTTCGGTCGGGGGGCTATGATTTAGTGGCAATTACAGAGACTTGGTGGGATACCTCGCATGACTGGAATGTGGTCATGGATGGCTATGTCCTGTTCAGGAAAGACAGGCCAGTCAGGAGAGGTGGTGGAGTTGCTCTTTATGTGAGTGAGCAGCTAGAATGTACTGAGTTCTGTCCAGGGGCGGATCAGGAGCGAGTTGAGAGTTTGTGGGTGCGAATTAAGGGGCAGGCTGTCAGGGGTGATACTGTTGTGGGTGTCTATTACAGGCCACAGGATCAGGATGAGGAGGGTGATGAGGCCTTCTACAGGCAGCTGAGAGCAGTCTCGCAATTACAGGGCCTGGTTGTTGTGGGGGATTTCAACTACCCTGATATTTGCTGGGAGGCCTACTCAGCCAGCCATCCTCAGTCCAGGAGGTTCCTCCAGTGCATTGATGATAACTTTCTGATGCAAATGGTGGATGAGCCAACTAGGAGAGGAGTGCTGCTGGATCTTATCCTCACTAACAAGGAGGGTCTGGTTGAAGAGGTGAAGGTTGAGGGCAGCCTTGGTTGTAGTGACCATGAGATGGTAGAGTTCAGGATCTCATGTGGCAGGAACAGAATAGCTAGCAGAATCACAACCCTGGACTTCAGGAGGGCCAACTTTGGCCTTTTCAAGCAATTGCTAGGGGAAATCCCATGGGACAGGGTACTAGAAGGTAAGGGGGCCCAAGATAGTTGGTTAGCATTCAAGGACTGCTTCTTCCGAGCTCAAGATCAGAGCATCCCAACAGGTAGGAAGTGAAGGAAGGGTACCAGGAGACCTGCATGGTTAAATAGGGAACTGCTGGGCAAACTCAAGTGGAAGAAGAGGGTGTACAGATCATGGAAGGAGGGGCTGGCCACTTGGGAGGAATAGAAGTCTGTTGTCAGAGGATGTAGGGAGGCAACTAGGAAAGCTAAGGCCTCCTTGGAATTAAACCTTGCAAGAGAGGTCAAGGACAACAGAAAGGGCTTCTTCAAATACATTGCAGGTAAAGCCAACACTAGAGGCAATGTAGGCCCACTGATGAATGAGGTGGGTGCCCTGGAGACAGAGGATAAAAAGAAGGCGGAGTTACTGAATGCCTTCTTTGCCTCTGTCTATACTGTTGGAGGCTGTCCTGAGGAGCCCCGGACCCCTGAGGCCCCAGAAGAAGTCAGGATAGAGGAGGAGTCTGTCTTGGTTGATGAGGGCTGGGTCAGGGACCAATTAAGCAATCTGGACATCCATAAATCCATGGGCCCTGATGGGATGCACCCGCGGGTGCTGAGGGAGCTGGTGGAAGTCATTGCTAGGCCATTCTCCATCATCTTTGCTAAGTCGTGGGGAACAGGAGAGGTGCCTGAGGACTGGAGGAAAGCGAATGTCACTCCAGTCTTCAAAAAGGTCAAGAAGGAGGACCTGGGTAACTATAGACCGGTCAGCCTCACCTCCATCCCCATAAAGGTGATGGAGCAACTTGTCCTTGGTGCTGTCTCTAGGCACATCAAGGATAGGGGGATCATTAGGGGCAGTCAACATGGCTTCACCAAGGGAAGTCATGCTTAACCAACTTGATAGCCTTTTATGAGGACGTAACGCGGTGGATAGATGATGGTAAAGCTGTGGATGTGGTCTATCTTGATTTCAGTAAAGCGCTTGACACGGTCTCCCACAGCATCCTCGCAGCTAAACTGGGGAAGTGTGGTCTGGATGATCGGGTAGTGAGGTGGATTGTGAACTGGCTGAAGGAAAGAAGCCAGAGTGGTGGTCAATGGGACAGAGTCCAGTTGGAGGCCTGTGTCTAGTGGAGTCCCTCAAGGGTCAGTACTGGGACCAGTACTATTCAATATATTCATTAATGACTTGGATGAGGAAATAGAGTGCAGTGTCGGCAAGTTCACTGATGACACAAAACTGGGAGGAGTGGCTGACACAACGGAAGGCTGCGCAGCCATTCAGAGAGACCTAGACAGGCTGGAGAGTTGGGCGGGGAGAAATTTGATGAAATATAACAAGGGCAAGTGTAGAGTCCTGCATCTGGGCAAGAACAACCCCATGTACGAGTACAAGTTGGAGACAGACCTGTTGGAGAGCAGCGTAGGGGAAAGGGACCTGGGGGTCCTAGTGGACAGCAGGATGACCATGAGCCAGCAATGTGCCCTTGTGGCCAAGAAGGCCAATGGCATCCTGGGGTGTATTAGAAGGGGTGTGGTTAGCAGGTCGAGAGAGGTTCTCCTCCCCCTCTACTCTGCCCTGGTGAGGCCTCATCTGGAATATTGTGTCCAGTTCTGGGCCCCTCAGTTCAAGAAGGACAGGGAACTGCTAGAGAGAGTCCAGCGCAGAGCCACGAAAATGATTAAGGGAGTGGAACATCTCCCTTATGAGGAGGGGCTGAGGGAGCTGGGTCTCTTTAGCTTAGAGAAGAGGAGACTGAGGGGTGACCTCATGAATGTTTATAAATATGTAAAGGGCAAGTGTCATGAGGATGGAGCCAGGCTCTTCTCAGTGACATCCCTTGACAGGACAAGGGGCAATGGGTGCAAGCTGGAACACAGGAGGTTCCACATAAATATGAGGAAAAACTTCTTTACGGTGAGGGTGACCGAACACTGGAACAGGCTGCCCAGAGAAGTTGTGGAGTCTCCTTCTCTGGAGACATTCAAAACCGGCCTGGACGCGTTCCTGTGTGATACGGTCTAGGTAATCCTGCTCCGGCAGGGGGATTGGACTAGATGATCTTTCGAGGTCCCTTCCAATCCCTAACATTCTGTGATTCTGTGATTCTGTGATTCTGTGACAGATTACCTTTAATGATTTTGTTGTTGTTGTTGAAATATTTTGTTAAATATATGGAAATAAGGAATCCATTAAGGTTTTCTAGTGTAAAATTTATTCTACAAATTATCAGTTGATAAGTTTATTTTTTTCTTTCTAAGTCAAATGACATCGCTTTTTTTCTGCATGGTAGAAATTTACTGTGCTTTCAAATCATTTACAGTCACTAAGGAAATTTCTCTGAGCCGTTAGGAGGAGTACTCTTTTTTTAAAGTTTTGTAGTAAATAAAATACAAGTTCTGTAAATGTCTGTGGTTTTCTCCCTATATTTCTTTTCTATGACAGAAAACTTGAATGGAAGACCGTTATCCATTTCTGTTTTCTCAATTTATATGAGCACACATTTGCAGTAGCAGCTTATGCCTCAGTGTTTGCATGAGCAAAATGAGAGATGGTGTCTGCCTTTCCACAGTGCCCTGTCCTTCGTCCAGCTTCTTAGAACTAGCGTATAGGATCATGGCAAAACAATGTGCAGCATTCTAAGTGATGTTTAGGGGAGCAGGAGACAATATCAGTGCAATGCAGGTGGGATGTCCTCTTGCTTATAAATTTCTTCAGTAAATTTGCAGCAACACAAGATCTTTGAGTAAACACTTCAGCTCTAAGTAAATTGAGTCAGACATCTAGAAAAAATGATGAAGCTGTTGACTACCTTTTTGCTGAACAAGATATTTGAAATGGAAAACCTCTGATACTTCTACTCTCCAGTCACTAAATATCTGTGTTTAGGCATATATATAGCACCACAGGAGCCTCATGCCAGAAATAACTGTCTTCCAAATGGTGTGACTGACCCTTAGCATTTTAAAGTCAGCATGTCTCCACTGACTCCAAGGGAAATACACAGATTTACTAAAAATGAGATTTTTCAGATGTTAATCATTTCACCCTGAAAATGAGAAGAATGTACCTATCCCAGGAAAGGGTATAAACTCAGGCAAACTTTGGTAGACATGACAAGTACTCAGAGTATTATCTTTACCATGAACATCTATGCAGAAATTCAGTCAGAAAGACTATTAGTTTCCCAAAGAGTTTTCTTCTTCATTGCCAAAAAGCCTCTGTATGGAAAGCATGAAACAAACTGTTAATAGCACAACTATGGCATGATCTTAAGGCTCTTGTCCTGATGCCATATTCAGCTGACAAAACTATCTCTGATCTTCTGTCTGTGTAGACAGTATTCTGAACTATAAAGAATCAGATGAGAGTTTGCTGTATATTGTCAATCAGCCATGTATTTTCCTGATACAAAAAGGATGTATCAAGTTCAAAAGACAGACCAATGTTATTAGGGAGTAAAGAATTAATGAATCTGTAGATGTTTCCAAGCCAGTTTCCTTGATGGATGGAGGGAAACAGCTATATTGAGGCTATTATTCTCCATTCTGGCATATAAAAGTAGTGGGGTACTTTGGATGTAAATAATCTTGCCAAACTTAGATATCTGCAATGTGGATATCTAGAGCTAGACTAGACCCTTTAAGGCTACCTTCAAGATTAATGGAGAGAATATAGGTACCCTCAGAGGGCAGTTCATCTGTTCTAATTTAGAAGACTACTCAGGCTGAGTCCTCCAAAAAAACCTTTCTCTCCATTGATTATAAAAGGAAATAGTACTTAGAAATATGTACTAAGATATGTTCCTACAACCTAGTTACATTGCATCACTAGTCTCAATTAGTCATGAACTCAAATAAATATGCAGGTTAAAATTTCTTTTAACAAAATTCTACGCAGACGTTTGAGTTGAGATTACAAAAACTGTCAATTGTGAGGAAGATTAATAACAAAAAAGGGGAATGATTTGCTGTTGAATTATACTCTCCTTTATTGTGCATCAAATAACTTCTTTTGAATTAAATGAATTATACTAGTTTAAATTAACTCAAGAGCTACAGACAATCAAATCAATTTTAAAAACTCTTAAAATATTTATTTGTTTGGGAATTTGTGTCTGGTTTGTTTTTTTCATTTTTTTGGTGCAATTTTTTTGAAGGACAGAATGTTCCCAATGTTGAATTACAGATTTTCCTTCAGAATAAAGAAATCCATAGTCCATAAATGGAGTTCTGCGTTACTACCACAAATTAAGGGGTGAAAGAGAAAATGTAAGGCACCATTAGAACTCATTGGTTAGAAGCCAATTAAACACATTTAATATTAGGTAACAATTAAAGAAGAAACAACTATTGCTAATTAAGGTATACATAAAAGAAATCACATACTACACTTCAAAGTAACCAAACAGCTTACGTTTCAATCATTTAATCATAAACCATAGAATTTTTCGAAATAATTAAAACACAGCATTAGACCCTCTCTTCAGCCAGCATATGTTTTATTATCTCTGTGGCAGTCTAGGAAGCTAGCTGAAGATCTAGACTAATCGTATTAATATTCATAATTTACATCCCTGCTTTCTCTTATAACATTATTTATAATCTTTCTAAATTCCTGGTTCTCCTGACACTCTGAAGATAGTCAGTAAGTAATCTCTCTGTAGCTTACCAAGAAAATGCTTCTCAATTTCAGCTGATGGATTTCTCTACTTTTCTGATGACCGGATCAGAATTTTTACATATATGTCATTTCTTTGGAGCAAGGCAGTGCTATTTTCTCCCTTTTTTGTTTTGGTATTTGACATAATGTCAGAGGTTTCCAAAAAATATAAAAAATAGCTACCTATTATCAACACTTTTTCTGAAGTACTTACTCTAGGTTTCAATTAGTGACAATCCTGCCACAGAAATACTTTCCTAGTTACTGTTCAGATGCTGGCTATGTAAACAGTTTTTCTTTGCCTTTACAATTCAATAGAGCAAGGCTGCAAAACTGTGGAGAAGAAGGGATAGGCTTGTCTCTGAAAAATAGCATGCATCTAACAGCGTCTCTGTCTTTTTTAAATAGCAGAAGGTTAATTTTCAAACCCTAGATCATAAGATGTGCCAATTGCTGATATAACTGCTATCTTTCTTTTAACGAGGTGTGCTTGGAGGCCCCTCTTTAGACTTGGCTTAAGTTATACCAACACTTCTGTCAAAATATAAAAAAGTTATATGTGAGTAGTGAGAAATAACTAGTAGGATTGAACTGCAGCAAGACCAAAGGCCAAATTTTTCACATCAGAGAGAAATAGGAATGTAAGATCATGATTTCCTTGGAAGTCATAACTACTAGTTTGTCTACCATTGATACTACTTGAGGATTAACACTGTAACATCTTACAAGAATGAAATGTGTATGTGGAAAGTAGATTGCTTTAAAGGTGCCAAAAACAAATAAAAATTAATTGAAGAAGTTTGAAACCTTCCTGTTCATGCTATAGTTTCATTCTATCAAATTTCACAGTCTAGCTGATTTAACTGTGATCCCTCTGTATGAACGTGTTCATTTTCATAAACATCCTGTCCTTTCCCATGGCCAGATTTGACTCATCCTAAATAGCATCATCTCAATGGACTTATATAACAGAAGAAGATGTCATCCAAAGTTAATAATAGTCTCAGAATTTGTCCCTGAACATTCAGTTTGAACACAATTCAAAGCACTTTATTCATGTTAACAGGGCTTTTCTAGTGAACTACTGCTTTATTTAGGTACAGTGGCAGAATTCATATCATCTGAGCCATTGAAGATGATGATTCTTGGTATTGCATGAATAAAAATCCAACTTTGCTTTAGAAAACTAAGATTCCAAATGCCTGATGTTTTAGAGAAAGGTCATGATTCTTTCTTTTGTAAAATATTCTTTGTTGTAGCTGGAATTAAAGAAAATTTTTATTAAGCTCCAGACATACGGCACAGATTAGAAAACTTCTAGGATGGAGCTCTGATTGGTAGGTTAATATTCTGATGCGATAGATTAATCAATATAAACCACATAGCTCAGTTGAAACTGCTGTTCCAGATTACCAATTTCTTCTTCATCCAGCAGAGAAAATGCTAACCTTTCTCTCCGCAGTAAAATCTTCTTGTTATAACAATGAAGCAACTCCAGAGTTACTGTTATTGTGAAATATCTGGTAACTACAAGACGTAGCTCCTGTGAGATAATCACATCCCTGTAAAATTAGAAGAACTTACTGAACTTTGTTGTATTTTATGTTTTGCAATACCCCTGAGCACGGTTGGCTCGTAATTCCATAATCACTTTGCCTCTGCACCAGAAATGAAACCACAGATGCTACATTTTGCTATAACAGCCACCGCTTAACATAAATAAATGATCAAAATAACAGTATTGTTCATATATAAAATATGTACACCATAATAAATACTGTGGGATTGAAAGTTCCTGGGAACACACTAAAATAGGTGCAGAAGGCCTCATTATGGACAGCATCAAAAACAGATCAGGAGATAGAAAAGTAAAAAAAAACGAAGCTCTTAATTTCCACAGTTCTACTTTTATTGTGAGATTTAAATTGTCTCCTTTTTTTTTTTTTTTTTTCTTCTTTTAAAACATTTTCTGCCCAAAATAGTAACATGGTCTGGAAAAACTCTGGTAGAGTCTTTTCATTCAGAAACTTAGAAAAGAAAAAAAAAAAGTCAAAAAATGAAATTTTTTGTTTTGATAACACAGCTAAAAGAAACATGAGTCTCTAAATAAGTAAAGCATAGGTCACTTAAATAAAATTTTTAAAAAAGAGAACTAGAACTTTGTACCTTTAATTTTTCTTTATTTTTTTTTCCAATTGTTTTTTAAAAAGTATCCGAAAATGAAAAGGTAAATTTTTTTACAAAACCAGCTCATCACAGTGAAACAGTGCCTGAAATCATTACAATAGCCACTGTTGCTCTCTGAGCAACACTTACCCTCTCGTCTGATCTAAATAACTCTTAGAAAAATTATTGAGTCAGAGAATATAAATGATAGTACTGGTGTTACAAACAGATACAATAAATAACTTACTAGAAAAGAATATTTTTACATATTTATAACTTTGTATAAACAATGAAGAATTTGGAATCAGTTTAAAAAAAAGGAGTGCAAATGGTTTTCAAAAGATAATTTCAAAAGGGAATGAAGTATAAATTACATTTTTGGATATTATTGTACAGGAATGACTGGCAATCCTAAGGTAGAGCAGAAGTATTATTGGCAGGTAATGTTAAATATTTTAAGGGCAGTTTCCCCAGGGATACTTCTGCACCACCACTTACTGCTTCTAATGCATATTTCAGGAAACACAGAATATATCAAAAGGAGTTACATTTTAGTCTGACAAAAAACATCACAATGAATCATATGAGAGTAGAAGCAAATATTACTTAAGCAATGTTGGCAGAAATGGCACATTCTCATCTAAAAAATAACAACTAAGAGAGGTGTCTTGTGATGCCACCTCACTTGCCTGTGCTGCTTTTTTTTGTGTCCTACAACTTGCAGAGTCATTTCCAACTCTTCTAATTCTACAGTTTTGATTTTATTTCATTTTACAACCGTTTCACATTCACTAACAAAAAGGTAGCCTTTGGTAGACTCAGGCTTTCAGGCTGTCACGGTTTAAAGCTGGGCCGGCCATTAAACCAGTGGCAGACGTTCTCTATTAACCCCCTCCACCCCCAAGAAGGGGAAGGGAAAGGGAAAAGAGAGACTTATGGGTTGGAAAGTTAAAACAGTTTTAATAAACTATAATAATCAAAAAAAGTATAAAAATAATAACGGAAATAATTAAATATATACAAATATATACAAAACCAAGATCGAGCTCCCCCAATGTCAACCACGTCACCACCAGCACTGCAGGGCAGGCTCTGGGAAGGCCCAGGCTGGGCCCAGCGACGGACAGGAACTGGATTCAGGAATGCACATATCGGGACTGGGGGCAGCAGGAAAACGGACAGAGTCCTCCTTGGACACCGGCCATAGCAGAAGGGGCGACACCCTCATGATCCCTCCGCTTTATACTGAGAATGACGTGTACGGGATGGAATACCTTCGTTGGCCAATTTTGTGTCACCTGTCCTGTCCGCTCCTCCCTGCAGGTGTGACCCATCCTTTCAGCTCTTCACTCTTTTAATTAGTGAGGAATTTAGCAGAGACCTTGGTTTCTCTAAGAATAAGTACAGCAAGAGCCTTTCTGCATAACATCCCTACAGGTGCCTCAGTGACAACTATAAACTTTGAGCATTATCAGTCCTAGAAGCAGACACTGTCTGCAAAACATGCAGTTAGTTTCAGAAAGTGCAGTTACTTAGAAGAAACTTAGCTGAAAGTAAAAATCTCAGAAAGGAAAATTGGTCTGTTTTAGGCCAAACCAGGACACTAGCAGAATGATATTCATTCTTTGTTGTATAGCAAATCAAACATTAGCAACAGTGATTTATTTGTATTGTAACAAAAGTGGTTTATTGGTTGTCTTTATTTTTTAATTACTATACTTTTTTTATCATTATTCTAAACTTTTAATTGTATGGCAGAAAACTGTTCACATAGGGCTAAGTACTAAATGCCATGGTTACAGTGGATTGAGTCAGCTCTTACCCTGGGGACATGGGGGTCCATCTCTGCTATAACTTTACCAAGCATTGTTTTGGTAACATCTTTCTGACTTATTTTCTTCTTAAACTAAGCAGAGACAGCAGTCGCGCACATGCCAGCAAGAAGCCTGGCACTGCAGCACACGTGAAGAGGAAATACACTTTGGGAACAAAATAAACTGTGCCTGTACGGTAGTCCTCAGTGAGGGGGAGATTCCCACCAGGTAAAAAGCTTTGGAGCTGCAATTGCAATGTGTGATTTGAACCTCCAGAAAAAAAAACAAAAAACAAAAAAACAAAAAAAGCAACAAAAGAAAACCAAAACCACACACATAAACTTTCTATGTTGGCTTAGTAGGCCCATTTCTAAGGCCCTATGTAGGGCACAGTAGTGACACATTTGGCACACAGGAAAATGACCTGTATTATCTCTACCTACTTTTCATTGCTTCCATACAGTCCTTGTAAACAGGTATCTATTTGCACTGGTGTGAAGGAAGGGCTTCCTTCAGCATGAATTTTAGAAGGTCAAAACTTTTCCTATGTCTGTAAAGCCTGTTACTGCACAGTATTGAATCCAGCAGAAGGTAACATCATAAAGTAAGAACTTTATACTTCCTTTAGCAGTGTACTTTTTTTTTTCTTTTTCATTTGCCTGGCACAGTGTGAGAATGATGTATATATGGAAGCAATGGAGATTTGTCTGGTGAGCTTAATGGGCAATATGTCACTTTTTGCAATAGTACTTCTATACCATATGGCACATTCAAGTGCTGGGGTCTCTTCAGGTGGAGGTTTTTGACAGTTCCATGTATCAGAAGTGTCAGAAAGTCTCAAGTGTTTGTTGATCTGGAGTCAATATAGCCAATGACACTGTTCTACTATTTTTTAATAAGCTGCTATGACGTTAATGAGGTATAAACTTCTGCACAAGTCTGGGGTAAATGCCTTCAGAAATTGCAACAGCCAATATATATTCCCAGCAGGCAAGCACACATCAGCATGGTGACCACCAGCAAAAAGCAGTGTCCTCTGCTTCTCCTGAGTTTCTGGTATCTGGTAGAACCAAAGCAGCCACACAGACAGAGCTTCTGTTCAAGCATGCGACCACCCCCACCCAGGTTTCCAACTATGGGATGTGGAAGGGATATTCCTAGAGTTAGAAAGTGAATGTAAGCAAGCCTCAGGGAGGTGTGTCCAGATTCATGAACTGCTCTGCTTGGTGGCCAAGCTGCAGAAGGAGGTAGGCAGATTAAGGAGTATTCAAGAGTCTGAGAGGGCGATTGGTCAATGAAGCTGTACTCTGCCATCTATGATGCATGGAAGCCAAGTCAGTGTGGCCACTACAGAGGCAGGTCCTGGATCTGGTTTGTGCCAGGAGGAAGGCAGCATCACAAGGGATAACGAGGGGTGGAAGAAGGTTACAGCATGGAGAGGGAAGAGAAACTCCTCCTTACCCTCTAAGTTACCCTCCAAGATACCCTTACAGAATAGATACGAGGCCCTGGGTACAATAGATGAAATGCATAATGGGATAGAAGAGGAAACTGCTCAAGCAGTCTTGCAAAGGTCAGAGAGATCAACCCCTCAGAGCAAGACCTGCATTAAGACCAGTGCCGAGAAGAAACAATGGTGAGTTATAGTCATTAGTGATACCCTCCTATGCAGGACGGAAGCACTCGTTTTCAGGCGGTCCTCTTTTCAGGGAAGTTTGCTGCCTCCTTGGGGCCTGAATTAGGGACATCACCACAAGACTGAAGAGCCTAGTACAACCTTCAGACTATAATCCATTCCTGCTCTTTCACGTGGGTACAAATGATGTCACAACAAAAAATCTGAGGTCAATCAAAAGAGACTTTAGAGCCCTGGCAAGAATGCTAAAAAATTTGGGAGCACAGGTAGTGTTTTCCTCAATCCTCCCAGTAATGGGGGAAGACTAGGGAAGAAACAGACAGGCCCAGACTATTAATTCCTGGCTCCAGGACTGGTGCCTCTGCCAAAACTTTGGGTTTTTAAACCATGGAAGAGCCTTCGAGACACAAGGTATGCTGGGACTTGATGGGATCCATCTATCCCAATGGGAAAATGGGTCTTTGGACATAAGCTAGTGGGACTTATCAAAGAGCTTTAAATTCGAATTGATGGGGGAAGGGGATACCAACAGGATTGCAGAAGGTAAACCAAGGATTGTCATGGCATTGCACGAAGGTGGCAATGGTAGTAGGAATATTTGCACTTCTCCTGAGAGCACGAAGAGCTCAGGAGCATATCTGAAATGCTTGTACAACAACATACACACAGTATGAGAAACAAACAGGATGAACTGGAAGCGTTGGTCATCTCGCAGAGCTATGATATCATTCATATTAGTGACACTTGGTGGAATGAGTTCCATGATTGGAGTCCTGGGATGGAGGGCTACAGGCTGTTCAGGAGTGATAGGCAGGGGAGGTGAGGTAGAGGTGTCGCACTATAGATAAGGAAGATGTTTGATTGTACAGCCTTTACGGTTAGTGGTGATATGAATGTGAGACTCTGAGTGAGTAGAAGGGAGACGGAAAACAAAGCAGATTATTTAATGGGTGTCTACTACCAATCACCAGCCAGGATGTAAGCACTGATAAATTTTTCTATAGGCAATTAGGAGAAATTTCTTGATCCATAGCCCTTCTCCTTATGGGAGATTTCAACTTCCCAGACATCAACTGGGAATATCATAGTGCTGTGACAAGCAGGTCTTGAAAATTCTTGATGTGTGTAGGAAAGAATTTCTTGTCACAGGTACTCAGTGAGCCAACTAGGAAGGGTGTCCTCCTAGACTTGCTATTTGTGAATAGACAAGGACTTCTGGGATATCTGATGGTAGGTGGCTGTCTTGGCCACAGTGAACATGAAATGGTTGAGTTTAAAATTTTCAGTGTAATGAGAAAAAAGCAAAGCAGAGTTGCTACCCTGGACTTGAGGAGAGCAAACTTGAAGCTATTCAGGGAGCTACTTAGCAGCGTCCCCTTGGAATCTGCTTTTGAGGGCTGACAAGTGCTCGTCAGTTTTTAAGAACCACCTGTTAGAAGCATAAGAGCAGGCAATTCCACTGTGTCAAAAGTCAAGCAAGCAGGGCAGAAGACCAGCTTGGCTGAACAGGGCTCCTTGTGGAGCTCATGAGGAAAAAGAAATTGTATAATAAGGTCAGACTTCACAGGAGGATTAGAGAGGTGTGGTTCGTATATGCAGGGAGAAGACATGAAAAGCCAAAGCTCAGTTAGAGTTCAAACTGGCCAGCATTGTGTCAGATAACAAGAAGGACTTTTATAAGTACATTAATAGCAAGAGGAAGTGTAAAGAAATTATTGGACTGATACTTATTGAAGATGGCCATCTGACTAACAGGGATGAAGAAAAAGTGGAGGCCTTCAATGCTTTTTTTGCCTCAGTCTTTAATATTAATTATAGACCTTGGGCTACCTGGTCACTTGAGTCTGAGGACCATGAGTATGGGAACAGTGATTTTCTATTTGTGGACACTGAAATTTTAAGGGAGCAGTTATATCAGCTGAATGTTCACAAGTCCATGGGGCCTGATGGGTTCCATCCCAGAGTTCTGAAGGAGCTAGCAGATGTTATTTCAGGACCCCTCTCTACCATCTACAAAAGGTCTTGGGAGTCTGGGGAGGTCCCTGCTGACTGGAAGCTAGTCAATATTATTCCACTTTACAAAAAGGGTATGAGGAAGACCCAGGGAACTACAGACTGTTAGTCTAATCTCTGTTCCTGGAAAAATTATGGAGAAGATTTTACTGGGTACTATTGAAAGGCATTTAAAGAATAATGCAATCATTAGGCATAGTCAAAATGGGTTGACAAAAGGAAAGTCCTGTTTAACTAATTTGATACCCTTCTATGATAAAATCATCCACCTAGTGGATGAAAGGAAGGTGATGGATTTTAGTAAGGCTTTTGATACTGTCTCTCATACTATCCTTCTGGACAAGTTGTCCAACTGTGGGATGAGCAGGTTCACAGTGCACTGAGTGAAGAACTGGGTAAACGTCAGGGCTCAAAGGGTTGCAGTTAATGAGGCTACATCTGGCTGGTGACCAGTCACGAACGGTGTTGCTCGGGGTTCAATTCTAGGGCCAGTTCTGTTCAATACATTTATCAACGATTTGGATGCAGGAATTGAATACGCCATTAGCAAGTTTGCTGATGATACCAAACTGGGAGGGGGTGTTGACTCTCTTGAGAGACAGGAGGCCTTGCAGAAGGATCTAGATAGATTGGAACATCGGGCTGTGATTAATGGAATGAAATTTAACAAGTCAAAATGCTGGACTCTGCACCTAGGACGGAGTAATGACAGGCACATGCATAAATTGGGAGAGGAGTGGCTGGAGAGCAGCCCTGCAGAAAGGGGGTGCTGGCTGACAGCAGGCTCAATATGAGTCAATATAAGTGTGCCCTGGTAACCAAGAGGGCAAACCGCATTCTGGGATGCATCAAACAAAGTGTAACCACCTGTTCAAAAGACGTGGTTATCCTCCTGTATTCAGTGTTGGTGCGGCCTCACCTTGAGTACTGTGTACAGTTCTGGGCCCCACAATTTAAGAAGGATGTAAAGGTCCTTGAATGCATCTGGAGGAGGTCAACAAAGCTGGTGAAAGCACTGGAAGAAATGTCCTATGAGGAACAGCTAAGGATTTTGGGTTTGTCTGATTTGGAGCAAAGGAGGCTGAGGGGAGAACTCATTGCTCTCTACAGCTTCCTGAGAAGGGAAAGTGCAGAGACAGGTGCTGATCTCTTCTCCCTGGTATCCAGTGGTAGGACATGTGGGAATGGTTCAAAGCTGCACCAGAGGAGGTTTACACTGGGCATTAGAATCATAGAATCATAGAACAGTTTGGGTTGGAACAGATCTTTAGAGGTCATCTAGCCCTACAGTGAGCAGGAACATCTTCAACTAGATCAGGCTGCTCAGAGACCCATCCAGCCTGACCTTGAATATTTTCAGGGATGGGGCATCTACCACCTCTCTGGGCAACCTGTTCGAGTGTTTCACCACACTCATTGTAAAAAATTTCTTCTTTACATCTAGTCTAAATCTATCCTCTTTTAGTTTAGAGCCATTACCCCTTGTCCTATCTCAACAGGCCCTACTAAAAAGTCTGTCCCCATCTTTCTTATAAGCCCCCTTTAAGTACTGAAAGGACACAATAACGTCTCCCTGGAGCCTTCTCTTCTCCAGGCTAAACAACCTCAACTGTCTCAGCCTTTCCTCATAGGATAGGCATTCTATCCCTCTGATCGTTTTTGTGGCCCTCCTCTGGACCCACTCCAACAGGTCCATGTCTTTTCTGTACTGAGGACTCCAGAGCTGGATGCAGTACTCCAAGTGGGGTCTCACCAGAGTGGAGTAGAGGGGAAGAATCACCTCCCTTGATCTGCTGATCGTGCTTCTTTTGATGCTGCCCAGGATACGGTTGGCCTTCTGGGCTGCTAGCGCACGTTGCTGGCTCATGTCCAGTTTTTCATCCATCAGTATCCCCAAGTCCTTCTTCACAGGGCTGCTCTCAATCCCTTCATCCCTCAGCCTCTATTGATACCAGGGGTTGCCCCGAGCCATGTGCAGGACCTTGCACTTGGCCTTGTTGAACCTCATGAGGTTTACATGGACTCACTTCTCAAGCTTGTCCAGGTCCCTCTGGATGGCATCCCATCACTCAGGTGTGTCAACTGCACCACTCAAGCTTGGTGTCATCTACAAATTTGTTTAGGATGCACTCGATCCCACTATGTCATTGATGAAGATATTAAACAGTACTGGACCCCTAAGGGACACCATTTGTCCCTGATCTCCATCTGGACATTGAACCATTGACCACTACCCTCTGGATGCGACCATCCACCGAACAGTCTATGCATCAAATTCATATCTCTCCAATTTAGAGAGAAGGATGTTGTGGGAGATCGTGTCAAAGGCCTTCCAGAAGTCTTAGAAAGACTCAGAGCTTAGGAAGCATTTCTTTACTGAGAGGGTGGTCAAACATTGGGAGAGGCTTCCTAGAGGTGGTTGATGCTCCATGCCTGTCAATGTTTAAGAGGCATTTGGACAATGCCTTTAATAAGATGCTTTAACTTTTGCTCAGCCCTGAATTGGTAAGGCAGCTGGACTAGATGATTGTTGTAGGTCCCTTCCAACTGAAATATTCTATTCTATTCTATTCTATTCTATTCTATTCTATTCTATTCTATTCATTTGAAGTAGGTCCAGACTCCTCAGAGTTACAGAAAGTGTTGAATTTTCATTTTTATTCACTATTTCTACTTTCAGTTACTTTGGGAATAGCTAAACTTCTGAAGATAATCTATGCTTTTGTGCCTCAGTTTCCTATATGAAAATGAGAATGCTTTCATTTATCAATTTTGAAATGTAGGAAAAAACACAGACAAGTGTTATACATCACAAAACAGAGTACTTACTGTACGAGTCTTTCTTGCTACCTGTTACTATCCCTCTTGAAGACAGGACAACATTATGTAATGCTGGGGTTTTTTTGTTAGCATTGATTTTCTCATTTTTCATTTGCTCTTTATATTTCCTGATACTCCTTCCTAGCATAGCTATATATATACTTTTTCTGACTACTATGATCTGCAGCAGTTTTAAGGGTAATGGTAGTTGGGAGAAAATAATGATTTGATATATTTTTACTTTTGCCTTTTTTAGTTTCGTAAGTAAAACCACCCAACCAAACAAAGAACAAAAAAAGAACAAAAACCCCAACCATGAAAACTTGCAAGGTTCAATTCTGCTAGGTACATTTCATAACATAATAGCCACGTTATCATGTTTCTGATTTTCCATCACTGTTATTGCTTTTGTTTTGATCACACAGTTACCTATTTTAGCGTGACTTATTAAATACTCTATTAAAGAACAAAATAGCCATAGAAATCAAACAGAAGTTTTCCTAAATTCAGTGTACTCTACATGAGCCCATTGGCTAGCTTTTAAATTCTGAACATTTCTGACCTATAGCATTAATTTTTATTGTAGCAAATAATATATTAAACATACAAGAATTATAGTTAAGAATTTCTGTACTCTAACTTTGACAGTAACTCTCTATGTGGTCCTGGGCAAACTTGTTGAAGTTCCTATTTCAGTTACTCACAAGATTGCAATGAGGACTCAAGAACAATGAATAAAGGCATGTAAATGCTAATAATACTCAAAGGTCTGGTAGCTATTGTACATGAACAGGTCTTCATTTCATTTGTTGACTTCATGAAGGCACTAGCACTCAGACTTGTGGAACACCAACTTTCAGAGCATTCAGAGCTTTATTTCAAGGGTAAATTCCAACAAGGCAGAATTTTACAGGCAAGTCTCAGAGCTTCTGCTTCACATTTGATTTAACATCAGACCTGTCCAGCCTGGTCATGTGCTGCACTGTTTAATCTGTTGATTTGCTCATGCACAAAAAGTCAGAGAGTAAAAGCTATGGCTTGGTGACTTTAAGTCTGATGTATGAGATTTGTTGCTGATAAGTGGTCTTTGATATGTGGACATACAGTGGTCAGGTTTTCCTAGTATCTTATAATGATCCAGATTGTGGCTATATCGAATTTAATGGTGAAGTAAAAAACAATATTTTGTAAGCAAGTAACAACCCATTATTTGTTGCTTATAAAAAAACACCTAAGCAGGTTACACTGAAACATAAATATGAAGACACAAAAGATCAGTAGAAACATATTCTTGTGTGAAGAATGAAATTATTGAATTTCTCAGTGCTAATTTTTTTTTTTTTAAATCCTTATGAACAGAGTATGGATTCCACACCGAATATAAATTAAAAAAAAACACAAATAGGTTTAAGTTATCTGTATGTAAGATTTTATGAGACCTTTTGCTCATCTTAGTATTTTTCTATCAGTAACCAAATCTCATCATATTTAATGAGTCTTAATTTTATCTAATACTTTAAAAAGATAATTGTATTAGTGATTCTCATAACATGTTAATGGAGAGAAGCACTAATATGATACAGTCCTAATTCAATTTATTAGAAAGTGTGAATGTAAGACTGACATTCTACTTTTTCTGAGAAATATCAGTGCTGTCTGCTCTTTCTTATAATTTTGCCTACAGGGGAAGCCTTGTTATTGAGAAAGTCTAAAATTGCCACCAGTACTTTCAACAGGCAGCTGCTTCTCCAGCGAAGATAAAAGACTGGAAATGTCTAGCTATTTCAGAAATGAAGAAAAGAGTAACTTTTTTTTTCTTTCATTCTTTTTTTTTTTTTTTAAATACAGTGAGCTATTTAAGAATATCTAAAAGGTCCAAAGTATGATTTCCCACAATACATATACATTTTCGGCCTTTATTTTTATTAAACACATCAGGCAGCAATGTACAAGTGTAACTCTAAGACTGGTACACCCATATATATAGAATGAAAAATAAACTTAGCTGTATAGACTACAAAATTGAATATCTTTACCAGATCTTGACTCTTTTGTAAAACAGTTCAAGCTTGATTTTTTGACTTGCAGCTTTCATCATGGCTGTATAATACTTGTTAAAGCTGGGGGGTGGAGAAATGGGTGTAGTATGATTATGTGTCTACTTCCCAGAATAAGGAAATGAAATATTCAGGTCCATTCCTCTGCTACAAAGAGTACAATTTTTTATCTTGCAGTGATATCAAACGCACCCGTTACTTCTGGGTGCCTCTCCAGAAGAGTACAGTTCTCCTTCTCGTCCATGACAGATGCATTGAGTGCCCATAAGAATCCTAGAAAGTACTAGACCTTTATGCAGTGCTGTCCAGATCACACTTTTGTCCTCATGCTATTGTCCTCTTTCCTGGCTGAAAGAAGTAAATAGTATAAAAATTGCTACAACACATCATCAACAAGCCAGCACCCCATTCTAAAAGATGAGGAGAGACGCACAGACATAGACCATCTGTGGTTTGTTGGTCTTAGGACTGCTGTGTGTCAGTGGGTAGACCATGCAAAGAATCCACACGCCTCTAGTTCTGATAAAACCCCTTAATGGTGCAGATAACTTACTTACTTCCAAGACCTTTCTTAGTGTTTTTTGATTTTCCAGGAGTCAGTGCAAAAAGTTGCTTTTCAGCCGTTTTCTTCTGCTTAGATACCTTTGCACTGCTATTTCTGCCTTATTGTGTTAGACAATTGCACATGCTATTACAGTCTTTTCAATCCCATTGTGAATGTGGGAGTTGTGGGGATTAAAAAAAAAAATGCATTATACGCACTTTTTCCTTTAGTGGTACTAGCTACTGAAAGAAGGCAAAAGAGGTAGTAAGGTAGGAAGTGGAACTTGGGAGTTGTCAGTTAAGATAAAGTAGATGAATCCTCATTAGTTCATCCTGTATCCCCCTCTGGCAAGTTCTGAGTATCCTTTGCTTCTCCTACTTGGCATGCAAGTCCGTTCTTCACAAAAGCAGAGGTTCAGAAAGGCCTTAGCAGGGCTGCATCATGATTGACAATATTTTCATACATGGGGTACCTCAGTTATATATAAAAAGAAAATAAGTTTAGGGGAAGAGGATCAATAAAATGAGGGAGAAAATATAAAATGGAGGTTGATAGGAAAATGTAGATGAATGGAGACTGAGAAGAGACATGCAAAAAAACAGAGCAGAATCGGTGATACGGGAAAGAGGAAAGAAATTGGAAAGTAGAAAAAAAAATTTCCTGAGAAAAAAAAAACGTAGGAACATCAACTTCACAAGTAGGGGCTGGTGTGAGCAATAATTCAACTCTTTCTATGAATCAAGTCAGATGGCTGGATTTTTTTAAAAGGATTTGGCATAATTCTTTTTAAAGTCTGTTCCTTCATTACATTTCCAATTCATTAAGTGAAAACTCAGGTCTTTCAAATACTTTTACGTAAATATGAGGACTGGACATGAAAACCTGTCCTAGCTTATTTTTCAGATCTGTTTTTACAGAGTGGAATACAATTTATACTTGTTTTTTGTGGTACTGCTCTTTATTAAAACTACTATGGTATTATTTTTTCCTTCTCCATTTCCTCTTGCTTTACTATTTGATTCACAAATGACTAAACAGGAAAATCTCAGAATTTTTCCTTGCTTCCCATTATTTTAAGCCTACAAAATTTGTTCAGAACTTCTTAGGTACATTCATAATTTCCTTATTTAAAGTCTTACACTCAAATTTTAGCCATATGTTAGTAACAACTGGAGTTTAAAATTAGAAACTTTCACAGACTGAGACAGAGGGGACTACAACATTTCTTGTTATAAACCGGGGAGTAGGAAAAAGCCCATGCAATGTTATTGACTGAATAGAGATTGACAAAAATGCAAATAGCAGACATTATTGTCAGTAGATATGGTTATGAAGTGGTGGAGGTGAGTGGGATACTGCTGTTCATTCTGCCCATGGTTCATGAGCTCTGGCAAAATACTTTATTCTAATGATGCTTCATGTAAGCTAGTAGACATGAAGCCGGGGGTGGAAAAAAGCATTCATACAGATGTTGTTTTAAAAGAAACTACTGATTGCTGAAATTTACATGAAGAGATTAGGATCTCACTCAAGGGGTTTGCATTGCAACATACAGAATGCAAAATGTAAAAGAATAATTAGCTTTGTCATAAGCGTTTTCTAATATTTTTTTTTTGTCCACAGTTCCTAGATATGTAAGTATCTATTTTTTCCTGCAGTCTACTTTACAGATTGCTAATCCGTCAGGGGACAATAAACCACTGTGCAATAGGGTGTTCTGGAAGATAACAGTCAACTTATCAATCAGTAATTGTTCTCCTTTGCTCTTCACATCCTTCATATATTTCTATAGTTGTTGCCAACTCAAATTTATAAAATAAATGAAAATGTGTTTTCAAGAAATGGAAGTGATTCAGGTAGTTTTGAATGTCATATTCTAAGTTTAAGCATGTGGAGCAATAAAACATATTTCCTACCTGAAAATATATGAAGGAAAAAAATCACTTTGGTTCATCTTTTGGCTTGTTCCAGTGGGTAGACACTGAAAAATTATTTATCTCTGATCTTCTATGTGCTGTTATTACTGAGAGGAAGACTGAAAAAAGTACACTGATTTGAAGTAGGAATATTGAGATGTGGGATGATTTTTGGAATCTTATGTGAGTTCATTTCCATGTGTTGAATTGACCCCAATAAAAGTTTTGACTCATGCACAAATAGTGCATAGTTCAAAGAATTTTATCACCTATAAAACATTCTTCTTGCCTGATGAAAATCTTTCAAAACTTTTAAAATGTAACTTTTCATCATTTAAACATATTTGGAGCTATAATCTTTTGAATTTTCAAGTTTAAATTCTTTCCTAAAAAAAGCTTTAAATAAATATTTTATTTTGTAAAATAATGCTGCAATCTTTGTAACGTTTATTTTTTTTCCACTATCTGGAAAAATAACCATTTGAAAGATTAAGATTTCTAATCGAACGGGAACACTACTTAGACCTGAAAGTACAACTTGCCTCAGCGTGCTTCTAAAAAGAAGGTTGAGGAGGTCACTTGAACTTATTAATTAAGACAGGAGAAAAAATTACAGAATTCTGCTCTTAAAGAAAGAAACATGGTAAATATTTTCAGATGCCAAGAGAGATTCTTGCACTTCCATGTGGAATGTGGAGAATGGAGGGGGAGAAAAAAGAGAAAAGGAGCTGTTTCCAGAAAAGCAAAGTAAAATAGAAACTTTAAGCATGTTCACAATTCTCTCTCACTTTCTTCTTCTTTTTTTTTTTTTAATCAAGTCATCCAAATCCTACTTGGAAACTTAAAATACTTTTCAGATAATGATTCAGATAATGACTATGATTCATCTTATCCAAGTTCAGTTCTCACAACCTGTTAATCATATAAACTTCTAGAGGTATCAGAGAGAGAGAGAGTAGTTTCTGAAAAGTAATTAACTCTGGTTTAAGGTAGATGCTCCAGGAAGGTATGAAAAATTGCTTTCTGGAGGTTCCTGTATCCAGTGTTTGCATAGAGGTCTCAAATCAAATGTCCAGACTATAAAGATGTAGGGGCATTTGTGGTGTCCCACGATATCTCAGATATCTTCACAAAACAGACAAATATGAAAAAGGGTTTCTGGGAATCACACACTTCTGAAGGAATAACTGGATGCTAGATGGGATATCCTAAAGCACCACAACTATCAGTAGATACCTATCTGTGGGAAACTAAGTGAATCCAAGGAGCCTAGATAACTACTCGGTGCCAGGCAAGGTGATGGAACAGATCATCCTGAGTGCCATTACACGGTGCATGCAGGACAATCAGGGCATCGGGGACAGCCAACATGGATTCATGAAAGGCAGGTCCTGCTTGACCAACCTGATCTCCTTCTATGACAAAGTGACCTGCTTAGTAGATGAGGTCAGGGCTGTGGATGTAGTCTATCTAGACTTCATTAAGGCATTCGACACTGTCTCCCACAGCATCCTCCTAGACAAACTGGCTGCCCGAGGCTTGGATGGGTGGACTCTTCGATGGGTTAAAAACTGGCTGGATGGCCGAGCCCAGAGAGTGGTGGTGAATGGGGCAAAGTCCAACTGGCAGCCAGTCACTAGCGGTGTTCCCCAGGGCTCAGTTCTGGGGCCAGTGCTGTTCAATATCTTTATAGATGATCTAGACGTAGGGATTGAGTGCACCCTCAGTAAATTTGCAGATAACACCAATCTGGTTGGGAGTGTTGATCTGCTGGAGGGTAGGAAGGCCCTACAGAGGGATCTGGACAGGTTAGATAGATGGGCCGAGACCAACAGCATGAGGTTCAACAAGAACAAGTGCCGGGTCTTACACTTGGGCCACAACAACCCCATGCAGCGCTACAGGCTGGGGGA
This sequence comes from Nyctibius grandis, assembly GCF_013368605.1. Classification (NCBI taxonomy): domain Eukaryota; kingdom Metazoa; phylum Chordata; class Aves; order Nyctibiiformes; family Nyctibiidae; genus Nyctibius; species Nyctibius grandis. Next base: position 84,702,007 of record NC_090659.1, read on the forward strand.
AGAGTGGTTAGAAAGTGGCCTGGCGGAAAGAGACCTGGGGGTGCTGATCGACAGCTGGCTAAACATGAGCCAGCAGTGGGCCCAGGTGGCCAAGAAGGCCAATGGCATCCTGACCTCTGTTAGGAATAGTGTAGCCAGGCGGTCTAGGGAAGTGATCGTCCCTCTGTACTCAGCGCTGGTGAGGCCACACCTTGAGTACTGTGTTCAGTTCTGGGCCCCGCACTTCAAGAAAGATGTTGAGGTGTTGGAGCGAGTCCAGAGGAGGGCGACCAAGCTGGTGAAGGGTCTGGAGGGTCTGACCTACGAGGAACGGCTGAGGGAGCTGGGGTTGTTTAGTCTGGAGAAGAGGAGGCTCCGAGGTGACCTTACTGCAGTCTACAACTACCTGAAGGGAGGTTGTAGTGGAGTGGGAGTGAGCCTCTTCTCCCGGGCAACTAGCGATAGGACAAGAGGACACAGCCTCAAGCTTCACCAGGGGAGGTACAGGTTGGACATTAGGAAGAATTTCTTTTCAGAAAGGGTTATTAGACATTGGAATGGGCTGCGCAGGGAGGTGGTGGAGTCACCATTTCTGGATGTGTTTAAGAAAAGACTGGACATGGCACTTAGTGCCATGGTCTAGTTGACAGGTTGGTGTAAGGGCAATGGTTGGACTCGATGATCCCAGAGGTCTCCTCCAACCTGATTGATTCTGTACTTTAGATCAGGTGTTTAACTCTCCAGAGGTGGGATTAAACAAATCAGATTAATTCATGTTCATTTGAGTATCTACAGTGATACTTTGAAGTGTTAACTGAACATCTAAGTTACCGTTATAGTCAATAGAGATCTAAGATTCAGCTCACTGATGCCATTTAGGATCTTCAGAATATCTCACTTGACTTCCAGATGCTACACCAGAAAGATTTAGATCTCCCATAGGCTTTGTGTTATCTTTCTCAGTGCCGTATAGATATGTCCAGTATTCTAGGGTACCTCAATGACATTTCACACCAATTTTGGGCAACCTAGTTTAGTCCTAGATCTCCATTAACTACGATGAAAGTTTATGACCCCTACTTATATATATACCCGTAGACATCAAATCTAGATATCATAATCTGGAACTGAATACTGTCCTAAATGTATAAATTTTAATATGATTAATTACGTTCTATCTTTCAGATTGTATGTCATAACCCTTTTCGGGCTAGAAAAGGTTGTTGTCACCCCAGATCATGTCATGACCTTTGTCAAACCACTTTTCAGCATAATTTCTGAGGCAACTAATGATAGCCTTTGGTAAGTTGTTTTTCAGATAGATTTCATTACAGTATTCTTTTTTGCCTCATTTTTTGTAAGAAGACAGTGGTCTAGTTACTTGCCTGTAGGCCAATGATAAGCATCATAATAAAACCACATCTGTGAAGATTGTAATAATTTATTATAAGCACTACAATGTGAATTATATGCATTCTAATAAGTCCCCAATTATTTACGTAATATCTTTAAAGCCTTACCTTATCAATAAGTAATATGAAGTTTAAAGAATGCTGAAGGCTCTTATCCTGCACGTACGCATACTGTTTTCAGCCATTTTAGCCACTTAATTAATACAGTCCCTCACTGATGTGTCAGGCAAGGAAAAGTGAGCCAAGAGTGACAGCAAGTCAGACAGGGCAGTGCCCTCATGGACTTACCTGCAGCACCTAAGCAAGAAGAGCAGAGCAGGGCTGGTGGTGGTAACCAGGGACTGCCAAGAGTCCCACCATCACTAGACAAGGTGATGGTGATGAGGCAGGCCAGGCCCGGCCCAGCAAGATGCAAGGGTTGGCAGAGCACATCTACAGCACAGGACAGCCCAGGCAAGGAGACAGGGCAAAGGCCTGAGCCGAAAGAGTTGGTGGGGGAAAGCCCTAAGTGTGGCTTCTCATGGCTCTTCTAGTAACGTGGTTCAGCTGCACCATGTCAGAGCTGACCTTGAACACAGGTAAGCAAAGTCCTGGTGAGGGGAAGCCCTTGCAGAGCAGGATTACAGATAAAGACTGTTACAGCCTGGTCAGGGCAATCACACCCTGTTGGTGCATTCAGTACTCTGATATCATTACCATATACATTTGCACAGCATAGCGGAGGACTCTGTAGAAGAAAATATCATGATTTCAAATATGATTTCCATTGAATTAATACATATTTAAAATATTCATAAATATATATGTGAACATATACTTGTTTTTATGTAATAAAAATGAGCTCAGAAGATTTTTTTTCTAATATTGACAAAAAACTATCATTGAAAAAATTATCATATTTGAACAATCAGTTTAACTTTTAAATTTTGTCCTTTTGCCCCTGATTCATGGTACAAACAGATAATATTTCTCTCTAAGGCCACAATGGATGAATCAAACTAATGCCACATCAGCTACAAGGGAGAGTTGAAGAACTATAGATTCCCTGTATTTTTGCTTACACAGGTCAGAAACCTGGCCAGGGTGTGCTGCAATATGTTGATGTCTTGTACTCTAAATAGCCTTTTTGCTGAAATAAAGACCTAAGAAGGAAGAAAGAAGAAAAGAGATGAAAGTAGGCTTTGCACATGCACAGTTTAGGAATAGTTTCAGTTTGAATGCACATAAAAGTGAAGGTCTTGTATCACTGATTAATAACTACATTCAGGCTAGGTTTATATTCAATAGTGATTAATGGTTTTGACTGTAGTGATTTGCCATCTGTTTTTGTTTCTCTCTTCCCTCTCAATTTCTTCCTGTTTCTTTATTGCCCTTTGTTTCCTTCATCTATTCCAGATGTTCCTCCATTTTCAGGTGTTTCTTCATTCTCCTCCTGCATTTGAAATACTCCTTTTGAAGACGCTGAGCACTGAGTCTGCCTCACTTGTTTCAAATATGTTTTTCAAAAGTCATTTCAGATGGTACACTATGTAAGATGGACAAGAAATAAAATACACATTATACAAATGCAGAAAATTATGCAAGATTATTATACTGTCCATAAACTAACCAAATTACTGTCTTTACATGATCTCTTCCTTATGAGGAGAAGCACTGTGCTTTACTCTAGCATTGAATATCCTTCTGGGTTTTAGTAGAGAAATATCTCTAAAAATCAGAACTTTTGTCTTCAGAGTACAGATAAACCTCTTGTGGAGGAGGCATTACAGTAATTATTGTGAGGTGCATAGCCCATATCACTGCAATAATAACAATAGTTCTTTGATGAGTGTTTAGCTTTTACTGTATGTATGTAATAAATAATAGATTATGTCTTAATAATCGCCCAGTATAACACATACCTACAAATACGTGTAACACACCTGTATAATGCTTAGCCTTGGAATGGTATAAACCACAATATTCCCAGATTAAGCTCCTGTTGAACACAGATAAACGTAAGCATTTATGTTTAATTTATATCCTTAATTTCTGATAATGACATCTCAATATTTTCACATCAGTTCCCACTTATTACCATGTCAGCTCCAGAAACACTGTGTCAGAAAAGATAATACTCCAGACAATCTAGTTAAAATGGCAAAATTCAAAAAGTTATTCCTTGAGGATAATCAAACACATATATAGATATTTACCATTCAAAGATGCCAGTAAAAAGTTAATCTGACTTCTCTGCTATAAACCTTAAACCCCTATTAAGATATGATTACGTTTTCTTGTAGCAGGGATCCTAGATATTTAAAGAAGGATATGGCAGATTATAGAAGCTCTCTATACTGAAAACCAGTACAAGTGATGTCACAGAGGAGCTCTCTAATATAAAGTACTCCACTTCCCTCCTTCACAATGTCAATGTTCTTGCTACATTTTAGAAGTAGTGATGTTTTTCCAGGATTGTAGTCCTGTCTTAACTGAAGGAAATGTTGTTCACCTCTGTTCTGACATAGATGTAAGATAACTGAAATTATGCTCCTTTCTGAAGTCATTTACAGTCAGGGCCACAAAGTACCCTGGCACACCTGGCCATGACAGTAACATAGTCTTTTAACATATTCACACATAAAATGAGATAAAATTAATTTGAGTGTTGAATTGTTGGTAGGTATTTTTTTTTTTTTTAGTAAAATATACCAACAAAACTACATTACAATAAAGTAGTAATTAATAATGTGAAATACAGCTGTTTGGTTTTGACCAAAATAAACCAACTCCTCAGCAGCAGAACATATGTGCCAATTAGCTGCCATATCATAAAATCTTAATATCACCATGGTATTCATTGTTTTCTGCTCACATGCTGTTATGTTCCTAATCCTACTTCAGTATTACGTAAGGCAAAAATATCCACTAACTTGGACAGAAACAATGTCAGTTCTCCACACATGCCTTGTGTGGCTAAGATGCAAAGCACTGTGATGGAATCTTCTGTGAGTAATGATTTATAAAGAGATTCTTCTTTTAATATTGCAGAGTCCTTCAAACATCAGTGTCAGATAAGTTGAGCAGCATTCTCCTTTCACCAAGGCACAGCAAAAGAGTAATATTATAAAGAAAGAGACCAGTAACAATTTACTGTACATCATTCCTAATACATTTCACAGTTTTCACCTTGAGACATGACACTAGATGCAATGTCAGATGCCGCAATAAAAAAAACTATTCCTCACAGGAAGCTTCAGGCTACTTATTAATTGGTTTCATGGACATTTAGAAAGAGAATAAATATTTTTGCCCATTTATATTTGAAATGCCTATCTCAAAAAGCATATTCGTCTACTAAGCAGTATACCATCAAGTATTCCATTTACTTTTGGAAAATCATCATAATCTAAACTGCTATGCTCAAAATCTTATTTATGGGTGAAGAAGAAGCACAGCTTATATCTACCTAAAGCCAAAACTTTATTGTTAGTATAAGTGAAATCTTAAGAATCTTAGAAGAATTAGCCCAGATCTAATTGTTACAGACGAAGAACAACAATGCAGTTATAATTGTTATATACACACATTATACACCTTTCCCAATGTTATGGTGTCCGTTTCATTGTCTCTCAGGGTCATAAGATTGGTGATTAACTTGGTGTTAGTGGGGTGTTGTGAAGAGTCGTCATTACCTGGAGTCTCTTGCCAAGAGAACTATGGTGGCTGTGTTAATGATTTCTTCTTCCTCACTCCGGGGTCCATTTGGGGTCATTTAAAATGTTTGCTAACACATTTTACACCTTTCTCTTTCTTTATTGGTCTGCATCTCCATGTTACATATGAATTTACCATGTATGGGGCTTTTTGCATATGTTAGGTACTTGATCTTTGCTCTCTTTTTTCACCCCTAAGACCAGTTTTGTCCAGCTCCAGGTTTGCATTTCTCTATCTGACTATGGATGAGTTGTTTATAGCTGTGGGGTCTCCAGCGTCAGCCATGTGCCAACCTCCTGCGTTATCCTTGTGCACATGTATGAGGACATCCCTCCATTCTCCTTTATGATGCTTCCTGCATCCTTGCTTCTCAAGGCCTCTGCTGTCATACCAGGCCTGTACTCTCTACATTACTTCCTTATGTTGGAATCATAAATGTCTGATTTTTCACAGAATAATTACTGGTTACTGCTATGTATATAAAACTATGGTTGTACCATGCAAAGATTACAATTTATTTGTCTAAAGTACATTTTTATGGTCTTATATTAATTTTTTTTTCTTAATGCTATAATGACAAAGAGATTGAAGAGACTGTCAACTTGTCAGTCCTTTGAATGCTCTTCACTTCGAGTATATTAGTCTTTCAATATGCTTTTTTCTGTTATTACTTTATCAGCTTCTGTATACTTGATTACTTTTGACAGAGTAATATGATTTCTTCTTTCTTCTTTCTATATAGAGAAATGTAAACATAAAAACCAAATAACTCATAGTCCAAAAAAATTCTCCTCAAATGTATGGTCAACAGACTCCTTTGCTTACCATGAAGTACCTAGGTACTCATACCTGGTCTGGGCACCCTTATCATTGTCCCTTGGACTGTGATCCAATGGACTGTGTTTCAGATTCATAATCAATCTTGTTCAGTCAGCTGAAGAAATTACTTCCCCAAAATCCTTTCTTGCCTGCCACTTTACCTTTCTCCCAGATTTTCAATTTATAGTACTGGTTACTGAATAGAACAATGCATGTATTTAAATAATGTTTGCTGTACTAAAATTTAGCTGAAATTAGAAACATGGTACATTAATAATTCGAATTTAAACTTGTTGCGGACTAGGAGCAAACACTATTTTGTTCATGTTTTCTTGTTAAGGAGGAAGCAATGCCATAGTAGAACTTGGGATACACTGGTGGACATAATTAACTCTTTCAGCCTTATGAACTAAATTTACCTAAACGTCACATCTCTTAGTCTTCTTCATCTGCAAAAATAGCCATGATTTCCACTAACATGTTAAGTTGAATATATGCTTAACTGTATGAGCTTTTCTCACAGAAAGAAAAACCTGACTGTGCTACTACTTACAAACAAACGGATCAATTTGTTTACTCTCTAAATAATTAATGTGCCTGTGTCTGCGCATGGTACAGTTGAAGGCACTTTTATTTCTCATTAGCAGGCAAAATATAACTTCAAACAGAACAGAATATTTAACATTATCATGCCATTGTCTTTCGTAAGGTGTGCTCACTTTTTATGTTAAGAAACCTCACTCAAAACTCAAGAACTAAAAATTATTTCCCACTTGTTCTTTATATAATCCAGACCATCATTTAGATGCTGATGGTTTAGCTACATGGATTTTCTTCCTCGTAACTTCATGACATCCAGCTGGTTGTATTACTCGACAGGTGATGACAGTACAGGTTTTCTATTTTCACCTTATCAATAAGATAATGTTTTACAGAATAAAGGTAGATAGAATATTCAAAAACCTATTTATATTTTCCTATTCAGATCCAAAACAGGTGTCCAAAACATGCTAATTTTGTAAACATATCAGAAATGTATCAGAGTATTGCTAAATTAGAGGTTATAAGAAGCTGAAATAAACCCACATATTTTTGCATGTGTATTTAACCACCAAATTTTAGGCAAAAACCCGATGGAATTAATCTGTTGTATTCTCCTACATAGCCAAGGGAGAAGAATTAGCAACTCTAAGATTTGATGCAGATCTCAGGTGAGCAGAACTGTCTTTTGAAAGTCTTTCTCTTGCTCTCCGTTGGCATCATACTAAATCTCTTATAGCAGCTTTTCTGACACAGATACATTGGTGAGACCAGTTTGGAGCAAAGATGGCAAGTAACACATTAAAAATAGTTTTATTAATTTAAGGTTACTGTGAAGCACAATTGTGTCAGATCAACAGATGATACAACACAGACAGATGGTCAGAACATGAAGTAGTAAGAATTCTTTAGCTAAATGTTTGTATGTTTATTCTTACACTTTGTTGAAGATAGGCCATAGTGCTGTCAATACACTAACTCTAGAAGACTTAAGACGTTAAAAATATTTTGTACTACAGTGAAAATATACACATCATCCAAAATGTAGTTACTTTAAAAATGAAATTCCAAATTATCGAGTTATGCAGTAGACTGTTCTTGTCAAAACCTTATTACATCCTTTTATATTAAATATTTCTATCTGTTGAATGTATCATCTATATGCTTACTATGAATAGGGTCATAACATGTAGCAACTTAAGCTTTTCTGTCAAAATTCCAGAGATGTCAAAGGTTATAAGATAAATGAAAGGATGACAAATACCAGAAAATAAGGTATTGCTTTTTTCTGACCTGAGCGTCATGATCTGACTAAGAAGGCCAAATCAAGGACATGTGAGGCACAGACTGAATTATACGGAAATGTAGTTCTGTTACCCGCAAAAGCTTCAAGACTTATCTATTCTGGGACATATAATACAAAGTAAGTTTTCTCCTTAGGAGTTTTAGAAATGGAATGTGCTCTAAAACCTCTATCATCAAAATTAAAGGTGCCATGATGGAGTTACACTATTTCTAAAAGCTTTATAACAGCACTGTTTTGTTACCTTAGGCTATCTTGAATTGTTATTAAACCGCTTCTTTTTAATTGGTTAGAGTTTGTTGATGTCATTTTCTAAATGGCAGGATCTAGGAATAAATACTGCTCTTGTTTCACTGTTCATGATAATGGACAGACATTAATAAGGATGACTGTTACTTGTATTCAGCAATGTCTGCTTTAATTTTTATTCCTTGCAGGAAGATAAATCCAATATTTAGACTGTCCTACTCCTCTTACAGTTTCCGTCTGCTTTGAGGACCAGAAGAGGAGCTTTTAATTTCCTTTCTGGTCAGTGTTCACTATTATCTGCCGTTAAGGTCCTTCTGTTACAATATTTGCACGTAGAAATGAAATCTGTCAGATGATTTTTTTTTTCTTTTTTATTTTTCCCTGCAGCTTGCTATTTTACAAAACATTTGTAAAAGTTCCTGTGTTTTGCATCTGCTCACGTGACCTGTAACATTCAATAAAGTTCTCTGCAGGAAATTCACAGAACAGAATCACAGAATCACAGAATCAACCAGGTTGGAAGAGACCTCGTGGATCATTGAGTCCAACCATTGCCCTTACACCACCCTGTCAACTAGACCATGGCACTAAGTGCCATGTCCAGTCTTTTCTTAAACACATCCAGAGATGGTGACTCCACCACCTCCCTGGGCAGCCCATTCCAATGTCTAATAACCCTTTCTGAAAAGAAATTCTTCCTAATGTCCAACATGAACCTCCCCTGGCGAAGCTTGAGGCTGTGCCCTCTTGTCCTATCGCTAGTTGCCTGGGAGAAGAGGCCGACTCCCACTTCACTACAACCTCCCTTCAGGTAGTTGTAGACTGCAATAAGGTCACCTCGGAGCCTCCTCTTCTCCAGGCTAAACAACCCCAGCTCCGTCAGCCGTTCCTCGTAGGTCAGACCCTCCAGACCCTTCACCAGCTTGGTCGCCCTCCTCTGGACTCGCTCCAACACCTCAACATCTTTCTTGAAGTGCGGGGCCCAGAACTGAACACAGTACTCAAGATGCAGCCTCACCAGTGCCGAGTAGAGAGGGACGATCACTTCCCTAGACCGGCTGGCTACACTATTCCTAACAGAGGCCAGGATGCCATTGACCTTCTTGGCCACCTGGGCCCACTGCTGGCTCCTGTTTAGCCGGCTGTCGATCAGCACCCCCAGGTCTCTTTCTGCCGGGCCACTTTCTAACCACTCTTCCCCCAGCCTGTAGAGCTGCATGGGGTTGTTGTGGCCCAAGTGTAAGACCCGGCACTTGTTCTTGTTGAACCTCATGCCGTTGGTCTCGGCCCATCTATCTAACCTGTCCAGATTCCTCTGTAGGGCCTTCCTACCCTCCAGCAGATCGACACTCCCAACCAGATTGGTGTCATCTGCAAATTTGCTGAGGGTGCACTCAATCCCTATGTCTAGATCATCTATAAAGATATTGAACAGCACCGGCCCCAGAACTGAGCCCTGGGGAACACCGCTAGTGACCGGCCACCAGTTGGACTTTGCCCCATTCACCACCACTCTCTGGGCTCGACCATCCAGCCAGTTTTTAACCCATCGAAGAGTTCACCCATCCAAGCCCCGGGCAGCCAGTTTGTCTAGAAGGATGCTGTGGGAGACAGTGTCGAATGCCTTACTGAAGTCTAGATAGACTACATCCACAGCCCTGCCCTCATCTACTAAGCGGGTCACTTGGTCATAGAAGGAGACCAGGTTGGTCGAGCAGGACCTGCCTTTCATGAATCCATGTTGGCTGGCCCCGATGCCCCGATTGGCCTGCATGTGCTGTGTAATGGCACTCAGGATGATCTGTTCCATCACCTTGCCTGGCACCGAGGTCAGGCCGATAGGCCTATAGTTCCCTGGATCGTCCTTCCGGCCCTTCTTGTAGATGGGCGCTACATTTGCTAATTTCCAGTCAGCTGGAACTTCTCCAGTTAACCAGGACTGCCGGTAGATAATCGAGAGTGGTTTGGCAAGTTCATTTGCCAGTTCCTTCATTACTCTGGGGTGAATCCCATCCAGGCTCATAGCCTTGTGGGTGTCCAACTGGCACAGCAGGTCACTAACCATCTCCTCCTGGATCATGAGAGGTTCACACAGCCCCCCGTCCCTAACTTCAGGCTCTGGGGGCCGAGTCTCCTGAGGACAACCGATCTTGACATTAAAGACCGAAGCAAAGAAGGCATTGAGCACCTCTGCCTTTTCCTCATCCCCTGACACTACACTACCCTCCTCATTCAGCAAGTGGTGGAGGCTCTCCTTGACCCTCCTTTTGCTGTTGATGTATTTGTAAAAGCTTTTTTTGTTGTCTTTGACTGTAGCAGCCAAAGCGAGCTCTAATTGAGCTTTGGCCCTTCTAATCTTTTCCCTACACGACCTGGCCACGTCCCTATAGACCTCCCAAGTTACCCGACCCTTCTTCCAGAGCAGATAGGCTCTCTTTTTTTCCTTAAGTTCTAGTCTAAGTTCCCTGTTTAACCAGGCCGGTCTTTTTCCCCGACGGCTTGTCTTCCTACAGACTGGGACAGCCTGCTCCTGAATATTTAGCAATTCCCTTTTGAAGCATGTCCAGCCTTCCTGGACTCCTTTGCCCTCCAGGACCGATTCCCAAGGGACTTGGTCCACCAGCCTCTTAAACAGGCTAAAGTCTGCCCGCCGGAAATCTAAGGCAGAAGTTCTACTCTTGCCCCTCCTTACTTCCACCACTATCGAAAACTCTAACATTTCGTGGTCGCTACTCCCAAGACGGCCACCGACCCTCACATCTCCCACTAGTCTTTCTCTGTTCACAAACAACAGGTCAAGCAGGGCCCCTCCTCTAGTGGGCTCATTTACCACTTGCATGAGGAAGTTGTCCTCCACACATTCGAGGAACCTCCTAGATTGCTTCCTCTCTGCCATGTTGTATTTCCAGCAGACATCCGGCAAGTTGAAGTCGCCCACGAGTACAAGGGCCGGCGACCGGGCGGCTTCTGACAGCCGCTTGTAAAATGCCTCATCCGCCTGCTCATCCTGGTTGGGTGGTCTATAACAGACTCCCACCGTAATGTCCGCCCTGCCAACCTTCCCCCTGATCTTCACCCATAAACATTCAACCTTGTCATCCTCATCATCTTCCTCAATTTCAACACAGTCCAAGCACTCCCTAACATATAGCACTACCCCACCGCCTCTCCTGCTTTGCCTGTCCCTCTTAAAGAGCTTATAGCCACCCATAGTTGCACTCCGGTCATGAGAGTCATCCCACCACGTTTCTGTGATGGCAGCCACATCATAACCTTCCTGCTGTACAGTGGCTTCTAGCTCTTCCTGTTTGTTGCCCATACTGCGTGCATTGGTGTAAACACACTTCAGCTGGGCTAGCGGCCTTGCCCCCGACGCAGGCCTGTCACCCCTAGGTTTATCTGTGGCTGCCCTGATCTTATCCCCCTCCCCCATCGAACCTAGTTTAAAGACTTCTTGATCAGCCCTGCCAACTTCTGGGCCATAACCCTTTTCCCCTTCTGACTCAGCTGTTCCCCATCCGGCATAAGCAGGCCCGGTGCCATGAAAGCTGCCCTGTGGTCAACAAACCCAAAATCCCACCTACGGCACCAGTCTCTTAGCCATATATTATTCTGTTGTACTTTCATAGTCTTTTTCCTATTTTCACCAAATACCAAAGGAATTGAAGAGAATATCACCTGCGCACCTACCCCCTTTACCAAACGCCCCAGGGCCCTGAAGTCCCTTTTGATTGCCCTGGGACTTCTCTCTTCAATCTCATCCCTACCCACCTGGAATACTAATAGTGGGTAGTAGTCAGAGGGCCTCACCAGTTGAGGAATCCTTCTGGCAACATCCTTTACCTGAGCCCCAGGGAGGCAGCAGACTTCCCTGTGAGTCGGGTCTGGCCTGCATATGGGGCCCTCCGTTCCCCTTAGCAGGGAGTTGCCTATAACAATTACTTTTCTTTTCTCCTTTTTGGAGCTGGTTGCAACCCTCTTACTCGGTTGCTTCTGTTCACGTAGTCCCGTAGAGGGTCTTTCACCTAGATTCGTGTCTTCCCGACACTCAGGAAGACGCTCAGGCTCCAGTACCTCATACCTATTCTGCAGGGGGATGTGGGGAGGGGAGGAACGTCAGGATGGGATTCGCCTGCCACCCCGAGCAGGGACCTGCCTCCATTCCTCCCCATCCCCTAGGTCTCCTCCTGCTCCTTGTGGAGGAGGAAGAGGATCCTCCACTACCCGGGGAGCATTAGGCCCGTCCATTTTCCCCAGGACAGGCAGGGAACAGCACTGCCCGCCATCCTCTTCCTGGGATGCTCTTGTACTCCTTAACCTTTCCACCTCCTCCTTGAGCTGGGCCACCAAGGAGATCAGGTCGTCGACCTGTTCGCACCTCACACAGGTGAGGTCTCCGTTACCCTCGAGTGCCAGGGCCAGGCTCTGACACTCCCTGCAGCCTGCCACCTGCACCTCCGCAGGCTTCCGCGGCAGGTCCGTTTGGGTTGCCATGTCTTTTCTGGCACCCGCAAGGGACTTAGGGCCCCGCCGAGTGGAAACCATACCTGCCTGCCCGCCTACCCTGCTCGCCCGCCCTGCCTGCGAGAACTGCTGCGCAAACTGCCACGCCCCTGGGGCTGTGCCCTCCCCCGCCCCGGGACACACACAGTCACTGCTGAATCACCCTCTCCCCTCTGGGCAGGGACTAGTCCCTGTCCTCCCAGAGGCTCTTTATCACCCGATCACAGGGGGTGGTGCTACGCCCCCTCCTCTCCTGATTCGTTGCCGGGAACTTCTGGGTCCAGGCGGGTCTCGGGCTGCTGCTCGGGGGGGCCCAGAGCACGGAAACCGCTCGCCCACTACGGCCCGATCTCTCCCTGCACTAACCTCAGTCGCTGCCGCCGCTGCCGCCGCTGCCGCTGCTGCTGCTGTTGCCCACTGGCTGACAATTAAATCACAAATAATTCTATTAAAATAATTTTTGCATTTAGGAGGAAATTCTAAGCAAGTCTGACTGTCTGTTTGCCTTTGGAAATCATAACTTTGGTGGGAAAAACTCCACAAACTAGCTTCAGACATCTAAAAGTTAAATGTGTAGATTTGACCCAGTCACTCTAGATCTCTTTGTAGTCAATAAGAAGGAACCTCCACAGAACCATCTCTCACTTAACAAATATGAGTCCGTTGGCTATAAAACCTTCAGAGACTATAAAGCTAAGTTAGACCTATAACTTTTAGGCATCTAAAATTTGGTCCAATTTTGTTTTATTCATGTTGTTAAATTATTTTTACACCTGTAAGCATTGACTATGAAACATGAAGCTAGAATTCCATCATCAGAATGTACAATTTGAGAGCTGGAGCCCCAGATAAGGTCTGTATTTTATTTCACATGGGATTTCTTCAGCACAAGTTGGGCAGGAAGCATCTTGAACATAAAGGCATATATGTCCATGATGACTAGATGAAGGGTTTGTTGAAACCTAGATATTTCGAATTATTATTCCTTTCAAAATCAGAAGCCTAATGATGTGCTACACAGCTTTCAAAGTTCAACAGCTTTATTTGTTTAGCAAGACTTGTGTGTCCTCAGCGAGCAGCAGCAGAGTAAATCAGATCCGTGCTAAGAAACAAGACTTGAGACCATAGAATAAGGACATTTAGTTTATATTCTGACATGAGCACCCGTGCTAGCTTTTCCCACCTATTCAATAGAATATGAAAGCAAGTCACTAATACAGGTGTCTACATTATAGCAAGACAGCGTATTTGATTATATGCTTTACAAATGAGAATGATCTGGGGAATGCTCTTGTGAGCAGTTATAAACATGAATAATATATTTAAAGTCTTTATTTTTTTTTTCCTTAAAGGGGGGTGTTGTGTCATAAACCACACCCTTTGTACTATCATGTATTTGATCATATTTAGCTGAACTCCTGTAAACACAGGAAGGAGATGAACAAAACATAAAAATGATGTGCGTGTAAAAACTTGTAAGTGCTACATTTCAGTGGCTGAAATTGTTTCACTAGTGTAGGCTAAAGAGATACCTATTTCTTCTTCCTCAGTTATTGTATTTTTAATTGAACGCTAGATAAATTGGATTTTTTGCTTTACAGTAGAAAGTTATGTTCTTAATAGGAAACATGTATACCATGGCCTAACTTGCAGAAAGAACAATCCTAGTTTCCAGTCCTAATTTGAAGATTATTTCTTAAAAGCACAAGTATTATTCCTCATAACCTTTGATATCTGCTATCTACAGAGCTCATAAAATTGGGTGCAATCAAGCAGCCTTGCACCGAAATGAGATTTCTGAGCAAAACAAGTTACAAAGAAGTTCTATGAAAATTAGCTTGTAATATTTCAAAATAGAGTTTTCCTTGCCCATTCCAGTTATTAGTATTTATTATATTCTTTTGTTTTAGTTATTATTATTTCTTGAAATATTTAGAGGTAAGTTCAAGTCCCTTTCATTGACCCTTCTCAGTTTTCCAGATTAACCATGAACACAAGACAAAACAAGCATTTGTACTATGCAATGTTTTTAGTAAAAAAAGACCCTTTCATAATACTCTGGAAATAAAAGAGTGAATAAGTTTCAAATTCTGCCTCAAAACTAATTTAATGTTAAAGCAATAAAGATCAATTCTGTTTGGCCTGTTGCACTCGGGTTGGAATCACTTTCATTATCCTAACAATTACACGTAAAATTACATATTGGCTTGTTGTTGGTTTGGGGCTTTTTTCATCATTGGCTATAAACACATTAATATTTTTTTACGTTTGTAAACATAATCTGTATATTTTTTTGATTTATTATGACAATATATATGTTACACCCAATAAATTTCACCCCACAATGAATATGATGCAGAGTAAAACTATCATCAGTGGTGTTCTCTGTCTTCAGTTATGAGTTTCTGAATATTAGTGGAGCTGCAACTAATGAGGAAAAGTTTTCTAGATCAATAGAACATTTTGAGAAGGTATCAATGAATGATCAACAGCATTATGTCTATTTCAAATAAATAAAAATATTTAGAGAGAAGTCTCTCTCAATGTCTTCCAACAAAATGTTTACGTGGCTGCCATATGTACAAAACTCAGTGACTTTGGAACCTGACATTTTTTCAGACTCCATGTCTCAGGCTCCATGTCAGAAAATTTAAGCAAAACCTTTATTTTCAACAGTATTCCAGGAAGTTTTTCTGGAAGAGAAGTTAATTTCTAGCTCTTGTAATTCTAAAGGAAACCTTCTGAGTCAAAGATAAATAGGAACCATGCTGTTTGAAACAGCTAACAACCTTAAACAAATATTGATTAAAAAGGGAGTACTTTAACAGAGAGTCAGCTCCATTATTTTTTAAGATTTGTTTTAAATCACTGACACACAGAATTTGTGTCCCAGTTTAACCCATGGGAGAGCCATGAAAACAGTGCTAAGGATTTTTCTCCTCCTTTTTTTTTTTCTTTTTCTTAAATGTAATTGTTTTAACTTCAAACTACAATACACTTTGACCTTCCTCCTTCTTAAATTCAGAGATAAGAAACCATTTCCTGATGCCTTTTGCTAAGAACGATATTCACTCTATCTGTTTGCAGTTGCATTTGTGGTTCTTCTTGAAGGAAACCAAGCATATATAGATTCACCAGAAGCCTCCTGCTTAGTTATCTTCACTGTTAGTTGATTTTTTCGAATACCTATAGCAAACTGGACTTCTCCATGTAATATAAACCATGATAGTATGGCTCAAGAAACTCTTCATAAAAATATATTTCATGGTACATATGTACTGGGTTTACACGGCAAGGTTTTGTTAGAGGGGGGCTACGGGGGTGGCTTCTGTGAGAAGCTGCTAGAAGCTTCCCTTATGTTTGATAGAGCCAATGCCAGCTGGCTCCAAGATGGACCCTCCACTGGCCAAGGTCGAGCTAATCAGCAATGGTGGTAGCACCTCTGTGATAACATATTTAAGAAGGGGAAATTGCACTGCTGTGCAACAACAGCAGCCAGAGAGAGGAGTGAGAATATGTGAAAGAAACAGCTCTGCAGACACCAAGGTCAGTGAAGGAGGGGAAGGAGGTCCTCCAGGCACAGCAGCAGAGATTCCCCTGCAGCCCGTGATGAAGACCATGGTGAGGCAGGCTGTTCCCCTGCAGCCCATGGAGGTTAATGGTAGAGCAGATATCCACCTGAAGCCTGTAGAGGATCCCATGCCAGAGCAGGTAGGTGTGCCCAAAGGAGGCTGTGACCCTGTAGGAAGCCTGCTGAAGCAGGCTCTTGGCAGGACCTGTGGACCCATGGAGAGAGAAGAGCCCACGTTGGAGCAGGTTTTCTGGCAGGACTTGTGACTCCATGGGGGACCCACACTGGAGCAGTCTGTTCCTGAAGGACTGCACCCCATGGAAGGGACCCACGCTGGAGCAGTTTGTGAAGAACTGTAGCCTGTGGGAAGGACTCACGTAGGAGAAATTCATGGATGACTGTCTCCCGGGGGAAGGACCCCATGCTGGAGCAGAGGAAGAGTGTGAGGGGTGCTCCTCCTGAAGAGGAAGGAGTGGTAGAGACAATGTATGATGAACTGACCACAGCCCTCATTCTCGTCCCCCTGTGCTGCTGGAGGGGAGGAGGTAGAGAAAATCAGGAGAGAGGCTGAGCCTGGGAAGAAGGGAGGGGTGGAGGGAATGTGTTTTAAGATTGTTTTTATTTCTTATTACCTACTCTGATTTGATAGGTAATAAATTAAATTAATTTCCCTGAGTCGAATCTCTTTTGCCCATGACAGTAATTGGTGAGTGATCTCCCTTTCCTTATCTCGATCCAAGAGCTTTTCATCGTATATTTTCTCTCCCCTGTCCAGCTGAGGAGGGGAGTGGTAGAGCAGCTTTGGTGGGCACCTGGTATCCAGCCAGGGTCAACTCACCACAGTCTTTTCTCAAAGTCCTCATACCCTATGTTGGTCACCAAAAAAAAAGGAACTGTGGTCAGTTAACATCTCCATGTATTTATTATATGTATTAAATTATACAAAAGAACTCAGTGTCCTGATTAGAGGTTGTACTAAACAGTGCAGTAGAGCTCCTAAATAATCACTGTAGATAGTAAAACTGTAGGTTTCACCTGTCTCTGGATTCTTTATCCAAGCAGTGAAAACACTGTAGCAAGAATGCAGCAATGCCCCATTGTCTGTGTTTGGGATTTCTTTGCCATAAGATTTTAACAAAAATTTAAATACAAGGAGGACAGAGAACAAACTGAAGTGCTGGAGGCAAAAACGCCCACGTTGATTATAATTTTAGAATCATAGAATCATAGAATCGTTTGGGTTGGAAGGGACCTTAAAGATCATCTAGTTCCAACCCACTGTCACTTTACTTTGTTTTAGATAATCCCAACTAAACCTTTTCAAGATAAAGACCAGATACACTTTGGGGACAGTTCTTTCAAACGACTCTTCCCAAAAGGAGCTGTTGATGAAACCTCTCTGCCCTAAGTCATCCTCCAACAGTTTCAGCAAACTGCATTCTCAAATATGCCCTCATGCCTTTATGCTAAAATGTATGCTGTTTAACCAGCTCTTAATTTCGTGCTGTAAGAACAACAACCCAGTGAGCAGCTACACATCATTCATGTTACTTTGGACAGTGTCGTATGAAACCAAACCGAAAAAAAAACCTTACACACACACATACACAAGAAGTTATGACTTAGGATCATAGAGTCATACCAAGGGAATGTATATATGCTATGTTGGATGAATGTGGGCAACTTTTTTGAGAAAGTGACAGCACTGAGCAGTCTGAACGTGCAAATTGATCTAGTGTCCAGGATTCAGTTTCTTGCCCTCTTTTTTTTTTTTTTTTTTTTTAAAGAAGTATAGAATTCTCTGCCCTACACATCTTTGTACTGAACTCATTGGTAACTATATTGCCTGAGTTCTTCTGATATTTAAAATACTTCACTTCCTCCAATACCCAGAATGCTGAATTGACTGTATACTTAAAACCTTTCTCTTGGTCTTGTACAGAATGCAAAGGAGGCAGGGGGAGGCTGGAGGGGAACCACCTTCCCTTTTACAGAACAATCTTTCTAGTTTTACCACTACTGCTGTCACAGATGTAGTTTCCCAGGGACTGTCTCCAATTGTCTTTCAGTTCTTGAATATCTTCGTTGTAAATTTATCTACTAGTTTATGCTGTAGAACTCTAGTAAGAAATCTTTTATTGGGCTAGCTCTCAGAATATTCATGAGAAGTATTAGATTCCTGGGTTTTGGTTTTACTTTTTAAAAAATTTATCACAAAACATTGCACTGAATAGCACTTTGAATGCTATAAAATAGTGTCAAATATTAAGTATTTAACACAATTTTTCACTTCGCAAAGGGAAGGAATATAGCCACAAAATCATATTTATTCAATCTTATTTCTGTGTTACTGAGTCTGACTCTCTGGAATACGTTGACAAACTTGCCACATAGAATAGTATGTCATCAGGATTTAGAAAAGACTATCCATGCACTGTAACCTTTTCAGCCACTTATGGCACAGAGTTTACTTTTAGGAGAATATTTAATCTATCATGCACAGAAATATATTTGGTGGAAGGCAAAATGTTGAAAACGGAAGGGTGTAGGAGGTCGCAAAATGATCCTTATTACGCAAAGTACTGTAAAATGTCAGCAATTAGGTATCCTCCATGAGTCTGGCCATTCTTCCAGAAATGTGTAGATCTCTTACAGATACTGTGTTATTTCAGCAGAAGATCAGGATGGACACAGCAGGACACCTGAGATGGCAGTAGATGCCATCCAGCTTATTACATGTCATCTTCCCTGGTAGGTAGGAAGTGAACATCTAGAATATTAATGGTCTAAAAGAAAACTTCTTGGGTAACTTCTTTTTCTGAGATAGACAGCTTTAATGATGACAGTTATCCTTTTGATCCACAGGTTCTTTCTCTAAGATGTCTTTTAAACTGTACAAAGTTACTGCTATCAGAATAGAGAGCTTAACCCACAGCCATTATCACACGGTTTCAGGAACAGTGGCTGCCAGGAACTAGAGATTATATTGTTTGCCATAGGCATTTGATATAACTCTCTATTCAATGTTTTTGTTGCTGATTGAAGTTAGGGAAGTCAGAGCTGAATAACAAAATATTTTTCCACTTTGTGTGTTCATGCACAAAAACATTACTTTCCCATAGAATTGCTTCTAAATCTTAAAAACAGATTATCCTGAGTCTGTCATGGCAGTATCATTACTAAGCTATTCCAGTTCACTATATTTTATTTCAAAGATTATATCTTAATAACCTCCCTCTCTGTGTGTGCATATAGTATACCTTAATAAGTTAAAACAAAAAGGTTTCTCACTGCCTTTATTTACAGTGTACATTCTACTTAAAAGTCTGGCAAAGCACTGATAGTTGTGAGTTATTTTGACTTGAAAACATGTTATGCACTAAATCAACGTAGGAGTACAATATATTGATCCAATTGTTTAGATGTAATATCAATAGTCAAGTTACACTGAAACATTGGCTGGTTTGTAAAGAACAATAAGGTACCAGGCTAAAATGTGTGTGTGTTTTCATTGTGTTTACACTCAGTTTCTCCCAAGAGATCTGTACATCTAAACAATAACATAGTCACTGAAGACAATAAAATTTACAGATTGGATCCATTTTACTTAGATACTACCTTACTTGGTATACTGTATGTATGATATTACAGTGTCTGCTGACAGTCTGGTTTTAGGGGTTTCCATCTTTCCTCCCTCCTCCGTACCACTTCTTATCACCATAATTTTACCAAGATTCCTACTTAAAATTGCATGAAATTATTTCTTTAATCTGGATAATCTACAAATATTTTCAGATGGCGATGAACTGAAGCAGTAAAATTTAGAAATCTCTTTAACCTGGAGAGTTGAAAAATATCCACTGGCATTCAAAGCTAAAATAGTGGTCCACACCCCAAGCAGCAATTCAGTTTTCTGAATTATAAATACCACCTGAGATTAAAGACGGTAGTAAAGTCTGCCTAAAATTTTGCTTGGTGCTTAGCTTTATTTGTTTGTATACAGACAGAGGTGTCTGTTATGAGGCAACTGATGCCTACTTCTCTTTAAGTTTTGATTGCAATTTGGAGTTAGGCAACAGTTTGCTATAGGATCTGATAGAGAACAAGTGAAAGAAAGACTGATTCTAATTAATGGTTAAGATAATTGATTGAAAGAGAAGATAGTTAGGTGATCCTCTCCATGACAGAGGAATAGATTTCATTTTGATTTTTTATTCAGTGATGTTCTAATAGAAAAAATAATAAAACTTAAAATATACTTTCATTTCAAGGAAATAAGTATGAAATCACAATTTTGGTCATCACAATCAAAGCTCTGAAGTGTTAGGCTGAAATGTTTTGAGGTTGGTGCTCTTTATTTATTTATTTATTTAAATATCTCACACTCTCTCTCCATGATTTGGTGCATCATCTCTAGCATTTATGCCCACAAGTGGCTCACACGAGGATAAGCAAAAATGATCTCACAAAGTACCATTTATGATGTGAGTGTCAGACATTGTGCTATGTCATACTGTGTTGAGATGTGGATTTCACCACTACAGGGTAAAGTAGGCTGAACAATCTTCTGACCAGTAGACTGTTATGCACGTACTATCACCACCACAAGTTAAATAAATATGCTCAAAAAATAACTAGATAGACTGGATAGGATACATGGAAGTGTCTAGCATTTCCTCACAAATTTAGATGCCATAGACTTTTAGAAAATAATACAGTTAGGAGATATTAAGTGGAAGAGCATAGTAAATGTTTAGGTCAAACGTGCTGAACTCTTACAGATGTGCTCCTATTTAGGAGTTAAAGTAGCTCCCATTCACTGTAATTTTAATTTCTAGGATTGTGTAATGAATACAGTGTAATGAAGTAACTTTATTCCTAGAATTGTCTTCTTCCTCATTAGTGTTTTTTTTCAAAATGAGTGTGGTTTTGAAGTGAATCTTCTGATTTTTCCCAATTATAATTTGTTGATTAAATTTACTGAATAGTTTTTCTCCCAACAAAGTACATTTCTGTGAGGGGAAGCTAAATCAGAAACTATATAAGTGAACTAACATGCTTTAGCTTCTTATTGGAAAACAAAGCTCTGAACCTTCAGACAGCTTTATACTACATGTGTGGTGGGGACATTCAGTAAATGGGATCAGACTAAATATAGTCAGGAGCAAAAGCTCTGAACCTCATTTGATGTACATGGAGCATCCCCAAAACTTATTACTTTGATCTACTGCTTCTCTCCTGTTCTCTCTGTATGCCTTCATAGCATAGATAGAGCCAGTGAGAACCTGACGCTGAATGTGGTTTAACTTATATATGCTTTTGTTAATTTGTTTTAACTGTTGTAACAATTATCATCCAGAGTAAGAAATTCCTCATATAGCTTTTTTTTTCTCATGTTTCTCCACTGTAGCTTTCTGATTAATCTCTGAGCTGAGATTCAGCTGCTTAAGCTGATTTTCTAGTGCTCTTTTAGATATGCCTCCCTCTGAGTCCTACTTATTCAGAAGATCTCCCATAGAGCTTCCCACAGGGCATGTGGCATATTGATTAGTCCCATACAGCCCCTGAAAATATCTTACATCTGGGTGCCTGAACTGAGCTCAGACAGTCCTTTAAACGTTGTTTACACACAGACTATGTGAGCAATTTGATAAGAAGTGCCTATTTCTCTACGATGCCTAAATCATCAACAATTCTAAGTCCCAAAGTCAGCTAGTACATTTTCAAGTGTCAGAGGATGAAATTGGTCTCAAAGAGAAACAATTCTCAATTTCACTCTATTAGCCTTTTCTACTCGGCCAACAAATTCAATATTCCTGGCACAATGCTACTACTACTGCGATACGGTATTTTCCTTTTCTTGATCTTGCTTCTATTACTGGATTATTGAAGATTGCATAGAAGGGTAGAAGGGTCAGTATATATGAAATAAGGAAATCTTTTTGATGTCACATGAAATTTTATTCATCTCAAATCTCAGATTTTTCTAGTTGGTAGCAGAGATTACAGAGCTGTAGCCATCAAGATGCTAATGGATTTTCCATGTGACAATTTATGCCATAATAAATAAAATAGGGTATGTAGTCAAATGATTGCAATTTTTTACCTTGATAATGAAATTGCTTTGAGAAAGTATTATGCCCTGGGTTGTGCTTGATAGATTAACCATCCAGCACTTCAGGTGTTTATTCATCTATTGTTGACCAAGAAAATGATAAAGAAAATGATGGGCCATGCTTTTTATGGTACTGAGGAGGAATGCAACAGTTTATTTGCTTTTGCATATGCAAGAAGTTCAATTTCTAAAAAAAAATAACAATGAATAGTATCATGATCCATATTTATGAATTTAAGATTATAGCTGAGCATTTACATAGGCATTTAGCCAAGCACTTAGTAGTCTAAGAAGCCATGTAACGTGAATTTAGCTGCTCAAATTCAGAACAGTGGCTAGACAAAATGGTGCTGTCTATTGTCTCATTTGTGCAACAGTGGAAATTATCCTGTTACATCCAGACATCTTCAGTGTGTTTTTCTGCATCTCTCTTTGTCATGTCATGATTTCTTTATGTTGAACAGAAAGAAGTTTGTCTACGGTGCAAGTCATCTCAACTTTAAAGAAGGATTCACAGCAAACTGAAAGGAATTGTGAACTATAAATATCTTCTTTGCAATGACCATAAAGGAAAATTAAAGTAAAACACTTGTGAATGTCTGAAGTTCCAGCATCTAAAGTTGAGTAGAATGTGGAGTTCTTGACACTGATCTGTTTTATTAATAATTTTTATTTAGTGGAAAGAAGCATCCAAATATGACGATGAGTAACATCCCACTCCCAGCTGACAGTGATAACTGCAAGATGACAAAATCAGCTTCCTTTCTGTAGAATATTTTTCCAGTGACCTGGAATTTTGCATTCCTTTCTGCATAGGGTCCCAGTTGCAACTGGAGAGCTAAAAAGCATGTTCATCCCTGATAAACCACATTCTGGAAGTTAAAGCCTTTTCTTAGCCTGAAGAAGTTGGTTGTTCATATTGGTTAGCCTGAGACTTGTTTAAAGCCTAAATATTTGACTCCAAGAGTAAATATTCTGCAGACAAGTAGGTTTAATGAACAAAATCAGACATCAGCACAATGCTTTTAATTGAATTGTACTCTGAATGAGAGTACAAACATCAGTCACAATAGTTCTGTTATTAGATACTGGAATACCTGTTTTCTGCAAACCAGGTGGCCGCAAGTGGGAGCCAGCAGTCAGTGCAGACTACCTAGAAAGATTTCAGGGAGTCAGTGGACCAAAAGCTGCGTGCTCAGTAACACAACCTCATGTGTCCAGGAAAATTTTATCAGAAAATATAAGCACCAAGGCAGCAGAATAGGTTTGGAGATGTTTTTCTGAATTTCTATCCTGAACTTAAATTTCTAACTCTCACTTAATTTGGATTAGGTTTTCAAAGGCTGTGTCAGATTTCTGATGCAACATTTTTTTCTGTTGTGCTTCAAAACTCAATTTTGTAACATAAAATTTCTTTCTTTCAATAATCAAGAAAGAACGTTGAGAGTTGATTTCATTGTAGAAAAGTATTTATATCATATGTAAATTAGAAAAAAGTCACTGTTTCAATTGAGTATACTCCTATATGTTTTTTTTTTCCTTTCTTTGTTTCAGTAGTTGAATAAGTTTATCAAAACACAAGTCAAATGAGGATAGCAGAATGTTTTTAAGGTTGAAAATGAATGTGAGAAGATCTTAAATGGAAATATTAGGCTGAGAAGGTTTCTGCCTACTCACAGAGGGGATCCCTATGATTATTGAGGCAGGTGTTCTCAGATCTTGGTCAGGGTAGACTTGTTCAGCAGTAGAGGTGTATGATCAGCTGACCATCATTGTCTCCATGTAAAAAGAAGTTTTAAGAATAATGTGTATTTAAAGTTCTTAGTTTCAATATTTAGAAATTGTAGGACTGGAAAATACCTCCAGCAGTTGTCTTGTCTGTCTCTGTGCATCAAGGTCGAGTGAACTATATGGTACCATTTGCAACAGATTTTTGTCTTTCCAATATCTTTTTAGGCAGTCTATTCTGGTGCTTCACTATCCTTGTTACAAAGTCTTTCCCAATGCTTCCTCTGAAACTTCCTTTCTTCAGTTTAAGCCAATTGCAGATTCTTCTATATAAAATAAGCATAGATTTAAAGTATTCTTTTCATTTTGTTCTCAACCTTGCTTATAGTTAAAAGGTGTTATCACATAATATTTCCTCTTGAAGGCTAAATGATACCAGTTCATTCAGTGCTTTCAGTAGACTGTTTCTTTCTTTTTTTTTTTTTTTTTTTTTAAGGGAGAGTGAGGGGGACTCCATCTGTTTGGTCCAAGTATTTGAAGTGGAATGCAGTGGATAAAGTTAGACTATGCTCAGGAGAACAAAGCAGAATTATTTCTTATGCATTACAAATTTAAGTATACTTCTACCATTCTCTTCCCTTCCACAGCAACCGGGGACAGATTCATTTGCAGATTGTACTGTGCTCAAATGCCCAGATTCCTTTTTCCAGAGCTGCTACTTAGTCATGGTTTCTCATCTTATATTTGTTCACTTGATTATTGTTCTTGAAGTATGGAATCTTGGAATTTTCCTTATTAAGTTATTTCATTTTTGAGCCTATGTTTTTCTTTTGTCGCAATCTTTCTTATCTTGTTTTCCAGTGTGTTGGTAACATTTCCCATATTTTAGCATCTGTAAATTTAGTAAGTGCATGTTCTCTTTATGCAAATGTTGAAGAGTTCTTGACTCAAGAGAGATTTTTTGCAGAACTCAGTAAAAACAATTGGGAAATGTGGGAATGCCTGATAAGAATATATTTTTTACTGAAGTTTCTTTTAAAAATCTGATTTAGCTGGTTATATCATATAAATGACCTAAGAGAAGCAATGCATAAATTATTTATTTATTTGTTTTGTGAATGATACTGTTATATCAACACAGATGTACTTCAAGATTTGTTGAGCAGCTCTAGAATGCTCATGATTTTGGATTGCGTTGATTACAACCACATCTGGTATATTTCTATTACATCAATCACACAGAATTCAGTAATTTATATGTAAATATCAGTAAAGAATTTCAATGGAAAACTTAGAGATATTTTTTCTGTGCTGTTAGAAAATTACTTTCTGCCTCCCACTAAATGGGAATGAGAGATTAATTTTGATTACTAAAAAAATTTATTTCTACAGTTCCAGTATGTTAACAGTAGCATGCTAACTTCGATATTTACAAGAAAATTATCCAATTTCCCCAAATATCTGCTTATATACCTTGGTACAATTTGTTAGGTTTTGTCTCTGTCCACAGAGAGCTTTCTAAAAGGTGCCTCTGACCTTCTGCCAGTAGAGAGCAAAAGGTAGACTTACGGATTAACCTTTCTCCACCCCATCTGAGTGAGGATGATTCTCTTTTCTCACATTGTAATAGTTTTCTTGGGTACTGTTCATTAATTATGATCAAAGAAAGATGATCACATGCCATGTAGTGATATTGTTACAGGATAGCTCTGCATGCAAAAATAGAAATCAATGATAACAGCCTGAAGTTGCCTGTATGTGTTGCTACTGGAATGGTCTGCTATTTTCCTGTCTTTTACTTATTGCTTTTCTTAGAGCAACTAAATATCTTCCTGTGACTCTTTCCTAACAAACCTCATGAAAAGCAAGCTCCATGTACCTATTCACATACACAGTAGGTTATTAACTCTCACTAAGGGAGAAGAGCAATGCTTACTGTAGTTTAGTCTAAGCGGATAATAAGAAAACCTGCAGGAATCTGTGTTACTGTGAGAAGATACAATAAAGGAGTTTTGATCCTGTATTAACCTCTGTGATTGCATCTATGTCTGCGTTCTAAGTGGTTCCTCATCTTAGTGAACTGGCTTGAACTTTTGTACCAGTTCACTGACCAAAAACAAAGTACTAGAAATAAGTTAGAACAGCAGTATGACACACTCAAAATTAAAGCCATGAAAGTTTAGAATAAATAGCTTTCCCAGAGCTCAACATTTTTGATAGCAACAATATACGTGGACATATGATTTATACACATGAAACAATGAATAATTGGTTTCCATGTTATTTTTATAAAAAAACCCACTTCTCTGAAGTAGTATATAATTAGAATGTCTGATACTGTAGTCTCTTTAAAAATTTCATACCTAATTTCAATGTAATTTTAAAAATAAAATTATTATATTCTGCATTCCTTTTCTGAGCTTTAGTATTTACTGGTTAATATGAAATTATGAGATTGGAAACACAAACCAAAGGGGCAGGAGGAGGAGAAAACAAGGTTGAATTATGCACAAATGATAAAAATGAAGGAATTTTGGATAAAGTGTGGATCTCAAAGAAGAAACAGTACTATCTGTATCTTTGTTTTCAAGAACATGGTCAGAGAAGGAAAGGTAGATTTTTCTTGTGGTGGCAGGGTAATGAGATTTTGTGAAAAGTGGTGTGGAACACATCCAAAATAAAGGAGATAATAAAAAGTCTGACAAACTTTAGGAAGCAAAAGAAAGATTTTGTTTCTTTCACACAGAACTGAACTATCTTATTTAATTTAACACATTTGTTTTTGTTTCAGGCTGAGGCTGGAAGGGACTTGAGATCATCTGCTCCAAACCCCCTGCTCAAACAGAGTGAGCTAGAGCATGTTACCACAACCATGTCCAGTCACATTTTGAATATCTCCCCAGATGGACACTACACAATTTCTCTGGGCAACCTGTTCCAATTTGCAACCATCCTCACACTCAAAAAAAGTGTTTTCTTATGTTCAGGTGGAAATTAATGTGTTTTAATTTGGGCCCATTGCCTATTGTCCTGTCACTAGGCATCACTGAGAAGTCTCCCATCAAGTATTGATACACATAAATAGGATCCCCCTGAGCATTCTCTTCTCCAAGCTGAGCAGTTCCACCTCTCTCAGCATCTCCTCATATGAAAGATGCTTCAGACCCTTAACCATCTTCATGGCCCCGTGCTGGACGTGGTCATAGCCCAGTGTGTCCATGTCTCTCTTGTACTGTGGGACCTACAACTGAACCCAGTAGTCCAGATGTGGCCTCACCAGGACAGAGGAGTGGGCAAGGACAACCCCTCTGCTGGCAGCATTCCTCGTAATGCAGCCCAGGAGGTTGTTGATCTTTTTGGCGGTGAGGGCATGTTGCTGGATCATGGTCAGCTTGCTGTCCACCAGGACCCCAGGTCCCCTCTGCAAAGCTACTTTCCAACCAGTCAGGCCCTAAAGTGAACTGGTGAAGGACTTGACATTTCCCTTCATGAGGTTCCTGTCTACCCAATTCTCTGTCTTGTCGAGATGCATCTGAATGGCAGCATACCAATCTGGTGTATCAAATAGTCCTCCCAGTATCATCTGGGGGGATCATTTTGTATCATCGGCGAACTTGCTGAGGATGCAGTCTTGACCCATTGTCATTAATGAAGGACCCGTTATCAGCCCTTGGGATATACCACTAGTGATTGGGCTCGAGCTGGACTTTGTACTTAGCCTTTCAGGTAGTTTTCAATACACTTCACTATCCATTTATATAATCCAACTCATTTATCTAATCTAACCCAACTCACTTTTCTAACCCATTTGGACAATTACCGTTAAGATATAATGGCAGATTACTTGGGTGTCAGAGGAAGATATCTGTGGAGACATAATTTGAAAGAACTTGAAATTAATGTGGACTAAATATCAGAGGGCTAAAAATGAGATGTAAGGAAATAAACTTCAGAGTAAGAAAACATCTTTCTGAAATACAGAAAAGCATTTTGGCAAAGAATAGTTTAAAAAGGTAGCAAATTATAGTGGGAAATTACAGTGGCAAAAATTCATTGATATATAACTGATAAAAGGTAAATGTCAGTGGATTAGAGATAGGCAAGTACAAGGAACATAAGGCCCAAAGACTTATCGGGCATTGCTAGGTTACCAACATATGATACTGAATTTTTTGTCTTATATAGTCAAGTCTCTCTTCTTTTAAGAACTTTTTTTCCAGGAATTCCAAGAAAAGTGCTACTGTGCATTGTAAATTATGCCTGCACAGTAGATTTGTCACTAGTTATTCTGTAAAAGAACAAAGAAATTCTTAACTGAATGCACAGAGTGTGATTTCATGCATATTTTTTCTTCTCTCAACCAGAAAAGCCCCTAAATTGAACTCAAAATTAAGAGAAGTTTTAAGACGCTTCATTGATGTTTGGGATTCCAATCCTGTGGAAAGAAATAGAATAAAAATAAATTTGAAGAGACAGACATCAGTAACCCTGAGCAGCAGAGGAAAGATGAAGTTGTTTAGGTGTATATTTCTGAAGGAATGCAGCAATATGATGGGATAGGTGGAATGACTTCACTTGCCTTTAAATAATACCCTTGCTGCCTATGACTTTATTGGTCAAAGACAGGGAAAGAGAAGCTATGATGTGACAACAGCATGGTTGAAACACATCTCCTAATAGTATAGCTTAAATATAGCTGCCAATATATGAACTAGCAGTTAGCTGAATAGCTCTCCAGACCCTTCCGACTATATTGACTGGGTGTCCGCTGATTACACTTACTGCTTAGAATTTTGGTTTTTTTTTTCCTCTATATATATTCTATACACACAAATACAATAAAGAAAAAATGTGTCAGCTGAGGTCAGGAGTCAAATGGCCAGTGGAAGAATGGCTGAAATAGCTTTGAGATCACTGTGGTGTTGTAACAGCTGGGTTTTAAAAAAAAAAATAAGTTTTGGAGATCTATCATGTGAGACCAGTCATTTGCTTGATTCCCTCCTACCAAGAGCTGTTTTGTTTGTTTTGTTCAAAGAAGTATTTTTCTTATGTCTGACAGATGCATGAATAAAGTCTACAAATGCAGCTCTGCCCTCAGCAGTTGAACAGTTTCTCAAGCAGTGCATCATCAGGCTGATGTGAACTGACAGTACTTACATCCAGGTGTCATTGTCTAGCATGCTTATTGACAAAAAATGTGGTTTGACAGATTTTATTGTTCTGTTTCACCTCTCCATGCAGCGTTCTTCTTCTTAACAGGAAATGTTAAGGGACTTTTTATTTAGTATGTAAAAAGTTTATGTTCGTGAAGGCCTCCTGTGTGCCTGTAGATCCTCATGTTTTCTACACATATAGATTCATCTAGTCTCCCTACATACTTTCCATTGCTTCTGTAACTTTCCCTACGAGGCTCTTGGGTATACTACAGCTCTAAAAAATGATGGGATTTTTTTTTTGTCTAATACAATTTCTAGATGATGGAATGAAGAGTTCAGGAACATGGTGCATTTCTGAAATTATATTTCTACATTTCATACATTTCTAATTAACTGGTAATTTCTGGCAAATTGAGAATTTACTATATGACTAAAAAATTACAAATATTTTGTTTATCAATAAATAAAAATCAGAAGCCTGCCAAAATTTTATTTCTAATAAGAGTCAGAAATTATACGTAAGGCTCGAATAGTTCAGAAGTACGTTTTGCTTTGTTGCTTAGTTTCAAATTTACCAATTCAAACAATATGTGCTGTATCAACAGCTGATCAACAGTAGCAAGTGCTGGATAATATGCTTCTGATGATATTACACAAAGCAACTCATTCTGCTGCCTCTGTTAAGCAAATTAGGGAGCTGTAACAATGAAAAAAAAAGTACTACTGTATACTAGCAGTGAAGTGCACAATAGCACAACACAATAGTTGTGTACAAAGCAGAGGAGAGGGAAATAGTTTCATAGAAGAATGGTTCACTGGGTGGAGCATGAATTTAATGTTTGGGTGGCCAGTCTTTAAATCTGTACTCTCTTTATTTAATACATTACGTAAAACTCTCCTGCAGAATATCCTAATCTGGGCGGGGGGGGGGGGGGGGAAATGTGTTTTATACTGCTATGAAAAGAGTAGAAAAACCTGCATAGAGCAATTGAACATATGGAGATGATATACAGCCGTCCAGGGAGACATGAGACAAAACTGACAGCAGAAAACTACAAAGTAATCCATTTTATGCCCAGGGTTCTTTTATTCTTTTAGCGTGCAGAGCATAGTAAAAAGAGCAACATACCCTATGTGTACTTTAGATGTAGACGGGTCACGAAATACAGGTTGTGGTGAGTCAGTGAAGAAGGGCAGAAATGGACTGCATTCATGCAATTGATGGTTTGGCAATAATATGACAAGAACCAGTGGAGAGGTAGAAAAACCTGAACTGTCAGTGACAATAACTTTGCAAAGCTGAATTTCCTAAATATTATGTGACAAGTTAACAGCAACATAACAAAATGTAGCAAACAAGTACACACTGTCAGAGACCATCACAGACGTAATGGTTGAGTTAGATATAGCATGGGTGTTCAGTGATGCACATTTTGGTCATAGCAAATGTAGCCAAAGCAGAGATCTGCGACACCAAGTCCCACAGATGTCAGTGATAACCATATGGCATCAATTCCATGTTATTGTATACTCACAGCTAATTTACAGTATAAATGATATAAATTTTAAAGATTAAGTGCTGTATGTGCAGTGATGACAAGATGGCATAAAGAAGATGGAGCCAGACATGAGAATAGGTGAAGAGGTATAAAATAATTAGAAACTTTGATTAAATATAAGGAAAAAATATACCATGAGTGTAGTCGGACTGGAACAAGTTACCCAGGGAGGTTGTGGTATGTCTGTCCTTGGAAGTATTCAAGACTTGACTGGACACAATCTTGGGCAACCTCATCCAATTAGATCTGTTTTGAGTAGGATTTGGAGTATATGTTCTCTGGATGTCCCTCCCAACCTAGATTGTTCTATGGTTCTAATATGGAATATTTTTAATTTCTCTGTGGTAGTGCTGTTGTGGCTGTGATGATCAAAGGACTTAATAAAACAAGCTTTGTAGAAACAGATAACACCTCTTGGCAGGAGGGGAAGTATACAAGTTTTAGGGAACACAAAATACTTTCTTAGAGTTTGTTTTTAATACACATTTTGCATGATTTGACAGTATTTTTTATTAGTTTTACTGGTTAGATATTTGTGTTGCATGTCCATCAACTTTTCATTGTCCAACAGTACATTACCAAGATAGTGGATTAACCAGGCACCAGCATGTCTGGAAGAAAAAGAAGTTCATGGCACAATTATAATATTTCTCTCCTCAGGTCTTGCTCTTCATGTTGGACAATGTTTAAATGTTTATAAAGATGAATGCATATATGGTTCAGAATTTACATACCCAATCTTTTTCCTTTGTCAGTGTTGTCTCTTTCCATCTATCTTTGTCCCTCCCTTTTAACCCACACAGATAAAGATAAAATATGATATATAAAAAAATTCCTAAGATGAGTGCACTGATAGTAGCAAGAAATCATGGAGTCAAACAAAAGAATTTTACAAGTAACAGTCCTAAGATTTCCTTCCTTTTTGGAGTAGTGGGGATAGAAAGGGCGAAAGTAGAACAGTGTGAGAACAGTGATTATTAAAATAAACACACATCACTGTAAGATGCACTTTACTTTGATTACTGTGAAGGAATAATCACTTTACTGCCTTTGTTTTCATGACCTCTGTACTCACGTTAGCTGTCATCTTGCCAGATTTGGACATCTGTTTCAAATAAACAACATATCTGTCTTACAATTTATGTTCATTTTCTCCTTTTGTGATTTTGTGTTGTTATTAAGATTGTTTTCTGCAGATTAAGCCCTTTCAATTAGCTTCTTGTTCCAAAGTTTCTTTGCCATGCATGTGCTGGAAATTTGTATGAACTACAGTACACAATAATATCTCTTTCCCTTTTAATTTGGTTTTACATTTTATTTTTTATTATATAGTAAACCTTTCTAGTAATATATGTTAAAACAGATTTCATTCTTTCCTGTATACTGATTAAGCACCGATGTCAATCACAATTATAGGAAGATTTCTGCATACCTAAAAAATAAAGAAGTTTGATTTTGGGTCTGGATTTAAAATCTGAATCTGCACTGATGAAATGTTCAGATCATGATCTGTACTTCCTGTTCACCCATTCAGAACTGAAGGAATTGCATATTTTAAGTATATTGATTTTAATAAGCAGAACAGGTATATTGGCTAAAAGACTGTAAAAAACATATTTTACATAAGTTTTTTGTCCAAGTTTGGTACAAATGAACAAAACAGTAAAATTATTATGAAAAATAATAGGCCTCTGTCCCACTATCCCCATTATCATGGAAATAAGACCATGTTGTTACTGTGAAAAGAATATGCTATTTGAGAAGTAGCTGGTTAAAGACTGAGGAATGTGACCCTAAACTGAAAGGTTACACTTGCAATAGTACAGCACAGCTCTTTCTGTCCTTGAAATTTTCTTTGCTTGGGTAAGAAGCAAACATTATTTGTGAATTTTAAATTGTCTAGAAAAAAAAATAAATACAGTTAAGATACTATATCTCCTTATGTGTGTTCATTTATAATAGATCACCTTGAAGTAATACAGCTCTTCTTGCTCTTTAAAAATTTTATTTATCTATTTGTTTGGATATTCAAACAGAAATATCAGGTCAAATTTTTGGTCTGGCTATTTCTTGCTAAATAATGCTAAAAGGTCTTCTGTCAGATGTAGGGTAACCCATTAGACTGCAAGTGAATTTCTTTGGTGGGTTGACCCCAGCAAGTAGCTAAACACTCACCCTCCATTTCACCCACTCCCCTCTTCTGGAGGATGGGGAGAAATTTAGAAGGAAGGCAAAAAGACTCGACTGAGATGATGAGAGTGTAGTAAGAAAAGCAAAAGCTGTGCACATAAGCAAAGCAAAAAGAGGCAGATCCCATCGGCACACAGATGTCCAGCCACTTCCTGGGAAACATGGCCTCAGCATGCTTAAGGCTACTTGGGAAGACAATTGCCATAACCACAAATGTCCTCCTGAGGTTTTATTGCTAAGCACAACTTCGTGTGGTATGGAATACCCCTTGATCAGTTTGGGTCAGCTGTTTTGGCTATGTCCCCTCCAAGCCTTGCCCACACCCAGCCTACTCACTTTCAGGGAAGGAGAGAGAGAGAGATAAAGTCTTGATGCTGTACACTGGTATCATCAACACCATTTCAGCCACAAATGCAATGCACAGCATTATACAGGCAGATATGAAGAAAGTTAACTTCATAACTTCATCCCAACAAGACTCAGTACAATTTCTAGTAGATCTTTTATATGAAACAGGAGGGTAGGCAGATGACAGAGTCATCTACTTCACTGGAGAGGCAAGTAAGAACAGAAAAAGATAACATCTAGGTATCTCTATTTGTTGCCATCACTGGTTGGCAAGGCAAAGCCAAAATAGTTCAAGCTGTAACTTTTTTTAACATTCCATAGGAACATATAATACTAATTTCAAGTTAATTTTTTTTTTTCTTTCTGAGAGTGAGAAATCTTATCTGCCCTCTTAGGACAGCTTTTCAGTTATTGTACTGTTGGAAGTAGATGAAAGAGACTGAAGGCAGAGGATAAGATTTTCCCTATTTAAATAATTATTGTTATTTCTTCTGCTGGCTGCCATGGAGCAGGTAACTGTATTCCTTATCCACAGACTATGTGTTCCACTAACATCAGAGAACACACATGCTTCTCCACCTGTGCTGTGATGAGTTCCTTCAGGTGAACGTGAGGACTGGATTGTCTTCCAGTGGATTTTGATCTCAGTATTTTTACAAATTTTCTATAACTCTACTCAGTAAGAGTTAGAGCAGGAGTGGCTTCTGTGAGAAGAGATCAGGAGCTATCCTCACCTTGGACAGAGACAGTTCTAGCCAGCTCCAAAACAGACCTGCCACTGGCCAAAGCCAAGCCCTTCAGTGGTAGGCTGTGATAACATATTTAAGAAAGAGTAGAAAACACTATGCAGCATCTGTGAGAGAGATGAAGTGAGAAAAATGTGAGAGAAACAGCCATGCAGACACCAACGTCAGTGAAGAAGGAGAAGGAGGAGGTGCTCCAGGAACCGGAGTAGAGATTCCCTTGCAGCCCATGGAGAAGACTATGGTGAGACAGATACCCACCTTGCAGCCCATGGAAGACCCTATGCAGGCACCAGTGGACATGCCCTGAAGGGAGCTGCAGCTCATGGAGAGTTCACGCAGGAGCAGGCTCCTGGCAGAAACTGCAGCCTGTGTACAGGAGCCCACGCAGAGCAGGTTTTCTGGCAGGACCTGTGACCCCTTGGGGACTCACGCTGGAGCAGTCTGTTTCTGACTGCACCCCATGAAAAGGACACATGCTGGAGCAGTTCATGAAGGACTGTATCCCATGGGAGGGACCCCACGCTGGAGCAGGGGAACAGCATGAGGAGGAAGCAGCAGCACATTGTTTTGAACTGACCACAAGCCCCTTTCCCCATGCCCCTGCACCACTCATGAGGAAGAAAGTAGAATTGGGAGTGAAGTGGAGCCTGGGAAGAAGGGGTGGGGGGAAAGTGTTTTTAGATTTGTTTTTATTTCTCGCTGTCCTACTCTGATATTAAATGGCAATAAATTAAATTATTCTCCTCCAAGTCAAGCCTGTTTTGCCCATGATGGTAACTGGTAAGTAGTCTCCCTGTCCCTATCTCAACCTGTGAGCTTTCCATCTTATTTCCTCCCGCTGTCCTTTTGAGGAGGGAGAGAGAGAAGTTTGATGGGCACCTGGCAGTCAGTGGGGCTGCTCTGTTTATAGTAACACTAACTGAACAATATCATCTGACTAACACCATTGCTCTGTACAGCACTAGAGACTATGTGGTCATTTGCTGTCATTGCTTTTAAATGCCCTGCCTTGGAAATTGTGGAAGATTAAGAAAGAACGGTCTTGTGTTGGCTGTTCAAGTCTGCTTGTTTTAAGCTTTAACAGAGGAGTCACATCACAGATTTTGTTCTAACATCCTTGTTCTAAAAGGAAATATATTTTGAATAACATCTGCTATGGCATAGATCTATCTGGTCTTCAATAAGCAAAAGTTCTCTCTCAAATCACTAAATTTTACTTAGAAGTCCATAATACACTCTAATTGTGCTACCTGCAATACTTAAAGGTCTTTGTGAAACTGCTTTAACAGCAAGTACAGCTATTTTTGGGGTTTTTTGTTCCTCACAGAAAGCGCAAACTTGTTCTTTATTCCAGCAAATACTAGTGTTTGTTTGGTCTCCAAAACCTTTGTCTTACTGTTCTCTCTTTCCTTAAGAAAATAGTTTTCAGACTTTGTGGATCACTTACCCTCCATCTCAGTAGCAGTTCTAGCCCTTTTCTACCTCTATTCCTTTAATGGCCCCTTTCCCCATCTGAAAGTCTCCTACATCACCACTCACTGATCTTCCTCAGTTCCTTCATTCTGAACTTCACTCTTTTCTTAACTGGATGAGTCCTTTTTATGTTCTTTGCCTGCAAACTTAGTTTTTCTAAACTTCAACAAACCTACTGTAAGCTCAGTTAAGCTCTAACCCTTCCAGCCTTGAGTAGTGATGGTGGCAGCCGCTCTGCTTCAGTGGAGACTTTCTGCACCACTTTATTGCCTTGTTCATTTTTTGTACTTCTCATACATACCTCAAAAGACCCTGAACTGCAGGTTTCCCCAAGGCTTTCCCTTTGCTATCAAACTACTTTCTTTCCCTATCTGCACAAAAATCTTGTGTGGCAATAACTTCTTGCAGCCTTTGTTACTGACTGCTTTGGTACTCTGGAAAAGAGCTTGCACAATCCTACACATTATTTGCTACAGTTCATAACCATAACTTCCCCATTTTACAGAGGAAGAAGAAAAGATAGGAAGAGAAAACAGTTCTTGCCTATTCAGTTGATCACCACAGAGCCTGCCACAGTTCAAATCTTTTCTAGAGTCTGTATCCATGTCAGGAAAAGTCCTGCTGATGCTTCTTTGTAAGGAGCCTCTGATAATGTAGGCCTGCATCTTCCTTTTCTGGTATGAAAGTGTTTTTTATCTACCATTTTTATTTCGGTTTGAAGAACATTCTTTTTTTTCTGGTTTCTTCCATATAATCTTTATTCTGTCTTAGATCCCACAGTATTTCTCTTGTGTCTTTCTTGGTCTCAAACTGATTAACCTTCCATGGTCACTTTTAAAAAGTCTCACTGCTGTCTCTTGACAGCATTGAGGCTTCATTGTACATGGACTTTGACTAACAATTTTAAAGTGTTGCCACCTTGCAAAAATGAATACTCAGATTTCACACTCTTGCAAATGACTAACATTATTCAGTTTGGTGTAATGAATATTTGTATGCCTCACATTGATTGATGTGTTCATGGCAAGATTTAGTGATGGATTAGACAAAATGGGGACAGATGGACTCCTTCAGCATGTATCTTCACTTCACATATGGTCTGCTTATGAAAAAAATAATTTATACTGTCATTTACACTGAAAAATTATCCTTAAAATATTTTTTTTAAAAGAAATGGTTTTACTGCTTCATAGAATGAAATGTGGACGAGTAATTCAGATTTTTCTCTAGTTTCTTATAAGAATACTCCTTCCAATAGTGTCATAGTTGAATATTTAGTTAGCTTTATCTAACCATGAATGCTCCTTGCTTCTGCTATCTATGCAGTACAGAATAATTTCATTATTATTCTAAAAAGCAAAATAAAACTATGTTAGGATTGATAAATTAACTGCTAAAATTAGAAAATACTTGTTGGTATAGTCTTCAATTAAATGATTGCATATCAGTCAATTATGTATCAGCAAAGTGCTGATGCTGGGGAACTTCCTACTAAATGTCAAGCTCCATGTCCCAATAACTGAGATTCTAGATTTGCTTAATTAAATAGCTGTATTTACAGAAATGAACAAAATTTTCATGATTATTTATGGAATAATCTCACAAAAGAAGGAAAAAAACACAAAAAGCAAAACCTCATATCATTTATGGTAACCAAAGAGAGACTTCTAGTTGAAAGACAACATTAGCCATGGGCAAAATATCAATTTAATTATAGGCATTGATGACTGCAGTGGCTCTAATTCTGTATAACACAAGCACAGGTCTGTTTGTGGTTTGTGTTTCTTTTTTTTTTTAATTTGACCTTAAAAAAAGGACAAATGACCATGTCATATTGGTTAAAGATTTAAATGAAATTAGATTACATACATTAAAATATTTGTATAGTTAACATGGTAAATCTGTCTCACATCTGAAGTATAACACCTAAAAACTGACCAACTCTGCAGGTGCTTTAATTATAGAAGATATAAAAATAAAATCTTTTAGCAACATGCAGTTTTTATATGCATATATTACATAACATAACTCTCATCTGATCTGAGAAATCTTAGTAGGTTCTCACTCCTGTTTTTGCTTAGAACGTCAGCACAGATAGTTACCAGTTACCATAGACTCGTGTGATGCATGGGTATTTGATCTTTGACAGGCTCATGGCTAGAAGGCTGAATTCAGTGGCTCAAACATGTGGATCTAGGTATTGTTTCAGATGTCTTAGGGTATCTCAATTGACCCTCCACTTACCAGTCCAGAAGGATATGGGTCCCTCAGCTGTGTCATGTCTTCCAGCTTTGATCTTAGATACCCCAGGACATCTTCAAACCCAGTAGCTATCTATATTTAGACAAGCAAATCAAGGCCAGTCAGTTCTTTCAAGGGCCAGCACCTGCACCCACTATTTTTCTTTTTCCCTGGCTGTTTCACCTCTTGTGAAACTCTTTCTTTGTTTCAAAGCTTGATGCAATTGCCTAAACATAACCAGTTGTGCTGGTTTTGTCTGGGCTACACCTATTTTTCTTCATAGTAGCTAGTATGGGGCTGTGTTTTCAATTTGTGCTGACAACAGTGTTGATAATACAGGCGTGTTTTAGTTATTACTAAGCACTGTTTACACAGAGTCAAGGCCTTTGACTCCAGTACGTACTGGAGTTCTTTTTCTGCTTCTCACACCACCCTGTCAATGAGTAGGCTGGAGGTGCACAAGAAGTTGGGAAGGGACGCAGCTGGGACAGCTGACCCAACTGACCAAAGGGATATTCCATACCATACAAAGTCATGCTCAGCAATAAAAAAGCTGAGGGAAGAAGAAGGAAGAGGGGGACGTTTGGAGTGATGACATTTGTCTTCCAAAGTAACCATTACACATGATGGAGCCCAGCTTTCCTGGAGGACGCTGAACACCTGCTTGTCGATGGCAAGTAGTGAATTATTTCCTTGCTTTGCTTTGCTTGCACATACAGCTTTTTCTTTACCTATTAAACTGTCTTTCTCTCAAACCACAAGTTTTCTCACTTTTACTGTTCCGATTCTCTCCCCCATCCCGCTGGGGGAAAGTGAGTGAGCAGCTGCCTGGTGCTGTAGTTGCCAGCTGGGGTTAAACCATGACACCAGTGCATCTGAAGTGCTATAGGGTATCCGAGAAATCTACATGAAGTTGACTGCAGAGGTTTGGTTAAGTGAGAAGGGGCACGATCTTGTGCCACTGAGCAGTCTGAGCAACCCAGGCTTTGAGCAAGGGTTAAGCCCAGAGCTAGCGACCTTGGACTCCCCTTGAACGGTGCAAAACAAGGAACCCCGCGCTACCTGCTTCGGCGGGAAGCACAGCTGTGTCCGGCGGGGGCGGGAGGGGGCGGTCACGGCTCTGAGTATGTAAATCTATAGACCAATCACAAGTGCGATCGGGGCGCGTGATTAGCATGTACACAGTCTATATAACCGCTGCTTTCTTTGTTAGTAAACGGAGAGCTTCCATACTCACATTGAGATTGTGTCGTTACTCTGGTCCGGCGCCCAGCACCTGCGAGCACGCCCCCCCGTTTTCCCCTTACCAGTTGACAGTTATGCTAAGGATCTATAGAAGACCATATGGAGCAGCAACAAAGGAAATGTGTGATATCCCACATAGACACTGAAGAATAAATTTTAGGCAGGTTTATTAAATCCTAGTTGTATAGCCTTTTTCCTATGGTACAAATGCAGCCTGGGCTTTGATTCCATTGCCTAAACACAAGATTCTAGTATCATTTGAAATATCTTAGGATAGTCCATGTATTTTCAGCTGCTCCTCTAGAAAGGCACAATTATCTCATCAATCAAATATTATATGTCAGCCTCATAGATGTCTCAGATGCCGTAGGGTATTTCAAATAACACTGGATGGGGGGCAGGGGCTGGAGATAGGGGTAAATTAATTGTGTGGTTAGGGACTGGGCTTTGAATTCTCTTAGGGAATTGTCCTGGTTTGGGCTAGGACAGAACCAATTTTCATTTCAGTGATTTTTCCTTTCAGCTAAGTTTCTTTTAAGTAACTGCACTTTCTGAAAATAACTACGTGTTTTGCAGACAGTGTCTGCTTCTGGGATTGATAACACTTGAAGTTTATAGTTATTAGTAAGGTAACGGTATGAATGGTATGCAGAAACGCTCTTGCTTATACTTATTTCTATGGAAAACAATGTGACTACTAAGTTTCTTATGGTCCACAAGTGAATGGCCATAAAAGAGTCGCACTTGCGGGGAGGAGTAGACAGGACAAGTGACCCAAAATTAGCCAGTGAAGTATTCCATCCCATACACGTCATTCTCAGTTTAAAGCTGAGGGATCACGAGGGTCGTGTTCTCTTCTTCTATGGCAGGTGTCCGAAGAGGACTCTGACCGTTTTTCTCCTGCTATCAATCCCAGTCCATGCGTTCCTGAATCCAGTTCCCATCTGCCACTGAGTCCAGTCCAGGACTTCCTGGTGCCTGCCCCGCAGCTTCAGTGGTGACGTGATTGTCATTGGGGGAGCTCAATCTTGGTTTTATACATATTTGTATATATTTGATTATTTCTGTTATTATTATTATACTCTTTTTCATTGCTACTGTTTATTAAAACGGTTTTAATTTTCTGACCCATAAGTCTCCCTCCCTTTTCTCTTTTCCTTCCCCATCTGGGGGAAGGAAAGTGTTAATAGAGAGCATCTGCCATCCATTTCATATCCAGCCCAGCTTTAAACCTTCACATAGTTATATAAAATTTAAGTACTAAAATCCTAATTCTAAACCCCTATAACAACCTAGCCTACTGCATGTTGGAGCTACATTTTTTATCATATAATGTAATCATAGTAAAATTCATGTTTGCTCTATACAACCCCAGTTTGACTAAAGCAATATGTGTTTTCTGTTTGTAACTGTTATCTAAATATTCACACTAATATCATTATCAATACAGAATATTTATTTTAGGGGTAATAGAAATGATTACTGTGCAAAGCCTTTAAATAATTCAAATAAAATAAATAGATGATAATAAAAACATAAGTCCTGTCAATTATTTGTAGAAGTATAGGAGCTTTGGAACATATTTTTTTTTTTTAAAAGTATCATTTTCTAAGTCAAACAATCTTATTGAGATACATTTTTTAATATTCATGTTAAAAGATTATTATTGGTCATCTTGTACAATCTTTAAAATAGTCTATAATTTCCAGTTGGTAGATTTTACAACACAGATACTTTTCTTTGCACTGTAACCAGGAGGTCAATCCCAAAAACCGTGATCTGACTTTGAAGCAGAATGAAGCAAAGTATGAAAAGGACTCACAATGACTAGGGAAAAAGATGTGGAGTTTTACAGTTAGTACTAGGTATATTTTTCCTTCATTAGTTTTCTTTTCTAAATTCATGGATGTCAACTGAGTACCTAGGTATAGTAGAGAAGGATGTAGATGTTATGTGTTTAAAAAAGCCCATTGGTTTCTGCATTTGACTGTAGAGGCATGCTACAGAGGCATGCTAGTTTTGATGTGTTTTAATGTTTATTGAATACATAATAAGCTGGACATTGTAAAATTGTGACCAGTATGCTGGGTGCATTAAAAGAATCTGTTCACATTAGGCACATGCAACCACTGTGAATTAAAGTGCTGACTGTATCTTTGATGTGTATCAAAAGCATCCTATGAGATTTGTTTAAACGGTAATCTTTGAAAAGCATTTGGGAAGGTGCTTCACAGTAGCTCTTGTATCTAGGTGTGGATTTTAATATTATAAACTACTTCACATAGAAAAGTTTTTAGATTACTTTTTTGATGTTCCTAAAATATTACGAATCACACAGAAATTATTTTGTTTAAATGGTGAGGTAAAACCATATCTCATTTTCAGATTAAACTCCTGTTGACCTTCTAAATTGCTAATGAACCTTCTTTCTTCCACAGTTCAGGCCTCGTTTACCTTGAATTTGAGTCTTGAAAGTTATAAGACTCACACTTTTGGAGAAAGTTAATGTTTTGGGTAAGCCTGCGTTTTTGAGTGGAATTATAGTAAAGCATAGAGATCTCAGCTGTGGTGGTTTCAGGTAAGATGTCAGTATTACCACCCAGGAAGTGTAACTTATCTGATCCTTGTACTTCTTAGTCTAAAGAGATTTTCCTGATAACCCAGAAGTTCATACTAAATACTAGGTGATGGTGTACCCTGACCAAGCGTACTTCCTAATCCTTTCTTTTTGAAGCTGGATTGCTGAAGAACCAACTATAAAGACATCAAAAGAAGAAGGTGTCATGGGACTTCGTCCTCTACTGCAAAGACTGTTTACAACTTTGTCCTATAGCCTGGGAAAGACATCTTCTCTCTCTAGTGTTCAGTTCATAGCCTTTCATAATTTAAGTGGACTACTTGTTCTCTGATGGTGCTTAAGTTCCCTGAACAATCAATAAAGAGAGACAGAGAATTCAAGACTGTACTCTGAAAGTCAATGGAGGATTGTAGATTTCTCCTTCACTTTACAGGAGAACTCAGAGCATATCTGAAATCATCTTAAATTTACATGCCAAGAGCATAAAATCACAGAATCACAGAATAGCTGAGGATGGAAGGCACCTCTTGAGATTACCTAGTCCAAAACCCCTGCTTGAACACTGTTAGCTGGAGCTGGTTACTCATGGTCATCTCCAGTCACGTTTTCAGTATCTTTCCAGATAGAGACTCCACAATTTCTCCAGGCAACCTGTTCCAATTTGCAACCATCCTCACACTCAAAAAAAAGTGTTTCCTTGTGTTCAGGTGGAAATTAATGTGTTTTAATATGGGCCCATTGCCTCTTGTCCTGTCACTGGGAATCGCTGAAAAGAGTCTGGCTCCATCTTCTTTACAGTCTCCCATCAAGTATTAATACACATGAATAGGATCCCACTGAGCATTCTCTTCTCCAAGCTGAGCAGTTCCACCTCTCTCAGCATCTCCTGATATGAAAGATGCTCCAGACCCTTAACACAGGAAGATGAAGTCTTCCTTTTCTTTACTTTTTGTGACAGCTGAGAAAATCCACTGCATTTCTGAGCAAGTGCTTTCTATTTGTAAATCTGAAAAAAAAGTCTTTTGTAAGCTTTGCTTTGGCACTCTCAAGAAATCAAAGGAAAAACCAAAGTACAAAATGTTCACAAGCTGCTTTCTGACACTATAGACCTTCTTTGGTTTTTCTATTGCCACTGGTATGTGATGAACTGAAGCACAAATGCCTGTCTTATTTTCAGAACAGACAGAATTGCAATTACATGTAGATAGCACATATGCCTCTCAGGGACTGGCTTTGCTTACTTTCTTTTAGCTTAATGTTCTCTGTAGTAAAGACAAATATTTGAAGATCTTTGATGCAGTAAAAAGTTTCAAAATATGAATAATTTGTTAAAAGGTTACTATTTGCTCATTTGTTTATACTTTACCATTTATTTATAATTGAACATACACAGGACATTATCTTTGCAACATTATCCAGTGTGTTATCGTTGTAAAAGGCAAATATCAGTCAAATTGGAAATCCATTTGTTCATTGTTGACCATGCAGTTGTGCAAAAGAAATAGTGAGGACTCCATTAAAAGAGGTCTCCTCAAACTCATAGGATTATTTTACTGATGTGGAAAACCTCACATGATTCCAGATTTTACTGGGAAGGCTATGGAAATCAGACTGTATGTTATTACTGTAATGACAGTGTAAAAGATTTACATCGGATAGTTTTCTCAGCTGTTATGTAGTTTGAATGATAATTAAAAATTCGTTGCATACGACACTATCAGCTAAATCCACACTTTTGTTTCCAGTTTCTTCATGTGCTTTCTGAGAGGCAAGATTTCATTCTTTCCTCTATTCTTACTTAACCCTTCAAATTCTACCATCTTGAACCATTTTCCATAAATTTAATGTTCTGTAAATACTTTGTATATCTTTCTCAAGACCATAAACATAAGCAGTGAACAATCAAAGAAAGAAACCTAATTCTAACACTGAAGAGAGAATTTCAAGTTATACATATAGGAAAGACAACAGATGATGACTTGATAATGGCCTTTGTAAAATTCGTTCTGTTTCCCAAAAAAACAAAACAGGACCTCAGTCATCTTGCATACGAAATATTCACCTTTCAGTTAAAAAGAAAAACATGTCTAAACACAATATGATTTTTGTTAGTATTTTCAGAAGGAAAAAGAAAAGAAAGAAAAAAAAGTTCAGTCTGACTAGGGAGCACCAAATATCCAAAGCCAAATAACTAAATGCAAATTTTTTTTTTTAATAACCCGAACTTAATTAACTAATGATATCTTGGTCTCACTTATGTGTTTTCAGACTTACAGCTGTCTACAGAGACATTGTACTGTATGTTGCTGAGCATAATATTCTAATGTAAAGGAAGGAGATACGCAGCAGTTTTATTTTGAGAATGTATCCCAGTAATTATTATAACGAAAAA
The DNA here is from genome assembly GCF_013368605.1 of Nyctibius grandis. Lineage (NCBI taxonomy): Eukaryota > Metazoa > Chordata > Aves > Nyctibiiformes > Nyctibiidae > Nyctibius > Nyctibius grandis. The sequence continues at coordinate 84,745,850 of NC_090659.1, forward strand.
AACATCAGGAAATTATGCTTTTTACTAAATGATCAGGTGAGCTGCTGAAGGGGGATAGCTAGTTAATATGATTCAGCAGGATATGTTGTGTTGAGAAAAATAAAATTTAAATTAGCCTTTTGGACATCAGAACCAGGTTCTGGTGGTAGAGCCTTGATTCCGTGAAGGAGTTTACAAAGTTAATCCGGTTTTATTTAGACATAGTTCCCCCTGCCTTTGGAGGCAAAATTTTAACACTGTTTTGAGAAAAGAATGGAGGAAAACATATAGTGAATGAAGCTTCATTTACACTTAATCTGGATTCACTAATACTTCAGCTATAAACTGGCTATTTATGAGGGGGTTACTCACATACCATTTATTTCTGAGTGATGAAGTGTTGTGTCCCCAGAGAACAATCAGTTAATAGAGAAAGGTTACAGAAGTAGCATTAACGCCTGCCTAAGTCTATACTGATTTATAAAAATAAAGTGGGAACCACAGGGAAAGAAGCTACTAAGCTGTATAACTTGATTAGGTAAAAAGAGCATTAAATGTGAAAATCCTAAACTCTTTAGCTTTGCTCTTCTGCATGTAAATTACAGATTAGGTAGGAGTAATATGAGCAGTCCCTTTGTAATACATAGGTCTAATTACAATAAATTTAGAAAAGTCTGAGTGTGTAATATGCACTAAGTAGATTAAGAATGCATAGGAATGCAAAATGTCTGGGTTTCTTTAAAGCTTCTGATGTGACAGATAAAGCTATTTTTTTTTTTATTTTTTTTTTCTATGGGGCACCTACAAATATTCTTGGAGTATGTTCTTCATTTTGTAGCAAGTGTATGTAGCTTAATTAGTAAGAACAAGATGAAAACTGAAAGAGAAAGGAATGAGAAAAAGACAAAGACTAAATAAAATCCATGCAGTAATTTAAACTGAGATGTTTACCTAAGTGGCCAAACAAAATTAAAAAAGCAATCTAACATCACTGATTCTACTGCCAGTACTGACTGATCTCAAATTAATTGAGTACAAAATATAATTCCTTCTTCTCCCAGTGAGAACTATGCTTTCATCCTAAATATGTATTATTCAGCTTTATTAAATACTATCACATCTTTGTGATAGTGCCAGTGTAAAGAAAAATGTGGAGTCGTGTTGTCCCTCCCCACAGCAGCATGGGAAGAAGGCAACTTTTGTCATCACAGTCCATTTCCTGGCTTCCCTTTGTCGCCAGGCTCGGTGGACCCTCCCAGCTTTCTATGCAATTGGATAGGAGCTGGTGGCTTCAAATGCAGTGACAAGGTCCTTGCTCTGAGTGTGTTAGTAAGCAATCTGATGATATTCTTATTCTTTATATCTGCAGTTTTACAATATAAACTATTGTACTGGGCTAGGTGAAAAGATTCAAGAGAAGTAACAAAATAACAAAATGAAACTGGTCTTCAACTTTATAAGATATTCAGAAGCAAATTTGGAGCAGATCTTGACTTAATCTTTAGCAGATATATGTAAGAAACATTGAACTGAATGAGCTGCATGAACACGAATTCAAGGGTACTAATTATCTACTAGTGTTATATGTGTAATCAGATGAACACTTGGGATGTTAAATTTCAGTCTATAAAATTATAAAAGAATAATGGGCAATATTGCCACAGGGAAGACAAAACAGAGTAGATCTGTGAAACACACTTGGTCATGTTTAGTCCCTGAAAGCATTGTGGTTCTGAGTAATAAATATGAAAAGAGTATAAATCTATTTTGCAAAAATGAATAATACAATTCAAGAAAATTGATGATGTAGAATATATAGGACCTGATATGATAAGGAAAATAATACGTAAAGGACAAATTCACTTCAAGTGGTCATTTAAAGTGATGTGCAGAAAGTATAGGAAACATTTCATGAATCAAGAGGTCAGTAAAGGTGGCTGTAGTGTCTTTAATATACTATAAAGACAAGTTAGTGGTAAAAGAACTAAACAACAATTTCACACAGGTATAAGAATGTATCCTACTCTTACATGCATGTAGCTAATGGGTGAGTGTGTGTTACAGACCATCAGTCTAAGTCAGGCTCCAAAAGAGAGGACTTCTAGCCCATTGCTACAGAATCTTAGCTCTTCATCTCAGCCCAGCAGCTCAGCTTTGTAGCATGGGTGTTCCTGGTTAATTTGCTAGTGTGATCCAAGAGCACTCACTTATTCACTGGAACATTGGGTAATCCAGGTTGGAAGTGATCTCAGGAAGTCTCTAGTCCAACCTCTGCTTGAAGCAGGGTCAGCTGTGAGGTCAGAGCAGGTTGCTAGGGCTTTATCCACTTGGATCGTGAAAACCTCTGAGGACAGAAACTTTATATATTCACAGGAGATTGGCCAAGAAATATGTTTCTTGAGAGAGGAAGAAAACAGCTAGCAACCTGGATTAGTCCAAAGAAAGTTATCAGAAAATGTACATATCTGAAGACATTTAATGTAGGTGTGGTAAACATTCATCAGAGGCCACTGAAATAGATATCCAGAGAAGAGACGAAGACAAATGTTATTTTTTTCTTAGGTATAGGAATTAATAAAAAAAAATGAAGTAATTAAATATTGATGAATTTTATGTAATTTCTGACACGCATTTGCTCTGCGTGTTTCTTAACATATACTTCCCAGCTGCTGCCTTGTGCTGTTTCTCCACTAGTAAGATGGAGATTATAGTCCTTGCTAATCAAAGTGTGGTTGCAAGGCTTCCATTAACTGGAACATGTAGGCCACATATGTGGACTGCATATCTTATAATTAATAAATATCGAGGAGTTGTTACTCCTTTTAGAAGAAGTTGTCCTTAGTTCTGCACGCTGAGTTAAAAACCTCAAGGGTTTAAGTGTTAGAAACAGCATAAAATAAATTAAAGTTGCTGCACAGTTTCAAGAACAGTAAAAGTGAAAAGTTTGCATGATCATTAAAAAATGAACAAAGCTATGGGTTAATTAATAGAGAAACAAAGAGATAATGCAAAGTAGAGGGCATAAATACAGTAAAAAAAGGAAAAAATTAGAATGGAATAACACATAGTAAATAGAACATGTGATACAGAAGCCACATTCAGAAGTCCCTGAACTTAACATCCTGTGAATAACCAGTCAAGGATTTTATAGAGAATGCTTAAATATAATTTCTTTACCTTTAGTATGACAAGGGAAGAAATTATGAAAATAAAATTGTACAGTATTTTAAAGAAAATTCAGAGATAAAAATTAATGAAATATTATACACTGGGGAAAGAAAGCAAAAATCTTATGATTTGGCATAGGTTTTCACACAAGTAGATCGCAATGTGTTAGATAATTCACATTCAAAAGACTAACTTTATGTATTACTAAATCCATTTTTTTCTGTTTATTTCCTCTAAAATATCTTCCTTAGACTGCATTTAACACAGTGAATATTTATAAAACATAGGAAATTAGAACATATATACTCAAGCTGGAAATTACTCTTGTTTTTGTTTGTGTCTGGTATAAAGACGAGTCCAGTGTCAGCACTTAACAAATCATGACGATTACTTTCATGGGAAATGCTATGAGATTTTTAATGACTATTGCTGATTAGAGCCTGAAATGACAGATCATGAAAAGAGCAGAGTCTTTAAATTAGGTGGTTAACATTTTGAGTCAGAAAAAAAAAAGACAGAAAAACATGCACATATTGTATTGAATCTAACTTAACCCAGCTCTGAAAAGAACGCATTGGAAGAATAAAGATCTGCTGACTATGTGATTCTGGTACCCTTTCCTACAATATGCAGTACATTATTTTTCACATAGACTGTCATAGACTGTCTTTTAAAACTAACAAAAGACAAAGTTGTGTATCACAACTTATGATTTGCTTCTAGTGCTAAGTTATAGGAAAAAAAAAGTACACCAAGTTCATACAATAAACATAAGTTTTGCATTTTTTTAATGTTATTGTTTTGTGCATAAATATGCATACCACACATATATAGTCAACAGTGAATAACATACAACACCAAATGCTGCATTTACAGGAAAAAAAAAAGAAAAAAGCAAGCATGTAGTAATTTTGTCTGAGTAGAACCTTAATATTTGGTTAAAACCTCATATATTTCTCTGTACGTGTTTAATTCCTAGAAAGCAGTACAAAAAAGAATGTATCCCCTCGCTACAAGAAAGACATTGAGGTGCTGAAGAGAGTTCAAAGAAGGGCAATGAAGCTGGTGAAAGGCCTAGAGCACAAGTCTTATGAGGAGCAGCTGAGGGAACTGGGGTTGTTTAGTTTGAAGAAAAAGAGGCTTAGGAGGGACCTTATCACTCTCTAAAACTACCTGAAAGGAGGTAGTAGGGAGGTGGGTGTCAGTCTCTTCTCCCAAGTAACGAGAGGAAATAAGAACGATAGGACGAGAGGAAATGTTCTCATATGGTGCCAGGGAAGGTTTAGATTGGCTATTAGGAAAAATTTCTTCACTAAAAGGGTTGTCAGGCATTGGAACAGGCTGCCCAGGGAAGCGGTTGAGTCACCGTCTCTGGAGGTATTTAAAAGACTTAGAGATGTGTTGCTTAGGGACATGGTTTAGTGGTGGACTTGGCAGTGTTAGGTTAATGGTTGGACTTGATGATCTTAAAGGTTTTTTCCAACCAAAACAATTCTATGATTCTATGAAAATATTTTTGAGTACAGAGTACACACCATGAACTATATTATCGACCAGGAATTCACTCTACACTGTTTATTTAATCTTGGTTTTCAGTGTAACTATTGGTAAAGCAAGCACTAGGAATATTTAGGAAGTGTTTAAAATGAGATATCCCTAGAGAAAAAAAAAAATCAATTTATGAGCTTTTCTGTCAATGTAAAGATCCTCTATAAAAAACAAAAACAAAACAAAACCCAACCCCCCCAAAACCCCCAAAACTCTAAATGTTTGAATACAGGTGTTTCTTAGAGAAGTTATTTTAAGGATTGGCCTAAAACAGTCTCAGAATGGGTAAATTGGTAAATTGAGAGCAGTCTTGGGAAACAAACAAAACAAACCCCTTTCTTTAACTATTTTGATTACTGAGGCACTGTATCTACTTGCGGTTTCAGGGAGAAGCTTTTCTGAAAACGTGTAATCAGTGGCTCTGCAGCCACTGCTAAGCTGACTGTCTCTGTCCAAAGGCTGTGAAATATTTTGGACAGTGCTATTTTGATGACCGTATTGACAAGGGAATGTAGTTAAAAAGGTGTGCTCAGACTATGCCTACCACTCAAGCTGGACTGAATGTAAAATAAAACCAAAAGACTGAACATCTAAATGAAAAATGAAATTTCCAACACAATACTCCTGTTTTGGAAAGGTACGTAAATGGGACTTTGAAAAAAGTACCACACAGAAAAATATGCTCCAAACACACCATTCTTTCTGCTGCTTCATATTGTCTGTTTTGGTGATCCAGGACTTAACATGTTGTCTGTGTCAATATGGGCCTAGTAAGGTGTTCATCTCTATTGTATGTCCAGGTTTGGTTTTGGAACTCCATTTTTGTAGCTGAACAACAAAACAGCACTTTGGACTCACCCACCATTCTGAGAATAACCTATTCTCCATTAGTGCTATAAATGCTAAGGTAATTTTGTTCCATGGAACCTAAACTGACCTTAATCTATTTTTGTCTTCAGCAGTATTCATTGTGGGTCACTGCCCATCAGTTGTAGAACTCTCTTTCATAACAAATCTAACAATTTTTTTAAAGAAGCTTAAATCCTCTCATTACAGAATTCCATTGTTTGGAGGCTGATAAATAAGTATCCTGTGGTGAAACACAGAGGTTCAACAAATCTTGGAGAGACTTGTCCATGCTGCACGTTTTAATCTTGTAATTAAAGGAAAATCACACAGCAACTAGAATATTCTTTTCCTATTGCAGTAAAACATTTGTTCTCCTACATGACGTGTGGCTAACATGCTGGTAACTGACCTGAGGATTAAATAGTCATTTATATGTACACTAGCAATACTTACACCTTCATAACAAAATATTCGACAGGTGCAAGATACATACATATCTGGCATAACAAAGGCTTGCCATCTGTTGGTATAGATTTTGGAACACATAGCTATTTTCATCTAGTGATTTAAATAGAAGATATGAAAGAGGAATATTTTTATTGACTGCAACAGGATTTTTACACTTTTAATTTTTCCTTCCAAATTTATCATAAATAACCATTTTACTTCTTGTATAAATACAATATATATTTTACATCTACACTAATTTTACCTGAAATACTCAAAAACTCTTAAAACGCTTGTTGATCTAGAGGCAGAAAATGGAAACAGATAGTCTTTAGAACAGTTATTTTAGAAAAGTAATAAATTCTGACTCACAGGAATTATTGCTTATCCCTTATTATGAGATATTACTACTCCTTCAGATTCTGATACAAACTAACTTCACAAACAATAATAATGCAAAATTCATAATAGCAGAAATTCTGTGACCTTAGTTTTGGCTCATGTGCAATCAGTGGAGTGACTGATGGCTACTTAGGATAAGAATAGTAAACATTCAGGAGTAGGAACTATAGGCAAAGAATTCTCTCATCTTTAACATAATCAGCTATTGCTAAATATTCATTGCATATTCAGTGCACAGGTACTGGACTGGGGGAGCTCTTTTCTGAGAAACATCAGTGTGTACAGTCCTTAATCTACCAGCCTTCTAGTCCTACCCTCTCATCAAGCCAGGACCTGTTAGGAGAATAGAGGCCTGGAGATTTGCTAAGAGTATGCCATCGTTCCCTCACAGTCTACCTGTCTGTCTTCTCAGAGAGGAGGAATGTGTGAAGCTAGGTTGTCAACCTTTTTAGATGCAGCCTCTTTGTCTGTCTTGCCTACTGGAGTTTTTTAGTGTGTGGTTTTTGTTTTTGTTTTTTACTTTGCATAAATTGCCTGAATGATCAGCAAGAGAGAAGACCTGCAAACAAGAACTGTATTCTGCGATGGATTGTAGGATACCCTCCTGAGAAGCAGATACATCTACGCTGCATCTGTAAAATGAAATGGAATGAGTTTGCAAGTGGATTGATGATTGAAGGTTGGTAACAGCATTAATTGTCATCATACTCCGGGATATTTTTTCCATCTGTTACACTTGGCACTCTCTGGGACCCTGCCAAGCACGGTTTGTGGGTAACAGTACCAGAGACATTCTCAACAGGCATATGTACAAAGTTACATTACATTTGGCTCCAACCCTTTTTTACAGTTTCAATGCTGTAATGGTGGGAGAGCTCACATGACTGGAGTGCTACCATGGATGGATACAGGCTCCTCAGGAAAGGCAGGACAGGAAGGGAAGGAGGGAGAGTCATCAGTTTGTGAGAATGTAACAGGAATTCTTGGAGCTCTGCCTAGGCATGGGTGATAAACTAGCTGTGAATTTGTGGGTTGGGATTAGTGGGCAGACCAAGGCGGGTGTTGTTGTGATGAGTGTCCACTATAGATTGCCTGATCAGCAAGAAGTAGATGAGGCCTTCTGCAGACAACTGGAATAAGGCTCACATTCACAGGCAGTGGTGCTCATGGGGGACTTCAACTATGACAATATCTGCTGGGTGGACAGCACAGCAGGGCACAGGCAATCCAGGAGGTTTCTGTAGTGATTAACCACAACTTCCCGACACATGTGATTGAGGGCCAATGAGGACAGGTGCTCTGCTGGACCTATAAACAAGAAAGGACTGGTTAGGGATCTGCAGATTGGGTCCATAGTACAGACACCTAGTAAATGATATGAACATATGGTCTATAACTGTTAAATATGTGCCTGAACACCCTTCCATTTAATATTTTTTAATTTAAAAAAAACAACCTACAGCTACAATAAAAAAATAAATCCATGTGCAAATCAATAGTTGAATATTTTAATATGATGGACACTGAATTTAGAAGAATGTTTTGTGGCATGACTAGATATTAACTAGATATATTTCCTCTAAAAATTCAGTTTCATTCTACCTGAAATTAAGGCTAAATTTGGCATATGGATTCCTCCCAGACAAATAAACTGAATGAAGAGGTATACAGCTGAGACATATGGGTATGTTGCTAACATATCTATTGGTGATTTCAGAGACAATTCTCAAATTCAGTCCTGTTCTTCTTACAGAAATTTAAAACTACATCTCTTACTGGTGTTCTAAGCATCAGGGCAGGCTATATTCTAAGACTGACTAGCATTCTTGATCCTGTCTTTATTGTTCAAGAACCCTTGCTGTGTCCTATATAGCTAAATAACACAGCAATACGGACCATGGTCTTTCCTTAAGTGGCACACCCTGGACACATGAAATTACAGAACACCTGACCTTCAGTCTCCTACAGGAAGTATATGATGCCCTAGTGATGGCATGCTGAGACACAGAATGAAGTTGATGAAGTTGAAAGGCACTCTGAACTCTGTCAAGTCCAGCTCTCATGCTAAAACAGGGTCAGCTAGAGTGGGTTGCTAAAGGCTGTGCCCAGTCAGACAAAGACGAAGACTCCACAACAACCTTGGGCAACCTGCTCCAAGTGTTTGACTACTGTTCTGATTAAACAGTTTTTTATGTTTAAATGAAAATTCCTGGTTTTCAGTTGGTATTCATTGCCTCTTGTGTTGTCACTGGATATCACTGGATATCTCAGAAGAATTTGGCTCCATCTTCTTTACTTTCTCCCACTCCATCAGGTGGTGAGACACTGGAATAGGTTGCCCAGAGAAGCTGTGGATGCCCCATCACTGGAAGTATTCAAGGTCAGGTTAGACAGGTCTTTGAGCAACCTGATCTAGTGAAAGATGTCCCTGGCCATGGCAGAGGGGTTAGACTAGGTGATCTTTAGAGATCCCTTCCAACTCAAACCATTCTATGATTCTATGATTTATACACATTGATTAGATTCCTTTGATTTGAATTACAGTAACTTGACGAGTTGGATGAGATCTGTTGCAAACAGAGCATCCAAGCCTACATATTCTTTGCTAAATGGAAAGAAAGTAGGAGTAAATGTCAATGTTTGCCTGTAAGCCTGAATTGACAGCAAGATGGCAAAAGACGGACAACTGTTATAAGAGAAGAATCCAACATAGATCAATATTGCCAGTTAGTCTTCTTCAACTTGACAAGAGTGAAAACATGAATAACAAGTGATCCTGATGAACATTCAGTAAAATTCTATTTTACAAAACCATTTCTTAAAGAAGAGATTTTTTCCAGTTAAATATTTACTGACACTAACTGATATTTAAAATTAATTTGGAAAATAAAATTAGGAAATAAATATTTTAACATTAAATATAGAAATCTTGAAATAGCATATAGTCAAACCCACTGTGGAATGATGATTCAATTAATATCAAGACCATTTTTTAAGCAAGTTACTAGAATTTTAGAAGCACTTCCTTAACTATCTGTCGCAGCACAGATACTCAAAAATTAATATACATATATGATCTATAAAATATGTGTCTGACCACCCCTCCATTTAATATTTTCTAATAGAAAAGGAAGCTATGGTTACAATAATTAAAAAAAAAATTAACCACAGGTATAAAATATATCTTTATGAGATCTATATACTAGAAATGACTTTCTGCAATTCTGCTGCTGTAGTATAAAGTTAACTTTCAATGATCCGTTGCCACATGGTGTGTGATAGGGAAATGTCAAGCAGGGTTAAATGTATAAAGTGAACTTTCCAAGTGTAAACTTAAAACTTGTGTATCAAGTAGAATAAAAAAAGTAAATATTCTATAAAGAGTCTTAAGGACCAAACACCCTATTGAAAATGTGAAATAAACTCTAATAGTATTATTTTTAATATAGCTTTATGTGTTTTAAAAATAGAATTATTTTGAAAAAGCAAGAGATGCATACTGCTGAATCTGAGCTGGCTGCTGAACACAACTTCTGTAACCTAGAGTTTCTTTTCCTTTTTAATGTTGGCTGCCAGTGAATTCAAGGAAAAGGAGTGTTTCAAAATCAAACAGAAAGCAGTAGCTGTCAAAGTAAGCGATGAACCTAAGGTCCCTGCATTATTCACTAACAGGCCCTGCCTACCCACCAGGGCTCCTTCCGTCCTGCCCATGGACGAGTACCACATGCCAGCCCCCCGGAGCTGTCAGACCCTGCCCCCGTGACACTGCAGCAGCGCCAGTCTCCAGATCCCCACTGTCTTGCTCTGCCATGCCCTGCCCTATTGACCTGGGCCAATTTGTAGGCCTGTGTCCCAGCCTGGCCTTGCCTGTCCCCATCCCTGTGGAGGTGCCCAGTGCCCAGGGTTGCTCTGGTGCCCCTCAGCTGCCCTGCCCGTGGCTAGGGCAGTGGGGCAGGCTCTGACTGTCAGGCCCTGCCCTGCCAGACCCCATGGGGAGCCCCTTGATGCTCCCAGTATCCCAGCCCACAGGGAGCTTCCAACCCTTGCAGTGTCCTGGCACTTCAATGAAATACTTCAGAAAGCCCCCTCTGGTCTGGGGCCTCAGAAAGTCTTTAGTTTCACTCTATTGCCTCCCACAAACTGTTTTATGATGGGCATCACTGGCTCTGGGGCAGGCCTGATGAGGTATCTCTTTTGCTTGGAGAGTCTCTCCAGCAGCCTCTCTTGGCTTCAAGTATGCCAAACGCCACGTATGATCAAGATGGTTCCACTGCTATGTTTAGCAAGATTTATACCAAACCTGATGCTCAGTAAAATTGTATGCTACTTTGATTAAAACTTCTCCCCCCCTTCCTCTCTTTGTCTCTCTCACACATTCTTCTTGTTGAAGTGAAGATGTATATTGTCTACGGATCTTGGCGTAAAGGACTGATTAATTTTTTTCTTCAGTGGTCTTGGGTGCTTGCTTTTTTTAATAACAATCACTTGTAAACTTGTGTACCACAGTAAATGTGAGTTACCCAGTACCATTAAAAGGCCATAGCCCTTGTATGTATCTAACAGTGCAGCATCTGAGGACTGGTCTCAGTTTGCCTTGATTCTGAGGTGGTTTTTGTTTGTTTTTTCTGAGGTTGTACACTGAGGCTGGAGGCAGAGAAAGCATCTACTGTGCAACTTGCAAACTTCAGCTGGGCACCAGTAAGAAAGAAGCAGAATGTAATAAGAAAACATGTTCAAATAAACCTCAGCAGGCCCAAGACTGATGGGAAGAAGGAAAACATCCTTAACCATGACCATCATGCTCTTGACAAATATCTCAGGGTTCTGATGACTTACTGTGACTCTCACCCTGACTCCTAAGGAAAGCTGCTGATCTTTGGCATCAGAAGAACATTGGAAGGATGAGCTTAACACTAGAGAAAAATGTATAGATATTAGAAAGTTTAATTGTGTAACAATTCTAAAAGTATTATGCATGAGCTGTTTCTGTATGAATTTGGATGAGTATGAGCTTTAGTGCAACTGATCTACTAATAGGAACCGATTGTTCTGTTTCAAACTGACTGTTAAATCATTAATTACAACAATAATAAATTGTTGTCATCATATATACCGTATATACAGGGTATCCCTTTTTGCCATACAAGATTTTGACTATGACACTGAATGGGTTTGAGGGGTGATGGTTAATCCTTAATCATAAACAGAATCACAGAATCACAGAATCAATCAGGTTGGAAGAGACCTCAGGGATCATCGAGTCCAACTGTTGCCCTGACACACCCTGTCAACTAGACCATGGCACTAAGTGCCATGTCCAGTCTTTTCTTAAACACCTCCAGAGATGGTGACTCCACCACCTCCCTGGGCAGCCCATTCCAATCTCTAATAACCCTTTCTGAAAAGAAATTCTTCCTAATGTCCAACCTGTACCTCCCCTGGCGAAGCTTGAGGCTGTGTCCTCTTGTCCTATCGCTAGTTGCCTGGGAGAAGAGGCTGACTCCCACTTCACTACAACCTCCCTTCAGGTAGTTGTAGACTGCAATAAGGTCACCCCTGATCCTCCTCTTCTCCAGGCTAAACAACCCCAGCTCCCCCAGCCATTCCTCGTAGGTCAGACCCTCCAGAGCCTTCACCAGCTTGGTCACCGTCCTCTGGACTCGCTCCAACACCTCAACATCTTTCTTGAAGTGCGGGGCCCAGAACTGGACACAGTATTCAAGGTCCGAGATCGTCCCTCTGTACTCCTCACCAGTGCCGAGTACAGAGGGACGATCACTTCCCTAGACCGGCTGGCTACACTATTCCTAATAGAGGCCAGGATGCCGTTGGCCTTCTTGGCCACCTGGGCACACTGCTGGCTCATGTTTAGCCGGCTGTCGATCAGCACCCCCAGGTCTCTTTCCGCCGGGCCGCTTTCTAAAACATAAACATAAACAAACATAAGTATTGTTTCATATTCGTATGACAGAGAATCACAATGTCTGTGGTCATGCTGCAATCTGACAGTGTTGGGCAATGTGACACCATGTTAAAATGGTGGTCTCAAGCAACAGAAGCATTTGCTTTCTACTAGGTATGTCTAGTCTCTCTAGAACATTATATCAAAAGATAGATAGCAATTGCTGTTTCCCCTCTTATTACTTTCTGCGTAATTCATATATTGTCACCACAGACAGTATGTCCACCAGTTGTACTTATGTCACTGGTTGCATGGCTTGACATAAGTGCCAAAAAAATCTCATAAGATTTTGCCTACAGGATTAGTATTTGGGAGGGTTGGTTGGATTGGTTGGAGGAAGACAATGTGCTGCAGATCTGGAGTTCCTAAACTGAGTGACTTGTGGTTAGGGACCCAAAAGCAACATAAAAACTTGCCTACTGAATACAGAATCTCATGAGGAGGTGGAGCAGCTCATGTCAAGTTTCTACTTCCTGATTGTGTTAGGAATACAGTACAGAAAGCTGCAAGAAATCCAGAGGATTTTTTGAATGCTCTGGAGCCAGTTCTTTGCCAGTGCTGGAGAGGCTAAGGGAGGCACTGTGTTGGATCTACTGCTCACAAGTAAGAACGAAGTGGTTGTGGATGGGAAGGGTGATAGCAACTTTTGCGGTAACTGTGGTATAACAGAACTTAAGATCCTGAGGGAGATGAGGAAAGCAAACAGAAGAATAAAAACCCTGGTCCTAGCAAACGCAGACGCAGACTTCAGTTTGCTCAGAGAACAGCTAGGCTGGACGTTTTGTCATACTGCCCTGAAGGAGCCCAAGAGACCTGGTTGATCTTCCAGGACAACCACATTAAAGCACTAGAACACTCTGTCCAATATGCATAAAATTGAGTAGGCATAGCAGAAAGCCATCCTGACTAGGTTAAATGCCAAAAGGAAGCATATGGAAGATAAAAGTGGAGAAAAAATACCCAAGAGGAATATATAGAAAATGCCTGGTAATGCAGGGATGGAATCGAACAGACAAATCTCAGCTGAAGTTACAAGTAGTGAGGGATGTGAAGGGCAACAAGAAAGGCTTCTATAGATACATGGCAACAAAAAAGAAGATCAAAGTAATTGTTGGGCAACCAAGTGTTTAAAAACATGGAAAATGTTAAGGTAATGAATGTCGTCTTTGCCTCTGTCTTTACTGGTAAAGTCTGCTACCAGGTCTCTTAAGCTTCCATGCCTGATGAGAGAATTCAGACGGAAGTCCTACTTACTATAGACAAGGTTCAAGGTAGGGACCGTTTTGATAAATAAAACATATGTAGTTCAATGGTACCAGGTGGGATGCATCTGAAGGTGCTGTTGCATCCAAATTTAACAGCCAGTCTAAAGCCTAAAGCCAACTCTGCTTCTGGTATTAGCATACAGTTCTATGCACAGTGTTTGGCAAAGGGTATAACAGAGGGTCCTGTTTTTTCCTACCTTCCTTCAAGATACATAGTTTCCTCTAACAGGAGATTCCTGCTATACCTTTCTGACAGCATCACTAATGGCCTCATCTATCCAGCTAAGCCATACACACTGCTTTTGTTATGCTCTAAAAATGGCTTCTCTCCAGGTTGAATTCAAACTCCTCAATAAATGGTCACCTCTTTTTATATCTCAAGGATCTGTGTTTTCTGTCTGTGTATTTACTTTCAGCCTCAGCTATCATGCTGTGATTGTTCATTTTACATCATTCAGATGAGATCCACATCTCCAAAAACTTCATTGAGAGGTTTTTTCCGACAACCTCAGAACATTTTAATTGAGTCTGGCGTGTATTTTTGTTATGGTGTTCCTAGGTCTAGCAAGGTTCATGGCAACTCATATTATGCATGCACTGTAACATATACTACCACAGTGGTAAAAGAACTTATGGAAAATATCTTTCTACCTGTTCATTATTAACAAAAATCCAATTAATTGTGTGCATTTGAATTTGATTCTTCTCATGTCTAACACTTCTGAGAAAGCTATTTGATGTTATTGCAAGCCTGTCTTTGTTTAGCCAGCACCTGGGGCTAAACAATAACAGTTTTTCTATCACCCAATATCCCTTTCCCAACAGAGGAAGGAAATTGGGAAAAAGAGGGAGACTCGTGGGATGAAGATAACCAGATTTAATGAAATGAAGAAAATCAATATAAATGACAACACAAAACACACAAAAGTATACTTAGCTACAGGGTTGCAGCAGGTTGTCCAGGAATAGCAATCATCAGCAATGAGGAAAAAGGGAGACCAGAAGAGAGGAGAGCAAAACCAGCCTCCCCTCTCCTTAGCAAGCACCTGTGGGACAGCCTAGGTCAGCTGCTCTGGATTTAGCTGCTAATGGCCCTGATCACCATGGCTGGCCACAAATTGAAACAAAATCCCAATGAAACCAGGACAAAGCCACTGTCATCATTTTGAAGGTGGTGACAACCAGGACAATCTCTAATATTTGTAAAAAGGCAAAAGTCATGCTGAACTTTAAAAAGGCAAGAATGTGACTCCCAGGAACTACAGCACTGGAAGCCATTTTCAGGTTTAAAGTGGCTGGAAACAACCAGAATGGATTTACCGTGGCCAAACTGTGCTTGACCAGCCTGATTTTCTTCTGTGATGAAATTTCTGACTCTGTGGATGAGGCAAGAGCAATGGATGTCATTTGACTTTAGAAAGGCCTTACATAGTATCCTTGTAGCCAAATAGGTGAGGTATGGTTTGGATAGATAGTCTTCAGATAGGAACGTGCAAAATTTGCTGGACCACTAGATTTTAAGCATTAGAATTTCAAAATCTGTCAACCAGTTGAGAGTTGTGTTCTTCGGGGGTCAGTACTAAAGCTGATACTATTTAATGTCCACATTAACAACCTGGGTGATGAGGCAGAACTGAGTGGCACCTACTCATGTGCAACAGGCCCCTTTTGTCCTTGCTCCTCTCTGTTCTCCTCTTTTTTCCTCCTCATCCTTGTTTTTCCCACCTTGATCCTTCCCCTGAACTCCTTAATAAGTTTTGCATAGTCCCCCCTCAAATATCCATACTATTCATGTTCCTATAGTTTCCCCCTCTTATCAGTTACAAAGCCCAGGTTGGCCCTCCTTAAAGTTTTGCCTGGTGTTTCCCAATGGTCCACCAATTAGTAGCTGTAGAGTTTTGGTCTTTGTTATTGTCTCGTTTATTTCTTACTTATCAGATATCTGTGTCTGTTTGTTATGTTTCTCTCTTTCCCTGTTACTTTACCTTTTAAAAGGTCGTTGACCTGATAACCTTAATGAGCCAGATACTCTCAAGTCCCACAGACTGGCCACTGACCCACTGGGGAATAGCTTTTCAGAAAAGGGCTTGGAGATCGTAGCAAGCAAGAAATTGAATATGAATCAGCAGTACAACTTTGTGACATATTAGCCAACCACATACTGAGCTACATAAGAGTGTAGCCTGCAGGTTGGGAGTAGAGATTATTATCCTCTATGCAGCACCTCTGTGAACCAAGCCCATCATGTTGCCTCAGGTTCAGAGCTTGCCAGTAAAAGAAAGACATTAACATGCTGGAGAGAGCCCAGAATAGTCACCAAGAAGGTCAAGGGGCTCAGGAATATGACATGCAGGAGACACTGAGAGAACTGGATTTGTTCACCCAGGTGAAAACTAAAGAGGAATGTCTTTCAAGACTGCTGTCTTTGAGTACTTAACGGGAGGTCATAGAGAAGACAGACCTGTCAGAGGTTCACAGTGAAAGGACAAGAGTTCAAGGTCATAAGTTGCAGCAAGGGAAAAATTATTACTAGTTATCAGAGAAAAAATCTCCACAGGGAGTATTTAAGCACTAGAACAGGTTGCTCAGAGAGTCAACTGAACAAGGCACTTAACAGTGTGATCTAACTTTGAAGTTAGCCATGCTTTGTGAAGGGTAATAAACTAGATGACCTCTAGGGGTCCTATCCAACTTAAATTATTCTATGATTCTAATTTAAAGGTCAGTATTGGCCTGGAATAAAATGTTTTAGAGAAAGGAGAGGGACATTCAGCTTCATTTGTAAGATCTGAAATGTAAAGTTTGAATCTGGGTGGAAAATAGTACTCTGATTTAATTAACTTCTTGCAAGAGTTCTGCAGAATTTATATTAGCCCATTACAATATGCTTACAGGGAATGCTCTAGGGATCAGTTAGTCATGTTCCTTAACTTTACTTGATCTAAGCCTGATTTCAAGTGACTGGATAATTAAAAGACATTCTTATCCAAGTATGTATGAATCTATAAACTAGTCTTAGAAACCCTAAGAACTGCACAAGCTGTCTAGCATGTTCTTTACTGAATCCAAAATGTGGAAGTATTCTTTCTGAGTTCTTGCTTCAGCTGCCTGGCCCTGAGGGGCCAGCTGGCATCACAGAGCTCAAGGGAGGCAGAAGTACCTTTCAATGACTGTTAGTGACCTTGAAGTTTTTCTGGCATGTAGTGACAGGTTAAAAGCTTCAGCTGTAAGACTGAATATTACCCACACATTTCAAAATATACTTTTGTAAAAATAAGGGTATCAGCCACAAGTCAGACTTCCAAATTATTTCTGTTTCTTGAACTTTGGCCTACTAAATGTATTTTGTTTCAAAATATATTAATCAGATTAATTCCAAATCAACCTGCAGCAGGACTTCTCAGTCTGTGACCCTTGATCTGCGTGCAGCTTGTGGTCAGTTCAAATGGGGTTTCTTTAGCGGGGCTGCATCACGTGCTTTGAAGCAGGGAAGCTCTGACATAGAAGCTGGTACAGAATTTCTTCCTGTCTAGGAAGTGGCTCATCAGAAACCCACCAGAGTGAGAATATGGCTGAGGTTGACCCCAGCTGGTCTTCCATGACTTAGCTACATCCTCAGCCCCTGTCCAAAGTAAAAACAGTTTGGAGCCCTTGGGGAGTCACTGTTTACTCCCATAGACAAAGTGCTTTTAGAACTTCTCTTCTTCTTAGTTCACAGAATCACAGAATCACAGAATCAATCAGGTTGGAAGAGACCTCTGGGATCATTGAGTCCAACCATTGCCCTTACACCAACCTGTCAACTAGACCATGGCACTAAGTGCCATGTCCAGTCTTTTCTTAAACACATCCAGAGATGGTGACTCCACCACCTCCCTGGGCAGCCCATTCCAATGTCTAATAACCCTTTCTGAAAAGAAATTCTTCCTGATGTCCAACCTGAACCTCCCCTGGCAAAGCTTGAGGCTGTGTCCTCTTGTCCTATTGCTAGTTGCCCGGGAGAAGAGGCCAACTCCCACTTCACTACAACCTCCCTTCAGGTAGTTGTAGACTGCAATAAGGTCACCCCTGATCCTCCTCTTCTCCAGGCTAAACAACCTCAGCTCCCTCAGCCGTTCCTCATAGGTCATACCCTCCAGACCCTTCACCAGCTTGGTCGCCCTCCTCTGGACTCGTTCCAACACCTCAACATCTTTCTTGAAGTGCGGGGCCCAGAACTGGACACAGTACTCAAGATGCGACCTCACCAGTGCCGAGTACAGAGGGACGATCACTTCCCTAGACCGGCTGGCTACACTATTCCTACTAGAGGTCAGGATGCCATTGACCTTCTTGGCCACCTGGGCACACTGCTGGCTCATGTTTAGCCGGCTGTCGATCAGAACCCCCAGGTCTCTTTCCACCGGGCCGCTTTCTAACCACTCTTCCCCCAGCCTGTAGAGCTGCATGGGGTTGTTGTGGCCGAAGTGTAAGACCTGGCACTTGTTCTTGTTGAACCTCATGCCGTTGGTCTCGGCCCATCTATCTAGCCTGTCCAAATCCCTCTGTAGGGCCTTCCTACCCTCCAGCAGATCGACACTGCCACCCAGCTTGGTGTCATCTGCAAATTTACTGAGGGTGCACTCAATCCCTACGTCTAGATCATCTATAAAGATATTGAACAGCACCGGCCCCAGAACTGCTAGTGACCGGCCGCCAGTTGGACTTTGCCCCATTCACCACCACTCTCTGGGCTCGACCATCCAGACAGTTTTTAACCCATCGAAGAGTTCACCCATCCAAGCCCCGGGCAGCCAGTTTGTCTAGAAGGATGCTGTGGGAGACAGTGTCGAATGCCTTACTGAAGTCTAGATAGACTACATCCACAGCCCTGCCCTCATCTACTAAGCGGGTCACTTGGTCATAGAAGGAGACCAAGTTGGTTGAGCAGGACCTGCCTTTCATGAATCCATATTGGCTGGCCCCGCTGCCCTGATTGTCCTGCATGCACCGTGTAATGTCACTCAGGATGATCTGTTCCATCACCTTGCCTGGCACCGAGGTCAGGCTGACAGGCCTATAGTTCCCTGGATCGTCCTTCCGACCATTCTTGTAGATGGGCGTTATGTTTGCTAATTTCCAGTCAGCTGGAACTTCTCCAGTTAACCAGGACTGCCGGTAGATAATAGAGAGTGGTTTGGCAAGTTCATTTGCCAGTTCCTTCATTACTCTGGGGTGAATCCCATCCGGGCCCATAGCCTTGTGGGTGTCCAACTGGCACAGCAGGTCACTAACCATCTCCTCCTGGATCATGAGAGGTTCACACAGCTCCCCATCCCTAACTTCAGGCTCTGGGGGCCAAGTCTCCTGAGGACAACCGATCTTGACATTAAAGACCGAGGCAAAGAAGGCATTGAGCACCTCTGCCTTTTCCTCATCCCCTGACACTACACTACCCTCCTCATTCAGCAAGTGGGGGAGGCTCTCCTTGACCCTCCTTTTGCTGTTGATGTATTTGTAAAAGCTTTTTTTGTTGTCTTTGACTGTAGCAGCCAAAGCGAGCTCTAATTGAGCTTTGGCCCTTCTAATCTTCTCCATACACGACCTGGCCACGTCCCTATAGACCTCTCAAGTTATCCAACCCTTCTTCCAGAGCAAGTAGGCTCTCTTTTTTTCCTTAAGTTCTAGTCTAAGTTCCCTGTTTAACCAGGCCGGTCTTTTTCCCCGACGGCTTGCCTTCCTACAGACTGGGACAGCCTGCTCCTGAATATTTAGCAATTCCCTTTTGAAGCATGTCCAGCCTTCCTGGACTCCTTTGCCCTTCAGGACTGATTCCCAAGGGACTTGGTCCACCAGCCTCTTAAACAGGCTAAAGTCAGCCCTCCAGAAATCTAAGGCAGAAGTTCTACTCTTGCCCCTCCTTACTTCCACCACTATCAAAAACTCTAACATTTCATGGTCACTACTCCCAAGACAGCCACCGACCCTCACATCTCCCCTTAGTCCTTCTCTGTTCACAAACAACAGGTCAAGCAGGGTCCCTCCTCTAGTGGGCTCATTTACCACTTGCATGAGGAGGTTGTCCTCCACACATTCTAGGAACCTCCTAGATTGCTTCCTCTCTGCCATGTTGTATTTCCAGCAGATATCTGGCAAGTTGAAGTCGCCCACGAGTACAAGGGCCGGCGACCGGGCGGCTTCTGACAGCCGCTTGTAAAATACCTCATCCGCCTGCTCATCCTGGTTAGGTGGTCTATAAGAGACCTGTCTATGTCCGCCCTGCCGACCTTCCCCCTGATCTTCACCCATAAACATTCAACCTTGTCATCCTCACCAACTTCCTCAAGTTCTCTGAGGTATATAAAATGTACCTTCTAGAACTAAGTAATTTGAAGGTTTAAAAGATGTTTCAAAAAGCTAAGAAGGCTGGCCATCCATCACCAGGAAGTTTACTATGGGAAACTGTATCACAAAAGTCATCATGAAACATTATGTAAAATTTCTCTATGAATACACAGACTTGAAAAGTAAGCATCTCTTAATTTCCAGGTTTTAGACGTTAGCACTCTTCTTTGATGCTTTAATCCGTCACTGAATCTCCTATCTCTTTATTGAAGAGTACATATTTTTAAGGGTAAGGTTTGACAAAACTATAGAAGGAAATACCTTCTCCTCATAGGGGAAATTCCTCACACCACTTTACAGATATTCTCTTTAAAACCTATGTGAATGATTTTAATCTTAACCATAAACAGAATCACCAGCTATAATGCTTTAGTTCTCACAATAGCTAGTTACAAAACTGGAACATCTAAGCACACAGCCTTTGAGAGAACTTCATAACTGAGAAGAATAATCAAATGAGACTCTTAGTGGGGTGTATAACTGGGAAAAAAATAACTGTTTACAATTATTACATTCCTGTAACATAAGCTGCAATACATATAGTATAGGTATATGAAGGTGAGCATAGTACTAGAATAACTTGAAAATAGGTAATTGTTTTTGTTGAAGGATATCTAAATTACTCATTTCAGTATCACATTGACTTTTAAGCATTTACATAACTTATAAAAAAAAGCTAAAGAATGAATAAGAAGCTGAACCAGGATTAAAATTCAGTTTAAAGTCTCCTGACCCTCTGTACTATACTTGCTACTGGTTTCTCACAGCAGACCTCTTCTAGCTGCCACAAGGACTGCCAGCATTAAGGTGATGAGCTATTGGTTTCAGTTGAAAAGACAAACCTCTAAGTGCTCTAACACAACTCAGATTCCTTCTTCCATTCATGTTTTTCCATTCAATCCTATATTCATGGACATTATTATAAAAACAGTTCACTTATCTGAAGCAATCTGCATACACATAAATACAAGAACAGTTTAAAAAGTTAGCTAAAGCACATTTTCACAATAAATAAGTCACATACTGTCCTTTAGCCCCTGATAGGTAATATAAATTAATCTCTTATTTCTTTCTAACACAGAACATTGAGAATATGTACTCCAGAAATTTGATGCAAATGTGTTGGCTGCAGAGTCAACTATGCCCTTTTCTCTATAGAATAATTTATTACCTTTTCCATAGTTCTCAGCTAAATCACAAAACTGATATTGTAAATTCAACATCATACACATTAGTTTATCAGAAAAAAATTCAGCCTACCTGCTTCTAATTAAGTGGAATTATCTAGGAATTAATAGAGAGTAAAAAATCAACCAACCAACCAAAACAAAACAAAAACATTTTAGGAGACAAGATTTAAGAAGGTGTATTGATAATATTCACACATGCTAGTATGCAAAAAATTAATATCTGTTTTTGAATCACACTGTTCTAGCCACAGCAGTCTCTGGTGGTTTTTTTTTATGATCAACAAAATAAAGGCCTGCTTCATAGCTTATGTTTGTTTCACTGCAGTATAGCATAGCTAATACCTGTTTACTTAGTGATAATTTTCAGCATTGACAGTCAAAAGCTTGCTGTTAGCATGTCTTCAATTATTATTTTTTTTTATTATTATTTTGATATTCCTTTTGGGTTAAAAACATCATATGGAACTCCAGGCTGGAGATTGACGCCAGTGCTTCAGATTTTCACAATGGAAGTATCCCAAAACCAAAGAATATCTGTATATAATGTACAATTCTTATGGGACTGTTTTTTTAGAATGGGCACTTGTAGACACCAAAACAAAATCACAAATTGTTTCTTCAACTGCAAAGATAAACACAAAGTACTTATCTATAATCTTGCCTTATGTAATATAAGCCTATAAAAGGATAGATATATTTATGAAACAAGGCACACTCCCTGTATACTCTTCTAAGATAGAAGTCACAAAACAATCAGAACTAGAGATGGCAATTTGGATGCCTGAGATATTTTTGAAAAGCTAACAGAAACAATGATGATGAAGTGACAGAAAACTTACACAGCCTAAATTTGTTTAAACAATTATGAGGTTTAGAATTCCTTTAGGCTATTCATTAATAGAAAACTACCCAGAATGACACTGAATGTCAATTAAATTTATAGGCCATTAATAGAAAATCAATCTTTATGGTTTTAATCAAAACAGAGACAAAAGACTAGTCAAATCTTCTGTGGCAGGTGAAAAATAATCACTGAAGTATTATAAACAATTCTCAGCCCACATCACTGTGGTGCTCCTCAGTTAATAATGTCACAATAGATATGCTTAATTTTTCCTGTATCTTCAGATATTGGGTTAATCCTGAAAATCTGATGTATCAGTGGTCTGATCTGGTCTGGTCTAAAAACCCTGTATCCTTTCTTTTAGCAAATCAGAATATGTCCCCTGAAATAAGCAATATATATATGAAAAGAATCATTATATTGATTTGGGGAGTGCCATATTTGACTTTCACTTCCTGAACATCTGGCCCAATGATTATATATACTGCATTGAAATGTAGAGATTCATTTCCTTCATCTCTTCCTCTTCCTTTTAGCATCACTATTGTCATAAACTTCTTACAAACCAAGTACACTGGCTTAAAAATTATTTTAGTGCATATTAGCACTATCTGAAAACCTGTATAAATTTATCATATTGTAATTATTACAGAGACAATAGGAATACTTCAACTGTGCTATGTAAGTGCTTTACTTAGTCTGAATGAGAAAAATATTATCTTGCTTTTTCTATCACCATAAAAATCTTTCTTCTTAGTGTCCTTTTGTGAAAAAGCTCAACAAGTGAAAATGCTTTGAAAGCAGGTTTCCTAATCAGATTTTTATAGATATCCTTCATCGCTCAACTTAACAGGGCAGTTGAATGCCAATTGGTAATTGAAGTACCTCTGAAGAAAAATAAAATATCAATCACACTTGTCATTAAAAAAGAAGTAAAAAAGTATACAAATGAATGTGGTTTTGTTTTGAGCCAAGGATTTTTTTTAAACAGAAATACTGATTTATGCAACTGTCAGGTTTGAATGCATGCAACACAACTTTCCGAGATTGAATTCCATTGATTTTCTATAGCAGTGTCAAGCATTCAATGCATCACAGTAGCCATGAGACTGAAATAAATAATCCCTTCAGAAAGAAAGTGATTCTTCTCTTCTTAAATACATAGGTGAACATCTTGATCTCCTGCTCCCTTGCTGTATTGTAGCTTAAGCTATAATATTTTAGAACTTCCTAATTCCCTGTCTTAATTTTCATTTAGGATAACATGCTTTGTTTTTCTTATGACCTTCTTTATGCTCTTGCCTCTGGGATAAGTTGTTAGAACTGTATGCCATTCTGTTTATGAAATGTGAAGAGATCTAAAGAACAAAATAAATGCCAGCAAATTTGGCTTTGAATAGTTAGCAGAAGCTGAGTAGCACAAAAATAGCCTTGAAAGATGCTATTTCACATGTAAGATGCATATTTGAAAGATGCAGCAGACTTGTAACACATGCTGCATACACAATTTAATATTTCTAATGTCATCTGCAGTGTTTCTGAACACACTGTCAGTCATAATCACTTTTCTGATATTGTTAGTTCTGGTTATTTGAGCTTAGTATTTATAGCCCAGGATTGTCATTCACAAATTTAAGTTTGACAGGTTTTGTATTCCACACTAGATTTATTACTTGCTTTTTTATTGATTTGTTAGTCATTTACTATTCTTTTTCATACATATATTTATATATTTATATAAATAACTTAAATTACACTAGGACATTCATCTAGACACCTTCAAATGTTATTTTGAAATGCTTACCATGAGCATATCATCACATTATTGCTTATAAGGGAAGACATACAGTTTTCAGATGAGTGTTTCCGTAAAAAAAGCTACTACAATCCCCAAAGTATTTAACTGGTATGCAACTTTGCTGATTTGAAATACATAATGCATACTTTTCAGATGTCATTAAATAAAATAAAAAATTCAACTGTTTTGCAAAAAGCAAGAAATATAATGTAGAGGACTGGGTTATCTTCTCACCCTCTTACTCAAGAAGAATCCGTTCTTCGTTTTTGCTTTGTATAAGTGATTCCCTGTATATCAAGGAGTTCCAATGTCTATTCAGCAGTTTCCACAACTGCAAGCAGGCCTTTTATTTTAATTGGCAATAGCAGGTCAATACTGATACTCATTTGTAATCATATTTGTAACTAATATTGAATTTGTACAAGCATGGGACTGATTGTTTCCCCTGGTTCTGAACTCTTGTGCCATAGTAGTAGCCTGAAACGAGAAAGTCCTATTTGAAAGGGATGACTAGTGAAAATGTAGCATGAGAGTGACTGCTAACTTATTAACACTGTGTACTTTAGGAATCTTGCTTCTGAGATTTTAATTAGCTCAATGTCCCTATTTTTCTTACACACAGGAAAGAACAACAGACATCGTCAGCGGGATATTTGATCAGAGACATAGGTCAGGTGTTTTGATTCATCTCCTACCACCATTTTTTTCAGAAATTTTATGAAAGCCTGTTTTCATAATTATGTAATACCTAACTGGGCAGCGAATTAGCGACTGTTTTGTAGAGTGTCATCTGGAACAGTATACTGCCACAGGACAAAAAGGGGAATGGAATATAGCTGTTCTGTGTGTTTTTTTATTTTGCTTCTGCATGTCTGTCTTCATGTGCTATAGGTAAGGAAAAATTTGTTGGCTTTGAAATCTTTTACTTGTGTATTATGTTTCCCTGTCCTCAGTGGGAGAAAAGATGGTCTTCATCAGCATGATAGTTCCTGATAATACAAACAGAGCACTTTGGGTATAATTTAAGATATGTAAGTTCAAAATGACTAAGAGTATTCAGTAGAGGAATAAGGTGGTAGAAAGTTATGATTATTGCTTCTTTATTAAAATGGAACTTATTTCATCAAATACATGAAAGAGGTCTGGATATCTTTTAGATATTTAAATTTAAGTGAGCTTTTTGTTGGACGCATCTTCTTTAGTCAATAGTAAGAGATAAGGATCTTTAGGTGATATAAATCACAGATGCGCAGACTAGAGAATCACAGAACAGTTGAGGTTGGAAGAAACCTCTAGAGAACGTCGAGTCAAGCCTCCTGTTCAAACACAGACAGCTAGAGCAGGTTACTCATAGCATGGTCCTGTGGTATTTTCAGTATTGTGAGTGACTAAACCCCTAGGACTGGAATGCGACTCACTAAATAAACCCCTACTATAGAAAAAAGCTCAGTGGAAATAGACAAGGGTGATGTGCCCATGAAGCTCAGAGAATAATGCAAAGCAGCTGACTACATCTCAACTAACAGGGGACTAGAAGGTGGCCTTTGTTTTATATAAACAGCTATCAACAGTTGAGTGGATCACCTGGTGGTGAAAATGTCTCCTTGAGTTACCCAGAGGAGCATGGGGGTATTGAATACATGGCTCAGCCCAACACAGAGTATAAAAACTAGACAACTAGCAAAAGGATTTTGATGAGAGCAATGGGCTTGAGCTGGCTTCAGCCCACATATTTCTTCCTGGCAAGTGGGGATGCCCAGCATCATGACAGTGACCATATCATAGAGACTGGTAATGGGAATCACATTGACATTGTGATTGAAGTGTGTATTGCAACTGCTATAATTTGCTAAGTTTAACTTACATTTGTATTGTGTTTTCAGTATATTTTTATTCCTCTGCTAAATCAGATGTCCCGTGTAACATCAACCATCTTCAAATAAGCAAAATTGATATTAACATTACATCATCCATGTGTGGAGTATCTAAAAGAAACTGTTCAGAGAGTATTGGATTCTGACAAGTACCTCCCCAGGCTGAGACTCCACAACACCTCTGGCAACTTGTTACAGTGCTCAACCACCCTCATTCTGAAGATGTGCTTTCTTATATTCAGATAAATTTCCTGTTTTCCAATTTGTGCCCATTGTCGTGTCACTGGGAACCACAGAGAAGAGTCCATCTTTACATCCTCCCATCAGATGTTTATAAACATTTGTGATGAGTTGACCCTGGACAGCAGCTAAGCCCCACCCAGTCTCTCACTCACTCCCTCGCAGCAGAATGGGGGCCGGGGAATCAGAAGAGCAAAGGCTGAGAACTTACGCATCAGGATAAAGGCAGTTTAATAGGTGAAGTAAAGCTGCACATGCAAGCAAGGCAAAATAAATAATTCATTCACTACTTCTCATCTGCAGGCAAATGTCTAGCCACTTGCTGGGAAGCAGGACCTCAGCACACACAGCAGTTGCTTGGGAAGACAAATGCCATAACCACAAATATCCCTCCTTCCTTCTCTTTTCCCTGAGCTTTTATTGCTGAGCACTATGGAATGGAATACCCTTTTGCTCAATTTGGGTCAAGCTGTAGTGTTTTATTTCCCTCACAGGTTCTTGCCTACCTCCAGCCTACTCACTGATGGAGCAGAGTAAGGAACAGAGAAAGCCTTGATGCTGTGCAAGCACCGATCAGCAATAACCAAAACATTTGTGTGTTATCAACACTGTTTTAGCCACAAGTCCAAAACACAATAGTGTACAGGCTGCTATGAAGAAAGTTAACCATCCCGTCCCATCTCGGTGGCCCTTTGCTGGACTTTGTCTAGTGTTCCTATGTCTTTCTTGTACTGGGAGGCCAGAACTGGACCCAGGACTCCAGGTGTGACCTCACCAGGGCTGAGCAGGGCAGAAGGATCACCTCCTTGAACCTGCTGGCAACATTCTTTCTAATGCAGCCCAGTATGCTGCTGGCCTTCTTGGCCACGAGGGCACATTGCTGGCTCAGCTGCTTGTCCACCAGGAACCTCAGGTCCTTCCATACAAAGCTGCTTTCCAACTGGTCTCCCTGCTGTGTGAACAAGTGCAGGGGGTTGTTATGGCCCAGGTGCAGTTTCATGCACCCTGTCCTGAATTTCATGAGTTTCCTGTCTGCCTGGTCCTCCAGCTTGTTGAGGTCCCTCTGAATGACAGCACACTCATCTGTTGTATCAGCCATTCCTCACAATTTTGTATTGTCTGCAAACTTGCTGACAGTACACTCTCTCCCATCATCTATGTAATTAATGAAGATGTTGAATAACATCGGCTCCAGTAGCAGTCCCTGGGATCAATAAACGAGAAATGAGACAAATGAAACATCCTCTGAATTCACTTTTACTCTACAGTGTTTATATGGAACCTAGGGTAACTAGCTAAAAACTAGAGACGTAACCTTTAAATATCTGTGTTATAGCACAGTAAGTCTTTCTGTAATAAAAGAACACTTTGAATGAAAAAAAAATTCTCCCTATTAATAAAACTGAAAGCTAGGACAGTGTCACTTCTCTTGTGATGGCATTTGATGAACTTTCTCACCATCAGAAATTACTTGACAAATAAAGTGGAAATTTTCCTTTTCAGTGCAAGATAGACATTGTCAATGTTATTGACTTTAAGGGCAAAATTCAGGGTTCGTGCTGTACTATGTTAAGTGCGCGTGGGAAGCAGAGAGAGACTGAAGGTAAACCTGCTGGATACTATGCGTATATTTTTTCAGCCTGGCATATAAACTGTATTCTGCAAACTGAGATTGTACATGAACTATTTTTTTCTTGTTTCTTTTGTCGAAGTCTTTCATTTTGTTTCTGTATGTATCTGTAACTTATTGAAGTATATTATATTATTGAAGTATAATAACTTTTTGCTAGCTAAAGCTTCCTATTATTAGTCGGCTCATTAAAGGCCTCAGAGAACAACAATATGTAAAGGAGGATTTGAAAAAAAATAAAGCAAGACAGTTCACATGAAAAACATACTATTATTAATAATGACCTCAGTTAATGCTTATGAGAAGTAAACTTCATATCTTTGCAGGATATAAACAGTGATTCTAAGTCTCAAAGAATACACTACAGCTGTGAAACAATTGAAATTAGTGATCTTAATGTAATATTTTGACATATTTTCCAGAACTTCATAGTAATAAATAATAGTTGCATACCTACTAACTCAGAAAATATGGATGCACGTTGTCTTTCTGATTATTTTCCTGCAGTTATAATGTTTTTTATTAAAGCAATTAATTTAAGTGGGAGAAAAATCCTACGGTCTTCATAGTCCTGTAGGAAGACCTAGGTCTGAAAGACATGAAATATGAGTCTTTATAAAATATCCTATCCAGTAAATGTCATATGACCTTTTTTGTACCCCTTTTATTATAAAATAAGTAAATATTTTATTTGAATTTTTATTTAATTTCTATATTTAGAGATATATATATAAGAATCAAGACACAAAGTCTGGACTTCACATGTAAAATGGGAGAAAGCTATTGAAATTTATTGATGAGGTCTGATGTCAATAAATTTTTGGTCTGGTGGAAATGAAAGAACTGAAGGTAGGTGCTGACAAAAAGGAACAATAATATCATTTCTCAAAAATGGTCAATAAAAAAGCGGTAAAGCCAGGAGAAGGGGAAGGCAGTCAGGAGCAGTAAGGGTCTTCGACACAGCTGGTCACTCTGTGTCTTGCTTGAGATCACTGATCCTACCAGAACCTGCAAGCACTTTGCAGTCTACAGGTTCCAAAGCTGCTTTAGCTACATACTAATTCCATATCAGAGCAAGGTAACTCCATATGAAGCACATGCCAGCTCTCTTTTCTGTGGTTTCCATCCAAAGAAAAAGCCACCTGCACATCCCAGACAGCAGGTGCTGTAATTTATACTAGGTGCCAATCTGAAAAGCAGGACACTGTAGCAGATTACACAAGCATGAAAAAGAATGTCTAGACAGAGCCTGAAGGACTTTTTGCCTTTGGCACAAGTCACAGTTGCTCCACTTCAGTTTTTATTCAGAGTTTGGGAAGTATGGGAACAGAAGGCATAAGCAGCTTTGTCATTTTCTCCAGTGTAAGCAAGAAATCAAGCAAAAGTTATGGTGAATAACTTAGACATTAATATTTGTACTACATGTAATCCTCTGAGAGCCACAGAAATTAGGGTGTAATAATAGCCTAATATCATAAATAATAGCTATTCAGACTTTTTTAACTATGAAAATTAAATTTAAATAAACTAGAGTTATTTCCTATGAGTAACAGAATTCTTCAAATCTCATTTTGAAAATTCTTGTGTCATTTTTTCCCAGTGCCTTTCCTTCCATGATGTCACCTGCATAATCCCTGTGTTTACCTGTGTGCCCAGCCTGAGTGCTGGACTGTCTGTATGTATGCTGGTCTGTTCAGTACACATAAGCTGATTGTCCGGTTCTGCCTGCCAGATTTTCAAAGGCGACATGACAATTTGGATTTTTCTCCTCTATAAGGTCATTGATTTTTATGAAACTCCTTTTTGACTCAACATTTGTAGAGGACTGACTAAGAAGGTGTTAACAGTATGTCCCAAACAGCCATCTTGCCTTGGGCAGGGGAGTCAAACAAACCCTGTGGAGGTGGGGCCTCACCCTGCAGCATGGACTACTATGGATCAGGATGGTCTATTGTTTGTGCGGGGACTGCCTGTCTCCAGTCAAGTCGAACCTCCTCCACCGGGGTGGAGACAAAGTTTATGAAAGGCAGACCACCTGGGGACCCCAGACCCATTTCGGGAACTCTCTAGAAGTTCCAATTGCACATGCATGGGCTTAGATGGGACTCCTCCCCAAAGGCAGGGCAAGGGATTATAAAAAAGGGAGGAATCTGAAGCTGCCAAGTTTTTTTTTGGTGCACCCCCCCCACACACCCTTGGATACCTGTGGATACTTTTGGACTATACCTGCTGGACATGTGTTGAATTCGTTGCTGGACCCAGGATGGTGAGATCTTTTCTATCTCTGCTCTCCTCCTCAATCCTTTTTCTCTTTCTCTCTCTATATTCCTTTCTTCCCCTGCTTTCCTAATTCCTAAGGGTGATACTGCCAGCAGCACTCAGGGGTTATGAGAACATTAGATTGTTGAGGTTTTACTGTTCATAAGGTTAGGGTTCGGGTTGCGGTTTTGTTATGATTCTCTTTATCATGTTCTGTAGTTAAGGTATGTTTTGCGGATGCCTTTTGCCAAATCCCCGTTTGTTGTGATTTTGATGCATTGTCCAATAAATTGATGTTTTGGTTAAGCCTCTAGAGTGGCTGAGTCACTCTGGATTCCCGCATAAAGGATCTGTAAGTGAACCCCTGCCGAGCTCACTGAGTGGGACCGGACCTGAAAACATTTCTGTCGTGTTTGGCAGAAATCAGGTGAAAAGTTATAGATAGGACCTGAGAAAGAGTTCTGGTCTTGGCTGTCTGTCTGCTTAGATGAGTGGGTAGTAGATATATTTTGTCCTGGAAATTTCTTCTTCACACACAGATCCCTTTTGCCACAAGGAGATAGCTAGTGGCACAAGTCAAGCACATTCCCATTATATAAGGAGTAATGACAAGATTATGAAGTTTGCATAGTTCAGATGGGGTCAGGGTGAATGCTAGAAGTTCCAAATGGATGTCTAAGACTGGCACTCTGCCCAAGATACCCAGTGCAATTTACAGTGCAATATGGAGGCATGGAAGGTTTTCAGAGAATGCCATATGTATCCAAACCATTAACAGAAACAAAACACCTCCAGCTAGTGCATCCTCATTGGCATGACCCTCAGTAGCATCTGACAGTTCAGTTTAGCTAGAGATACAACCTGTGAAGTCCACTTCTTTCACCCTTGAAAAATGTAATAAAAGAATACAATTTTTTGCCTCATTATTTCTTACTCCTTCACATCTAGAGGTTCTCCAAACAGACTGAGGTAAAATATTAATCAGCCAGTATCTTGAACAGGTCAGGTTTTTCCATTGTTTCTATATTTTGCCAAAATGACTATCATCACTGTTACCTAGAACTCTTTTTTCAGTTTCTAATTAATCAGATGTAGCCCAAAAGAGTGACAGAGAGAAAAAATAACACAAAAATGCCATCCAATCTATGGTTTGGCTAGTTAACTTTGCCAATATAGTACTACAAATTGCTACTTTTTATTGATAGATAAAGAAATAATTGTTATGGGAAAAATAGCCTTTAAACCATACTACTTGTAGAAAGAATAAAATAAACCCAGTTTTTTCATGTCTGTACATAATCTTCTCTCAGAAATACATGATTATTCTTAGTCTCTAATTAGGTATACTGAGACCCATCAGAAAGAGTTATCATTACTAGGTATGAACTTTGATTTGTTTCACTGCACTTCTACCTTTAATACATTCTTTATATATGGTAGCAATGACATCAATTGTAGTATCATGAAAATTGAAAGAAGTTTGTGTATAACTAAATAAGAAATCTGATTCTATGTGTTTAATGAATTGAATTTCTTTACTAGAAGAAACAGCTTTAGAAATCAATTATGGCATTTATTTTTGATAGCTGAAGAACAGGTCTCAGATAAATTTTTAAGGAACTGCTAAATTATTTCAGGAGAATGTAGATGATCTATCCTTGACCTAGGCGCTGAAGAAATAGCTTTTAAAAACAGGTCCTTATTTGTACAGTGATAGTCAGCTATAGACATGAAACTGTTTCATGGAAGAGTACAAGCACTTTCAAAATCTGAGACTGTCTCCTATTAAAGATCCAGAAATGGGTCCCTAAAATGGTTAGTATTTCTAATGCAATATGGCCAAGATGAAGAATGACATGTTTTCAGGATAATTTTACCTTAAAGAATCATTGAATAAAAAAGAAAAATAAATCAAGCATAAGAGACTAGTACTCTCAGCTCCCAGAGTGATGTAATCAGGCTTCACAATCAGGCTTCCTTTTTTGTTTCCTAGTCTGTGAGTCTGCAGCCCTCCAGTACTAGAAGATGAAGCAATTTGAAATTCCTGAATTCCCATACTCATACAATTAGGGATTCTTAGAATCATAGAATCGTTTTGGTTGGAAAAGACCCTTAAGATCATTGAGTCCAACCATTAACCTAGCTCTTCTAAGCCCACCAAAAAGGGTACCCCTAAGCACCACGTCTACAAGTCTTTTAAATACCTCCAAGGATGGTGACTGAACCACTTCCCTGGGCAGCCTGTCCCAATGTTTGATAACCCTTTCAGTGAAGAAATTTTTTTCTTTTAAATACAGTCTAAACCTCCCCTGGTGCAACTTGAGGCCATTTCCTCTCATCCTATTGCTTGTTACTTGGGAGAAAAGACTGACACTTGTCTTGCTATTACCTCCTTTCAGGTAATTGTAGAGAGCAATAAGGTCTCCCCTCAGCCTCCTTTTCTCCAGACTAAACAACCCCAGTTCCCTCAGCTTCTCCTCATAAGAGTTGTGCTCTGACCCTTCACCAGCATTCTTCTTTAATGCACAACACCATCATCACTGGAACTTCTTTTTTTTTTTTTATTCTCTTTACAAGGACGAATAAAAATAGACATTTACAGAGCAAAGTGTTTGACATCTACCTTAGAGTGAGATGAGTAGCACCCAAACATAAACATTACTTTCCATTAACTATAAATGTTTCAGATTAATGGAGATGAATTTCATTAAGGTTTCAAGTTCCCACCAGAGTATTGAATGTAAAATACTGAAATACTCCATTTTGTTCAAGAAGAAGGTAGACTTTAATATAGTTCCTATGGTCAGGTCAGTGGATAATACTGTCCATGCTATAAAGTCTTCTATGTCCAGTAGTAATGTTCTAAGAATAGTTTTTTGATCCACCTCAAAGAGAATTGGAGGAATGACTGATTTGTTGTTCTTAATGGGGCTTAACGATAAGCTAGAGGCCCACTTGTTTAGCAGTGTTCAAGACTCATATGACTGTCAGCATGCCCAGAAGGAGAACTCTAGATAATAACAGATCCTGGTCTGACTGCAATTGAATAGGGTGAGATATTCTGAATCACGCAGATATATGACCAGGTAACTTTGCCAATACAGCTTTTCACTGACTATCCTACTCTATCCTTCATTTTACTGAGTTAATCTAAATTACTCACAGCTTTGTGTTTCCTTTATGAATAAAAGTAATTAACACCAGGTAGGAGCATCACAAATTGATCACCAGCAGGCAAAGGCACTCTTGTAAAACTCTTTCTTTCCACAGTAGATTTATGACTGCTATCTAGCAAAAAAAAAAAGGAAGGGATAAAGTGAAATTAGAAACCACCTCTTTACCTTCGTAAAAGTGTATACATATGTAATGCTTATGCAAGTGAGACATCATCCTGGCTTCAAATACTCAGTGCTTGACAAGTGGACATATGTGCCCTGTTCTCTTTTTACTTTTTACTCTGATGGTAATGTAAAGCAACTGTGACCCTAAATTTAAGATAGGATTATGACTGGTATCTCTTGACAAATTTGTTCACAACTTTTCCGACATTTTTGCTGATCCAATACCACTTAAATATCCAGATCTCTGCAGAGACTGCAGTTCTGCTGAGCTTGTGAAATGTCTTTATTTTGTGCAAAGACAGGGATCTGGATATTAGAGCAAACCTCAATTTCATTTAAAAACTAAATCAAGATTTGAACGAAAAAAGTGAGATCAGATCCTTCACTACCATAAATCTAGAGTAATTTCACAGATTTGATGGCAACTTAAGGTAGGTATACACCAGGGCAAAAAACACCACCTGATAAATAAAAGGTAGAAGGACCTGATTCATATTTTATATATGTATTTTATATATATACAAAAAACTACTATAGTACTGATCCTTGCAAACTTATACTAAACTGTTAGAAGACTAGAATGAAACCTTTCTTTACTATCTGCTCTATTACTTATAACTCCATAGATAAAAGCAAATATTTCACTTCAAAAAAGAAGGAAAAGAAGCCAAGATTAGTAGATTTCCCTGGGGTGGTTTTAGCAAACATTGACTAAAATATATCATGTTGTAGATGTTGTGGTTTTGATATTTTTTACCTTTAAGAAGTGAAAAAGATTTCAGTACGCAGAACAAACATAAAATATTCAATGACGTAGTTTTCCTTTTATTTTCTACTAGCATTTTATGAATTGTTGCTGAAACTGAAGTAATTTAAACAACAACAAAAAAAATCTGTCCTCATTTAATCAGATTTAATTCTGAAGAAATATTCCTTGGCAATCACAGAATCACAGAATGTTAGGGATTGGAAGGCACCTCGAAAGATCATCTAGTCCAATCCCACTGCCGGAGCAGGATTACCTAGACCATATCACACAGGAACACGTCCAGGAGGGTTTTGAATGTCTCCAGAGAAGGAGACTCCACAACTTCCCTCGACATCCTGTTCCAGTGTTCAGTTACCCTCACCGTAAAGAAGTTTTTCCTCATATTTATGTGGAACCTCCTGTGTTCCAGCTTGCACCCATTGCCCCTTGTCCTGTCAAGGGATGTCACTGAGAAGAGCCTGGCTCCATCCTCATGACACTTGCCCTTTCCATATTTATAAACATTAATGAGGTCACCCCTCAGTCTTCTCTTGTCTAAGCCAAAGAGACCCAGCTCCCTCAGCCTCTCCTCATAAGGGAGATGTTCCACTCCCTTAATCATCTTCGTGGCTCTGCGCTGGACTCCCTCTAGCAGTTCCCTGTTGAACTGAGGGGCCCTGTTGAACTGAGGGGCCCAGAAATAGACACAATATTCCAGATGCGGCCTCACCAGGGCAGAGTAGAGGGGGAAGAGAACCTCTCTTGACCTGCTGACCACACCCCTTCTAATACACCCCAGGATGCCATTGGCCTTCTTGGCCACAAGGGCACATTGCTGGCTCATGGTCATCCTGCTGTCCACTAGGACCCCCAGGTCCCTTTCCCCTACCCTGCTCTCCAACAGGTCTGTCCCCAACTTGTACTGGTACATGGGGTTGTTCTTGCCCAGATGCAGGACTCTACACTTGCCCTTGTTATATTTCATCAAATTTCTCCCCTCCCAACTCTCCAGCCTGTCTATGTCTCTCTGAATGGCAGCACAGCCTTCTGGTGTGTCAGCCACTCCTCCCAGTTTTGTGTCATCAGCGAACTTGCTGACACTGCACTCTATTCCCTCATCCAAGTCATTAATGAATATATTGAATAGTACTGGTCCCAGTACTGACCCTTGAGGGACTCCGCTAGACACAGGCTTCCAACTGGACTCTGTCCCATTGACCACCACTCTCTGGCTTCTTTCCTTCAGCTAGTTCACAATCCACCTCACTATCCGATCATCCAGACCACACTTCCTCAGTTTAGCTACGAGGATGCTGTGGCAGACTGTGTCAAACGCTTTACTGAAATCGAGATAGACCACATCCACAGCTTTACCATCATCTATCCACCGGGTTATGTCCTCATAAAAGGCTATCAAGTTGGTTAAGCATGACTTCCCCTTGGTGAAGCCATGTTGACTGCCCCTAATGGTCCTCCTATCCTTGATGTGCCTAGAGACAGCACCAAGGACAAGTTGTTCCATTACCTTTCCAGGGGTGGAGGTGAGGCTGACCGGTCTATAGTTACTCGGGTCCTCCTTCTTGCCCTTTTTGAAGACTGGAGTGACATTCGCTTTCCTCCAGTCCTCAGGCACCTCTCCTGTTATCCATGACTTAGCAAAGATGATGGAGAGTGGCCTAGCAATGACTTCCGCCAGCTCCCTCAGCACCCGCAGGTGCATCCCATCAGGGCCCATGGATTTATGGATGTCCAGATTGCTTAATTGGTCCCTGACCCAGCCCTCATCAACCAAGACAGACTCCTCCTCTATCCTGACTTCTTCTGGGGCCTCAGGGGTCCGGGGCTCCTCAGGACAGCCTCCAGCAGTATAGA
This sequence comes from Nyctibius grandis, assembly GCF_013368605.1. Taxonomy (NCBI): domain Eukaryota; kingdom Metazoa; phylum Chordata; class Aves; order Nyctibiiformes; family Nyctibiidae; genus Nyctibius; species Nyctibius grandis. The sequence continues at coordinate 84,781,650 of NC_090659.1, forward strand.
CAGAGGCAAAGAAGGCATTCAGTAACTCCGCCTTCTTTTTATCCTCTGTCTCCAGGGCCCCCACCTCATTCATCAGTGGGCCTACATTGCCTCTAGTGTTGGTTTTACCTGCAATGTATTTGAAGAAGCCCTTTCTGTTGTCCTTGACCTCTCTTGCAAGGTTTGCAATATCTATGTAGATCCATAGATCAACATATTTATGCTTTTCAGATGTACTTCTAGTAATTTTAAAATTTATCGCTTTTTAAATCGCTGTCTGTAGGAACAATAAAATGAGATTCAATGGCAACTTAGCAGCTCAGCACGTGCAGTATGATATTTTCCTTGGTGCCGCGGGATACCTATGAACATTTGAAAATGTGTTTTGAAATGTGCCAAATATTTCTATTTACTATGGACACTTCAGAAAAAGAAGAACTGATCAGCATGGTTATGGGCATTGCATTGCTCTGACACATTCTAGCAGCATGAGACTTAAATGAGGTCTTTTATTAAATTTCTGATTAAATGTCTGAATGCTGGTGGAGAATGAGAAGTAGAACTGCCATAAATAATAATGGAGCAAACTGAATACATTTAATTCACAAAAATGTTTGGAAATCTCTTCTCAACCAGTGTTAATCATAGTAGGCATTTTTGTTAGAGACCCCAGTTGCATTTACTTGGAAAAAGCATTTATAAAAATTGTGAGCAATGAACATCTTGTTTATCATGTTCTATGTCAAGAATAAACTTTGAGAAGAGAAAGGGGCTAATTTGAACATTTCAAGGAAATACAAAATCCCTAATATTCATTATTGGCTGATAAATGTGGAATGCACCATGTTATAAATATGACATTTCAGCTTGCTTTTGGGGCTGATACTAGATAACTGTATGCATGAGACTATACTAGATCAATCCAGTTTAATTCACCAGAAGATTATCTTGAATAAAAGCAGAAAGGGAAAGATGACAGGCCAGCCAGTCCTACCAGTTAGGAATTGTAAAAGGACAGTGGTGTGGTTTAACCCCAGCCGGCAGCTTAGCCCCACACAGCTGCTCGCTCACTCTTCTCCAGTGGGATGGGGGAGAATCAGGACGGTAACAATGAGAAAACTCGAGGGTTGAGATAAAGAGTTTAATAGGTAAAGTAAAAGCTTTGCACGCAAAAAAAGCAAAACAAGGAATTAATTTACTATTATTTCCCACTGGCAGGTGGCAGGTGTTCAGCCATCTCCAGGAAAGCAGGGGTCCCTCACATGTAACGGTTACTTGGGAAGACAAACACCATCACTTCAAACTTCCCCCCTTCCTCCTTCTTCCACCAGCTTTATATGCTGAGCACGATGTCATATGGTATGCAATATCCCTTTGGTCAATTGGGGTCAGCTATCCCAGCTGTGTCCCCTCCCAACTTCTTGTGCACTCCCAGCCTCCTTGCTGGTGGGGCAGCGTGAGAAATAGAGAAGGCCTTGATGTGGTGTAAGCACTGCTCAGCAATAGCTAAAATATTGATATGTTATCAACATTGTTCTTATCACAAATACAAAACATAGCACCATATGGGCTGCTGTGAAGAAAATTAACTCTATCCCAGCCAGTACCAGCACAGACAGTGACAGAACTCCTGAATCTGAGTGGTTTGACTCAAAGGACAAATGTCTTTGTTGAGAGAGACAAGCAAAGCTGGTAGCATTTAACAAGCGTACTTTCTCAGAGGGAAAGATGACCTAACAAATACAAAATTCTGATACAGGAACTGATGAGAGTGTCTGAAAATTTTGAACATCCTAACCTACACTTGTATCATAATAGAACAGCAGGTAACAATTATCTGGTTTGCATTGTTTTAAAATGTTTTCTCACTTTCAACTTTATTTCTAGCATTTGGGAAAGATAATGTGACCAAATCAACAACAGGATTTAGGAACCTTGTGAGAAATTTCAGGTGGGACTTAGAGGTCTAAAATCCAGACTTCAGATCCTAAAAATAAAAAATCTAATGTTTATGTTAAACTAATGTTTAAAGCTAAAAATAAAAAAACAAAATAATAAAACTAATGTTACAGAATTCAAATGCTGCAGACACATATTTTTTTTCTTTTTTAAATTAAAATTCCCCTACTTTCTCCAGTTTTCCAGTCCTGTTAATACCTACATCCGGACTTTTTTTTATTTTGGAATGTGTCCTGTGTTCTGTAAGATCGCTGTAGCCTGTCCAATTTGCTGCTGTACACTACATCTAGTACCTGCTTTGAGAATTGGTATGTTATATGTGGACCAAGTTACTTGTAAAATTTATCAGTACTAATAATTTTAAATGCAAAGCAAACTAATCAATAAAAAAATATTTTAAATTCATAATTCAGAATTAAGTAATTACTCTGCAATGCAGGAGAGAACTGAGGAATCCAGATGGTAATTTTCTGCCCTTTAGTTAAGTTTAAGCTGGCAGATTCTCCTTCTAAAGGCCTTCAAAGGACTTTGTTTTCTTCTTGAACAGAAATACTTACCTTATGCAGATAGTTTTACTAAGTCTGATTTTTTTAAATCACACTTATTTTTTATATACTAGATCTTACTCCAAATCTCATATTTTAAAGGATAATTCTTAACTCTGAGAGTAAAAGTTATTCTGAAGCCATTCTGTGCCAGCCCCTCTTGCTGAAGTAGCCTCCCTCATTGTGGCATTATTAAAAAGGTTATTTGGGCCAAAAAGTGAGTGAGAGAGTCTCACACTGAAAATGTTTCTGTAACTTAATATGTATGTTAAGGACCTGCAACTGTGAAGGAAGAACAATGGTTTCTATTCCTACTCCAAAAAATGTTTTATGCATTTAATATTATATAGTCTTAGACACGAGTTTATAAAAAATATTTGGAAAAAGCCCAGCACCTGCCCTTTTTAGCTACCTTCTTTATCTATGCCAAGACAAAGCTGCATTTAATACAACACATATGAGCTTTCTTTGACCATAATTATGCAACCTATTAGTCAGTTGATGATAAATTACCATCATCAGCAAATGTCTGGTAAATCCTGCCGTGACAGCAAATAAGAGATTCCTTTCTTGCAGGGTCCTTCTTGCTGCACTTCAAATGCATGCAAAGATGATTGTTTCTACTTCTTTGTTTATAACACTGTGTAGCATTCTGGATGTGCTGATTCATTCCCTGATGTTCTATTGATCTGATTTATTAAGTCTGTTAAATGTACAATGATGTGTACTATGTAGCCTTGTAATCGCAAAAGCCAAATCTCATAAAAACTTTTTTTTTTAATTTTAACAGACAAAAGTAGCACCTTAATTTCCCAATTACATATGTATTTTTTTCCTGAAAGTATTTGTGTAATACATTGAGAGAAGAATGATAAAACATCTATTCCATGTAGTATGGGTGGTTTTATGATCTGTATTTCTATGGTAACTGTAAGGGTATGTGGAGGGTGAGAAGTCTGCTTCATTAAGATTATCTGATCAAGGACATTTTCAATGTAAAAGGGGATAATAAGTAAAGGGGGAAGTAAGAACAGAGACACACACCTGATAGATAAGGGAGATAGGGGTAAAGGCCAAAAGTCTTGAGTTACTAATAGAAGGGCCACTAGGAACTCCAGGCACAGCTTTGCAGAGAGGCAACCTGGGCTTTCTAAGTGATAAGAAGTGGGAAACAAGAGGACCATGAAGATATGGGATATTTAAAGGGGACTTTTGGGACTATGCAAAATGTATTAAATAATTTTTGGGGAAGGGGAGTTAGGGAGGAAAAAAGTGAGGAATATACAGAAACACGTGTAAAAGTGTCTGATTACATGTAATCCAATGCCAGTGGCTGTGTTGTGATGGTAGGTCACTGCCACAGCATGCCCACGTGCCAGCTGTTTGGGGAGTGTGACTGCTTGTATATTCCTCAAACTGGGTGTGCGTGGGGTGTGTGTGGGGTGTGCATGTGTATTCACTGGCCAACTCCAAGCTGGACCAACAAGGGAGAGGGAGGCCATGGGTCTGGGCAGGGGTATCAGGTGGGCGGAAGGTCCATGCTGGTATTCAGGGGGACCCGCGAGTGTGAGGTGCCTGTGGGTCGGGTGTGTGAGTGCTGTGTGTGTGCAGTGAGCACCCAGCTGGACCGGCCGGTGAGCCAGGGACCTATAGGGCAGGTAGAGGGGGCCGGGATCCAGGCAGGGGTGCTGAGGGGGCAGAGGGACTGTACCAGTGCTCGAGGGATCAGCGAACGTGTATGTGCTTGTGAACCTGGAGAGCGTGGTTTGTGTGCTGCACTAGTGACTTTCTGCCTCTGCCAGCCCCAGAGGAGGAGGGGACGTGGCTGGCTGTGCCTGTGTCTGGTGGAGAAGAAGCGGCAGAAGCAACATATGGTAAAGTGACCGCAACCCCCATTCCCTGTCCCCCTGCACTGCTCAGGGGGAGGAGGTAGAGAATTTGGGAGTGAAGTTGAGCCTGGGAAGACGAAAAGGGTGAGGGGAAGCTGGTTTAAGATTTAGGGTTTTTTTCTCTTTACCCTACTCTGATTTGATTGGCAATAAATTAAATTAATTTTTCCCAAGATGAGTCTGTTTTGCCTGTGACCATAACTGCTGAGTCATCTCTTGTCCTTATCTCAACCCATGAGACTTTCATTATATTTTCTCTTCCCTGTCCAGCTGAGGAGAGGAGAGGTGGCTTGGCTTTGGTGGGCAGCTAGTGTCCAGTCAGGGTCAATCCATCACAGACCCATGTATTTTCTTCTTTTCACTGCAGGAACTTATCTGTGGATATCTTACTGAGAGATCTTTGCATATTCACTGTTTCTAAAGATAGTCACTGCCTAACACTTGTAGATTCAGATGATTTAGGATTATCTATTTGAATTGTTTATAGCTATTAATAATAGGCGTTGCAGGAACAGCTGGAAGTCTTAACAGTTAGACAAGTCATTAACAAGTTGGCTTCATTTCCCTTAACTTTAGATACTGCAATCGTTAGCTAAACTACTGACTTTAGACTCCCCTTACTTTCGATGTAGACTAATAGGCTTCTTCAAGATGTGATTCCTACCTATATGCTATTGTAGCAGTTTACAAGTACATGAACAAGCTTTGAAAAGAATATATTTCTCTGCACTGACTATGAAGTAGTACTGGGATAACTAGCTTACATATGGATCTTGACATGGTAGATAGATACCCACATTTAGTCAGATCAATATCAGTCATAAAAAGAAAGTTCTTGCCCCAATGAATTTACTGTATAAATAAGAAAGGAAGAAATGGAGATTCAGAGAAATTAAATAATTTGCACAAAATCAGAACCTAAGATTAACATCTCCTGAGTCCTACTAAAATGTTTTAAACTGAAGACTGTATCTATCTGCTTCATTTTTCAGTATGCAGTTGCTCTTTCAGAGCTCTTCTCTAGCTCCCTGGAAAGGTCCTCATACTATACTGCTATGTTGATGGCAGGTTTTCTTTGTTTTTCTTTTCTAACTTATTTCTATTGTACTAAAAAAGCTGTTTGATTCACTTCTATGGAGAGGTCTCATAAAAAATTGAAAGGCTTCGATAATTTTAAATCATTCTACACTGCACATAGAGATTTAAATTTCAGTGCTAATTTTTTTATTAGCACTTTAATTTGGAAGCTACTAGGCTTCTACAAGATTTAAAATTATTGGAGCATTTCAAATTTTTATAAGCTTTCCACTAAAGATGTGACTATGGTTCTGGGCTTGTAAAGTGTAACACAATTTAAATTTAATCTAAATTATTTAAGTGCTTCAGACTTCAGGGAGATTTTCAATCTTTCAGACTGGAATTCATGTTCAGAGTCTAAAGCAATCTTATAATGCAAAGTGCTTTCTTCATTTTAAAGACCTGTGGGCAGCATTCAGAACAGGCCTTTTTTTATTGTCAGTTTGTTAATTTAAATTATTTGTTTTCATCTCCAGTGTAGGGAGAGGAAAATAGTAAAATAAGAGTATAAAGGGAAGATACTGTTTCCTCTAGAAAGTTTAAGATAAGAATAAGCTTTCCCATTTAAATAGATGGTGAGGTAACATGAAGAACACTGTTTTGCAATGTACATTTTGAAGCTTACTATAAGCTATTACATGATCTACAGTCTCACCCATGCCCATGGGTATTAAATGTACTCATTGTCTTAAAAGACCAAAGACACATAACTTACATTTTCACTCTTGCTGAAGACTACATTTCACCTAGAGAGGATCCAAAGTGTGTTTAATTGTATTTTGCTTAGTTTTAGCCTAATGTGAACATACTAACTTCCTGTAAACTCAAAACTCAAACTTCCTGTAAAATCAAAAAGTTTTATATCTTTTCTATAGCCATCTTTGCCCTACAATTAACAAAATATTATGGCATTGAATACATGGATTTCTAATTCATACAATTCTGTGAAGCAAAATTTCAAAGACCATTACTGAGTGCCTGGGGAAGAATTCTGCCAGCATCACCAGTAACTTTGGAACTGAAATGTCTCCACCCGTCTAATACATGAACTGGTCTTTTCCATCATTCTGACAGTTATTTTTCTGTTACAGGAACATCATTTGGCATTCAGATTGCTCAAGGTAATTTATTCCTTTTTCGTGGCACTATAAAACTTCTAAAGGCACTAAGCAATGGTTGCAAAGTTAGTATTAAAAGGTGTCAGCATCACTAATTTTGCAGGAATGAGCTTTCAAATTCAGCTTGAGCAAAAGTTATATTAAATCTTTGGTACATATGTTTATCAAGATGTGGCAAGAACTGTTGAGAAGTGGTCAACTGTGATAGTGAAGCATGCACTAGAAACTCTTGAACTAGATCAAGTAGGTGGGAAAGTGCCCTTTTTGATCCCCTGGTCTGGCAAATCACATACAACAAGCTGGTGGACAGTCATGTAATTTGTATGACCCTAATCTAGAAAGAACTTTAGAGATATATTGTTTGAGCCACTAAAGGAGGACTCGAAGATCTAAGGTGATTCTTTTGAGGTGAAATAATTAAGTGACAAAGCCAATGTCTGTCGCTTTCCTAAAAGAGCAGTAGTCTTCTGTTTGGATAGTAGAAGAGTATTGTACAATCCCAGGTAAAGCCTATCTACCACTCACCTGGCTCACATGTATGTAGGACATTCAGAAAATGTCTACACCAAAGAAGCTGTTGATCATGAAGAGTGGAAGTTGATAACTGGTAACAGGGAATGGATTCCCAATTCCTCTCCATTAATGATATGAAGGGAAAAAGGAAAAAACAAAACACATTGACTTATGGAGGAATGTGATTGGGTCTTGTCTTTGCAAGCTTGAGAGCCAGAATCACTGATTTACTGTAAGTAATTTGGTTGCTTTTGTGTAAAAAGTAGTCATGAATTTGGTTTAATGACAAACATTAAAGTGGGTTTACAGCTGCGTTCTGTTCTTAGAGTGGTACAAACCATCTGGAGAATATTACTAAGTCTCACTCACAGAATCAAGGCCAGGTTCTCAGATGATTTAAATTTAATTTTGTCTAGTAATACCAGTCTATATCATCATCAGTATATATCAGCATCTCCATTAAGTCATTGTTTTGATTGAAATATACTTAAATGAGAACAAGATGGCAAACTGCGATAATTATTCAGTACTAATTGTTGTATGAAATGTGCAACAAAAATAATAATTAAAAAAAAAATCTTCCCAACAAACCCACATAATAAGGGATAATCCCTGTCCCAGAGTTCCTGCACTGGCCATGCCTGATGGATCATTAATGACACACTTTGGCCATAGCAACCTCATACAACGCTACAGGCTGGGGGAAGAGTGGTTGGAAAGTGGCCCAGTGGAAAAGAACCTGGGGGTATTGGTGGACGGCCGGCTGAACATGAGCCAGCAGTGTGCCCAGGTGGCCAAGAAGGCCAACAGCATCCTGACGCGTATCAGGAATAGTGTGGCCAGCAGAACTAGGGAAGTGATTGTCACCCTGTACTCAGCACTGGTGAGGCCGCACCTCAAGTACTGTGTTCAGTTTTGGGCCTGTCACTTCAAGAAAGACATTGAGGTGCTGGAGCGCGTCCAGAGGAGGGCAACAAAGCTGGTGAAGGGTCTGGAGGGTATGTCCTATGAGGAGCGGATGGGGGAACTGGGATTGTTAGACCTTATCGCTCTCTACAACTACCTGAAAGGAGATTGTAGTGGGGTGGGGATCAGCCTCTTCTCCCGGGCAACTAGCAACAGGACTAGAGGACGTAGCCTCAAGCTGTGCCAGAGGAGGTTCAGGTTAGACATTAGGAAAAATTTCTTCACAGAAAGGGTTATTAGGCATTGGAATGGGCTACCCAGTGAGGTGGTGAAATCACCATCCCTGGAGGTGTTCAAGAAAAGACTAGATGTGGCACTTAGTGCCATGGTCTAGTTGACACAGTGTTGTTAGGTCAAAGGTTGGACTCGATGATCCCAGAGGTCTCTTCCAACCTAGGTGATTCTGTGATTTGGTGATTCTGTGATATCTGTAGCCAAAGTAAACTAAAGGGGTTTTATGAGGGATCAAGAATGTATCTGTGGGAGGTCTACCAGTTTTGTACAATACCGAGAGAAAGGAAAAAAGTAAGTGTGTAAAGTAAAAGGCAGAGAGGATAAGACAGAAGTTGAGACTAAAAGTTACAGTAACTTATCCATACTCCCAAAATCAGATGGATTTTATTCTACATGTTCACCTTAAGAGATGGAATACAGATTTTTTTCAGGATTCTAATAATATTGTTAATCATAATAACCTGAAAAAAACTCCAACAAATAAATAGAAAACCCAAACGAAGTCCTTGTTCCCAAGCATGTTGTCCATTCACAGAAAGTCAATGAGAAATATGTGGTAGGAAAAAATCCTGTTCCATCACCCTTTCGATCTTATTGCCAAAAGAGTGCCACTTGATGTGATGTTATTCCTAGTAACAAGATCTTCTTTTCATCTTCCATCTTTGGCTGTTTCATGTTAGCCAGAGGACAAAGTTTACAACTGTCATAGCTGTGCTAGGAATTGTTAAAATGATGCAGATTACCTATTTATGAATGTATGTAAACAGTGTTTGTATATGTATATAATATTTCTAATTCCTACATTTATTAATAAATGTTGTCCGTTATAGTTTAAAGGATGCTTAGATATATTTTTGTTATTCAGTTTTGCATCTAATGTTATTTTTCTTTCCTCTTTGATTTCTATTCGTAATCACAGTCACTGTTGCACTATAGCACTTTATTGGTAAAAATCTTTGATAGCATCTGTGAGGAAAAATGCATCTGACTAAACAGAAACTGTAATAAAAAAAATAATACATTGTATAAAGCTTCCATTGAACAGATGTTTCTCATATTACTATCCAGCAGATAAACTGTTTGGGGATTGGTTCTCACTTTTAAATTAAATGGGTTTTTGAGAAGACTCTGCTTTTTGGGGGGAGGAAAAAAAAAGCCAAATAAGAAATATCTAGAAATATTTGCCTGATTTTTCACAGAAGTGGAATTTTCACCTGATTATTTTTTTTAATTTGGAAAAAAAAACCAACCCCAAAAAATTCAACAACAGCAAGGAAAGAAAATACTTTCCAGTAATTTTCATTATACAGCTTTGTATTGTTATAAGAAATGTTCTTCCTGAAGTCTAATTGTCTATTCTCAATCAAGTAAAATGACAAAACGTAATGAACGTTCGTTGTAGTAACAAAAAAGTTCAATCAATAATAAACTCAGGATGGTAATTACAGCAGAAACAGACCTATAAAACCCTGTAATACACACTGTAAAAATACTTGTGTACTGTTAGAGTTTCATTCTTCTACATATCTTAAATTCTTTATAATTATTAATTCATATTTATTGATACTTTTGTTCCTTTTTTTCATAACTTTCACGAATATTGTAAAACCTAGAATGTACTACAGTACAGTGACAGCAGATTCTCTCAGAGAGAAAGTTCTACTGCATAGACTATGACAACATCTCAAGTTTTTCCTTTTGGATCCTCTTGAAAGTATAATACTAAACTTACAGATATTGTCTGGGAATTAGCAGTACAAACTATTATCCAAACACCTACATTTTGGTTTTCCTTGATTTCCATAATTCTTTCAGTCATGAGATATTTTATTATTTCACTGTGTTTTCTGTATAACATTATTTTATTTTTCATAATAAACTTTATTAAATTTTGAAAATTTTGCTTTTCTGCCATTTATAGTGTGATTTAAGTCTCTAATGCCAAATCTTCTCTAACACTGGCCCTCTGTATATTCCTATTAATACAGCCACAACCCTAGTTTTCCATTTGGTTATTTAATATGAGATTAAAATTACCGTAGTTTTCTGGGCCATAGCTCTGCCATAGCCAGTCTGCCCAGTTATTGATCTCCCTGCAATCTGCTTGACAGTGTGGGAGATCTTAAGCAGGAAGATGTAAAACTGCAGTCCATCTTGTCTTCAATAAAGAAATCATCCCTCTACAATAATAGTTTTACAATTCTTTTATACCACAGTCACTATGTCTCTTAGTCACAGTAAGTAAAATTTAGAAGGCACTCCCTCCAAACATTCTGTAGTCTCCAAATGTATTTGACTGATTTGGCATCTGATATATCAAGAATTATAAAAAGTTGCACTCTCTTTTTCTGTATAAGCAATAGTTTGCTAGAGGGTTGTGTGGTCTCCACTAAAGAGTACCAAGAGCACTCCTGAGCACTGTAACTCTATGGCTTAGATACACACATCACTAAAGGTTTAAATTGCTTTAATTATTTCCTAGCATGGTTTTGGTTTTTTGCTCACCAGCAATCTCCCAAACAATTTATATTAAGTGCTTGAGAGTTACCATGGGTCACAGGCCATTCCCAATAGACAAATTAGGGGAGTCCATACTTTCTCTGGAGTGTGTAAGAATTTAATAGTATGAATACCAGCTGTTCAGAGTCAGCTGATGTGACTCAGAGAATGGGCCCTGGTGCTTTTAATATATTGGTTTAATTTATTTCAAAGTCCCTGCAGACATTCTTTTTTTTTTATTCTTTGAGATATGATTTTCAACTTGCACGTTTGTGCTGATTTTGGCTGGGATAAAGTTTGGCTGGGATAAAGTTTGGCTGGAGGTGCACAAGAAGTTGGGAGGGGACACAGCTGGGACAGCTGACCCCAACTGACAAAAGGGATATTCCATACCATATGCTATGATGCTCAGCAATAGAATCTGAGGGAAGAAGGAGAAAGGAGGGACATTTGGAGTGATGGTGTTTTTCTTCCCAAGTTACCGTTACATGTGAGGGAGCCCTGCTTTCCTGGAGATGGCTGAACACCTGCTGCCTGCCAGTGGGAAATAGTAAATGAATTCCTTGTTTTGTTTTACTTGTGTGCGCTGCTTTTGCTTTACCTGTTAAACTGCCTTTGTCTCAATGCATGAGTTTTCTCACTTTTGCTTTTCCAATTCTCTCCCCCGTTCCCACCGGAGGTGAATGACCAAGCAGCTGTGTGGTGCTTAGTTGCCAGCTGGTATTAAACCACAACAATGTTATGAAGAATTATGCATAAACCTTCTCTACAAAACTGAAGGATTTAATTTGTTGGGAAAATTATGTTTTTAGTAAGGATTACTGCCCAATCATTTGTCCAGCCGTTGTTTTCACTCTTCATAAATGGTATGTTTACTGCTTTACAGGTGACAAGAGGGTCTAGTAACACCCACATGACATCAGTGTTCCTAATATACTTTAGTAGGTTAACCATTCTCTGAGAGAAGTGTTAAAAGCTAGTATCGTGATTATGTATCAAGTTCATGAATTACAGGAAACCCTTGGAGGAAGGTGAATGCATGACTGTAACCTCAGGAGAAAAGAAGTACATAAGAATAAAGCTGTCCTCTGACCAGCATCTACTTCAGAGAAGGTAAACCTGAGGACAGGTCTTGTTTTGGGATTGCATCCTAGCTGAAAGAGCAATCCCAGAATACGACACACTCTATCTAGTCAACTGTTCAGGTGAACTAAATAGAAAAAGGTGCTTGGAACTGAACTAAAATACAGGCAGTCAGGCATAGTCTGTTTTTTTTCCCCGCTGTATATTTGTCTTGGAACATAATCACCTCATTAAGATTTGAGAAGTAATAAAAGTTAGTACATCTTCATGAGTGTTATGGTGTTGGTCTAATGTTACCAATGGTTTCAAAACTCATGTTCCTAAGCAGGAGTATTACCCAATTCTGTAGGGTCCAGAATCCCCAGTCAAGATTCTTGATACCAGAGAGGTTGGAAAATGCTATAATGCTAAATTTACAGATCTTATCTTAGCAGTGTAAATGATTATTCTGGAGAAGGTGTGTGCAAAAAGCAACCAGAAGAAGACAAAAAGGAGAGTGACTGAAGAACCAAGAGCCTCTTCTGAACTATAGTGTTTCTGCTACCCCTTTCCTCTGTAAAAAATAGTAGGAGTAGGGTAGAAGCTCTCTAAATTTACACTTTTATTCATTTTACAGTACAAGTCATGGAATTACTATTTAATTCATTCGAAAGTATTTTGGAAGAAAGAGTTCACTTTATTGTCAAACATTTTACTAACTTATATTTAACATATACATCACATCTACAGCAGTTCATCATTAACTGATTGCATTATAATTAAGAATTCTTTTGTCATTATTATTCTTTAAAGGAGTTTAAATTGTGTAAATCTGGACTTACTATTTCTCTCTATTTGCTCTCTGGATGGCTATGACCAAATTGTTACAGGCGTTTGTATGGATTAACTTTGGTTATACTATTCTAATTAAACACTTGACATTAGTACCTATGTGGTTCTGCTACACAGATGTATGAGAGGGACACAATATGGAGAGGAGCTGAGCAGGAAAAGGAACAATAGGATGCAGTGGATAAGTGGGACCATAGACACTGAAAACTGAACAAATTCATGCAGAGCAGCTACAGGAGTTTCTCACTTTCTGGCTCTAATGGCTTAGTGTGAAATGTCCTGGGAAGCTTCTCTCACCCTCACTGTCCTGGGAAATTGTCCAGAAATTTGCCTGGCTCCTAAATTGTTGTGGATTTGAGCCTAATTTTCTTTCTTAAACTCCAGTATCCTTCTACCATTGTGCTTTGTGAGCTCATTAATTATTTCTCCAGATTCAGCTGTCTCATTGTGTCTGGTTCCACATTTCACTATCTTTCTCACATTTTCAATCAATTCCTCTCTGTTTGCAAGTAGGTCAAGGATAGCTTCTCCTCTAGTTGGTGCGTGGTTGGCTGTGTTTGGTTTCTAAGAGATAATCCCTCTATAAATGGTATCTTGTGATTCTGAGTACCTTGAGATTTGGTCCAGGAAATTTTCGTTCCTGCAGGTCTCTAGTCATATACCATCTGTCATTTCTTCTTTGTTTTTAATTCCTTGCAACTTTACCTAAAAACTGAACCATTACATTCTTTAATAAGAATTTGTGTAGTTCTCTGACATGTAGGTCTGCAGCTTTCAAATGGCTTAAAGGAGCCAGGTGCCTACTTTTGGCTGGTTTTCATTTGGTTTTCTTTTTTTTTTTCTCTTGTTTTCTTTTAGTTTGGGGTAAATTACATCTATCCAACAATGCTGAGCTATTTAAATCCTGATAAGAATTCTGCCTCCCACTAACTTTTCCTATATATATACAGTTCTCTCTATAATATATTGGAATTCTAGTTGTGAGAATCATCAGGCATAATTGTTATAAAACACATCATGTTATTTTAATACCATCATTTAATATTATTTCTGTTTCTTCCTGTTGTCTTCTCTGTTCTGTTTTTGTAATTATCAAAGTATATTGTTCATTACTTATTCTTTTTTTTTCCCAGAATTTTTTTCACCTTCTATTTTATATAAATACTTAGGCAGATTCAAAGTGTTTTCAGCAACAATATGGTATCTCAGTATGTACCAGAAGGAGTTAAAAGGAAGCTAATTTTCCCTCTTCTAACTGCTAACAGTAGTTTAGCACTTTTCTAAAGAAATGTACCAATTCTGAACTTAGGTTAACTAGTCATATGTCAAAATACAGTAAGTCTCAGCTCAGACTACTGCAATATGCAGCACTTGCAGCTGTTAGCATTAATAATACAGCACATTGGGACAATTGTAATATCTGTTATGGTCCTCAGTATTACAGAGATGACGATAAGTAAATCTTTGACATGATTATTGTATCAGTCTATAGTTAGTGAATACTAATAAGATGTACTTTGACACAAGGCATCATGTCTGAACTGAAAAGCCATTACTGAAATTACAATATAAATAAAATGTGGAGTGAAAGGCTAATAATGAGTATGTCAGATGTAATACTCTGAAAGCACAGAATATTTATGGACTGTTCCAGTCAGGTGCAATGGATGTTCTGGACACATGGAATGTTTGAGAAATACAGCATTGGAATATACTGAATTTTACAACATGACACAGATGTTTTCCAGGGAATGTGAGTTACTTCATTCTTGACTAAGCACCCAAAAAAAAACCCTGGAGATTCAGTGATGTGGAAAAGGGGACTTGATGCAAATTCTACTACTGGTTAAACAGTATGCATCTTTTTACTGATGACTGAAAAAGAGAACTATTTTCATCTGATTCAAAAATTGAGAAAGGTAGAAAACAATCTAAAGAGACAGCTAAACACTTTCATGAACCATCATTCTAGACCTATTAACTGACTTGTGGACTTAATCTGCCAATTTCCTACATGGTAGATAGGTATTAACTCTTAAATATAAGCAAAAGCTATTTATTTCTTTAGTCCATACTTTTTTTGTTTGTGGTTTATCCCAAACAATCTCTGTATTATTTGGGAAGTTGGTCAGTCACTGATTAACTCTGAGAAGCAGACAGTATATCTGTGTTTGTATTACAAATATTAGTCTATAAGAAGTGGCCAGTACAGTTGTAAGAGGACTGAAGTTTTGTATCTTGGTCTAGATGGAAAGCATTCATTTCATCAGGAAAAATGATGACCAAAGTCTTAGACCTAACTGTAGGTACTCCAGCGAGATCATGAAGAAATGAGAGGGACAAGTAACTGATATTTATCAATGCGTCATTATTTTTTCCTCAAATCCTGGAATTCATTAATCTAAACCAAAAACTATTGGCTACTTTTAAGTTTTGGGAAGACGAGGAGAGTCCAGAAGGAGAGACATGAACCTAGCCTGGAAAAGTGTAATATTTTGCTCCCATATTAAACACTATATGCTATTATCAGGCCCTGTTTTTCTTTGGAAGGTGGAGAATAATACTTCTTCATGCTGTAAGGTAATGCCAGTGGCTAATGATCTCCTCATAGGCAAAAGAAACCTGTATGCATTAGGTGGTTAAAAACTAGATTTACATACGACTCACAGCAGTGTTCCCTACTTGAGTGTTGTAGGCTTGGCTAAACGAGCTTAAATATGTCTAATTTTAACTAATACAAGGCAAGGTGTTCAGGGTAAAGGCAAAGGCTGTCAGGGACCTGCTCAGGGCATTAACAGGATTTAATGGCCCCAACTAGCCTCACCTGGGACCTCGCCCCAACTCTTTCCAAGGCCCAATGCCCCTTTTCAGCTCAGCCTGGGGCCATCAGTCCCCGCTGATCTCAACTCTTGTTTGAATGTGACCATGGTCTCTGGGACTGCCCTGCTCCCTGGGGCAGTGGGATGGGTCCTGCCCTGCCAGACCCCATGAGGAGCCCCTGATGATCCCTGGCCCTCATGGAGCTGCTGGCCTGTGGTAGGAGAAGAGACACATCGATGTATTTAAAGTATAAGTGAATGCAGAACAAGGAAGGCTGAATTTTCTAAACCTGTACAGTCACTTTACAGTTCTGCTAGTGGAAATGAGTATTCTGCTCAGTAGTATGAGCCAGGCCCTAAGCCTGAGCTAGTTTTTCAGCTTTTCCACATTCCTCTCTGTTTTTCCAAGTAAGCATTGGATGACCTTACTTTCTCTATTAACCTAATGCATACTTGTTTCTCACTATGTTTTTCAGTTAAGATCAGAGAGCTTTTAATAGCCATATCAGACCTCATGTTGTTTAAGCTGAAGATGTCCAAATAAAATTAGGTCTGAAAGGCAAGTGTCACTTAGCTTTTGTTAGAGAAAAGCTGAACGTCATAGCCATTTCCATATCCCCAGAATCAGATGAAAGAATATCTTTAATATGCATGCACACTAGGTCATATGCTTCCCATACTGTACGTGTTAAAGGTTTAAGTTTTCTTCCAGGTTAGTTTAGAAAAAACAAAAAAAACAATGCATGTTAAAAACTACATATGGTTTGAAACTGATTTTCTTAGCTGTTTGTAGACATTTTTAGCCTGATAAACTTAATTCAGGTACTAACTTTAGCCAGTTTCATCATATAAATCAATAGTGTCAATAAATCAGTAGTGTTGTCCCCAATGACTATTTTATCTGAGTATTTTAGTTAAGTGCATGCAATTCTGATATAAGTAAATCAGTTATAAATATACTTGTCATATATATTTGAGTGCCTCTTCAAGCCTTACTGTCACACATAGGACAGAATGAAGCTCCAGACTGTAGGCATTTGGCTGTTACATGTCTGTGTGTAGGTGTCAAAACTCCCATGACAGTTGATGGAAAAAAGGAGCATTATTGACTTGTTCTCACATTAGTGTCTCATGCCATTTTACTTCTCGAACAGTAGCCAGGACATCAGCATCAACTGACAAATGTGACACAAGAACTACAGGAGACTTGCAGACTTCTAGACCAGCAGATGGAGGTCAATGGGGTTACCTACATTGTGGAAAATGGCACTAGATATCTGTGCTTCAGCAGCTGATTCCTGTCCCTAGTTGTTAAAGTCAATGGAGATTAGACAGTTATTTAGCTTAATCAACACTGGATCACCACGTGAACCCCACACGTATATAGCTTCTTTGTGAAGACCCAAATACTGGCAAACTGAGTCCCACTCCTATTATCCTCTCATTTGGTCCTCAGATTGAGTACAGAATTATAAATGTCAACTGGTACAACACCCCTGATCAAGTAGGGCCACCTAGAACCAGTTGCCCAGGACCATGTCCAGACAGTTTTTGAATATCTCCAAGAAGGGAGACTGCACAACATCCCTGAACAACCTCATGCGGTGCTCAGTCACCCTCAGAGTAAAAAAGTGTTTCCTGATGTTCACATGGAACTTCCTTTGTTTCAGGTCATACCCATTGCCTCCTGTCCTGTCACTGGGCACCACTGGAAAGAGCCTAACTCTGGCCTCTTTACACCTTCACTTCAGGTATTTGAATATATTAATAAGATCCCCCTGCCTCGAACCTTCTCCAGGCTGAACAGTCCCAGCTCTCTCAGCCTCTCCTCATTGGAGAGAGGCTCCAGTCCCTCAGTCATCTTTGTGGCTCTTTACTGGACTCTTTCCAGTATGTTAATGTTTCTCTTGTACTGAGAAGCCCAGAACTGGACACAGCACTCCAGGTGCCCTGCTGGCAATGCTTTGCCTAATGCAGCCCAGGACACCATTAACCTTCTTTACAGCAAGGGCTTGTTGCCGCTTGTCTGCAGCAAGCTCCGTTCGGTTGCTGGCTGGCCTGAGGCTATCCGCACCCCAGGGCCATTGAGCACTGACACCAATGTGAGGATGCAACAAATGGCGTTTATTTAACTGCGCAACAGCCTTATATAGTCATCTTGTCCCGTACGAACTCGCACGATAATGACACATCCTGCTCCTTTCGCCACGCCTACCTTCCGTTACAGCCCGAGATTTTCCGGTCGCCGTACCCTAATCTACCTACATTTCCCCCTCCCCATGCTTCAAGTCATGCAAAGTAAAGCGTATCGCTGATTCTGGAGCCTTGCATCAAAGCGTAAGCGTAGCTGGCGGATACAACATCCCGAGCCCAGGTTCTCCAGTAAGATTCCCCTGAAACTCCTGAGATGCAAAGCAAAAGCAAGCTAATCATAAGCGCATTGTTTAAAGCTTTTGTTTCACTCAGCAACGGCCGCCGTTCCTCATCTTTCTTGGCACCCCGCCGCTTTACCAGACTCTCTGTACTGTCATGACTCCTCACGTCTGAAGGTCGAGGCTGGTGCTGTTTCGGCTTCCCCCACAGGTACTCCTGCAAAACATAAAGCTCGGACAGCGTACATATTACTTCGGGTTAGGATTTTGTTTTAAATCAGGGCGCAAACAGCGTGTAGGGACCCACTGTATAACATCATCCCGTTTGATGGCGGCATACCCCCTCCCGTGATGTAGCAGCTCCCAACCTGTTTCCCACTCCGCTGTCCCAGGGAACCGAACCTTGACTGGGGGGCCCACTTCTGGCACCCCTGGACCCCAATGTCGCTCAATTGGGGCACGCTCTTGGTCTCCCCGGGCAAAATGATTTAAAGAATAAAGAGGGCGATGTAAAATGTGAGATTGGTAGTTGACAGGAATTACGTCTGGGAATCCTTCCCCCTCCCCAAGAATCTTAATTCTGTGTTTTTGTTTCTTACTCAAACCTGGTTCCCTGTGTCTCGCAGAGCCCAGTCAGAGAATCCCAGCCTTGGTTACCCATAAATCCTGCTCTCTGTTGTTGAGCCACAAAGGTTGTATTGACCATTCGTTGCACAGTTTTCTGCAAACATGCAAACAAACAGGGTAACACAAGTAGGATAATGCCTATTATAAACATTCCCATAAGCAGACTCTATCTACAAAACATGCAGTTTACTTCAGAACATACTGTTATTCTCTGTTATTCTAGCTGAAAGGAAAACTACTGACAGGAAAGCTGATTCTGTTTAAAGGTAACACAGATCAGGCCTTTTAGAGCCTACTCTGAGGCCTACTCTTGCTAAACCATTGCTAAACCATCCGGTATCAATTTCCCCCTTTGGAAGTAGTTAGATTTATTATCTCACTACTTCCATATACTATTCTCAATGATTGCCGCAACACAACCCACGCAGATCCCTATGATAATTATAATCACAACTATATAAACTATTCCCTCTAATAATGTGGCTAACCATCCTTTTAGAAACAATCTACCGTACTCCTGCGCCTGTAGAGACAGAAACATAACCTCAACCCATTAGTAATAGTTCCCCTGGTCCCAGCCACTCGTTAGTACCTGGTTCCCTATACCACACTTTGCCTTTGTTTTGCACATAGCTTGCTCCCTGTTGAACTGCCTCCCAATGTATTACAATTGGGGGTCGCTCCTTATCTCCTGCTAAAGTTAAATGGTTAAGTACATAAACAGCTTTTGCAAGTCTCTCAGAAGGTTCAGTTTCCTCTCCCCCTTTTTGTTTTTGCAGAAGCTGTTTCAATGTACTATGAGCACGTTCCACAATCGCCTGACCCGTAGGCGAATGAGGAATCCCGGTGACATGTGTAATACCCCATAGCTGACAAAATTGACGAAAAATTTATGAACAGTATGCTGGTCCATTATCAGTCTTAAGTTGTTGTGGAACCCCAAGACTTGTAAAGCAAGCAAGTAAATGTCATTTGACATGACGACCTGTTTCCCCAGTTTGTGCTGTTGCCCATATTATATGTGAAAACGTATCAACAGATACATGAACATATTTGAGCCTTCCAAATTCTGCAATGTGAGTAACGTCCATTTGCCACAGTTGCAACGCACTCAACTCTCGAGGATTTACCCCTATTCCAATTCCCATGCCAATTTTCTGACAACTAGGACAAACACTAACTAATTCACGTGCTTGTGCCATGGTGAGGTGAAATTGTTTCGCTAACATTTTCGCTGATTGATGAAAGAATTGATGGGATAGGTGTATTTGTTCAAATAAATTTGGTGATATTTGCGTATAGGATACAAGTGTGTCTGCTTTATTATTTCCAATGCTCAAATTTTGATCAAATTGATGACTACGAATGTGGGTGACAAAATAAGGTATCTCTCTGAGGTTTATTGCTTGATGCAACTGTAGCAAAATAGTGTAAAGTCGCATATTTCTTATTGGTCCATTTTACAAAAACCTGATATATCGCAAAAAATTCAAGTGTCTGCAATGAGTCCTCAGTTTGTCCTGAGAATTTACAATGTTTCTATTGTCCATCCTCTTGCCAGGTAATAACTGCTGAATGTGATTGCTTTCCTGCATCAGTAGAAACAGTTAGTCCAGTCATAGGTATCTCTGATCTGATAGGTTTTTCTTCCCAATCCTGTTTGCAAATAAACTGTAGCTTTTTATCTTTTGGCAAATGTGTTAACAATTGTCCAGTAAAGTCCTGTAAGGCCATTTAAAAAAGAGTTGACTGATTTGTTAACCACTGTAGATATTCCTTTCTGATAGGTAAATAGATAGCATCTGAGTCTAGTCCGGTAATGTCTGTAACCCTTTTATGCACTTTGACAAGCAATTGTGCTATTGCTTCCACTCTGGTACAAATTGTTGTTTTAGGATGAAAAACCAAAGAGTCCACTCGAGCATTGCCTTCTGCAATAAACCCAGGCAAATTAGTATGATTTCTTACATGTAAAACATAAAACAATGCAGTTCGGATTTGAATTTCTTGCCACAGAGCTCGCAGCAATTCAAAAACACACCGATTACATATATGCTCTATAACAGATCTATCCAATTGCTTTATAATGCCAGCTACATATGCTGAATCAGCAATCAAATTAAAGGGAATGGGAAAATTCTGAAATATTTTTAATACAGCTCGTAATTCTACCACCTGAGGTGAACCCTTTTGTTGTATTACCATAGATTCCCACTTGCCATCAGAATACCAGACAAGGCCCGCCTTGCCTGTGTTCCCAGATCCATCCGTAAAAATGGTAGTTCCATCCACAGGAGTGTCTGCGCACCACACTCCTGTGGCAATTGGAAGTTCCGCACTCAATTTTATAACAGGATGGGAGGGCAAGTGGTAAACAACCTGTCCCGAGAAATTCTCCATAGCTGTTTGCAAAGCAAAGCTATTAACCATACACCACTCAAAATACTGAGCTGCAAAATAGGAACGGTTAGTGATGCAGGGATCTCTGGCCACAAGCTCCCGACATCGCATCCGTCCTTTGATGAATAATCTGTGCCAATAGCTCTGTAACGAATCTGATCATTCTGAATTCCATTGACCAATTATTGCATACGGAATTTGCCTATCAAACAAAGTGATAATTTGTATTTCCTGATTCAAATCAATACGATGTACAAATTTGGAATGTAGCCTGCTTTCTATTTCTGTAATCAGTTGCTGTATCTCTGAAGTAGTGTGTCGTGGTGCTGTTAAAGTTGTGTCCCCTGCTAACAATTGGAATAGAGACTGCAATTGTGACAACGTAAGCCCCAAGTACGGCTGCAGCCATAACTTGAGCCTTATGTTCCACAGTACCCACTTTTGCACATGCCTTTATCATAGCATTCAAATCTGTTTTTCCAGGTAAAGCTTCAATGATCTTTTGACAATCAGCATTAGCATTATCCCTGTTTGCCACAGGTCCAAGGCTTGGCAGCCGCACAGGTTAACCCCGTGTGGAAACACCAGTCCTGCGCTCCCTGCGGTTTGGGCTGCGAGTTAACTGCATAGGCCTGGAACTGGTTGGGAAGATTCATTTGTGTCAGCACACAGTTCCCCCCCCACGTTCTTTCTCCAGTTTCCCTGTATTCTGCAGCTGGTTGTTATCAGCTGACCTTGAGCATTACACTGAGACCTGCACAGCTTCACAAAATGCCCTAGCTTCCCACAGCAAAGACACATCAAAACAGAGTTATCTCTCCCACTCAGCTTCAACTTCTTAAGGCAGTTTTTCTTAAAGTGACCTTCCTGTTCGCATGTATAACAACGATGAACTACCTTAATTGCCGCCGCAAAAGTTTTTGCTAAATGCTCCATCTGAAACGTGATGGTTCCTACTTTCTCACAAGCATCCATTAGCTCAGTTAAGGTGGCATTACGATTTGCCATCCCTGCAACAACTTTTCTGCAGTCCTCACCTGTGTTGTCTTTCGCTAACTATAGTGGTAATGCTTCTTTTACAATTTTCCAATCTAACAGTTGCCAAATATTTCTTCCCTCAGGACCCGCACCCACAATCACCGGATATGCCCGTGGAATCACAACTCCTTCTAATAACACATCTCGAATGACCCCTTTCCATTTCACTCCTCCCTCACCTCCCCCCCCTTCCCCTGTATACGCGGGCGGACGCTGACCCTCTCCCTCACCTCCCACATTACCAGATGGACGCAAACCTCCCCCCCCGCCCAGATCTAAAGGTGGAGTAGGGAGTTGTAAAGGAGGTTGAGGTGGCCCTAATACTTGTCTCGAACACAGAGGGGGGTTTTGGGGGAGACATAGTCACGTGTCCCGAGGCGTTGGCTGAACGATGCTGCTGCAGTTCCGTCTTTAATTCTTCCAGTCGTCTACCAAGCTCTGTCATGTCAAGTTCGTGTCCATTTCGTGATGGTAACAGTCCTTTAAGTCCTTGTGATTCTGGTACTGCTGACTCCGTAAATGGCGAATCCGGTAAAGGTGGGTACAAAGCATGTTTACCCTCCTTCTTGTCCTCCTGCTCAGCCTCATCCGTAGAGAGATCAATGAGAGGGAGGGGGTTTCGGAGGGGGTTTCTGCCAAGTCTCCTGTTCAGCGTCTGAATCAATTAGTTCAAATCGAGTTCGTGTTTTAGGGCACACTACCGGTTCTGATGGATCTGTATCTATTTTTCTCACTCCCCGCTCCTCAGTTTTTTTCGGAGCCGTCCGTACCCACGGTGATAAAGGAGCTGCCACCGGTACAGCCACCGGGGCCATGGGAGGTGTTGGTCCCGCAAACAGTGAGGGGGTAGTAGGCGCCTGTGGTCCTAAAGCCATAAAAGCTGTATGTGTGACTTCTCTCTCTGCTTTTATTCCTTTTAACGCTTCACTAGCCAGCCTCCATGTAGCAGACAATTTAAAGGCTTCCTTATCACCACTTGACACCGCATTCCAGAGAGAGTCACCAATCTTCTCCCATAAAGGCACTTCAAAGACATCATTAAAGGTTGTAAAATGTCCTTTATCTTTTGCCCAAAACAGTAACTGCTTTAACGCAGCTTCGTCATATTTAATTCCTCTCTCAGAGAGTATATGTTGGAGGAGTTTCACCACTGTCACTTCTGTCTTGGTCAGGGTAGACCCCATGTAAACACGTCCGAGCCGCATCCCATGTCGCCCAGTCCTCCCGCGCAGCCCGTAGCAGCCACAAGATAACTCCCCATGTTTTTAATTCTTTGGCAGAACCCGCTGCCATAGCTCGCTCAGCGAGCTGCATCGAGCACCGCTCCCAGGTATTCGGCTGTAAACAATCAGCCGGTCCTGCCACCGCCCCCCCCTTTTAATGAGACGGTCCACACACTGGGCTACGTCTTTCGATTTCACAGAAATCTTAAACTCCCCGCCCAGTAACGAAATCACCTTTATCAAGGTTTCCATGGTTCGCGAACCCACTCCGACCGCCTGCGGTCCGCCAGCCCAGCAATCACGTCGGGGTCACCACTTGTTGCCGCTTATCTGCAGCAAGCTCCGTTCGGTTGCTGGCTGGCCTGAGGCTATCCGCACCCCAGGGCCATTGAGCACTGACACCAATGTGAGGATGCAACAAATGGCGTTTATTTAACTGCGCAACAGCCTTATATAGTCATCTTGTCCCGTACGAACTCGCACGATAATGACACATCCTGCTCCTTTCGCCACGCCTACCTTCCGTTACAGCCCGAGATTTTCCGGTCGCCGTACCCTAATCTACCTACAAGGGCTCATGGCTGGTTCCTGTTCAAATTGGTGACCAGGACCCCCAGGTCATTTTCTGCAAAGCTGCTTTCCAGCTTGATGGCCTCCAGCGTATATTGGTGCCTGAACGTGTTCCTCCCCAGGTGCAGGACTTTTCACTTGTCCTTGTTGAACTTCATGAGCTCATTTCTCCAGCCTGTTGAGATCCCTCTGGATTGTTGCACAACAATCTGGCATATCAGCGACTCCTCCCAGGTGTCATCAGCAAACTTACTGAGGGTTCACTCTGCCCCATCATCCAGATCATTAATGAAGATGCTAAAAAGCACTAGACCACATATTGACCCCTGGGGTACACCAATAGTCACTGGCCTCCAACTAGACTTTGCGCCACTGATCATCACCCTCTGGGTCTGTCCATTCAGCCAGTTTTCAATCCACCTCACTGTCTGCTCATACAGCCCATACTTCATCAGCTTGTCTATGAGGATCTTATTTGAAACAGTGTCAAAGGTCTTACTGAAGTCCAGGTAGACAATATCTACTGCTGTCCCCTCATCTACCAGGCCAGTCATTTCATCACAGAAGTTCATCAAGTTGGTCAAATATGAGTTCCCCTTGGTGAATCCTTGCTGACTACTCCTGATGATTTTCTTGTTGTTTATGTGCCTGGAAATGGTTTTTAGGTTTAGCTGCTTCAACCCATTCCCAGCGATTGAGGTGAGGCTGACTGGCCTGTGGTTCCCTGGGTCCTCCTTCTTGCTTTCTGAAAACAGAAGTGACATTTACTTTCCTCACAATGACATCAGCCAGCTCTCTCAGCACTTGTGGGCGTATGTCCAGTTTGCTTAAGAATTCCCTGACCTGATCCTCTTCTACCAAGTATGCATCTTCTTTGCTCCAGATTATTCCCCTCGTTTCTGCGACCTGGGATTCCTGAAGACCAGTCTTAGTAGCAAAGAATGAGGCAAAGAAGGCATTCAGCACTTCTGCCTTTTCCATGTCCTGTCTAACCAGGTCTCAACAGCGGGCCCACTTGCATTCTTACATGTTTGTATCATCTCCATTTTTGTGAAAGCAGGTTGAGACAGAATGTAAACTTCAGTGACCAAAAGTTTTCATACTGAAACACACAAAAAAGAGGCAATCACCAAAGAGAGAGAGATTTTTGAAGTGTGCTGTGCCAGACAGCAAAATACAAAAGATGACTTCTAGTCTATTAAAGAATCTTCAGAAAAAAAAGAATGAACCATTATTTTAACTAAGAAGAATGGCCAAATGACGTCATTGTGTCTGTGATAAGGGTTAGATAGGATGAGCTTGTGGTAAGAGATGAAATTTTTCTGGACATTGTAGTGGATTTGGTGGGGGAGGAGGGGATGTCTGGCATAAATATAATCTTCCACCATTAGGGAGTTCTAGGGTGCTCTCAGAATGTGAAAACTGCTGAGGTTTCTTCTGGAATTATACTCAAAAGGAAAGCTCTCTACAAATAATTCTCTAATAAAGACACACAAACACCACTGTATCTAAATAAGAAGGCTGTCATACAATAATATTTTGGAGTGAACGCTTAAACTCTAAGAGTACCAATGGGGTGCATTGTAGTCATTAAAAGAACACTTGAGGGAAGCTAATCTCAGAGCTGGTCATTAGTTAACAGTCCTGAGAAGTGGACTGCAGTTACCTAAAGTCATTGAGGAACCCAAGTCCCATTAAATTTAACTGGAAAAAAAAAAAAAAAAGAAAAAAAATCCAAAATCCTGAATGCCTTTGTGAATCTTGGCCTGAGCCAAAATTGATTTAAACTACCTTTTTTACTCAGGCTGTGAAAGATTTTAAAATGGACTTATGTTACGCTGGAGAAAACTGCTAACCATTCATTTATAAGGTATCCTAATATGATGCTTTTCATGCCTATTTCTTACAAATGTTTCACTATGCATGAAATTATAAAATACTATTTCAGCACAAGGTAAGTAATGACAATTTTCTAGCTGATGTGGTGGATTCAGACATACACCTGAGAGGTGAAACACCTGGTTTACAGACTTCAATTTAGTGTTTGCTAAATGTAAGATCGAATATGTATTACAGAAAAAGTTAAATCCAAAAGGCCTTATATGGTTGTGTTTCAGGTACTTTTCTTCAAAGCAAAATGTATTACAGACTCAGGTCTTACCAGAATGGGATAAGAACTGAACCTTTACTGCATCTTTAGATATACTCCATAAAGTGTCCTAACTACTTACCTCTTAAAAATAGAGACAGATATGTAACTTTAACATCTTCATTTAAACCACCAAACTAATATTTAAACTTACAGACTTCTTGAAATGATTAAAATTGTATTTTCCAGCAAACAGCAGCTTACCAAAATACAAAGATTTAGCTCTTTTTCATCCATTAAACTAATATAGCTAGTGAAGTAATAATACTAGTAATAATAGTTTCCCTAAGCCAAGAAAGTTACTGCTTGTCTGGTAAGGCTTGCAATTAAGCTTTTATTTGATAAAAAGTTGATGAATTTGAGGTCCATTAGGATTTCTCTTGAATTGCCAAATCATTTGGTACAGAACATTCCAGAGACAGCAGATTATATAATATATTTTGGTCATTATTATTCTGAGCTAGACTTGAAACAGTGACCTAGAGATAAAAGTGCCTGTATGCTATTTGCAATCCCCTGAGTGAAATAGCTCCCATAGGGTTTATACTTAGCAATAACAACCGTTATACTGACCAGACAAACTGTAAAAGCTTTTTATTTGCTTCTCTTTCTTAGGTAGATTTGTTGCAGCCAGCTTTCATATTCACAACTTACAGGCCTTTGGGTATTAGAGCTTGTGTCAGAAAAATCATATTCAGCAAAACTAAGAGGTTCATTTTTTTTCTACTTCATATTAAAGGGGCTTTTGGTAATAAAACCAGATTTTAAGGCATAATACCAAAGCTAAAAAAGTATGCATGTCCACAGTTACGAAGTAATTGTGAACAAAGTGGGATTCTAACAGTTGAAATACTGCAAAGCTTGAGACTTGTACAATATAAATCTCTATATGTTTTCCTTCTTTTAGGCTACATGTAGATGAAGATTAAGAAAAGCAAAGAATGGCATCCTTTGATGCCTAAGATGACTGAATTCTGTGAAATAATGACAATTTATGTCATTGTGACCATCCAGCCTACACTTAGATCAGTACTTCATAGACTATAGAAGTGATGGTGGTTGGTAGAACACTTGAGAGTATACTTCATTTTTTTAACATCATACAGAGGCACCCACATGGACAGCCTTGGCTCTTATATTTGAATTCAAACACCATACAGATTTACAGATGAAGAATAAATCCAAACTCCCTGAACAACAGATATTCTTCAACAAAGGACTAGGTTGGCATGTGTCAGAGCAGAATGTAAGTGTAAGCGAACTCATAGGTATCGTATACACCGGGGCACTGAGACTTGAATACCAAATTGGATATGCCTATATCTAGCAATATGCAGCAGTGTACAGTGGCCTGATTCTTCTGCTAGTTTTAATACTTGTATGTAAAACATACTAGTTAAACCAATGATTTTTGATATTAATTTTATACTTATGTACATTTTACAATTTTATTTTGTCTCTTTCTTTCCTGTAGTTCTTTAAGCACCTTGGTGGATATTTATTAGTAGCATATGACATATTTGCATGCATATTTTTAAGAGATAATATTAATTTCGTATTTTCTTCTATGCGTTTCTGACTAAGTGTCCTGGGAATATAATCCTCTAGAACAAACGTGGTGGAAAAAACAGCCTTATAAGACTGGAGATGAAAAAAAAAGCCCAAATATCTCAGCTATATTAAAGCTAAGCATTAAAGGAAGTTAAGAGTCATTTTAAATGGGTATCTAGAAACTGTAGATGCTTTTATTTATATTACACAAATGTCATGGGCACTTATAAGTACAAAACTGTACTCAAAGTTTTCCTGTATGGTTTCTATTAGTCTGTTTTCTTTATTAATAGTCTGAGAAAAGACTGAAGTGGGCAAATTCACCACTTTAGGTACAAATCAGAATACAGAAAGTAAGGACATGATTGCCTAAAAATAGTTTTGGTACTCTTTGATATGCTTAGGGTATTTGAGACATTTACTTGGGACAAACAGATATGAAACAATATTTATGGAAATTTCTGCTGTTAGAGAGGCTGCTAGAGAACAGGTGGGAACCCTAGAGCATCTGAAAGGGGGCTGGTTATTTAAGTTTAAGTGACTTAATTGGCCACTAATAAACATTAGAAATTATCTGCATGTGATTTCAACCAATAAAGTTTGATCTTTCTTTTGAGTCTAATATAAGTATTCAGAAGTTGAAGCCTCTTTCTAGTTTGAGAAGCTTGTTTATGCTTCACTAACACTTTCTTGCTTCAAAGCAAATATCCTGAATTTGGGATTTTTCCATATTTTGTCATTAACCAGTTTGACTATTTCTAAGTATGTTTTCCTTGCTGTTTTTGTATGTCATCTTGCAAATAAACACAGAGAAACCCCATGTAGTTTTGCATTCAGTGCACAGAGGTATAATCTGTTCCCTTTGCTGGAAGAAATCCTCAGTGATGTGTTGCCAATATTTTAACAAGAGACTCTCACAAATCATTCTCCCCTTAAGCCTATGCTAAATCTGTGCATCAGGAGTATGTGTGCACCAGAGAGGAATGGTGACAGACTAATTTGTTTCCAATTTAATGTGAAAATGCATTCTCATAAGCTTAACCAAGAAAGATGGGATCTTACTTGGCAAACAAACTGCTATTAAGCTCCTGGAAATATCTAGACTATGTGCCTTAGCAAAAAACAAGCTGATGTAAAAAAATACGTGCAGATAGGTTTACTAAGATAGCACTGTGCTTTGAAACAGCATGTGAGCAATACTGTTACTAGTTATCAATTGAGATGTAATACATTGTGAGATGTTTGTTTTCCTCACTTCAATATCTACCATTCAGTAAACTCCTCAGTTTTCCCAAACGTAAAAAGTTGCAGATATTGTACACACAAAAAAAGTGATGCTAAACATTTGTGAATATTCTGAAAATTCTTCCTCTATCTCAAATTACATGACACCCTTATAATACCGTGTATGTGCATTTCACTATTTCCCAGGGCAATTACAAAGGCTTAGGAAAGTACTGTTGTATGAGGAATATCCTTAACAATTACTAGAGAATGGGGCTAGCACAGTGTTATATTCCTAAGGATCTTCACAAAAATAAATATATGGGGAGAATGTGAACACTCTGCCTAGGTCTTCCTCTGCTGGTCTTTGAAGCACTCTCAACAGTGCCATAACCTTTAGGCTACAGTAAATTTTGAGGAAGCAAACTGTCGCTCTTTGCTGTTAGAGCTGTTTCACGTTACATGGATAAATGAAACATTTATTGGCTGAAAAAAGAGGGATGCAACAGAAACAAGTATGACATATCCTGTTCTAATGATCACGTGCACTAGCAGCAGTGTTGTGTGATTCAAAATTGTGGCACACAAGCTTTTTTTTAAAAAAAGCTCTGAAGTATACTATCTCCTCAACTTTAGTTTCAATCTAGTATTTTCATGAAATACTATATTAATTTAACTCAAGTTAGAATAAAAAGGTACTTAATAAAGCTACCCATATCCTAACCATGAAGAGTACCCAGCAATTTGACTTAAGCATTATGCTCACTCTTTCTGATCAATAAGCACATAATTAATTTCATGGGAAGGAAATCACTTGTAAGGAGGAAGAAATCTGGGTAATTTATTTATTTATTTACTCCAGGATACTTGAAAAGTTGATTGTGAGTCTATCTCCCAGAAGATAAAATTTCCTTAAGCAGAGAAAAAAAACCAAATATTTTTCTTTTATTTTTCCTTTCTTTTTCTTTCTTTTTCTTTCTTTTTCTTTCTTTTTCTTTCTTTTGTTTTCCCTTCTCTTTCTTTTTCCTTTCCTTTCCTTTCCTTTCCTTTCCTTTCCTTTCCTTTCCTTTCCTTTCCTTTCCTTTCCTTTCCTTTCCTTTCCTTTCCTTTCCTTTCCTTTCCTTTCCTTTCCTTTCCTTTCCTTTCCTCTCCTCTCCTCTCCTCTCCTCTCCTCTCCTCTCCTCTCCTCTCCTCTCCTCTCCTCTCCTCTCCTCTCCTCTTTTCCCCTTCCCTTCCCTTCCCTTCCCTTCCCTTTTCTATTCACAAGCAGAGTTGCTCCACGAGCAGAATTAATAGCTAAAATAGTTCTTCTTTGCTGTCTTGCTCAGCAGGGCTTCCTGACTAAGTTAACTCCTAGAATGACAGCTGGCTGCAGCAGTGATGAACACCAGGTTTCTGGATCCCCATAGAGGTAGCCTGTATAGTATCAGATTCCCCTGAAAGTAGACCAAATTTTGGCCTACTTTTTAGCATTCTAAAGCATAATTATGATCCTTAAAAGTAATTAAGCTGATCAGTCTGAACATGTACAGAAATGAAAGTTTACAGTTTTAATGAACTGAAATGAAATTAAATGCCCCCTATCCCACAAAAAAAACCCCAAACACCCACACCCTCAAAGCCAATATGTAGACACTTAACGATCTTTATCATTTTGCAGGTGGAAACCTACAACTTCTTAGACCTGATTTCTTCCCTTTCCTTCTTATGAGAGAAAATCAATTCATTTTATAGAATTACAGGGAATGAAATTTAAAGCTACTGTTCTAGATAATAAGAGAAGTTTCCTCAACAGGTAACCATTAAAGTCTCAGGTAGAGCTCACACCCATCTGACTGTTGTGCTGATTTCTATCAAATATAATTTACAAACGTTACAAATACTCGCTGAAGTATATGGTAGACTTGCATAGAACAGTTTTATGGAGGACTGTTAGAGAGAGATGAAGTCTCTTACCTTTTTCTTCTTATCAGATCTTGCCTTTCTATAATTTATCTTAAATGCCAAATTGAAAAGCTTTCTGGATTAAAACACAGCCTCTTTTTGAACACTAGAAATAACAGATTTTGTTTTATATGAAAAATGCTTTGCATAGATTATAGGTGAAGGTTTCAGAATTGGAAGCGACATTTCCCAGTATTTAATCCAGTTGTCTAGTACAGACACGTCATATAGTTAAAGATGAGGCTGGCAGATATCACACATGACCTTGAAGGACATGAATGTAAGTTGCCTTTGTGCCTAACAACATTGTGGGAATCCACCTTCCAGTAACTGGGGCAGCGAGGAACTGATACACTTACCCCAAAATAACTGTCTAATGCTTTTTGAGATGTCTTCTGATAACTGAGCTGGTGTGAACGCACCACTCAGAAATGCTCCAGCCTCCTGGGCTCTTGGTGTTGTGTCTACCAGTCACACATAGATATCCTGATTACCTATAGCATACACAGATGGCTTTGGGGCTTCTGTGCAGACAATTGAATGAAGACCTTCGTGTCAGAACACTAAAGCTATTTGTCAATTTTGGGTTTAAGTACACTTTAGTTTAGGTTTTTTGGAGAGAAACATAGTTTCTGAGAAATATCTACATACTACAATAGGGATTTAATAACTTTAAAAAAATAGGTCATTAAACTAACAAATTAGGTGATATCAAGACTACATAAATCTTGGCTAAATTGGGATTTAGGCCTTAGAATTACATTTAAATTCCTGATAGTAAGCAAGTCTATCTTACTTTCTAGAACTTTCTGACTCAATGTGTAGCAATTTCAGCTAGCAGTATAGGGTTCCTCTCTCATAAAAAGGAAGAAGGGAAGCTCTTAAAAATTATTCATCCCTTTCTAAGATAAATACCTACAATAACTGAGATTCCTTGTCAGTTGTAGGTGCCCTTTTCTCTCTCTCTTTTTTCTTTTTCTTTATTTTTCCCCCAGGCCCAAGCACTGAAAAAATTTCCCAAATACAAATATGCACACGAAACAAATATGACCAGCAACACAGACAAAAACAGAGAGAGAACAGTGCTTTTACTGGTACCCACATAAACATGAAAAACCGCTGTTCAGGCCTGAATTTCACTAGTAGAATATACATATTTTTTGATTCATAAGTCAAACCTTCAAACCCAGACCACACGTGAGATTTGTCCAGAGTACATGTCCTGTCCCTGGGCCCTATTATGCGGTCTCCAACTCCAGTCTTTGGTCCTTCCAGTACCCCTACTCGCTGACCAGCCCGGCTTGAAGATCTGTAGGAGACCATATACTCATTCATTCACTCACTCTCCCACCTTCCTAACTCACATGCACAGAGCACGCAATTTTATGTGAGAGAATACAGAGCTCCTGTTAGAACAGAAAATGTGAATAGCATTTAATAAAAAGGCAGAGCAGAATGGTGATGTAACACAGGACTCAGCCCAACAAGCACACTGACCAGAAGCTTGCTTACTCAAAACTAGTGGTGAATTAATATTAAATCTTGCCTTGAACCCAAAAATAAGAGTACTGAAACAGTGTAACCAAGAACAGTATACAAGGATTTTGTAACACTATGATGACATAGCCAGACACAGTACATAAACATCTTGGTCTTACTTAATGGTAAGATCAGTTGTTCTTGCCAGCCCCTTGAGCTGGAAGAGAGGGACAGGGAGCAGAATGAAACCCCATAATCCAAGGGGAAATGGTTAGTGACCTGCTACACTACCTAGAAACACACAAGTCTATAGGACTGGATGGGATCCACCCAAGGGTACTGAGGGAACTGGCAGAAATGCTCATCAAGACACTTTCCATCATTTATCTGCAGTCCTGGCTAACCAAGGAGGTCCCAGTTGGCTGGAGGTTAGCAAATGTGACACCCATCTACAAGAAGGAGGATCCAGGGAACTACAGGCCTGCCATTCTGACCTCGGTGCCAGGGAAGGTTACGGAGCAGATCATCTGGAGTGCCATCGTGCGGCACGTACAGGACAACGAGGTGATTAGACCCAGTCAGAATAGGTTTATGAAAGGCTGCTCCTGCTTGACTAACTTGATCTCCTTCTATGACAACATGACCCTCTTACTGGATGAGGGAAAGGCTGTGAATATTGTCTACCTAGACTTTAGTAAAGCCTTTGACACAGTTTCCCACAGCATTCTCCTGGAGAAACTGGCTGCTCATGGCTTGGATGGGTGTACTCTTCACTGGGTAAAAAACTGGCTGGATTGCTGA
The DNA here is from genome assembly GCF_013368605.1 of Nyctibius grandis. Taxonomy (NCBI): domain Eukaryota; kingdom Metazoa; phylum Chordata; class Aves; order Nyctibiiformes; family Nyctibiidae; genus Nyctibius; species Nyctibius grandis. The sequence goes on from NC_090659.1 coordinate 84,814,540, forward strand.
GCCCAGTTATGAATGAAGTTAAATCCAGCTGGTGGCCAGTCACAAATGGTGTTCCCCAGGGCTCAGTATTGGGGTCAGTTCTCTTTAATATCTTTATCAATGATCTGAAGGAGGGGATCGAGTGCACCCTCAGTAAGTTCACACCAAGTTGGGCGGGAGTGTTGATGTGCTTGAGGGTAGGAAGGCTCTGCAGAAGGAACTGGACAGGCTGGATCAATGGGCCAAGGTCAAGTATATGAGATTCAATAAGGCTAAGTGTCGTGTCCTGCTCTTGGGGCACAACAACCCCATGAAATGCTACAGCTTGGGGAAGAGTGGCTGGAAAGATGCCCGACAAAAAAGGACCTGAGGGTGTTAGTCAATGGCTGGCTGAATATGAGCCAGCAGTGTGCCCAGGTGGCCAAGAATGCCAATAGCATCCTGGATTTTATTAGAAACAGTGTGGTCAGCAGGACAAGGGAAGTCATCGTCCCCCTGTACTCGGCACTGGTGAGGCCACTCCTCGAATACTGTGTTCAGTTTTGGGCCACTGACTATAAGAAAGACACTGAGGTCCTTGAGTGTGTCCAAAGAAGAACAATGAAGCTGGTGAAAGGTCTAGAGCACAGATCTTAAGAGGAGCAGCTGAGCGAAATGGGTTTGTTTAGCCTGGAGAAAAGGAGGCTGAGGGGAGACCTTATTGCTCTCTACAACTACCTGAAAGGAGGTAGTAGCAAGACAAGTGTCAGTCTCTTCTCCCAAGTAATAAACAATAGGATGAGAGGAAATGGCCTCAAGTTGCACTAGGGGAGGTTTAGACTGTATTTAAAAAAAAAATTTCTTCACTGACAAACATTGGAACAGGCTATCCAGGGAAGTGGTTCAGTCACCATCCTTGGATGGTTATCAAACATTGGAACAGGCTATCCAGGGAAGTGGTTCAATCACCATCCTTGGAGGTATTTAAAAGACTTGTAGACGTGGTGCTTAGGGATACCCTTTATGGTGGGCTTGGCAGTGCTACGTTAGTGGTTGGACTCAATGATCTTAAAGGTCTTTTCCAACCTAAATGATTGTATGATTCTATGATTTTACATCAGTATTTGACCAACAGGACCACAAAAAGTAAAAGAAAGACATGGTGTGTTTAGGAGGCACCCAAACGGTAAAAAGGAGAGAGGATTGCAAAGAGGCAGTTCATTTTCGTGAACACAGAAGAACAATGACTGGAAAAAAAAATCAAAAATGAGATACAAAGCATTGGCAGCAGACAAGAACTCCTTTTGGGAGGGACACAAATAACACGAAAATGCCAAGTATGAAAAGAAAGCACGGAGAAGAAGGAAGACAATTGAGCTTCAGTTTTGGCTTTTCTTTCCAAAGAGTTCTCAAGCCTAATTACCTTGACCTCAGAGACCCATCAAGGACCACTGCCTTCAGTGCTAACTACGCAGCATCTGTTCTGTGGTATTAAATACTCACAGCTAATTTACAGTAAAAGTGTTAAAGACCAACAGCATCATATATGTAGTGATGATGATTAATAATGTGTAAGAACTGAGTTAGTACTTCGTGTTTTTAATGAACTGATTTAGCAAATTTTACTTTTAAAGTTTAAAAGTGGAATGTTTTTGTCAGAATTTCCAAAGCTCCATCCCAGCCAGCTCTAATTTCCATAAATATATATATATGTACAAACATATAAAAAAATATGCATGAATCTAGTATCAACAATTCTTTCCTATGTGATTCATGACAGTTTGGTTTTTTTCATATCAGTTGCAAAGGTCTTGTTAAATCTCTTCAAGGCTGCACTTGAATGGTTATTTTCATAGCCTCTCACTAAGCTGATAATTCTGCTCTTCACTATTTTCTCTGTTCTGTGCTATTTATTAGGGTTTGCGTATCTGTGCGTGTGCTTAATTTACAACTGTTCACGTTTCTTGTATTTGTTTCTTACGCTGAATAGCCCTTAACATAGTAACATGACAGAACAGTTCCATACATTCTAGATATTATTACAAGATTGTATATCAGATAAATTTTGGCCTCACTGAAGTTAGTGAACATTTTGACATGGAAGTCAATGAAACCAGCATTTCATTGGTCTCCTATATTCTCTGAAATATAACAATAGACATTCAGATTATATATTACAAAACCACACTGTTACATAAGATCAGTCTTCCTTAACTTTCATTCTTTCCTACTCATAGACTTCTGTGTGCAGTGGCGCATATTCAGTTTCACTTAATGATTAGTAAATTGATTAGGATGCAAAGAAGGATAACAAAGTTGATTAAAGTCTTCCCAAAATTCACTTGCAGAGAAAAGCTTTAAAAACTAAATATGTCTAGCTTGGTTTATATATAATGGAAAGGTGATCTGATAATGTGCAGAAATATCTGATGCCTGTCAACATTTCAGATGAAAATGTAACAGACCGTTATAGGAAGAATTGGAAGGAATAATATGAACGTACCCACAACAAAACAATGTTTTGAACTTCACAGAATAAAATTCAGGCAGTGGATCTGATCAACAACAGACTGAAAATGACAGAAAGCCTCAAATATTATGCCTCACTTCATCTTTTCATAATACTGTTAGAAGAAATAACAAGATGGCATTGTTTAGTGTGCAGCTCAGAACGGTGAATTCTAATTTGAGCTTGGTTACTGACTCATAAAAGAAAGTGAAGGGATTGTTTCCTTCAAGGCAAGAATTTCCTAAGTATAATGTGATGATAATTTTAGGAATGTGAGGAAGAGAAAGTGGCTTTCAAATGTGAAGTAAATTTATAAAAGTGAAATGGCATGTGTATCAGGATTTTCTGACTGTTGCCTAAAGCAGTAAATTGATTTATTGAAGGCATCATAGAATATAGATATTGCAGCAGAAAACTGAGGCTAGGAGGAAAGTTTTTCAGTGTTACTCTGGAGCTGATGAGAGTTTCAATGTCACTTTAAAAAAATAATAGAAGGCATATAAGGAAATTTTTAACATTGAGATGTCTCAAAAGAAATCTATATGTCGCATAAATTCTTCTTTATATGTACATAAGGTCAGAAATATAAAATCAAAGGAGTAGAATTAACTCTCTATGGCTGTACAAAAGGTCCTCAACTCATGTACTGTTTGGATTAGGTAAACATAAATATATGCAAAGCCAAATTCAGAAAATAAATCATTCACAAACACTGGAGGTGCATTCACATCTGAACAGCTTGTAAAGTTTACTGTTGTCAGTATACTTGGTATAACCAATCATGCAGTTCAGACCGTGGGTTTTTTTTGGGTTACATGCCCAGCAGCCCCAAAAGCAGAGTAGAATTGAAAGAGGATGCTTAATCTTCCAAGAAATGGGCTATTGTGTATTTGATTTAATTAAACTAAATTGGAGCCTTTAGGTTATTCCTTTCCCATATAACTTTCTGAATTCTGAAAAAGTCAAATTATTATAAATATAAATAAAGCTTTCATAAAACCTTCAAGGCTCTATGAATATGATAAAACTTTGAAATTGATATAATCAATAACTGTTGATTATAGGTAATAAAATAGGTGCTTCCATTCTTCCATTCACATGAAAGAATATTATTAAAACATGTATTGGTCAGATTATGCTTCAGATTATGTGTTATTGTGACTTCCTTAAGAGTTTTAAAGGATTAATTACTACTAAGAAATGTAGTGTCTGTAAATCTCTAAATAATTGCCTGCTTTAATTCAGATAACCATTTCAGAAGAGAGAACAAAAATTAATTTCTCCCAGTAGTCACCAGGAATCAGGTTCAGTAAGTCTGGGTACATGTATCCTTGCAATTGTGTCCCATATGATACAGCATTAGTGAAAAAGAAACAACATTAAATAAGCTGAAAAAACAGATTTAAGAGAGAGAACATGGCTAGCAGTGAGTTTAACGTCATAAATCTGACTCTTAAGCTGCCTATCAAGTGTAGTTTCTTTATTTCTTCCATGTCCTATTGTACCCTATTGTCAAATGTAGTGCAGGGGAGTTTGTATAGCCAGCATCTATTTTCTCTTTCCCTTCTGGATGAACTGAGGATCACAGTTGCAATGGATGTAGTTCTATAAACATCATAGAATCTAAATTCATTTAAATAAGATACATATTTATGAAATGACAATTGCAAACAATTACATATTTAAGCTGGAATATGATGCAAAATCTGTTGACTATCTTGATGCTAAAACCAGAGAAAACAATTTAAGATATTTAAAATCAGAATCATTATAATGTTTATAGCAGCTGAATTATAAATCCCTCATGAGTGGGGAAATGGATTTTCTAAAGAAAATACTAAAAATTATGTAGGTTTTTTTCCATCAGTGTTATTGTGAACACCTTCTGAAAATATTTCTGTAAAGCCTATCAGAACCTTCATAATTTTTTATATCCAAAACAAATTAAAACAAAGTAAAATGAACTGAAAACATAGAATCATAGAATCTTTTTGGTTGGAAAGGACCCTTATTGTCATCGAGTCCAACCGTTAACCTGACACTGCCAAGTGCACCACTAAACCATGTCCCTAAGCACCACATCTACTCGTCTTTTAAATACCTCCAGGGATGGTAACTCAACCACTTCCCTGAGCAGCCTGTTCCAATGCTTGATAATCCTTTCGGTGAAGAAATTTTTCCTAGTATCCAATCTAAACCTCCCTGGCACAAATTGAGGCCATTTCCTCTCATCCTATCACTTATTACTTGGGAGAAGAGACCGACACTCACGTCGCTACAACCTCCTTTCAGGGAGTTGTAGAGAGTGATAAGGTCTCCCCTGAGCCTCCTTTTCTCCAGGCTAAACAATCCCAGTTCCCCCATCTGCTCCTCATAGGACATGCCCTCTAGACCCTTCACCAGCTTTGTTGCCCTCCTCTGGACTCGCTCCAGCACCTCAATGTCTTTCTTGTAGTGAAGGGCCCAGAACTAGACACAGTACTCGAGGTGTGGCCTCACCAGTGCCGAGTACAGGGGGACAATTACTTCCTTAGTGCTGTTGGCCACACTATTCCTGATACAAGCCAGGATGCTGTTGGCCTTCTTGACCACCTGGGCACACTACTGGATCGTATTCAGCCAGCTGTTGACTACCACCCCCAGGTCCTTTTCCACCAGGCAGGTTTGCAGCCACTCTTCTCCAAGCCTGTAGCATTGCATGGGGTTGTTGTGACCCAAGTGCAGGACCTGACACTTAGCCTTGGTGAACTTCATACAATTACCTCGGCCCATTGATCCAGCCTGTCCAGTTCCCTCTGCAGAGCCTTCCTACCCTCAAGCAGATCAACACTCCTGCCCAATTTAAGGATAAAGAAATAGAGTAAAAAAGTATAATGTGTTATGTGAAAAATGCTCTTGACACCTACAGAGCAGTGTACGGCAATAAAAGGCATCAAATAAAGGAAGAGATTATGTTATCTAATAAAACATCCTCTATCATTAAATAAATTATATTCTTCCAGATCTGAATAATAAAAGTGTTTTGTAAGTAATAAATAGGGTAAAATAAAGTCTGTCATCTCAAAACTTTCCTCTATGTATTTTCATGGAAAATTTCAGGAGAGAGTGTGAAATTCTCATTAAATTTCTTCTTTACATATTTCCTCTTTCTAAGATAGACAACTTCACAGAGACATCACAAATCTGGCACTGCCTCTGATCTTCATTTCCCTTGAATGAAGGTGAAACAACCACATGTTAAGCTGAAAGAAAGATGAAGAGAGGATGTGCCAGCTCTTTCAGATATGAATCCCTCTTACTCTAGAAGAGCTTTCATTGTGCACATCACAAAATAGTTGCTGAATTTTATTCTGGAATGATCATACTTTCAATTTCAGTAATGATTTAACAAGGTTGTACAGCCCGTGTGCCCGCATCCAGAAATGCCCTGCAAATCCTGAAAGTGTGTGCCTGTCTTTAAGACAATGCATGAAGGAAGGGTATATTGTTTCTACCTGGTAAGTAAACTCAAAAGGGTAATGTATCCAGCAATAAACTTCCCAACCCCTTAGCTATTGTTAGTATAATCTTGAATCTTCTCTGTTAACAATGGGGAAACAGACAGAGCAAAAACAAGCATTTTATTCTCCTGGTGAAGAAGCACACTTGTTTTTGCCATCAACAACAGACAATAGCATTTAGGAAGCAGCTCTGTTGCTGCCACTGGATGTCTTTTGATGGAACATAAACCCAAAGACATTGCTGGGACTCCTTTCTCTCCCACTCATGACTATGATTTTGCTGGCTTATCTGTCTGCCATACTCAATATTTTCCTATTTTGTCTGTTTAAAAGCAGGCCTTGTTGTCCTGTTTTCCCAGTGTAGCTGAGAATAAGTTTTATTTAGAAATGAGAAGGATAGGGAAAAAAATTTTAGCTACAGCTTAAGTGTGCATGTAAGACTGTGCAACTTTTACCAAAGTAAGATGAATCCTTAGGTATAGCAAAAAGACTGTCATCATTCTTTTGTATTTGCTAGAGAGGAATTAGAATAATACTGTATATACCATTGGGCTAATTCTTACATGCTGTTCACCTGTGTACTTTTGTCCACTTTGATATATCTAGCATGCATGGATGATTTCCTATCTAAACCCTTGGGATTAGAAGATGTTGTTTATTCATTAACTAGGAATAAATGATTCAACATCAGCCCTTGAGATAATGGACCAAATAGGGGAATGTTAACATCTATTAACCTCTATTTTACACTTCCTATACCTTGTCCAAATTGCTTTGATCTTTTGGTAATGTTTTATGACAGCTTTTTTGACAATAGTTTTTTTCAAATTAGGAAAAGGATAATAATTTGTTTCTTTGTTTCGTTATCCTATAAACTGAAGGAAGTATAGATTGTATTTCACAAGCCAGAACCCAGAAGATATTGCTTGCTAATTCTCTAAGTATGTAATTAACATAAAGCAGTGAACTTTTTACAATTTAAACATTACTATTACAAAGTAACCATCAGAAAAACAAAACCAAAACAGTTTTCAATAATTGTCCATCTGACTTGTAATGAAGTATCACAGAATCTATGAGGCAAAAGTAAAATGGAAGTGCTTTTTATTCTAAACTTCAAACTTCAAAAAATCATAACCTATGATTCTGTGTAATTTTAGTCAGATGGCTTTCCATCAATATGATTTAGTAATGAAATGTTGCATACAATTTCACATACATGCTCAAAAATTATTTGCATTTTTAGCAGAATGTTTAACATGATTGTCAATTATGATAATAGAAAAGAAAGGACTTACTGAGTCTCCAAATAAATCCTCTGGCAAAGACAGAGGACATGTCAGCCCTTCACTTTTCCCTTTTTCTCTTTGTGTCCTATGCTTTCTGTCTCTAACATACTCAGTAACAAGTCATTTATTTTTCTAGATGATAGAGCTTGCTGTGCAAGGACAACGTTTTACATGATGTTGAATGAGCAGTCTGACTATTTGGGAAAAAAATTATCATGATGCTACTTTATGTCTACCATTACAGTGATGAAAGGTATTTACACACTCTGGATGTGAAAAAGTTAAGAAAAAGATGATATAGGAGATGTCAATACTGCTGAACGAGTATCCTATTCTGCAGCATTTGTAATTCCCAGCTGAAAATGCCTGACCAAGCCACATTCCATCTCTGTACAGGCCTAAATCTGGGTATGCATCATCACTTTATCCCATTTCATAGTTTCAGAATAAAGGTGTTCTGGTCTTCATCTCTGTTGTGGGTTAACACCAGTAGGCAGCTAAGCCCCACACCACTGCTCACTCGCTCCCCCCAGTGGGGTGGAGGAGAGAATTGGAAGAGCAGAAGTGAGAAAACTCATGCGTTGAGATAAAGACAGTTTAGTAAGGAAAAGAAAACCAAAACAAAACAGAAAAACAGGTCAGTTGCTGAGGGGAGCTGCTCTGGAACCAGCCTGTCCGGCAGCGGAGCAGCAGATCTTGGTGCACAGGGGGTTTTCCTGAGGCAGGAAAACGCCAGGACAGTGGAGAGACCCACCAGGATCTGTCAGCTCTCATGGAGAGTTGCTGATGAGGCCCGGGCTCTGCCAGAGCAACCTTGACCTCACCTACAGAAAGCAGCTTAGGGAGCACTAACCACCAGGAGTGCTTGCAAACAGAGTGGGCAAACAGAGTGTGGTGCATCAGCCAGGGCACAGCGCAGCAGTTTCGTGTGGGAGGGTGCACAGGGAGGGCGCTGATTTGAAGGTGGGGCATTCCACCTGCCATTGGGAGCCTTGAAGTACACAGGACCCAGCAACCGGGAACCGTTCTGTGATCATCAGCACAGATCAAGGGCATACACCCTTCCTGACCCTCAAGGCAGAATGGTGGGCACTTGTCTGAGAGCAAGGGCTGCAGCTCCAACTCGGGGATCTGCACCATCGACCCCAGCAGTGACCAGTGCCTCCACTGAGACAGAGATGCTGAAGGGAGAGGCTGCAGTGCAGACCTCAGGCTGCAGGAAGTGCCTAGACCTTTCTCCTGGGGCATGCACAGGCAGTAGATCTGCCTGCAATAGGTGTGCCCAGGTGGAGGACCTCCTGCAGCAGGTGGCTGAGCTGAAGGAAGCAATAAGAAGGCCACGTGACATCAGAGAGTCTGAGGAGTTAAATAGCTGTGTCCAAGCGCAGTCTGCATTAGCCCCACAGCCCAAGGCCACACAACCAAAAACTCCCCCAGTGGCATACACAGAAGGAAGGGGGGCCAATACTGTGGGAGAATGGACAGTTGCAACAACAAGGACCAGTAGGAGGAAGAGACTTCCCACAAAGCCTGAGATGCCCTTGTAGAACTGCTTCACCACTCTGCAGACTGAAGAGGAAAGACCCATCAAGAAAACTGGTTAGTATTCAAGGATCACCTCATCCAAACTCAGCAGCAATGCATCCAAACAAAGAGGAAGGCAGGCAAAAGTGCCAAGAGGCCTGCATGGATGAACAAGTTGCTCCTGGACAAACTCAAGACACAAAAAGGAAGCCTACAGAGGGTGGAAGCAAGGGCAGCTAGCCTGGGAGGAATACAGAGAAATTGTCCGAGCATCCAGGGATCAGGTTAGTAAAGCTAAAGCCCTGATAGAATTAAATCTGGCCAGGGATGTCGAGGGCAAGAAGAAAAGCTTCTATATGTATGTCAGTGATAAAAGGAAGACTAGGGAAAATGTGGGCCCCCTCCGGAAGGAAACAGGATACCATGTTACCCAGGATATGGAGAAGGCTGAGGCACTCAATGACTTTTTTTGCCTCAGTCTTAACTCGCAAGTGCTCAAGCCATACCGCCCCAGTCGCAGAAGGCAGAGGCAGGGACTAGGAGGGTGAAGAACCACCCACTGTAGGAGAAGATCAAGTCTGAGAGAATTTGAGGAACCTGAAGATGCACAAGTCCATGGGACCTGATGAGGTACATCCACGGGTCCTGAGGGAACTTGTGGATAAAGTTGCTAAGCCACTATCCATCATTTTTGAGAAGGCAGGGCAGTCTGGTGAAGTTCCCACTGGCTGGAAAAGGGGAAACATAACCCCCAATTTTAAAAGGGGAAAAAAAGAAGACCCAGGGAACTACAGGCCAGTCAGTCTCACCTCTGTGCCTGGCAAGATCATGGAGAAGATCCTCCTGGAAACTATACTAAGGAACATGGAAATCAAGAAGGTGATTGATGACAGTCAACATGGCTTCACTAAGGGCAAATCGTGCCTGACAAATTTAGTAGCCTTTTACAATGGGGTTACAGCATTGGTGGATAAGGGAAAAGCAACTGATGTCATCTACCTGGACTTGTGCAAAGCATTTGACACTGTCTTGCAACAGATCTTTGTCTCTAAATGGGAGAGACATGGATTTGATGGATGGACCACTCAGTGGATAAGAAATCAGCTGGATGGTCACACTCAAAGAGTTGCAGTCAATGGCTCAATGTCCAAGTGGAGACCAGGGATGAGTGGCATTCCTCAGGGGTCTGTATTGGGACCGGTCCTGTTTAACATCTTTGTTGGCAACATGGACAGTGGGATTGAGTGCGCCCTCAGCAAGTCTGACAATGACACCAAGCTGTGTTGTGCAGTCAACACACTGGAGGGAAGGGATGCCATCCAGAGGGACCTTGACAGGCTTGAGAGCTGGGCCTGTGCCAACTGCATGAAGTTCAACAGGGCCAAGTGCAAGGTCCTGCACGTGAGTTGGGGCAATCGCAAGCACAATTACAGTCTGGGTGGAGAATGGATTGAGAGCAACCTTGAGGAGAAGGACTTGGGCGTCATGGTTGACAAGAAGCTTGACATGAGCTGGCAATGTGTGCTTGCATCCCAGAAGGCCAATCATATCCTGGGCTGCATCAAAAGAAGCACGGCCAGCAGATCGAGGGAGGTGATTCTACCCCTCTACTCCACTCTTGTGAGACCCCACCCAGAGTCCTGTATTAAGCTCTGGGGCCCCCAACAGAAGAAGGACACGGAGCTGTTGGAGCGAGTCCAGAGGAGGGCCACAAAGATGATGAGAGGACCAGAACACCTCTCCTGTGAAGACAGGCTGAGAGCGTTAGGGTTTTTCAGCCTGGAGAAGAGAAACCTCCGGGGAGACCTTCTACAGCCTTCCAGTACCTGAAGAGGGCCTCCGAGAAAGCTGGAGAGGCACTTTTTACAATGGCATGTAGTGATAGGATGAGGGGTAACAGTTTTAAACTGAAAGAGGGTAGATTTAGATGAGATACTAGGAAGAAATTTTTGACTGTGAGAGTAGTGAGACACTGGAGCAGGTTGCCCAGAGAAGTTGTGGATGCCCCCTTCCTGGCATTGTTTAAGGCCAGGTTGGATGGGGCTTTGAGCAACCTGATCTAGTGGAAGGTGTCCCTATCCATGGCAGGGGAGTTGGAACTAGATGATCTTTAAGGTCCCTTCCAACCGAAACCATTCTATGATTCTATGAAAAACAAGAGCAAAACCCCAGCAAAACAAAGCAAAGCAAACTAAGTGATGCAAAAACAGTCGTTCACCAGTCAACTTGATGCCCAGCCAGTCCTCGAGCAATGGCCACCCCTGGCCAACTGCACCCCACTTTTATTGATGAGCATGACATTATATAGTGTGGAATATCCTTTTGGGCAATTTGCGTCAGGTGTCCCAGCTGTATTCCCTCTTAGTCTTTGTCCTCCCTCAATCTACTCACTGGGGGTAGAGTGAGAAATGGAGAAAGCTTTGATGCTGTGTAAGCACTGCTCAAAAATAGCTAAACATTGTTATCCATGCTGTTTTGATCACAAATGCAAAACATAGCACCATACAGGCTGCTATGAAGAAATTAACTCCCTCCCAGCCAAAACCAGTATGATTTCATTGGGGAGCCACATGTGTCTCTGTGAGGTATTAGATTTAATTATTAGGAGATCAAGACCTAAAAACAAATCCATAGTTCACATCAAAATTAAGTCTAGACACAGTTCTCATTCCAGCCTCTCTTTCCTGGATGGTAACCATAGCAGCTGCCCTGCTGGATGAAACTGCATGTGTCATTAAACATGCAGTTTTGGTCTTCTGTAGAGGGGAGGGGAATGTTGTTCTCTGTGGAAGTCTGAGCTGATTACTTCAGGCCTTAAGATCTACAAGAATTTTCACTGGAAGACATTTTACTTTCCTTTCAAAGTTCAGCATCTATCTAAACATGTGTGCTCTTGAAAACAAGTGAAGTCTCTATTAGTCTACCTTCCTAGGGCAATTAATGAGCATAAAGGGAATACGCAAAGAGGGAAAATAAATTAAAGAAATATTTGTGTAATCCCAACAGTACATTGTAAGCCAACAAAGTTGTGCTGTTTGGATCATGTTGAAGAGAGTCCCAAACTACTTTTTCGATGCACTTAGCATATGTTTTTCCAAAAATATCTTGTCCCTCCGGTAAATATTATTTGCACATTCCCTAACCTATCTCTTTCTTTGCCAAGTTGAGCTTTAACACATTTGCTTGTGTGGTTTTCTTAATGTGAAGAAAAATAGTGTGTGTTCATGTACCCAGATTGTATTCAAATATTTGCATTTGTTGTAAAGCCTCTAATCATTTGAGAAACAGAAATAAAAAGCAAGCCAACAAACAAAAATCTAATGTTACCTGTTGTCATGTATTCTATATGGCGTACCTTTTCAATAACTTCTGCATGAATCAATCTGTATAGTTGCACACCAAATCGTTTTTAGTTCCATGTTATGTTAATGTTTGATTTCATGTCTCTCTTCAGCAAACATTTTATCAATATTTCACTTAGGTCAGTATTTGTCGCCTTACTAGCTTTTTTCCTAAAAATTTCTGTAGTTATAAGATCTGTCTCATCAGTTCTGAAAAGAACAAATGGGTTGAATTGTAGTCCTGATAGCCAATACTCTTAATAAATGTCTGGTAGGTTGGCCCCAGCTAGCAGCCAAGCACCCACACAGCCACTTGCTCACCTCTCTCTGCCCTGGTGGGATGGAGGGAGAAAATAGGGAAGAACAAGAGTGAGAAAACTTGGGGTTTTAAATAAAGACAGGTATATGACTTGTCAAGCACTATCATGGGCAAAACAGACTTGACTTGGGGAATTTAACTTCATTTACTGGCAATTAGCATAAATATTTAACTACCAATTTAGGTATTGGGAAACTGACACCCTGCCCCCTGACCAACATCCGCAGCACAGGTAGGATGCTGCCCACATTATCCATGTAAGGTGTGAGCATCTCAAATCACACTTTTGCACAACTGGCTGTTGTTGTCAGATGACCTGGACACCAAGTGTTCCTGGCAGTCCGCTGGAGCCACGGCATCACTTATGATCCTGTGTTCGCTATCAGTGATTGAGTGAGTTGCCATATGGGTGCGTTGTTGCTAACTTTTCTTACTGCCTCAATAAACCTTCATTAATAAGTTGTTGTCAGACTCCATTACTGTCATTTCAAACACTTGTTGTCCTGTCTTGTTCTCCTTCAGTGAGACAACAAATAATGCAGGAAGTCAGGGTCAGTACATTGTGGTTTCTCTCTCCTTGTTTCTCATCCTTTTCATATGCTCCAGCACAGGTCCCCCAGGGCCATAACCCCTTCAGATATGTAGTTGCTCTGTCATGGAGTACCTCCTCTGAATTTCTTATTCCCTTATTTCCTCTGCTGTTCCCTCTGTTGTTCCCTCTGCTTCTCTCTAATGTTTTTTGCCCTTTCTTAAAGGTCCACCGCTACCAAAAACTTGCCATTTACTCCCAACACTATCCTTCAAATTACAGGAGTAGACTACAGTGACTATAATTAAAAATAGGATGAAAAATCAGACTGGACAACTACAGAACCACCAGTCTGACCTCAATGGGAGACCACAGTCATCAGAACAAACTATGAAGGAAGCAACAATTAAATGCGTTGAGGTGAATGGAAAATGAATAAATCGAAGCAGAGGATTAGCAACGACAGATTGTGTCAGACTGATATATTTCTTTTAACAAAATGACCGCTTTTATAGACAAGAGAGTTGTGGTAGATCTAATCTATCTTGACTTCTTTACAACACTTGATATGGTACCCCATGGGAAATTTTCACTTAAGATGGTGGTTAGTACAAGAACTGTAAATTGAATAAATAATTATCATCTGATAGTGAGATTACTAGTGGAGTACTCAATGGATTTATTTTGTGGTTAGTCTTTAATACCTTGCTTAATGACAGTGATATAGTTGATGCTAATGGATTTTTGTGATGACAGAAAGTCATGAAATATAAAAAGCAATAGGAGCACCTGAATGTCTCCTGGAAAGAATGAGACGACCTTGAAAAAAGAAACAATAAAAATGATAATATGAAGTCCAATCCACCTGGGGAATTAAGCCCATACCTCTGCTAATAGGTAAAGATCTACCAGCTGGATGACAAAGCAGATAAAGGATTCTGTTACATTGATTGATGACAGAGTGAATGTAAGTCACTGATGTGAAATGAAAAAGAATTATCTTGGGGGGTATCAGGCAAAATATTTTGGGTTAAACCAATATCAGAATCATTATAAAACCATTCATAAAATCATCTCAGGAATCCTTTGTACTCTTCTGGTAATATATACAGAAGCAGTAATTCAAAGGTGAAGAGTATGACTACTGCGAAGACTGAGGACAAAGTAGACCCACATTATACAAATCCATGTAAAATAAAGAGGTGGTTTAGCTAGCCAAAAAAGCTCATAGAATTATATATTTTTTTTAAATCTATAGGGACATTTAAAGTAAACACCAAAGACACTGAAGATGGTTATGTAGATTACAGCACCTTGTTAACTGCAAGGTTAGCATCTGTAATTTGGTGAACTATTTATCCAGAAATCTATTTATAAACTAGAGGGAATGGTAAACACAGGTGGACAGGAAAGAGAGTATTCAACTCATCATCTGATTAGACTTAGACTGAGCTTCATTGTTCACATACTTTATTTAAAGCAACTTCCAAAATAGATTTATATCATAGACATAACTGGAATACTTTCATAACTTGGGTAAATATGGTGTATGGACTGAGGACAATGAAGGTCGCTTATTACAGTAGCCCAGGATTCTTAGAGGCAGCTCTGTGGTTAATAACAACTTCCTCAAACTGGATCTTGAAAAATAAAAGGCATTATTGGGAAAATAAAATGTATTTATAATACCATATACTTGTGTTTTCCTACTATTAAAATCATTACCACTAGAACTGTGTCTTTGTGGGACAAGGAGGAGAACAGCTTACTGACAAGTTGTGGGTAGTGATATGCATCTCGATAATACTACAGACAACAACAAATGCTTAGTTTGATAAAAAGCTTGAGATTCTATATTACTTTGAAACATGGAGATAATAGACTCAGTAGTTATGGAGTCAGTATCTTAACTGTCTAGTTTCTGTTTTGACAAGTTTACTTCTTCCTAGAAGGAACAATTCTCTACTACTATCCTTTTTAAGTAGGATAATTATATTGTTACTGTCTCTATTAAACTCACCCTTCTTATAATCTATCACATTCCTAGTAGTCAGTCTAAGTTAAGAAAATCACTAGTTATTTTTCAAATTTTTTTACAAGTATGACTGTTGGAGAAGTATGAGCAAGACAACAAAAAAAAGTCACTTCCCATTCCTTTAAAAAACAGAGTAGGATGGGGATATAGAACATGTCATCCACTGATCCATAGTCAAAGATCAGTTTCTGGTAATTAAGGCATGGGTGAAACTGAGAATATCACAGAATCACAGAATGTTAGGGATCGGAAGGGACCTCGAAAGATCATCTAGTCCAATCCCCCTGCCGGAGCAGGATTACCTAGACCATATCACACAGGAACGCGTCCAGGCGGGTTTTGAATGTCTCCAGAGAAGGAGACTCCACAACCTCTCTGGGCAGCCTGTTCCAGTGTTTGGTCACCCTCACCGTAAAGAAGTTTTTCCTCAAATTTAAGTGGAACCTCCTGTGTTCCAGCTTGCACCCATTGCCCCTTGTCCTGTCAAGGGATGTCACTGAGAAGAGCCTGGCTCCATCCTCATGACACTTGCCCTTTACATATTTATAAACATTAATGAGGTCACCCCTCAGTCTCCTCTTCTCTAAGCTAAAGAGACCCAGCTCCCTCAGCCTCTCCTCAGAAGGGAGATGTTCCACTCCCTTAATCATCTTCGTGGCTCTGCGCTGGACTCCCTATAGCAGTTCCCTGTCCTTCTTGAACTGAGGGGCCCAGAACTGGACACAATACTCCAGATGCGGCCTCACCAGGGCAGAGTAGAGGGGGAGGAGAACCTCTCTTGATCTGCTAACCACACCCCTTCTAATATACCCCAGGATGCCATTGGCCTTCTTGGCCACAAGGGCACATTGCTGGCTCATGGTCATCCTATTGTCCATTAGGACCCCCAGGTCCCTTTCCCCTACGCTGCTCTCCAACAGGTCTGCCCCCAACTTGTACTGGTACATGGGGTTGTTCTTGCCCAGATGCAGGACTCTACACTTGCCCTTGTTATAGTTCATTCAATTTCTCCCCGCCCAACTCTCCAGCCTGTCCAGGTCCCTCTGAATGGCTGCGCAGCCTTCCGGTGTGTCAGCCACTCCTCCCAGTTTTGTGTCATCAGCGAACTTGCTGACAGCGCACTCTATTCCCTCATCCAAGTCATTAATGAATATATTGAATAGAACTGCTCCCAGTACCGACCCTTGAGGGACTCCGCTAGACACAGACCTCCAACTGGACTCTGTCCCATTGACCACCACTCTCTGGCTTCTTTCCTTCAGCCAGTTCACAATCCACCTCACTACCCGATCATCCAGACCACACTTCCTCAGTTTAGCTGTGAGGATGCTGTGGGAGACAGTGTCAAACACTTTACTGAAGTCAAGATAGACCACATCCACTGCTTTACCATCATCTATCCACCGGGTTATGTCCTCATAAAAGGCTATCAAGTTGGTTAAGCATGACTTCCCCTTACTCATTATACATGAACATACGTAGTCAGTATGAAAACCGAAGGAGGAAAGAACTTGGTCACTTTCCTGAAATTGAATATGAACAGGCTGCTTTATGAAGTAACAATAGATGCCACATAAGAACCAAACACTGTTTCATCACTTAAAACAAAAGCTCATGTAAAGATTTTTGAGTTTGAAATACGTAGATGGAAACTGTGCACGAATAGAACTTAAGAGTGTGCAAAAAAGAGCGAAATGCAAAGGCAAACAGCACAGACTTAGAAAAGAAACAGAAAAATGAAGCTATAGAATAACAATGTGAACTTTCCTAAGAAGGAAACTTTATGGTTAAATCTTGACTCCAAAATAGGATACAGGAAGTCGGAAAGAGAAACTATATGATTTGTTTATTTTTTGTTGAGGTAAAAGAAAACTGTATATTCCTTGTAGGGAAAATTCATGAAAGAGACCTTGCAACTCTATCAGTTTCTCTCAGAGAGACAAAGAAGGTCATGAATTTTGACTGATCAGAGAGGTAAAAATATACATGCAAATCAGAGGGCTGTTAATAGGGGAGGAGACAAGAGGGATCATTAGGATTCTTTTTTTTTGTATTCTGTGAAAGGAGAGCAATACTTTTAATAGAAATACTGTAATAGTATGGGCAATGATTCTGTTAAACACAGCAGATGACAAATAAAACTGGTTCGTATCTTAGGAGCTTTGAATCTAACAGTATTATTTCGTGCTGAAAAATTAAAAGCAACATTTACATGGCTAACATCTACCTCAGCGAATAATCCATGGTTTTGGGATCAACTAATTCAGAGTGACCCTTTTGTATAGATTTTTTTTTTTCTCCTCAGAAGACTGAAGCAGACTTTTCATATTAAAACATAGAAAGACACGTTGATGACAGAAGGTTGTTTACTTATCTCTAGACATAAAGACATGTACAAACAGCAGAAGCACTCTTCAGTTTATCCCTTTTTTTCTGTGAGCTGTTGTACAATCTCATGAAAGAGCTGCTCTTCTCCCTGCCTGCCCTTAAAACATGGTGAGAATGGAACACCTGATCACACTCTTCGCAAAGTAGATGAGAGTGGTGAGAACTGGGAGCAAGGCAGTTGTGGGTGAATTTGTTGCACAAAAACTGAGGGCCACTGGTACTTATCAACTGGGACAGTAGATTAAGGGAACATTTTTATTTCATCCTCCAGCAGGTTCTTAAAGGAGGTGTACAGGTAAATTCCTTCAGTGAAAACAATGAGGTATTTTGACTTACTACACTACTTCACAGGACATACAGATTCACACACTAATGCCACCAGTCGCCCAGTGTGTGGCCTAAAGGATATGTCAAATTAACTTAGCATCTACAACAAATACATAGAACCATGATTCAGTGAGATTTTATCAGACCTTAGGAGGCAGCACAGGACAGTGTGGGTTCTTGTTTTGTATCTCACTTCATGGTGCTGTTTCTTCATGTTACATTTTACCTTTATGTTGTTAGATAAAAAATTTTCTTCTGCTGTTTTCTTCTCCTTTCTCTTATCCTTTTCCGTTACATTTTCTAGGCATCCAGGTGCTATATAGAATTAGTTTATTCCATTCATAGCCTTTCTTATGCCTGCCCTTATCAGTCACCCTTCAGTTAACCTTTCTTCTCAATTGCTATAGTCTTCAAACCAACTTGATACTGTTTGTTATCACTGAGTTAGTTAGGTTGCAGGCAAGTATTGCATTCTCTGTTACAAGGTCAGCTATTTCACAGTTCCTTCCTAGGCAAATGTCCAGCCAGGTAATTTTGAAATCTACAATAATACTTGAATAATAATACTTCTTACTGATTATTAAGAAAAAACATTCAATGTGTAGAGTGCTGCAAAAACTTTTAGGACTCCCTATTTATAATGCATTTGCATGTTTTCTTAAATTGATTAGTTTTTTAGTTGACTATCTTTTAGACATGTGAGGAAGAACCACAGTAGCCTCTTAAAGTTTACTATTTGAATGACTTCAGTAAACAACTACTTAAGATTTAAGTTTTATTTTCTTAAAAAAAAGAGAGCTTTATTTACTGCTACCCTTGCTTATTTCTATTTTTGCTGTTGATTTTCTAACTTATGTTTAAAAAAGTCATAGAGGCCTAGCCACTATGCACTGCGCAACTCTTTGGATGAAGCTGTTAATCTTTCTCACTTCCTTTTTCTTTAAAGCAGGGATAATGTAATGTATGCCTCCTTTATAAAGCAGTTACAATGAAATGTGGTGTCGGTGCCAAATAATGTAATTATATATGCCAGATCTGTCAATGAATATATTATTATTTATCACAAATTTCAAATCTGGCAAAACCTTTTTTTATATAGAAGAAAGAACAGATTTTGGTCAAGATTCACACCTCCTAGTTTTAAACACTTAACAGTTTCTCTAAATTTTATTTTATGTTGTGGAGCAATAGAACCAAATTTAAAGATAGAACAAGTGATACAAATGATTTGATGTATACATTGTACATGTTTCTCGGGTTTTACTGCAGTGCAGGCCTTGTCTGTTCTGAAGAGCTAAATGCCTGTTTGTGGTTGAGGAGCATCAGGCAAACTTTTGCAGCATGTACTGCTTCTGAAAGGATTCCAAGCCATGTCTTTTCAAGAAACATCTAGAATAGAGATCAAAGCATCTCAGAGATAATCATATTTGCTTCAGAACGGTATTCCTGATTCAAACTAAAAAAGTAATTTACATGCACCTTTTTGTTTAAAAAATGAGAAATTGTTTGCCTTACATGTTTTCTAGTGTCAAAAGAAAGAAAATTCCAGAAATAATTTCAGCCCTGTTAATCACTCTTTTGAAGTGACAATTTATATGCATGACTAAAGTGAGAGCTTAATATGATTTCGATCGTAGAGACTTCAGTTAGCTACACTGACTCTGGAAACAACTAAGATACTATCACAGAATTTTGTCAAAGTAAAAAGATTATATACTATCTTCACATGTGCTTGTCATAGGTCACGTAATTGGGACTTATTGTTTTGGAAGGTGGTCATAAAAGTGTCTGCTTCAAGGAGGCACAAAAGTTTATTCTTGGAGACAAGAGCATAAACTCTTTCATACACCGAGGAAATATTTTGAGAAAAGCAATGAAGAAGTTGAAGAAAAGAAAATTAAGTCATTCCCTAACAAAATGTATTAGAGAGCTTAGGTACACAGAAACATAAAATTTTCTTGTTCTTAAAAAGAAAGGATTGGTAGAAAACTTCCAACTTGTGCCAAATGTATCAACTTGATCATATGGAAGCCAGTGGACTTTAAATTCCCAATAATTTGTCCCATACAAGACATTAGGTGTCTCAATATTCATTACGCGAAATTCTGAGTTCTAGATAGTGTCAATGTTGAGAGCGGAACTTCTCAAGCTAGAATTATTTTAATTTAATGGAGAAGAAGAGGAAGAGCTTTTTAACCATATATTTATTCTGGACATTTACCTTAGGATGAGACAAATTTCTTGCTAGGAATAACTTTGTTTTTGTTAATGTCGAGAAAGAGATTGACAAGATCTACCTTGAACATAAATATGAACCTTGAGTATATCTAAATTTTTTCAGTTATATTCTACTCCTGTTTCTAGTGGAATCCATACTTGCAGTTAGACACTCATGTTCCCATGAAAATGAGAAATGTCTTTTGCAGAAGGGTCCAAGAAAGAAAGAAAGAAAGAAAGAAAAAACAGCAACATTCTCTACCTGCTGCCATCTAAGGAAACTTATACCTATGCTCCTAAAAGAACAGTTTTATTTCAGAACTCTCAAAAAGACTTAGTCACAGAGTCTATTTTATATTTTTACATGTATATTTTTCATTTGAGAAACAGATTTTAAATTACAGTTTAGACAGATCATCTCAAAAAGTTTTGAAGGACTTGATCACCTTGATCTACGAAATGTCCTAACATTGCAGGCCCTCAAAATTCAGAAAAACATCTAAAGAACTCACATCTTAATTTCAATCTGCATTGTGAATCTTTTTGAAATTCAATAATGAGGAGAATGAAAGGTGAGTTATGAAAAAAAATTGAAAGGTGAATAAATATTGGTAGGACATGGTGGTGAAATGGCTGTAATTGTGACTCTGACATTGGTAGGAAATGCAGGTGAAATGCCTATATTTAAGAGTCTGGCTATTAGACCTTCTATGCCATACCAGTTAAGCACTAATAAAATATTAATACAGTCAAGTGAACTACTCAGATGATGTACCTATGAAATGCTCTAAAAAGCTGAGAAAAGACTAAAAATATATGTGAAAGAGATAAGACTTAAAGGTACAAAGAAAGACATAAAACATGTCTGAACAGAAGGTGTGAAACATAATGGGGTGTGAAATAAATTAAGAAATGTGAGAGGAAAGCTCTATCCCATTTGTTTCATCATTTTTCTTTTAATGAATGAGCTATAAAACAAATATAAATGAGTCCATGTAAGCTCACCTGTTTTCAAATGAATGTCAAATTATTTTAACATCCTTAACTTGTATGAAATTAAATCAGATGACAAACAATGAGTTTGTAATCAGTATCTCATGTGATAATCAACCTATATGTGATAATCAACCTATTTATGATACATTATTTGAAGAGCTATTGTATGGCAGGTGATAGAGAAAGACACAGGAAGAATTTTATTGAAAATAATCTAATTAGCCAATAAGAACACTCTACAATCAATTAATCACACTGTGACTAAATAATTTTGTAGCACTCAGAAAAGTAACTGTTTCATTTTTCATTTTGTTTATAATTGATGAAAAAAAATATTTTGCTTACCTTCTCTAAGGGTATCAGAAATTATATTTTAACAGGTAGTTTGACTTAAACATTAACTCCAACATATGTTATATAGACATAGTTATTAAACATTTTTGTAACTGAACCTTTTTTTCCTTTTCTTCTTCTTATCTTTCACATCTTCATCCTTAAAACTCTTACAAAAGATGAAGTCACTTTCTTTAAGAGAAATCAGAATGTACCATCTTTGTATAGCAGGTTTTAAATTTTTTTATCAACTGATTAACATACTTGAAATAACTTGAAGTAGTACATCTACCACATAAACCAAAGGAGGCCTATCAGATAAATATACAGTAATTTACTAAAATAACACCTGATATTGCACATAAAGCTTGTTTTTAAACTACCGTTATAGAAAGAAATAGAGTTAAATTAAAACGTTGATTTTAGCCTAGATTTTCATTGTCACTTTGGGGTGAAGCCATGACAGGAAGTTTCATACGTAAATATGCTTGCTTTGGAGTGTTTTTATAGCTTTGTATATAATATTTTAACTGGGAGTGATGCAGCTGCTTTTACATGTCTGAACAATATACTCTGACATTAAATTCCTTAACATATCTGGCCCAGCCTCCACTTGGCTTTCCAGAAGATGTCTCTTTTTTTTTGTAGGATTTGTACTATGTTGTCCGACCCTTACAAATGTCTCAGATACCCTATGACATCTCAAATGAGAGCAAGTCTTTATTGCTTAGATAGGTGAATGCTATCCATGATGTCTTTCAAAGCTTTTGTGTTCATCTCAAACCTGTTCTGAGAGCAACCACAGATCAAGATACAGAGCAAGGCTACATTGTAGCCAGTTTGAATGAAATATAATCGGGCTGAATACAGAAGAATCAGTCTTGTTGTTGTGATGGACAGAGTTTGTATGCCTTAAACAACTTGTTTGACAACTCCGGCTGGAGGAGGGGATGGGTGCTACAAAGGCCTGCAAGTCTGGCAAGAGATAAGGGTCGTGGGAACAGAACAATACCCCTGCTGTGCCTTAGTTGTTGTGATTTACAACTCTGGCTGGAGGAAGAGATAAGTCTTGCGGAGGCGGGATGGTATCTTTTCCTTGGGACCAGTCTACATGTGCAACAACTTTGCAAGGCCTCAGCCACGCTTGTGCAGAAGCGGGGTCATATAGCGGACACCACAACTAGGGGATCACGACCACCAGACACCCCTTGGGGGATCACCGACTCATTTCAAGAACAATCTAAGACTACAAAGCGCAGGCGTCCCAATTAGCATGGGAAGCGAGCAGAGGGGGGGAGACAAGAGGGATGTTACTACCCTCTCCTATCTCGTATGCAAATGACCTAAAGTATTTAGACCTTCTCACTTGGGATGCTGGCGCACACTCCCACCCGCCACCTGAGGACCGATCCTGCAAGCGATTTACCGGAGGAGCAACTCTGCAAGCAACTTACCAACTCTACAGACAACTTACATTGCTGGACCCAAGGGTGGTGATCTCTCTTTTCCTCTCTCTCATAGTCTCTATCCTCTTTCTCTTTTCCTTTTCCCCTCTTTTCTCAATGCCTTTAGAAACCCAAGACACTTACAACCATGCAACTTTCCCTGTATTAATAAATTGCTCTTAACTTCATACCAGTTATTTGGTGTCGTTTCACCTTAATTTACTCCAAGGGATTTATGAACTAGTTGCGACCAGGTCGTAACAGTTGTGCATACATTCTGTGTGAACAGCAAGACTGAAGATTTTGACTTATGAAAGCGTACTTTGCATGTGAATACCAGCAGTGGAGTCCCTTTCAAGCTGCCAGCCCTAGACATATATTATAGCACCTTATGCCTAGGATTACCTTGCTCTTTCTGAAGAAAACTCTTTAATTGTAGAGTAAACACTTCAAATGTCAAAGTCCTGTTGTTAAAAATCCTAAAACTCTGAAAGGTGAAATTACAAATTCTGCTTGGGTGATAATGATTAATTCTGTGTGATTATTCTTTTTAGATCTATGCATATGACTGAGGAGGAAACATTGCAACTGAAACTCATAGTAAGGATCTGTGTTTGGTTTTCCTCTATGAAATTCTGTGTTGTTTTTTCAAAGATCTTTTAGGTTTTCCAGAAATGTTTTCTTTTATCTTTCATCTTTCTTAGAGACGATAAACAAAATCAAACTATCTGATTGAAATATTCCAATATTTGCTTTACCAGCGTGGCACTTCGATATATAGCCAATTATACTATATTGACTCCATCCCGTTCACAAAGTTTCTCTTTTTAATCTGGATTTTGTATTTTGTAACTCCACTACATTCAAAGGATGTCTGTCTGTGGATGCAAATCTTTAATGCAGAGCTTCAATAGCCTTTTGATGTGAATTTGTTCTGTTTGGCAGTCCATCTTTTCATTTGGCCCAGGAGAATCTAACAAAACAGCTTGATGAATGGTATATTTAAAAAATGTTGAGCCTGTATTCATGTGTTAGAAAGAGAAGAATGAATTATGAAAATATGTTCCCTAAAAAAGGACAGTTAATGAAAGTACCAAATCCTGTCATGACAAGCAGAGACATTAAAAAAAAGTAAACAATTTACTCCAAACAACAATTAAAAAGAAGGCAGCTGTACAATGTAATACTAATGGTTATTCATTGACACTTAAAATTTTTATCCAAACAGGAATTTGATTAAAATTATAAACTGTTTGCCAGAATAATTCTAATTTTTTTCTAGGAGAAAAAACATTGAGCAGGGTGCCAACCAATAGTTTGTCTGAGCTTATAAAGCACAAACCTTGCCCTTGACAGATAGCTATTCTAATGTAGCTTTCACTCGTGTATGCTTTATATTGCATAGGAATGATTTTTTTTGTCTGTTTATCATACGTAGAAAGTGAAATATATTGTTATGATAAGTCAAATCTAAATGAAAATAGTTTCATTTTTTCTTCAATTTTTTTAACATTTGAAAATCCTCTATTCTATAATACTATAGTAATATGTAATGATCAAACATCACCAAGAAAAATATGTTTGTATTTTGGGTTTTTCTTCCCTAAGGCCTATGTCCTTGAACAAAGAACGATAAAGCAGAAATGTCATAGGAACACTTCTGTAAGTGGATGCCTTGTGACAGAGCACTATTGGGAAATGTCTGATCAACACAAGTAGATGGCAAGGCTATCTTAGAATTTCATATACAGGTAACAAAAAAAAAAAGAGAGTTTTTTATTAGATGGGTGTATGGAGTGAGAAGCTAATTTGACCTTTGATGAAATGATCTCGCTTTCCTGTCACCATCACCTATATCTCAATTATATTCTGCTAAGAGAAAAAAACAAATTTGGCCATTAAACTGACATGAAAGGGCAGAATAGAAGCGTTTCAGCTTTCTCTAGCTCCTGCAGACAGTGAAATGGGAAAATGAGTGGCCCCTAGAATTTACAGCTTCTTCCTTATTACAGGCTGTGACTGCTGCAAGCACAGAGGGGATAATCAGCTTGTCAAGAGCTTGCCACTGAGAATGCCAACATATAATCACTTCTATTGCTTCAGAATACTTCTTAGGAAACTGTGGCATTGCATTTGCATTTAAAAAGCCATGTTTATTTCAAAAAATACTGTAAAATAGTCCTTAAAATGATTAATTCATTCTTTCCCATGAATAGCATATAAAGAGACATAAAAGTTGATATTGTTGTATTGAAATGTTGGGTCAAAATCATTAGACAAGTAGATATTTGCAGGAGATAAAAATCCATTAATTGGTGAGTGGATGATGCACAGAGGATGGTCGCTGTTATATTTACAGAATAATAAAACTCAGCTGAATCAAAACTTGTCTATGTCAAGTTTTTCAGAACTTCAGAAAGTATAGCATTGTAGCATTTGTTAGTAGCTCAAAATGGTACTTAGGCTTTCTGGTAGCAATGATACTCCTTAACTTGTAGAGAGCTCTTCTTCACAGAGCCAAGTGTTAAATAGCAGTTGCCTACAAAGTAGAAACCTTGTAAGCCACTCAAAACAAAAATAAAGGCAAAAGGAAAGTTACCAGATCCTAAGGTCTACAAAGAGACAGATGAAAGGTTTTAGTAAAATGGTCCAATAGCAACAATTTTTAAGGAAATAAAAAGAGAGGCAGCTTTGTAAGTCACTGAAGCTCCTCTGAATTGAACCCAGAAAAATATTGGAATTCAATACAGTATAAAGTCAATTAAAATACTGTGGGCAAGTGAAAAATAGTGCTCAGCTCAAGTAAGAGACATATATATAAACTGCAGAATTCTGGAGCCATCTGGAAAGGCTACACATAAGCAAAGAAGAGTATTGAGGGGTTAAAAGATATAGAAAGGGAATTAGATTTCTGAAACAGGATGCTAATCTGTTTTAGCTTCAGCTGCTATATCAAAATTAGAAAAGGAGATAAAAAGCCTTAAGAAGGACAAATATTGTCAAAACTAAAGGGTGCAATCGAATATTAAACCATGCACCATTAACATGCCTGACCTAATTCATTCAAATATGAAAGCTAGGAGTAAGTGAATTACAAGTAAATTATCAAAGGAAAGGCCAGATGTTACATTTCTTGAAGAAACCTATTATACCAGAATATAAACTGGCAAACAATTAGTTTGTGCAAGTATTATTTTTCAGTGATTAAATTAAAGAAAAAAAAAAAAACAAAAAGAAAGAGGAGTAGTAATTTAATATCAAAGAAACTGACACTTATTAAAAGAAGACATTAAATCACATATAGAGAAAAGCTTCTTAGTCATAAAGAACAAAATAACTGGGTCAATCTAGTCCCCTCATTTCAGGTATGGATTTTTTTTAGATTAATTTTGATTTAATATTACAAATTTTGCAATAGGGAAAAATCATACGTGGAAGAGATATCAACAACAAACGACATTCCCTACAGGGGATGCACTTAGGAATATATATATTTAGAATTAGGCTGAAAAGGATACCATGATTTCATAAGCTTAAAGTTCAAGGCAAAACCAAATTAGGCTTAAGAATAACTGAAGTCATTGTGATCTTGTCAAAGATATTACCCTTCTTTTCTAGCCATAGAAATGTACGCATCAAGTTCTGTTACATCTTGATTTTCTTAACTTCAGAAATATTTTAAACACAGGGTAAATTTCAGAGTATCTAAAAAGTTATACTAAAGAAGATGTTGTAGTTCAGAGAAATAGGTAACTATGATATCTTCTCAGGAGACTGAGAAGATTCAGGCAGACCAAGTTCACCATGCTCAGATTCAGTCTGGCATAGAAAGGCAATCAAAGCTAGAAATCAAAGAACGTTATCATGTGAGTAAATATTGGAAGCAAAAAGGTATCTGAAGCAAAGGCAAAACATTTTGGCTTGAGCAGTATGTCATGCTGCACAGCTATGTGGCTTTCAGACACAACTATCTTGTTTGCGAAGTCATGTGGGTCTACAGCCTTTTGTGGGGATACCAGTAGAGCATCAGAGAGGAATAGGTTTTGTACAGTTGTTGGAACAATGCAAGTCAGTGCCCTACCCTTACAGGAACTTCTGAAGCTAGGCAACACCTAGTACAGTGGCAAGGCTCATTTTCCACTACTCTAAGGATCTCCGGCACTTGAACATAGGCTTAAGTGTGTTCATCCTCTCAGGATCCAGGGCAGAGTCCCCCTGTGACGTTAAGGGTTTGGTTAACTAGTCTTGAAAGATCTTTCAGATAAGCCCAAAGGTAATTTCTGCATGCGATAATCTACTGCTAAAACTGATCCTCCATAGAGAGACACACACAAGTGCTAATCTTCATCCTTTAAATGCTTCCAAACTTACACTTCACTCAAGACTTTCTTAACATCAATCTATAAAATTATCTTAGGATCCATCTTATTTCTTCTGTTTAACCTGAGCTATTATGAATTCAGGAATGAAAGACCAGAGAAAGCGTAAGAAAGAAGAAACCTGTTCCGACCAGTCAATTAGAGCTCTCAATTAGAAGTATTAATTTCACTGATTTCAGCTTCTAGGACTGTTTTGAATTACACAATCTTTGAATAAGAAGCAGGGATCAGGGACTCAAACCCAGGTCTCCCATTTCTGAGGTGAAGGTGCTAGCCATTGCTCAATATAAGCTCTTTACTGCTAGCTCACTGTTGTTTTAGTCCTGCCTTTGGTGCACAGTAACTCAATTCTCATAGTGTTTGCATTCCTATCTAAATTATTTCATTGTCTTGGTTGGAATGAATGTCTTGGTAGGAAGGAATGCTGCACCTTTCTCCACTGTAGAAGAGACAGAACTGAGCCTTCTAAATATTTAAGCAAGGTGTGAGGAAGAAAGAACAAAATAGAGTAAAAGTAAAAATCTCCCAATCTATACATTAAGAATGGGAAAAAAATAAACAAAATAACAAAAAGCAACACAGGAAATCAGACAACAAAATGCTATGAAGGAAATAAAACATAATTTTAAAAAGTCTCCATTATTAAAAATATTCAGGCACAATGGACTTCAGCAAAGCCTTTGATACTGTCTCACACGGCATTCTCCTGGATAAGCTGGCAGCCCACTTTTTGGACAGGTGCACTCTTCGCTGGGTTAAGAACTGGTTCGATGGCCGGGCCCAGAGAGTGGTGGTGAACGGTACTGCATCCACTTGGTGTCTGGTCACTAGTGGTGTCCCCCAGGGCACAGTACTGGGCCCAGTCCTGTTTAATATCTTTGTTGATGATCTGGATAAAGGTATCGAGTGCACCTTCAGTAAATTAGAGGATGACACTAAGTTGCATGGGAGTGTTGATCTGCCTGAGGGTAGGAAAGCTCTGCAGAGGATCTGGACAGGTTAGATAGATGGGCTGAGACCAATGGTATGAAGTTCAACAAGGCCAGGTGCCAGGTCCTACACTTTGGCCATAACAACCCCATACAGGCTGGGGGAAGAGTGGCCGGAAAGCGGCCCAGTGGAAAAGGACCTGGGGGTATTGGTGGACAGCCGGCTGAACATGAGCCAGCAGTGTGCCCAGGTGGCCAAGAATACCAGTAGCATCCTGACGCGTATCAGGAATAGTGTGGCCAGCAGAACTAGGGAAGTGATCATCCCCCTGTACTCAGCACTGGTGAGGTCACACCTCAAGTACTGTGTCCAGTTCTGGGCCCCTCACTTCAAGAAAGACATTGAGGTGCTGGAGCAAGTCCAGAGGAGGGCAACAAAGCTGGTGAAGGGTCTAGAGGGCATGTCCTATGAGGAGCAGATGGGGGAACTGGGATTGTTTAGCCTGGAGAAAAGGAGGCTGAGGGGAGACCTTATCACTCTCTACAAGTACCTGAAAGGAGGTTGTAGCGGGGTGGGGATCAGCCTCTTCTCCCAGGCAACTAGCAACAGGACTAGAGGACATAGCCTCAAGCTGCACCAGGGGAGGTTCAGGTTAGACATTAGGAAAAATTTCTTCACAGAAAGGGTTATTAGGCATTGGAAAGGGCTACCCAGGGAGGTGGTGGAGTCACCATCCCTGGAGGTGTTCAAGAAAAGACTAGATGTGGCACTTAGTGCCATGGTCTAGTTGACACAGTGTTGTTAGGTCAAAGGTTGGACTCTATGATCCCAACCTTTGGGATCATAGAAACCAGAGGTTTCTTCCAACCTAGCTGATTCTGTGATTCTGTAATTATGTAATGAATCTCACTTACCCACATTAATACAAGAATGGCTTATAGCAGGTGAGATTCAGATACTGAGACACAGACATCTAGTGCATTTATTGGCTCTTTTAGGGTATCCAAGCCGTCCCCATGAGGCTGGCTGCTATGACACAGGATCTACAAGATACCTTCGACTTTCTAATATGGATAAGGAGTTACTTAAAAAGTAGGAAAACAGAATAGGAATAAAATTTCATTTCTGTCAGGGAGAGTGAGATCACCAGTAGAATTCCTACAGGAGTGCATGCTCTGTGCTGTTCAACATGGCTATAAATGATCTGAAAAAGGTATGAAGAATGACATAATAAAGCTTGATGACCTTATTAAGCTATTAGAAGTGGTAAAGGCAAAAAAATGACTGAAAAGAGATGTAAAAGCACAATACTTTGCTGAATGTTTGGGGGAATAATGTTGGAGATGAAACAATGAAAATAGGTATAGTTATGTAAATGGGACAAAAAAAAATTCTTATTTTCAAACACCATGTTGGATTCTGGACTAATACTGCAAAGAAAGATCATTCAGTTACAGTAGCTTCTTCCTTAAATGAAAACATCTGTGCAGTGCTTTTGAATGGTGAAGAAAGTCCAAAATGAAACAGAATATTAGGAATTATAAGGAAAAATAAAGAGAGAAAAAAACAAGCAAACAAACCCCCCCCCGCCACAACAACCAGAAAAAAATATACTGCTGAATAAGTCCATGGTACACTCACGACTTTAATATTATATGAAGTTCTTATGCTACCATCTGTAAAAGTATAAATGAAGAAAATGTATAGACAGTACATTCCAGTAAATAAGACTTTACCTTTAGTTGTAGAAGGACAAAGGCTTTGTACTGACCCAACCCACCAGGATCTCAGGCTTTGTTTGGGTTTGACTTGATCTAAGCTGGTTTTAGACTGTTGCAATGGTTGCCTACTGGTCAAGTGACTATTGCCCAACATACTGCAGCTGGGAGTTCTGCATATAGTAAAGGCCTGTCACCCCAAGGTAGTGACAGTAACCCTTTGTGACAGCTGAGGAACATGCTGTGCAACTTTCAAGCTCTAGCTTGGCATACATAAAAAGGCACAATACTATGATAAAAAAACACACTGCAGGGGGTTGACCTTGCTAGATACCATGTGCCCATCAAGCTGCTCTGTTACTCCCCCCTCCTCAGCTGGACAGGGGAGAGAAAATATAACTAAAAGCTTATGGGTCGAGATAAGGACAGGGAGATCACTCATCAGTTACCATCATGGGAAAAACAGACTTATCTCAGGGAAATTAATTTAATTTATTCTTAATCAAATCAGAGTAGGGTAATGAGAAATAAAACCAAATCTTTAAACACCTTCCTTCCTCCCCTCCCTTCTTCCTGGGGTCAACTTCACTCTCGATTTCTCTACCTCCTCCTCTGCAGTGACACAGGGGGATGGGGAGTGGGGGTTGCAGTCAATTCATTACATGTTATCTCTGACACTCTTTCCTCTTCATTCTCTTCCCTTGGTCCTGTGTGGGTTCCTTCCCACAGGAGACAGTCCTCCATTAACTTCTACAATGTGAGTCCTACCCATGAGCTGCAGTTCTTCATTAACTGCTCCAGCGTGGATCCTTTCCATGTGTCCTTTCCATGGGGTGCAGTCCTTCAGGAATGGACTTCTCCAGCGTGGGTCCTCCATGGGGTCACAAGTCCTGCCAGCAAACCTGCACTAGTGGGGGTTCCTTCTCCAGTGCAGGCTTCCCAAGGGGTCAGAGCCTCCTTCAGGTGCATCCATGTGCTCTGGTGTGAGGTCCTCAATGGGCTACGGGTGGGTATCCACTCATGGTCCCCCATAGGGGGACAACGTGCTACACCATGGTCTTCACGAGGGGGTGCAGGGATATCTCTGCTCTACATTTAACCTCCATGGACTGCAGGGGAATAACCTGCATCACCACAGTCTTCACCACAGACTGCAGGGGAATCTCTGCTCTGGCACCTGGAGCACCTCATCCCCCTCCTTCTTCACTGACCTTGGTGTCTACATAATTGTTACTTTCACGTATTCTCACTCCTCTCTTCTGACTGCTGCTGGTGTTGTGAAGTTGTTTTTTTTTCCCCCTTCTTAAATATGTTTCTCTGCCAATAGGAGTTAGGTACAGTTTGGGAGCACCCAATCATCCCAGCTCATTCGTTTTGTCTGTTTCCTGGGCAACAGGAATTACTGGTATGGTTAGGCATTGCCTAATCATACTAACTCATTGTATTTGTGCCTAGGATGGGAAGATACCAGGTTATCTCAATTTACTGCACAGGCAAGCAGGATCAGAGAGTGCCTGATTGACTCAGCCTGCTCACTGTTCACTGATTAATGTTGGCTGGTCAATGCGGCCTGGGGAGAGGGGGTGATGTCTGCACCACCACAGGAAGAAGAATGAGTGAGGGAGAATGTAGTGGAAATGTACAAAGCAAGGAGTGGTACTGGATGCAAAGCCCCTTTATGTCTTCCCTTTCTTAATACTGGGAAGAGAAGTCATCAGATAAAAAATGTAGGCATCAGTTTAAAAAGAAACAGTCATGTTCTTATGTAGTGAGATACATTGTCACATGATGCTATGGATGCTCAAAGTTCACGTAGTTCAAGACAGACAAATTTAGGAAAGAAAAACTCTAGGGCTTTAAATAGAAGTATACTATTTCTTCTATAGGAATTCCAGAGCTATACATTGTTGGAGACTGAAAGTATATTCTAGGGAATTCTGGTGCTGCATTTTCTCTTCGAGCACCCCTCTCAGACTTCTGCTCAAAAGCTGATACTCTTTGATACATTTTATCTGACAGTTCTCAGTGAACCTATAAAATGATATAACTGAGCATAATAATACCACTTAACTTGTATTTTTTTTGTTTCTGTATATTTGAGAGTAAGGAAATATTGCATACACTTAAAATAGTTGTAATATTGTAATACTGAGTGCAAATGAATGGCTTATTATTTCGATTGTATAAGTTAATCTCACTTCTTAATTTAGATCTGAACACATTTTAATGATACTTATCAAAAGAACATAATCAATTTTCACTTAGAAAATATGTGTTAATTAAAAGGCTTCTATATAAAATGAATGCATATGTAATGTGCTGCTGTCTTTAGTGCTGGTAAATATACATGTGCATTTGTCCTGGTTTGGCCTAAACCAGGCCGATTTTCCTTTCAGTGATTTTTACTTTCAGCTAAGTCTCCTCTAAGTAACTGCACTTTCTGAAACTAACTGCATGTTTTTGCGGACAGTGTCTGCTTCCAGGACTGATAACGCTCGAAGTTTGTAGTTATCACTGAGGCACTGGTAGGGATGTTGTGCAGAAAGGCTCTTGCTGTACTTGTTCTTGAGAGAAACCAAGGTCACTGCTGAATTCCTCACAGCTTACGAGTGAAGAACCGAAGGGGGGTCGCAGCTGCAGGGGGGAGCGGACAGGGCAGGTGACCCAAAATTGACCAATGAGGATATTCCATCCCATACACGTCATTCTCAGTATAAAGCGGGGGGATCACGAGGGTCTCGCTCTCTTTCTGCTATGGCCGGTGTCCAGGGAGGACTCCGTCTGTTTTCCTGCTGCCCCCGATCCCGATCCGTGCGTTCCTGAATCCAGCTCTTGACCATCGCTAGGCTCAGCCTGGGCCTTCCCGGAGCCTGCCCTGCAGTGCCGGTGGTGACGTGGCTGACTTCAGGGGAGCTCAATCTTGGTTTTGTATATATATTTGTATATATTTGATTATTTCTATTATTATTATTATACTTTTTTTTTCATTATTATAGTTTATTAAAACTGTTTTAATTTTCCAACCCAGAAGTCTCTCTCCCTTTTCCCTTTCCCTTTCCCTCTGGGGGGAGGGGGGGGGATAACAGAGGGCATCTGCCGCAAGTTTAATAGCCAGCCCAGCTTTAAACCGTGACAGCATTCTAGAAGACATGAGAAAGCTTAACAATATATCAGATTTTAAGCTCACTTTTACTAAATTTGCAGTATATCTGCAAAGTTCTCAGTGGGCAATTGGCAATACCACGTTTACTAGAACAGTTCTCAATAACTAAGGACACTTTTGGGATAGTGCCATGATCACCCTAATGTTGCATAGAAATTATATTAAGTTTAAATATAAATTTGATGTTGTTACTTTTTTATTCAGAAGTTTTAAATCAGTAGAAGAATACTCAGGTTTCGTAATAACGTTTCAGATATGAAATTTAATAAAAAGAAGAAATATCTTCTTCCCTTACTCCGAACACCCATCAGAAACAATCCAGAATTTCAGCTGGGGTTATCTAATCCAATATGCCATGTGTAGGAAGGGAGAAGGTATGTGATCACTAGCCAGCTTTCACAAAATTATGGGAATTAGTACTACCAGAGAACATACGGGACTATTAATATACCAGTTTGGGTTTAATTGCGAGGAAAAAAATTGTAACAAATCTATGTAGGAAGTGTGAGTTTCACAAGTGTTAACTCTAATTATGAGAAAGACTGTCTCAAAGGGACTGCTGTTTACATTATATAACTAACTTCAGCTGTTACATCTAGAAGATAAGGTTGCCTTTGCAGAGATGTTATGGACCATCTTATGGGGCAGTGTGTTTGGATATTTTTAGCTGAGCGCAAAGATACTCTACAAGTAGGACGTATATAATCTAAAAGTATAAATTTATTATTTGTTAGTTAGCACACAAAAAAGAGCACCGGGATTTAATGAGTTAGTCGGCTAAGCATTATTGTGGTCATCACTCCTTATAATGCACCTAAAGAGTCTTTGCTGTCCAGGCAAGTATCAGTTAGGAGGGGCAGGGACCACATAGGTCCTGACTGCTGCTGATTTGCCAGCTACCACCAGCTCTATTAGCAGTGGTGACACTGATGGCTTGACTATAAGATCCTACAATTACTGTTTATGCTGAGTAGCTTGTTTCATCACAGAATCATAGAGTCATCATAGAACGCTTTGGGCTGGAAGGGACCTTAAAGATCATATAGCTCCAACTCCCCTGCCATAGGCAGGGATACTTTTCCACTAGATCAGGTTGCTCGGAGCCCCATCCAACCTGGTCTTAAACACGTCCACAGAGGTGGCATCCACAGCTTCTCTGGGCAACCTGTGCCAGTGTCTCACTACTCTCACAGTCAACAATTTCTTCCTAATATCTCATCTAAATCTACCCTCTTTCTGTTTAAAACTGTTACCCCTCATCCTATCACTATATAGCCTTGTAAAAAGTCCCTTTCCTGTAGGCCCCCTTCAGGTACTGGAAGGCTGCTAGAAGGTCTCCCCAGAGCCTTCTCTTCTCCTTGCTGAACAACCCCAACTCTCTCAGCCTGTCTTCATAAGAGAGGTGCTCCAGCCCTCTGATCATCTTTGTGGCGCTCCCCTGGACTCATTCCAACAGCTCCATGTCCTTCTTATGTTGGAGGCCCCAGAGCTGGACGCAGTACTCCAGGTGGGGTCTCACAAGGGCAGAGTAGAGGGGCAGAAACACGTCCCTCGACCTGCTGGCCATGCTGCTTTTGATGCAGCTCAGGATACGGTTGGCCTTCTGGGCTGCAAGCGCACACTGCCGGCTCATGCTGAGCTTCTTGTCAAACACCACCCCCAAGTCCCTCTCCACAGGGCTGCTCTCTATCCATTCTCCGCCCAGCCTGTATTTGTGCTTGGGATTGCACTAACCCACGTGCAGGACCTTGCACTTGGCCTTGTTGAACTTTATGCAGTTCTCACGGCCCCACTTCTCAAGCCTGTCAAGGTCCCTCTGGATGGCATCCCTTCCCTCCAGCATGTCGATTGCACCACACAGCTTGGTTTCATCATTTTCCTTTAGGATTTTATATCTTTCCATGTTGTCAATTCCTCTCTTGAATCATTGATGCACTACTTCTTGTCTTCAGTTTTTACCTTAATGTTTTTTACCGACTTACTGGCAGTTTTTCTCAGCAGTCCAAACCAGACCTATCACAACTGTCTTTGTAGACAGTTACACTCTTGACATGGCCAATGGCTTACAGCAAGGGTTAGAGAGAAGGTGTTACAGAGAAAATAACTAAAATAAATGCTCTGTTGGAGGAATGAGGAAGATACTCTGAGAAAGCTTGCTTCTTTTTTTTTTTTTTTAATTAAAGAAATATTGATATAAAACTCTTCACATTTATACATATAGAGAGACAGTCCCCAGGGTTATAGTACTAAGAAAAACAATATATTTTAAGATGAAAACCTAATGTGATTATTCTAGAATACAAAGACCACATTCACCTCCTCAATTTAAATAATGCATTTAAACTAAAGGTTTAACTGTCCTATGATCCCTATGAAGTCTCTATAAAGCAATGCATAGCTGCCGTTCATAAGTATATTTATCCACCTAAATAATCTTACGAAGAGAACCATCTGCCCTAACCTATGCATTTAAAAGTCAAACATGCTGAAGGACTAATCATTTGATACTCCAGTTCTACCCAACAAAGAGAACCAAGTACCTGCACAGTATAGCTATCTGAGCTCTCTCAGATACCTTAAGACAAGAAAAATAATCCTCATATGACAAATTATATCTCCATTGACAATAAAAAAATGTGTGGGTGGCTAACTAAGATGTAGAAGTTTTAATTTTTATCTCTACTTAAGATTAATTGAATCCAAATCTATTTCCTCCTGGCTACAACTAAATCACGTAGCAAATTCTTGTCCAAATTCAGTCTAAAGAAGAGCACAGCTTCTTTTTTTTCTCAGTGAAGTTATGTTTTCTTCCTATGAAAAGGAAGAAGGACAAAGCAGAGTATGTATGAAACTGGGTTTCATCCTGACTTGTATTCAAGTCACGGTCAGAGCATTTATTTACCAGAAGTGTGGGAAGTGCTCATGGGTCTTAAAATTTCCATAGAGCCTCTGCTGACTGGAAAGTCAGAGACTTAGATACCTTGGTTAGAAGCTAAAATGAGTTGGAATGAATCTGAGCTCTATTTGCTTCACTTAGGAAGTGGTGTAAATGAAACATTTTTAAAAGGGGTAAGATGCTCACATCCAGTGTGTAGTGCTCTTTAATTAATTCACTGCATAAGGTCATTCAGAAAATTTTCCATATGTCCCTGTGTAGAGAAAGCCGGATCACATGGTGGATCTGCGTCCGAAAACAAACATCTTGCTGATAATGCACAAACAAGGAATAAAGTCACCAAACATCTCATCTATTTTGGCTATGCTGTGTCCATCAGAAAGAAAAATAAATAAATAAGCAAATTTAATAGCATGTTTATTTTAGTTTCTTTCATGTAAAAGAATACTCAGCACGGGTAATGATAAAAATAGTTCTTCATATTCTTTTTGCAGATACTTTCAAGTTATTGTTTTGCTAGGAATACTATTTTTTTACACTTTTGCAGGTAAATACATTTTAAATACTATTTTAGGCACTGCAGCACAGAGGTAGGTATACTCAAACATTGATGCTATTTTTTTATATCTGACTAGTACATGTCAAAAGTAGGTCCACTGAAATCAATGCACATAAATCATTGAAAAAACGAAAGAAAACTCTAATCCCTGTCTAAATTTTCCAAATACATTGGAAGAGAAAATTTTACTATCTATAATTCCATTATAATTTTATTGTGATAATTTTACAAACTTATTAGTTTTTAGTGCTGTTACTAAAACATAATGAAATAATATTTTATTTTATTTTATTTTGTTTTGTTTTGCTTTGTTTTGTTTTATTTTATGTATTTCTTATTCAGGATCTTAAATCTATACCTGTCACAGTATGAGGAACATAAAGTCAGAGAGCTCTGCTGTACTTGGTCAGTAATGAATACAGCAAAATTTCAAACCAGAAGGAATACATTTCAATGCAAAAGTAATTGGTTATATTTTCACAGAATCACAGAATGTTAGGGATTGGAAGGGACCTCGAAAGATCATCTAGTCCAATCCCCCTGCCGGGGCAGGATTGCCTAGACCATATCACACAGGAACGCGTCCAGGCGGGTTTTGAATGTCTCCAGAGAAGGAGACTCCAAAACCTCTCTGGGCAGCCTGTTCCAGTGTTCAGTCACCCTCACCGTAAAGAAGTTTTTCCTCAAATTTTAGTGGAATCTCCTGTGCTCCAGCTTGCACCCATTGCCCCTTGTCCTGTCAAGGGATGTCACTGAGAAGAGCCTGGCTCCATCCTCTTGACACTTGCCCTTTACATATTTATAAACATTAATGAGGTCACCCCTCAGTCTCATCTTCTCCAAGCTAAAGAGACCCAGCTCCCTCAGCCTCTCCTCATAAGGGAGATGTTCCACTCCCTTAATCATCTTCGTGGCTCTGCGCTGGACTCTCTCTAGCAGTTCCCTGTCCTTCTTGAACTGAGGGGCCCAGAACTGGACACAATACTCCAGATGCGGCCTCACCAGGGCAGAGTAGAGGGGGAGGAGAACCTCTCTTGACCTGCTAACCACACCCCTTCTAATACATCCCAGGATGCCATTGGCCTTCTTGGCCACAAGGGCACACTGCTGACTCATGGTCATCCTGTTGTCCATTAGGACCCCCAGGTCCCTTTCCCCTACGCTGGTCTCCAACAGGTCTGTCCCCAACTTGTACTGGTACATGGGGTTGTTCTTGCCCAGATGCAGGACTCTACACTTGCCCTTATTATATTTCATTCAATTTCTCCCCTCCCAACTCTCCAGCCTGTCCAGGTCTCTCTGAATGGCTGCGCAGCCTTCCGGTGTGTCAGCCACTCCTCCCAGTTTTGTGTCATCAGCGAACTTGCTGACAGTGCACTCTAATCCCTCATCCAAGTCATTAATGAATATATTGAATAGAACTGGTCCCAGAACCGACCCTTGCGGAACTCCGCTAGACACAGACCTCCTACTGGATTCTGTCCCGCTGACCACTACTCTCTGGCTTCTTTCCTTCAGCCAGTTCACAATCCACCTCACTACCCGATCATCCAGACCACACTTCCCCAGTTTAGCTGCGAGGATGCTGTGGGAGACCGTGTCAAA
This sequence comes from Nyctibius grandis, assembly GCF_013368605.1. NCBI lineage: Eukaryota > Metazoa > Chordata > Aves > Nyctibiiformes > Nyctibiidae > Nyctibius > Nyctibius grandis. Next base: position 84,852,500 of record NC_090659.1, read on the forward strand.
CGCTTTACTGAAATCGAGATAGACCACATCCACAGCTTTACCATCATCTATCCACCGGGTTACGTCCTCATAAAAGGCTATCAAGTTGGTTGAGCAAGACTTCCCCTTGGTGAAGCCATGCTGAGTGCCCCTAATGATCCCCCTATCCTTGATGTGCCTAGAGACAGCACCAAGAACAAGTTGCTCCATCACCTTTCCGGGGATGGAGGTGAGGCTGACCGGTCTATAGTTACCCGGGTGCCCTTTTTGAAGACTGGAGTGACGTTCGCTTTCCTCCAGTCCTCAGGCACCTCTCCCGTTGCCCACGACTTAGCAAAGATGATGGAGAGTGGCCTAGCAATGACTTCCGCCAGCTCCCTCAGCACCCGTGGGTGCATCCCATCAGGGCCCATGGATTTATGGACGTCCAGGTTGCTTAATTGGTCCCTGACCCAGCCCTCATCAACCAAGACAGATTCCTCCTCTATCCTGACTTCTTCTGAGGCCTCAGGGGTCCGGGGCTCCTCAGGACAGCCTCCAACAGTATAGACAGAGGCAAAGAAGGCTTTTAGTAACTCCGCTTTCTTTTTATCCTCTGTCTCCAGGACCCCCACCTCATTCATCAGTGGGCCTACATTGCCTCTAGTGTTGTTTTTTATTTTATATTATATATAATATAATAATAATTTATATTATATATATAAAAAATATATATATATTTATATTATATATATAAATAATTTATATTATATATAATTTTGTTAATTTATTTCCTGACTTTAAAATAATTGGACTATATTAATCCTTGCTATAACTTCAGTGATCTTTTCTGTTTCAGAACACATGAATTCATCTGTGTCTTGATATATGACATGGAGATATCAGAACAGAGAAGGGAGATGTAATCTCCCAAATAGTGCTGCCTATATCCTGTGATGTGGTACATGTCTGCATCTTTTCTCCATGCCCATCATGACTACTTCAGCATTACATAAGCACACTTAAATGAAATTGCTTGCTGGTAGTATTGAACTGTTGATTTTTTTCTAATTTGGGGTATGAAATAGGTTAAGCAAATTATTAAAATACGCATATTACTTCACATCTTTTTTATATCTAGTTATAAGAAAACCTGATGTGCAGCATTTTTGATGGACAAAGGTGAGGGTATATTTAGACCTTATTGGTAAAAATTTTCTGACAACACTTTCTCATCCTGAAATGCTAAATGTAAAAGGATGTATTGATTCATCCTCAAGCTTTTTTTCAGACCCATGATACCTCAGCTCCCTGAATTTCTCTCCCTTGCATTTGCCTCCTCCTGTATTTGGAGACCTGTCTACTACTATTTTTATTCTCCTGTAACAGGACAAGGGGCAATGAGCACAAACTGAAACATGGGAAGTTCCGCATAAATATGAGAAAAAACTTCTTTACTTTGAGGGTGACAGAGCACTGGAACAGGCTGCCCAGGGAGGTTGTGGAGTCTCCTTCTCCAGAATTATACAAAACCCGCCTGGACATGACCCTGTGCAATGTGCTCTATGGGAACCTGCTTTGACAGGGGGTTGGACTAGATCATCTCCAGAAGTCCCATCCAACCGTAACCATTCTGTGATTCGGTGATTCTGTGATTCTGTGATTCTGATTCTATGATTCTGTGATTCTGTAACCCCTTCACAAACCTTGTTATGCAGGTTTCTTTGATGTTGTAAGTCAAATAAAGTAGACAGCCCTGATGGACAGCTAACTTCAAAACTGTTTTTTAAACAGACAGAAAGAGTAATTCCTTTATCCATCTGTCTATCTACGGGAAGAAAATTTGAATTTTCACCCTACTTGACGCTATGAAATGAATTTTGGAGTAATAAAGTTCCTATATGAGCAGCTTCTTCAGGAAGAAGAAAGGGGGAATATTTCAATTGAAGAAGATTGCTGAAAGGCAGGAACAAGTAGGGATCTTTTTAAAGGATTTCATTTGGAATGAAGAATGTAATAAACTACTCCAGCTTGCTTAATAATTCACAAATATTTCGTGAAAAAAAAGACAGCTAGAGGAGAAAGAAACTGATTAAGGTGTTTGTAAAAAAATATATAACCATAATTATAGTACTGATTTTCAATGAAAAAATACAGCTTTAAGAATCTTTTCTGAAGAGACGTTTCTATAAGTCTATAGTCTAGTCTCTATATATTCCTTCATTTCTTTTAAACTGGACTGTCGTGGTTTAACCCCAGCTGGCAACTAAGCACCACACAGACACTCGCTCACTTCCCTCACAGTGGGATGAGGGAGAGAATTGGAAGAGTAAAAGTGAGAGAACTTGTGGGTTGAGATAAAGGCAGTTTAATAGGTAAAGCAAAAGCTACACACACAAGCAAAACAAAGAAAGGAATTTATTCACCACTTCTCATCAGCAGGCAGGTGTTCAGCCATCTCCAGGAAAGCAGGGCTCCATCATGCATAAAAGTTACTTGGGAAGACAAACACCATCTCTCCAAACATCCCCCTCTTCCTTCTTCTTCCCTCATCTTTATATGCTGAGCATGACATCATATGGTATGGAATATCCCTGTGGTCAGTTGGGGTCAGCTGTCCTGATTTTGTCCCCTCCCAGTTTCTTGTGCACCCCCAGCCTACTCACTGGTGGAGTGGTGTGAGAAGCAGAAAAGGCCTTGACTCTGTGTAAACACTGTTCAGCAGTAACGAAAACATCCCTGTGTTATCAACACTGTTTTCAGCTCAAATCCAAAGTATAGACCCATACTAGCTACTATGAAGAAAATTAACTCCATCCCAGCCAAAACAAGCACATGAATTGAGGCAAAAATTTGAGATTTTGGAAAATATAAGAAACAGACATTATACCAAAAAAATGATTTTAACATGCTTGATCTTTTTGGCATAACAGAAACGGAAATTTCAGTTTGTCCTAATGATCTAAAATGGTATTAGAGAGAGAGAGTTTGTGATTTATTTTTTAAACATTTGGCTAAAATTTTCCTATTTAGTACCTTGCCTCTTGGGAAAGGTAATTTAGAAGCCCCATGTTCAGAGCTGATTAAATTGAAATTGATGGGCAAAGAAGGAAATTAAGTTTTATAGGGATATATGTCCACATATAATGAAAGCCCTAACCATTAAACAATATTTAAAAGGAGAATTCTATGTGAAGGTTATTACATGAGTGCAACAAAAGGAAATGCTATAATCTGCATATCCTTGAATAAATTTTTCAGTTTGCTTTTGTTGATAAAGTTTTTAAGAAACAAGAATATGGACTTTTTTCTAACACATCATTCTGATGAATAATCACAATAAATTCTGTGTATAAAAATGTGAAACTTCATTTAAAAATAACTGAATTAAACAGAAAAGTAAAAAAAACCATTATTTTTTAGGTTTTACTAATATTTTCCTCTTGAAATGTTGGGCTAATAATTCAAATAAATAAATAAATAAAAAGAGAAATGTAATTGACTAATAAAAAGGACTATAATAAACAAAACTGAAGAAAAATCATATAATTTAATATAATTTTTCCAGACTTCAGCTGTATAGTAGTATTAAAATTAGCTCAGTAGAATATTTCAATCTAAAACCTATCAAATGTGTTTGTTCTTGGACACACATTTGGTCTAATTTTACTTTTTCTTTAAGTCAACAACATTCTGATATAAAACTTTTATTTTCAGGTAATAATTAGGCATAGAGCATAGATCTGAAAGTGATGAAACATTGAACATTTACAGTTCAATAACACCTCAGAAGAAGATACATAGAACTTTGTGAACTTATGCAAGTCCTTGGTCTATCTTGCTGATTTGCATCTCTCAGGAGATTATGGTTATTACTAGACCTTGTAACATACTTTTCCTCTGCAAACAGCACGTGAGGGTGAAAGAGGAGCCTGAAGCTACTTGAGAGTGTTTTAATGAGTGAAGCCTCCTTGAACTGACTTTCAGAAAATACATTAATTGCAGAAAGGTCTCATAATAATTATAGTATCTTGAAACATGTAAGTTATCTTGGCTATAAAATGGGACCTAGACAATCAAATTATTACAGGCACAATATTAAACTGCCTCCTTTTTGTGGTTTGCGCCCACTATTAGCATGTTCTCATTAGCCAAGTTAAAGTATTTCATTTCTACAGATTTTATAGTGGATGGGTTTTATATTATTCTTCAGGGGCCACAGGACTAATAACACATTGCTTCAAAATGTGCAGTGAAGCAGCAGTGCTTTAAGTACCCCATGCATGCATTCCTGTATTTTGAGAACATCCTAAAATCAAACAGACGTCTAAAGATGTAATAGAATTTCAGGGCTTCCCATCCCACAAAGAAAAACTTCTGTAGTATTAGATATGTTCTTCATTCTTCTTTTTTTTTTTTCCTTTTTCTCCTTTTTTTTTCTTTTTGTCCTCAAAAGAAAGGCAGAAAATTGTGTGTTAACTGATAGACTGGCATAAGTGGGTGATATGAGTAGCCTGTAATAGCACAGAACTGTCATGAGCTTCCTGAGCAAAAAGCTCATGTTGAGTTGAGGACTCATCATGACAATGTCCAGGACAACATACAGGAGATTTATGACCACATCAGACCACTACTCTAAATTTATCCTGGTTATTTCCATGTGGGAACCAGACAGGTTGAAAAAATTTTTGTTTTCAAAAATACCTGTCATACATAAAAAGCACTTTAAAATATTTTTTTTTCCCCAGAAGGTATTAGTGAAAGCAGAACAGGTTTTTAGCTAAGTGAAAATGTGAAACAATTCAGCCAATTTTAACATCAGCTGCAATTTATTCCATTGTTCCTCTGTGCTTTTTCTCACAGGATAGCTGCTTACACTACATTGAGTTCTATCCTTTCCCAGTTGTACATCACTTATGCTTAATTGTTCTGCCTCTATCAGAGCATTTAAAATGTCCAGAAGATATTAAAAATAGCTTTTTCCCTCAAGTTAGGTCTCAAAAATCAGGTTATTTTCTGTAACCACAAATAAGTTTTGCATATAAAAAAATCTCTCCTACTGTGGCAAAGAGTTATGAAACTATACTAGTAAGAAATTTTTATACATTCTTTGATGTTGTTATAATTTCTTTAAAGGCCTATTTAATGCAAAATTTCAGGTAAAAACAATTACTTTTAAAACCAGTTCTAAAGTACAATATAACAATGTTTGAAAATACTTTCTGTAAAGATGATTTTGTCATTTGTTCAATCTCCTATCAGTTCTGAGTGAAAGATTTTGATTTACAGACTTGTAAAAAAAAAGTGAATCTGCTAAAAATGATAAATATTATGCCTAATGTAATCTACTATTACTTACCATTTCTGCTTAACCAAAGTTATTTCTTTTCAGTTCTTCTCTTACAAACTACTAAATAAAATGACCATCTGTTTTTACTACTAAAATATAATACATACCTTTAAAGACATTATTACTGCTGAGTTCATTTTAGATATGATGGAACTAAGAACAAAATATTTAAATTCAATTGTAGGTATTGTGTTTAGCTGATACTCTTTCCAAACTGAGAAACCCATTACTACTATTAGAGCTCCTTTCACTTCTCTTCAGCCACAGGTTCTAACAACTGCTGTTCGTATATGAAGCTCACAGTACATCACCTCTATAACTCCAGTGGTATCAGGGATTTTTTAGTCAAAATTTGATTTACATACCTTTGACTTAATCACATGCTTATTTCAATGAACTGCCGAACATTTCCTCCAGACCGTTCTCTGAAACTATCATAAAACTCAAATGTATATGGTACAACTTCTCAAGCTCTTGTCATCTGATTTAGGTTTTTTTCCCAAGCTGAGTACTTATGGATGAAGATCAGGGGAGAGATTAACATTGTGGTAGGCATCTCTTATTACATAGTCAAGAAAGGAGGGTATAACAAGCCATCTTCAGAAAACTGGAAGAAATCTGATGATCACAGTCCCTGGTTACCACGGGCAATTTTCTATTGGAAGGGTGGTACTGCTGGCTACAAACAGTCCAGGAGATTTTTGGAATGTGTTCAAGATAATTTCTTGACATAGGTGACTAATAACTAGGAGAAGCAGTTTGCTGGACCTGCTGCTTAATGTTAAAGAATTGGCCAAAGCTGTGAAGGTGATGGCAGTCTTTGCTACAATAAACAAGAGATTGTGAATTTTAAGGTCTTGAGAGAAGGGAACAAGATGAGGAGCAGTATTAGAACCCAGAATAGGAGAGTAGAGTCTGTTTCTGAGTTCTGTTTTGAAGGGTGAAGTGGGACAGAGAGATAAATAGTGAGTAAAATATCCTCAGAGAACAAGAATAATACATTCTGATGTGGAGAAAGTGAAGTGTGAGTAGCAGGAGGCTGTTAATGCTGAACAACAAAATCCTCACTGAGCAAAAAATAAAGTGCATAAAAGGCTGAAACAGGGATGGAGTACCCAGCAGGAGTGTAGAGATATGGCTCAAGTTTGAAGGAATGGATTTAGGAAATTCCATTCAACAGCAGAGACAAAGTGTTGTGAACTGACTGCAACCCCCATTCCCCATCTCCCCTGCACCACTTGGTGGGTAGGAGGTAGAATAGTCAGGAATGAATGAATGAAGTTGAGCTGGGATGAAGGGCAGGGGGGAGATGTTTTTAGTCTTTGTTTCTCACTATCCTACTTTATTTTTAATTGGCAATACATTTAATTAATTATTTTCTCCAAGTCTGGTCTGTTTTATTTGTGACAGTAGTTGGTGACTGATGTCCCTACCTTTATCTCTACCACAAGCTTTTTCATACTATTTTCTGCCCCTGTCCTGTTGAGAAAGGACAGTGAGGGAGTGGCTGGGTAGGGTCTGGCAGCTAGCCAAGGAGAATCCATCACAGAAACATCTAAAGATGCTGAAGGAGCTGTTCGATATCATTTTGAGGTCAGCCTCTGTCAGTTTTGACATGGTGATCACGGTGATCATGGTGATCAGGGGAGATTTCTAGTAACCTGAAAGTCAAACATAGCATCCATTTTCAAGGAAGGCAAAATAGATTGGAGAGTAACGTCCTGTTTCATGTAACCCCAGCTATGAGGAATGTTATGGAGAAAAATCTCTTGAAAGTCATTTTCAAGCATGAAGAACAAGAAGGTGGTTATCAGAGTGGATTTACCAAGCATAAATTATGCCTGACTAACTGGATAGCTTTCTGTGGTGAAATTATTTTCTTGGCGGATGAGGTGAGATCAGTGAAGTTGTTTGCCTTGACTTTAACAAGGCTTTTGACACTGTCTTCCATAGTACCCTTATAGCTAAATTGATGAGGTATGGTTTTGACAGCTGGGCTTTAAGGTGAAAGAATTGGATGTTAAAGTGTGGTAATCAGAGTACAAGGTTCAGCTGGAGGCAAATAATTATTTATATTCCTCAAAGATATCTAGAACTCTTCTTGATACTGGGAATGAAAAAGTTTAACATCTTCATCTGGTTAATGTGAAGGAAAGCTTCCTCAGGGGATTTGTGGATAGTATAAAAAGGGGCGGGAGGAGCAACTGATGCACTAAAAGAGAGGGCTGGTCTTCTGGTAGTCCTTGACAGAACAGAGAAATGGCCTATCAGGAACCTCATGAAGTTCAACAAAGTAAAATGCAGCTGAGAGAGAAACACCCCACACAACAGTATAGGCTGAATACTTCTTAATCGAGCAGGGTCAGCAGTGAGGTTAGAGCAGGTTACTCAGGGTCTAATCCACTTAGGAACAGAACCTGACAGGAATGGAGACTACACAAGCTCCCTCTGCAGCCTACTCTACTACTTGACTGTCCTCACGGTGAGAAAGTTTTTGTATATCCACTCTGAACTTGTCTTGTTTCAACTTATGCTCCCTGTCTCTTTTCCTCCCATCATGCACTCCTGTGAAGAGCCTGGCTCCCTCTTCTTAGTAACCTCCACCTAAGTACTGGAGGGCTGCTGTTAGGTGGTTGCAAAACCATCTCTCTTCTAGACTCACCAAGTCCCATTCCTTCATTCTCAGAGGACAAGTGCTGCAAACCCAACCATCTCAGTGGCCCACCGCTGACCTTACTCCAGTTTGTGGAGATCTTTTTATATTGGGGCTGAGTGAAGCATTCCAGATGTAATAAGTGCAAGGTGATAGTCACTTCTGTCAATCTACTGGCTCTGCTTAAGTTGATGTCACACATAAAACTATTGTCTATATCTTTGCAAGGGCTGATTCCTTCCCAGATGCAGGACTTCACATTTGTCCTTGTTGAATTTCATAAGGTTCTTGTTGGCCCATTCCTCCAGAAAGTCTAGGCCTTTCTGAATGAGAGGTAGACCAACTTCAACATCCAATTCCCCAGTTTAGTGTCATCTGCACACTTGATGATAGGGCACTCTGTTTTTTTTCATTGATTGAGATAGTAAGTAGGACATGTTCCAGGATATACCCACACACTACTCCATTCGTTACTGTTCTCCAAATATGGAACGCAAGTTGTTAAAACACTACTGCCATCTGAGCCCAGTTTTTCATTCATATCGTTGTCCATTCATCCAGACTATGATCTCCTATCTTGGATACAAGAATATTGTGCAAAGCAGTTTCAAAAGATTTGCTCAAGTCAAAGTAAATACCATTGATTCTTATCCCCATCTCCACAGATCCAGTCTTTTCATCACAGGAGGCAGTCAGGTTGGTCAGTCATGATTCACTTTTAGTAAATCCATGCTGTTTTCAATCACCTTCTTCTTTTCCATGTGCCCAGATATGCATTCTAAGAGATCTCAGTCAGTGATTTACCCAGGGAACACAGTGAGACTGATTAGCCTGTAGTTCTCTAGGTTGGCCTTTTGGTCTCATGATGATGGGTGCAACATTTGCTTTTACACATTTGTAAGGGACCTTCCCCAGTCTTCACAATTTTTCAAAAATGTCCTCTCAGGGAGTTAGATGCTTTTCCCAACATGCTTGGATGCAGACTGTCAGGTCCCATGGACTTAGGTGAGATGAGTTCTCTTAAGTAATCCTTGATGTGATCACCATCCACTGCTGTTGATTCTTTTCCCTGAACCTTTTCTCTAAGCAAAGAGGCCTGGGAGACCTTGCTTGTGAAAGCTGATGCAAATGAAAAGACACTAAGAAGACAGAGAGACTTTTACTGAGTGTGCACAGTAAAAGGGCAGGCAGCAGTGCATATGTTTTACGTCAAGTTCCAGTTAGATATTAAGAAACATTGTGTACCATGAAGGTGGTTTAACAGAGAGACAGTGGATATGCCATTCTTGGAAACATTCAAACCTGAATTTGTTAAAGAACTGAGCAATATGGTCTGCTTTGGTTGGACAAGATGACCTCCACTCCAATCTCAATAATCCTATGATTTGTGGAGGTGAAAGTGAATGAAGACATTTCTGTCTCTCAGCTTTTGTTGAGGTCAGCCACTTGGAGTTTGAGCTTCTCTTTTGTGCTTACGTTTCTAGGGACACAAATCCTTAGAAAGCGACAGCAAATTTACGAGGCAGGTGCCCTTTCCTTTCCCTATATTAAGAACCAGCTAACTGTGCTGTAGTGGTTAAATGCTGACAGACCTGCCATTCAAGAACCTGCTATCGGGTGAAAAAATGCAGCCTTAGCGCTCTCATTTTTGTATAGATAATTCAGTGGGAGTTTTGAGGGAAAGCTAAAAAATGGTTGTTATATACAAGACAAATGTAACCATATTAGAGACTGAATTCTAGCAGAGGATATACATTAAGAAATTCACATCCATCCATGAATAAATCCACATTAAGCAGTGCGTTAGATCATTCTAAAAGGCTTACCACCATCATTTTAGAATAAACTGTTTTACCTTAAAGACCGAAAAAGTGTACCATTCTCTGTCTCCTGGCTTGTTAATTCAGAAGTCAAGCATGTATTTGTTAGATTTGTTAGATTCCTGTTTGATCTCCTGAAATTCTGTTCATTGTCATAAGATAATGTTTGGACATACATGTTTTATGTATTTGAAAACACAAATCCTTTTGAAATGAAAGGTTTAAATGATGCATCAATAACACAGAAAATGATTTATTATAGTTACAAGCCAGAAGTTGTGCATTACCATTCAAGGAAATATTTATTTTTATCTAGTGTGCCTTACAATGCTGAATGAACTTGTGTCTGAACTCAGGGACAATCTAGAACCAGTTCATTCAAACTCTGTTGGCTGGATTGCGGCTGCTAATGATCTGTAAGAGGAAAGTCAATTTACTCCTTGATAGAGATTACTGTACTAAATGTCGCAAAAAGCTACGTGAAATGTGAAATGTTTGCTGTTCAATGGGGAAAGATACTATTAGTGTGTCCAGGTTTTTTTTTAGGGCAAAGAAAATAGGTCTGCCTTCTTCAGTTAATTTTTAAATCACAGACATACACAAAATGATTTGTAGTTTTGTTCTTCTACTGTTTACTAATACAAACATTAATTTTATATATGAACATTTTATTATATATACAATTTCATAGTTCCTTTCAGCTGTATTTACCACCTCTTAGATCAATAAACTATTTAAATTATGAAAAATTGTAGCTGCTGTGGTTGGAATACTGTCAGGCTAAATAATTTTTTTAAGTACCATTGATATTCCTACACACCTTGATTGGTCTGCCTTGTATTTGTAACTTTTCTTCACATCTGCTAAGCATAATGTGATTCTTAGCACTAAAGAGTCTTGAATTTTTCACTGAAGTTAATGAATGAAAAATATATTCCACGTTTCTCGTTTCACATTATCTGCACACCAACTTTAATTTTTATTTCTTGTTTGTTAAGAGGAAATATTATGTTGGCGACAGTTGTGAGGCAGATGTGCTTGCAATATTTTCTTCCAGAGACCATCATAAAATATACTGAAAGGATTTTGAATGTTTAAAGCTAAGTTTTGTTTGAACACAAAAAAGAAAATCTGTGCTGGTTTTGGCTGGGATACAGTTAATTTTCTTCATAGCAGCTGGTATGGGGTTACGTTTTGGATTTGTGCTGAAAACAGTGTTGATAATGCAGAGATGTTTTAGTCACTGCTGAGCAGTTCTTACACAGAGTCAAGGCCTTTTCTGCTTCTCACACCACCCCACCAGTGAGCAGGCTGGGGGTGCACAAGAAACTGGGAGGGGACACAGCTGGGACAGCTGACCCCAACTGACCAAAGGGATATTCCATACTGTATGACATCATGTTCAGCATATAAAGCTGGTGGAAGAAGAAGGAAGGGGAGGACATTTGAAGTGATGGCATTTGTCTTGCCAAGTAAACGTCACGTGTGATGGTAACTGCCTTCTTCATCGAAAGGGTTATCAAACATTGGAAGAGGCTGTGCAGGGAAGTGGTTGAGTCACCGTCCCTAGAGGTATTTAAAAGACTTGCAGATGTGGTGCTTAGGGACATGGTTTAGTGGTGGACTTGGCAGTGCTAGGATAATGGTTGGACTTGATGATCTTAAAGGTCCTTTCCAACCAAAATGATTCTATGATTCTATGATTTGAGGATTCTACAGAACCCTGCTTTCCTGGAGGTGCCTGAACATCTGCCTCCTAATGGGAAGCAGTGAATAAATTCCTTATTTTGCTTTACTTGTGCATGCAGCTTTTGCTTTACCTGTTGAACTGTCTTTATCTCAACTCACTTCTACTCTTCCGATTCTCTCCCCCATCCCACTGCGAAGGGAGCGAGTGAGTGGCTGTGTGGTGCTTAGTTGCCGGCTGGAGCTAAACCTGTGTCACCATGGTCTTCACCACAGGCTGCAGGGGAATCTCTGCTCCAGTGCCTAGAGCACCTCTTCCCCCTCCTTCTTTATTGTCCTTCATGTCTGCAGGGTTGTTTCTTTCACATATTCTCACTCCTTTCTCCTGGCTGCTGTTGCACAGCAGTTTTTTCTCCTTCTTAAATATGTTCTCACAGAGATGCTACCACCATCGCTGACTGGATCAACTTTGGCCAGTGGCGGGTCCGTCTTGGAGCTGACTGACACTGGCTCTGTCAGACATGGGGGAAGATTCTGATATCTTCTTACAGGAGCCACCCCTGTAACCCTCCCACTGCCAAAACCTTGCCATGTAAACCCAATACACTCTTCCTTTTTATCTCTACTCCTGAGGTCTTCAGGGAACAGTTGGCTACTGTTATTTTTGACAACAATTTATGCATCTGTATCATGGAGGATAAGAATGATATTTCCACACAGCAAAATATTTAGGCACATGCATAACTTCAGTAAGTGCTTTGTTTACTTTGTGAAGGAAGAGCTGTAGTAAAGTAATTATATAATTTATCTGTAAGAATTGTTTCTACATGTGATATCTGGAGGGTTGTCAAAATATATATGGGAAAATATGGTGAAGTATGAAGGTTATATTGGTTTATACTAGAAATGCTTGTATTTCTCAGGAATGATGAAATCAGAAATAAGTTATGGAATTCTTGTTGAGTGACTGACAAAAAATATACACTCTATTATCCTGAAATCTACTCAAGTCACAGAAAGCTTATTGTTAAATGATTTGGATATCAAAAAATAATAATTAGGAACCTTTTAAGTTTCCCTTGCTTTGGAAGAACAGTTGTCCCATAGATGCCATCTTTACTGTACATTGCTCATATGGACATATAATTCCTACTAAAAATGTTCTGAAGTAGCTTTTGTAAGCATTGAACCATTACACCTGAAAAGTTAATTATCTTCAACTCCTCCAACACTAAAAATTAATAGCCACATAAGAAAACAAGACATTTGACCTTTGATCGGATTAAGCTCCTTTTTCAAACTCCATAGAAGCTTTAAAAAATTTTGAACGAAATCCTACTCTCAGAAATCAATGTTCTGGATTCAACAGCAGATTTTGGGGACAGAGAGGATGGTATACAGACTTGTAGGAGGTCTCATCTAGAAGATGTCATCTAGGTTCACGTTCTGTGCCTGGGAGTAGGGGTGGGGTGCAGGGTAAGAAAGGCACAGCAGCACATGGTGTAACAAAACTGCTTTAATGATAATAATAACACAATAGATGTAGGAAGAGAAATCCAGGTAGTGAGTAAATCTTACTCTCCTTCAGATGCAGGAACCCACGTGGACATATTGCTGGTGGGCAGCCACGACAGGCTGTGTATATCCCATCTGTGGAGAGATTCACCTTCCCCCCAGTAGCATGGCTCTTTATATCTAGTGTAACAAACTATATAATTTAAAGTTTTAACAGGCAGGAATGCCATTTCTTTCTTAATGCCCACCACTAACTACATGTACCTAGGAACTTTAGTAATCAGCAGTACATACCCAGACCCTTCCAGCTTGTTCCTCTTTGCTGTTATATTGCTGGAGTCACACAGCAGTCACTCATGCTAACCTACGGGTATCTCAAACCTAAGCACAATGCCCAATACAGCTGTCAGCACTTGCTCAAGATCACTAACTCATTGAATATAATGCCTTCTGCAAGACTCCTGGCACAGTCCAGCAAAGATTCTCTCCTCTATTACTCATACTTTTGTCTATGCAGGACAGTATTTTGGTTCACTGTTTTAAAACAGACTTTCTCATGGTCCAAGGATCATGCATGATCATAGCACTATGCTACTACTAGCTACTGTGACTGTATATTGCTGCATTTCTTTTTTTTTTACTGCCATTACCATAGTTGTCTTATATGTATCTCATAGTTAAATACTGTTTTGACATAACTGTATCTACTTCACTGTTTGAGTTATATATTGCAGTCTGTATAAGGTATTAATCTACGTAAGTTATTAAAAATCATTACAAATATATACCTCACATAGTCAGTATACTTCTTCTCTGATAACACCACTGTGTGCTCTTGTCTGTCTGCTAGCAGTTTTGACTTGGAACAGGCTGATCCTTGATCTTTCTTGAGTTGCTATCCTCCTCTGTTTCTTCTCTTCGAGTTTCTATAACTTCTTTTGTTATTGCCTGCTTTGACTCTTAGATTACTTCAATTCTTTGTTTCCAATGGGTTTTAAATAGTAACAAATCTGTGATCTCACTATAATGCTCTCCCACTCTCCTCTCTCCCTCCTTCCTCTCCCTCCTTTCCTCCCTTCTTCTCTTCCTTTTCCCTTTTCTCCCTCCTTCCTTCCCTCTCCTCCTCCCTTCCCTTTGTTCTATATCTCTGTCTTCCTTTATCTTCTATTTTGTTTACAAACAATAGTGAAATCTATGGCTCATAATTAGCTTATTTCAGTTGGACTGATTGCTGAGTCATATTACAATACTAGAGAGAAAATATTACAAGATTCATAGACCTGCACTGTGTTGAACTCTGTACCTTAGTGAATATTCGGTTGCTGTGAGAGCCCTGAAATATCGTGTCTGCTTTTGAAACAGTTTAGGCACTTTATGTAACAACTAAGTAATGTCAACCTACTCTACATGAAAAGAACCACTGCAAAATACCAATTCTATATGTATAATTTCATGAATAAAATTTGTATTTTTTAGCTCCTCTCCTTCTTGTTCAAAATAAATTAAATTTGGGATATGTTTCCCATGTAATACACTGTCAAAAAAATAAAACTTGCCAGCACAGTACATTGGAGGCAATCTTATTTTTTTCTCAGCCTTCATTGCCATTTTTTACATCAATAGAAATGTTCCTGCAATGGCTTTTTTCTGACCTTCTGCTGAAATAAGGAAACAAGTCAGTGGCAGAGTATATTTCAATTCCTTTCCCTTTAAAATTATCTTAGTTTGATGACTTCAACTTTAGAATATCGTCAACATTATTTTAATGATCTAATTCATTTGCCATGATGATATGCCCCAGCCTGTTTATAGGCTCTACTTCTTCAATTAATTAATATGCTTAAGTTTGTTAGGTGCTTTAAGTATGAACTATTCTTATCAAATACTGCGTATTTTTATTATTATTTAATAAGAGGCTGCTAATTTATGAGTATTTCACTCTATGGCTATGAGTTAGTAGATATGTCTCTTTCCCAATATGTCCCTGCTTTGACTTAAAACCTCATGCCACAAAAGTTGCACAGTGTTCATCAAATTATTCTTGTTATTATCAAATTATTATGACTAGAGTACCTCCATATGCATGGAATAAGTGAAGAACCCAGGAACTGGTTCACCACAGCTAAAAATCTGAGTATAATAGTAACGACTATCTGAGGTACTAGACAATGCTTAGTCAAAGTTTTCATATCTGCTCTTTTACAGACTGAGGGCCAAAATAAAAATGTTTTTTAGAGATTTTAAAAAACAGAATGAAAAAATTTCTCCTTCACATTCAGTGGAATATTCAGTGTTGCACACTTACTAATTCTTAGGTCCCCAGCTCTGGGAACTCACAATTCTGAAATGACCGAAGTGTGATTCTGTACTACAGCAAAGGCAACCCTTTTCTTTGGGCACCAATCTGCAAAAGAAAGCGGGGTACAGAGTGAGGATGGGGGCAGGGTGGAGAGGAATCCAACTACTCAGAATGCCTAGGGTGAGAATTAGCAGGTCAGCAAGCTTTGATGTGGAGGCGGAAAGAAGCTGATAAAGCTCATGCTTTTTATTCGTATTCACCCACATGAGCTAAAGGAAGAGGAAACATTTGTCTCCTGGGAGTCTTCAGATTAAAAATAAAAGAACCCTCCAACCCCATTCTAGAATAAACCAGGACACAGTGAATGAATAAAGATTCTGCAATCAGTAGAGTGACTTAAGCAGTAGGCTGTCAAGTCATGTTTCATTTTGCTTGATTTTCTGTAGATCAATTCCTGACATAAAGCTCAAATTACTGGACAATGATGTAGGAACATCATCTTCTCTAGCTTTGTTTTGACAAATGCTCTCAGTGTGAGGTGTTCTTTTAAGATGTCTAGCAAATTAAGCCTTTCAAAAGATGTAGAAATGGGGACCCTCAGAATAAAATTCAACTTGGTTAACATCTTATGTGTAGGTTTTAGACATCTCACTTAAGCTAGTTAATGCAAATAAATATTTCCAATGTATGTTTCATGGTTTGTTTTTTTTTTTTTGAGTAGACAACTAGCTTGAATGTTGGCATCTGCTTCATAGACATCTAAAACTGGGTAAGATGAATGACATCTTGTTTCTAGTTCTCAACAGCTGTAGTTGGAAATGGTTTGGATTATTAGCACCTGTGCTTCTGGACATGTGTATCTACAGGCTTTTGAGACTACAGGCTTTTGTTTACATAGGCTTTGTAGGGACATTAGTTCTTAGACTTCTCCTCTGAACATAAACACTAAGTTCTCCTTTGGTAATCTCTGTATCTCTGTGATTTTCTGTGCTTCATCAAAAGTTTCCTTGAGCTATCTTCCGGAAATAAGTATGTAAGCAAGTTCTTTTTCCATAAAAAAAGCTATACTAAAAATATGATCACATCCTTGCATCCTAGCTACAATAACCTTGTGAGCAGAGAACTTAAAAATGATTAATGAAACAGTGGGAATAGAGCACTGTAAAAATACATTGTTTTCTGAAACGTCTGAGGATTCCATTCCATTTTGAATAAAATAGACATGTATTCATTGGGATATTTCTCCTCTCCAGATAGGATCTCACTCTGGATCTATATATATTTAATTACTGCATGCAAAATGGAAATTCTTGAGAGAAAACTCTGTCCCAGATTAGTCAAAAGTCATGGGACTGCTACATCTTCCTGAAGTGTAGAAATTGTGTACTGTAGTCACCTCAGCAGAGGCTGGATTTTTAACTGATTTCTTCAGCATCTCATGGAATTGCTCAGTGATTTCTAAAATAGAAGTAACACTTCATGCCCTAGTTTTGTGTTCTCAAATAATTTGTTAAACACGATTTAACAACGTAATCTAATAACCTCTTTCAGGTATGGTAGACAAAGGGATGCTTATATTGTGAATATTACCTATTTATCCTTGTGACTGAGGTGCTGATCTTTTTGACATTGTTACTACTTGTCACAGAATCACAGAATAACAGAATGGTAAGGGCTGGAAGGGACTTCTGGAGATCTTCTAGTCCAAACCCCTGCTAAAGTAGGTTCAAGTAGAGCACATTGCACAGAGTTGCATCCAGGTGGGTTTTGAATATTGCCAGAGAAGGAGACACCACAGCCTCCCTGGGCAGCCTGTTCCAGTGCTCTGTCATCCTCAAAGTAAAGAAGTATTTTCCCATATTGAGATGAAACTTCCCATGTTTCAGTTTGTGCCCATTGCCCCTTGTCCTGTTGCTGGGTACCACTGAGAAGAGGCTGGCCCCATCCTCTTGACACCCACCCTTAAAGTATTTGTAAGTATTGATAAGAACCCCTCTCAGTCTTCTCTTCTCTAGGCTAAACAGACCCAGCTCCCTCAGTCGTTCCTTGTAAGAGAGATGCTCCTCTGATCATCTTTGCAGCCCTTTGCTGGACTCTCTCCAGTACTTCCTTGTCTTTCTTTAACTGGGGGACCCAGAACTGCACACAGTACTCCAGGTGTGGCCTCACTAGGGCAGTGTAGAGGGGAAGGATAACCTCCCTTGACCTGCTGACCACACTCTTCCTGATGCACCCCAGGATACCATTGGCCTTCCTGACCACAAGGGCACATTGTTGGCTCATGGTGAACTTGTTGTCCACCAGAACTCGCAGGTCCTTCTCTGCAGAGTTGCTTTCCAGCAGGTCAGCCCCCAACCTGTACTGGTGCATGGAGTTATTCCTCCCTAGGTGCACTACCCTACACTTGCCATTGTTGAATTTCATCAGGTTCCTCTCCATCCAACTCTCTAGCCTGTCTAGGTCTCGCTGAATGGCAGCACAGCCTTCTGTTCTATCAACTACCCATCCCAGTTTTGTGCCATCAGCGAACTTGCTGAGGGTACACTTGGTCCCTTCATCCAGGTCATTGATGAATAAGTTGAGCAGGACTGGATCCAGTAATGACTCCTGGGGAATACCACTAGCTACAGGCCTCCAACTAGACTCTTCTCCACTGATCACAACCCTCTGAGCTCTGCCATACAGCCACTTCTCAATCCCCCTCACTGTCCACTCATCTAACACACACTTCCTGATCTTTCCTACGAGGATATTATGGGAGACAGTGTCAAAAGCCTTGCTGAAGTCATGGTAGACAACATCCACTGCTCTTCCCTCATCTACCCAGACAGTCGTGTCCTCATAGAAGGCCATCAGATTGGTCAAGCATGATTTCCCCTTGGTGAATCCTTGTTGACTACTCCTGATAGCCGCATTTTCCTCCACATGCTTAGAGGTGGCATCCAGGATGAGCTGTTCCATCACCTTTCCAGGGATGGAGTTGAGGCTGACCGGCCTGTAGTTGCCTGGGTCCTCCTTCTTGCCCTTTTTGAAGACTGGAGTGACACTGGCATTCCTGCAGTCCTCAAGCACCTCCCCTGTTCTCCATGACCTTTCAAAGATGATGGAGAGTGGTTCGGCAATAACATCTGTCAGCTCCCTCGGCACTTATGGGTGCATACCATTGGGGCACATAGATTTGTGGGTGTCCAGTCTGCCTACATGATCTCTAATTTGATCCTCCTCAACCAAGGGCAAGTCTTCCTTTCTCCAGACTTTCTCTTGTACCTCCTGAACGACAATCTTAGCAGTAAAGACTGAGGCAAAGAAGGCATTCAGTAACTCTGCTTTCTCTGTATCCTCCATCACTAGGGCACCCTCCTCATTCAGCAGCAGGCCCACATTTTCCCTAGTGTTCCTTTTGCTGCTCATGTACTTGAAGAAGCCCTTCTTGTTGTCCTTGATGTCCCTTGCCAGATTTAGTTCCAAGTGA
Organism: Nyctibius grandis; assembly: GCF_013368605.1. Taxonomy (NCBI): domain Eukaryota; kingdom Metazoa; phylum Chordata; class Aves; order Nyctibiiformes; family Nyctibiidae; genus Nyctibius; species Nyctibius grandis. The sequence goes on from NC_090659.1 coordinate 84,871,253, forward strand.
GCTTTAACCTTCCTCGTCTCATCCCTGCATACTCTGACAACCTTCCTATGATCCTTCCAAGTGGCCTGTCCCTTTTTCCACTTTCCATAGACTTCCTTTATCCATTTGAGTTTTGCCAGAATCTCCTTGCTCATCCATGAAGGTCTGCCCCCTTTTCTTGATTTCTTACTCATAGGGGTGCACTGATCTTGAGCTCAGAGGAAGTGATGTTTGAATATTGACCAGCTCTCTTGGACCCCCCTATCTGCTAGACCCCTAACCCAGGTCCTTGAAGAGGCCAAAGTCAGCTCTCCTGAAGGCCAGGGTTGTGATCCTACTTATTGCCCCGCTTCCTCCATGCAGGACAGTGAATTCCACCATCTCGTGATCACTGCAGCCAAGGCTACCCCCAGCCTTCACATCCGCAACCAGCCTTTTGTTATTTGTTAGCATAAGGTCCAGCAGTGCACCTCGCCATGTTGGGTCCTCCACCATCTGTGTCAAAAAGTTATCATCAATAACTTGTCCACTTCTGGAGTTGTGAAGACTACCTGTGTTGACATTTCTTTAATTTTTATTGGAAAAAAAAAATAATTGCAATATAGCTACTATTAAATCTTTTCTCCTCCAAAGTTAGATAAGAGATGAAAAGTTTTTTTTTTTTAATTTCAGTGTTTATTTTAAGGATAGTTCTTTCTCAGTTTTTTGTGGATTGTATAATTAGAATGAATTGTAACCAATAACGAAAGGAGTTACTTGGTAACAAGCAAGTTACTTTTCACCTGCAAAAGTTTACACTGAGGTTTTAGTTTCATTTAGGGGACAATCAGCTAACATTCTATGATATTGCTATAATTTGTGAAGACCTTTTTTTGGTGTTAATTTTAGCCCAGATTACCAAAACAGTTTGATACTTGTATTTGCCACTAGCAAACTCATAGATTAATATCCCATTAGCAGATTATTCCGACAATAATGACATTAAACCACAAAGTTACAAGGCTTTCTGGAAACATTCTGTCATCTAAGTCATTGGATTCAGCTTTATGTGTGGTTCTCCAAATCCATAGCAAAATAATAATTAGAAATTAAGTCAACAGGTAAATGATACGGGCTAGAACATCTCTCTCCCAAGTCTGAGTGATAAAACAGTCCAGTAGAATCTTTTTTTTCATCATATCTCTACCATCTTGTATTAAATAATTTCCTAGATCTTTGGATAATGGAATGAATGGGAGGAGACATTATTACAAACACAAAATTATAGAACTCTTATTTTAGGAGCTACTACTACTTTAGCAATGAAGGCTAGGAAACAGATACTTGATTTCTATCTATAAACACACCAGACAGTGAATACAGGCTATGAATAAATTACAGGATAATCTTTAACTCTTAATGTAGTGAGGGTACAATCATAGCCACAAGGTGAGGAAGCCTGGAAACTTTTAAGGCTACGACCCATAAATTTGTAAGAATTTATGTAGTAGGAAAATAGATTAAGTAAATGGGAAAATACTTTGCAGTTTTTGCTCCTAAAAATACAAAGTTTCACTTAAGGTGTAATGAGCATATAATGTTTAAGTAGTTTTTTTCCTCATTTAATGTAGTTGCTAGTTTGATAAATCATACTCTCTCATATAAGAACTACCAGAATCTGGCCTCAGAACAGATATTTCTTCTAGAATACAGAGATATGTATCTTTATTTAATTAAATATTTAATGCTTACCTGTTACTATTAAACTGTAATATTTAACACAGTAACATGGGTTAAATATTCCAGCCATGTTGGAATAGAAGTAGAGTCTGCATAGGAGACTGTAATCATGTTCTACAGAATCTTATGTAACTGGCAGATTATGTACTAGATAAATAGAAATATCCTTTAATAGGTCAAAGAAGAAGAGTATCTAAACAGAGTATAACTGCGTCTTATCTTTTTTGTTTATTCCTTGAATTCTGTTCAATGCAGAATTTATGTTCACTCCTAACTGAACTAGCAGGATTAACCTGAAACACCACCACAAAACTAAATGCAAATGTACATCTTAACTTACGATATCTGAAGCAGAGGTTACCTTTTATATCATAGGTAGAATGCAAAAGACAAGACTGCAAGTCATAGGATAAGCAATATCACTCTGAACCCATGACACCTACACAGCCTGGGAAGTTCCAAAGTAATAACAGATTCCTGGTTCTCCAGATAAGATCTATGCAGGAAAATTAATAAGAAAATGCCTTCATTTCATCATTATGGCATTTGGGAATTTTAGAACCCTCTAGTCCATTAGTCAGTTTTGTTAATGACTGTGCTCATCCTTTTAATCATGTGAAACACATTGACTGAGCTTCATTTATTTCAAAGTGCCTTTCAGGAAACTGAACAGAATCTGAGTGGTGTGAAACTTTACCTTTTCTCACTGCAACATGTATTTAGCTAACTTTATTTGTGATTTATATGGAGTTATAATACATCTACAGTTTGTAAAAACAAATCTGTCCATTTTAAAGTATTAAAAATCGAAATTTATATGCCTAACAGATTGCCAAATTGTCTGTTTTACTCATGAGTATTTCTAACCTATCTTCCTAGTGATAATTATTGAAAACTGATTGATATCTGCCCTTTTTTGCATAATTTTTGCACAAATATTTTATTTACAAAATTATTTCAACTCCATGAGCAACTCTCTTTGCCTGTAAATCAAGAATTTCCAATATCGGGTGTCAACATCTCTCTTGGAGGACTGTTCTTTTTATTTCAGAATTACTGCTTTATAATCAACCCAATGAACAGGTTTTGAACCTTTGCCAGCATGAATTTCAATAGCTAAGTGACAAGGATATCAAATCCTTGTACGAGACACAGAAGCATTTCTACTGAACTTACAATATTGTTAATATATCATACCTCCTTTAGTTCATTATGCCAACACACTGTGTTACATTATGACAAGTTCCTTCCTGTATTCAGAAGAAAAATAAAACAATAATGCCTAGTATAAGAAGAATTATGACATCTAACTTAAGAAAATATGATCCTGAAGAGCATTGTTTCTGCCTAATAGCAGAAATGTTTAAGCTATGTACTTTCAAGAACTCCTTCATTGCCTGAGGTTTTTGCATTTCTAAGTGTTGACTATGATTTAAGAGTTTAGCCAAAATTCAATGCTGTCTTGATTTCAGAAATAATCATTCTTCTGCTTTGTATTTGGAGATGTTACATTCATAATGAATTCAAAACAGGTCTAACACATACTAATGGTACTGGACTCCCTCATTAAGCAGTAATCAGTGGTATTTCCTTTTTTCTTTGAACAAAGGGAAAAAGCTATCATCTTTTCTATAAAATGCTTATAGAACTTATCCTAAAGTGATAGACGAGCCGATGAGAAGAGGTGCCATGCTGGACCTCATTCTCACCAACAAGGAGGGGCTGGTGGGGAACGTGAAGCTCAAGGGCAGCCTTGGCTGCAGTGACCATGAAATGATGGAGTTCAAGATCCACAGGGCAGCAAGGAGGGCAGGCAGCCAGCTCACCATCCTGGACATCAGGAGAGCAGACTTTGGCCTCTTCAGGGACCTGCTTGGGAGAGTCCCTTGGGACAAAGCCCTGGAGGAAAGAGGGGCCCAATAAAACTGGTTAGTATTCAAGGACCACCTCCTCCCGGGTCAGGAACAATGCATCCTGACAAAGAGGAAGTCAGGAAAAAACACCTGGAGGCCTGCATGGATGAACAAGGAGCTCCTGGATAAACTCAGGCACAAGAAGGAAGCCTACTGTGGCTGGAAGCAAGGGCAGGTAGCCTGGAAAGAATATAGGGAAATTATCTGGGCAGCCAGGGATCAGATTTGGAAAGCTAAAGCCCTGATAGAATCAGATTTGGCCAGGGATGTCAAGGGCAACAAGAAAAGCTTCTATAGGTATGTCAGTGATAAAAGGAAGACTAGGGAAAATGTGGGCCCTCTCCAGAAGGAAACGTGAGACCCGGTTACCCAGGATATGAAGAAGGCTGAGGTACTCAATGACTTTTTTGCCTCAGTCTTCACTGGCAAGAGCTCTAGCCTCACCACCCAAGTCACAGAAGGCAGAGGCAGGGACTGGGAGGATGAAGAACCGCCCACTGTAAGAGAAGATCAGGCTTGAGACCATCTAAGGAACCTGAAGTTGCACAAGTCCATGGAACCTGATGAGGTGCATCCATGGATCTTGAGGGAACTTGTGGATGAAGTTGCTAAGCTGCTATACATCATTTTTGAGAAGGCATGGCAGTCTGGTGAAGTTCACACTGACTGGAAAAGGGGAAACATAACCCCTGTTTTCAAGAAGGGAAAAAAGGAAGACCCGGGGAACTACAGGCCAGTCAGTCTCACCTCTGTGCCTGGCAAGATCATGGAGCAGATCCTCCTGGAAACTATACTGAGGCACAAGGAAATCAAGGAGGTGGTTGGTGACAGCCAACATGGCTTCACTAAGGGCAAATCGTGTCTCACAAATTTGGTGGCCTTCTATGACAGGTTTACAGTGCTGGTGGATAGGGGAAGAGTAACTGATATCATCTACCTGGACTTGTGCAAAGCATTTGACACTGTCCTGAACAACATCCTTGTCTCTAAATTGGAGAGACACGGACTTGACTGATGAACCACTCGGTGGATAAGGAATTGTCTGGGTGGTCGCACTCAAAGAATTGCAGTCAACGGCTCAATGTCCAAGTGGAAACCCATGATGAGTGGTGTTCCTCAGGGGTCTGTATTGGGACCAGTCCTGTTTAACATCTTAGTTGGTGACACGGACAGTGGGATTGAGTGCGCCCTCAGCAAGTTTGCCAAGGACACCAAGCTGTGTGGTGCAGTTGACATGCTGGAGGGAAGGGATGCCATCCAGAGGGACCTTGACAGGCTTAAGAGGTGGGCCTGTGTGAACCATAAGATGTTCAAGAAGGCCAAGTGCGAGGTCCTGAACGTGGGTTGGGGCAATCGCAAGCACAATTACAGGCTGGGTGGAGAATGGATTGAGAGCAGCCCTGAGAAGGACTTGAGGGTAGTGTTTGATGAGAAGCTCAACAAGAGCCGACAATGTGTGCTTGCAGCCCAGAAGGCCAGCTGTATCCTGAGCTGCATCAAAAGCAGCGTGGCCAGTAGGTTGAGGGATGTGATTCTGCCACTCTACTCCGCTCTTGTGAGACCCTGCCTGGAGTACTACATCCAGCTCTGGGGCCCCCAACAGAAGAAGGACATGGAGCTGTTGGAACGAGTCCAGAGGAGGGCCACAAAGATGATCAGAGGGCTGGAGCACCTCTCCTATGAAGGCAAGTTGAGAGAGTTGGGGCTGTTCAGCCTGAAGAAGAGAAGGCTCCTGGGAGACCTTCTACAGACTTTCAGTACCTTATAGCAGCCTACAGGAAAGCTGGAGAGGGACTTTTTACAAGGGCATGTAGTGATAGGATGGAGGGGAATGGTTTTAAATTGAAAGAGGGTAGATTTAGATTAGATATTAGGAAGAAATTCTTTCCTGTGAGAGTAGTAAGACACTGGAACAGGTTGCCCAGAGAAGTTGTGGATGCCCCCTCCCTGGCAGTGTTTAAGGCCAGGTTGGATGAGGCTTTGAGCAACCTGGTCTAGAGGAAAGGTGTCCCTGCCCATGGCAGGGGGGTTGGAACTAGATGGTCTTTAAGGTCCCTTTCAGCCGAAAACATTCTATGATTCTAAAACCAGAAAAACAGGAATCAGTTCTTATTTTACTCTGAGACTGTTCAAAACCAACATCTCTCAGAAGTGCTCTACCTGCCAAGAATAGTAAGTTTTTTGGAGGTATATGAAAGCTCCCATCATTCCAGCATTTCTGTCATGGGTAAAACAAATAAATAGGAAAGAATTCAACAGATCCGGGAGAGAGAAACCAAGTCCAAAATTGTTGCAAAATTTTTTGATACTTGTTGTTTAATGTGAAAAATTTAATAGTTTTTTTTTTCTCATGTTGATGCTATATTTTTAAAGTCATTCTGCATACCTGTATTTTCAATATACTAGTATCACAAGCATATTAGTCTGGTATGTTATGTTTAAAAAAATTCTAAGAATAGTTTTATAGCTGTAAGAGTTCTGATATCTTTTGCACATTAAATTCTCAATATACAAATTAAATACAGTAAAATTTAAGTGAGTGTTTTAATTGTTCTCTATTTGTGATATATACCGGATTTCAATAGTGTCTGAAACACAGAAGCAGAAATTGCATCTGCTCCTCTTCATTATACTTGTCTGAATTCTTGAAAATCAACCCATGCTGATAACAGAGAGAATAAATTTTTTACCAAACATAGAGTAGTTTTGGGTAAAACCACACAAATTTTTTTTCTCATCAGGCAGAAGAAGATCATAATTATTTTCATGTATTTTTAATAAGAATATTTGACTTCACTTGATATCACTCCTCAAAGGGAAAAACAGATAGTTGTTTAATAATGTTTTAACAAACAATAATGAGTTAGCTTTTTTGCTAAAACTTCACAACATTTTATTTGAATAGGCTCTTGTGTAGCTGCCAGATGAATTTTAGGCATTTTAACCTGCAAATGGGAAAATCCCCATGTATTTCACCCTCGTGAGGATTCTTTTCTTTTAAAGGACTTCTTCATCGTTAACTACTTGGAAATTATCTGCTTTGTGTTCATGGACTAATTAGTCCAGTTCCAGTTCGGTCCACATTTAGGTAAATTACTTCAGAGAGAGTTGGGTCAAGCTGTTGTGTTTTTTTCAGTGTTTGATGTGATTGTTCTGATGTATTCTCAGAAAAAATTGAAAACTGAACGTCTTTCTCTCTACTAGGAAATTTACAATAATTACAATAATAATTGTACTATTATTTTTCATATAAAATGATCAGCAGCTTCTCATTCAAATCAGCATGTCTCTCATTTCTGAGGCCATTTTGCAGCGAACACTTCAGCACAGGTTACTTTCTTACATCATGCTTCCATCATCTTATCTCAACTTTTGTGTATCAGAGCATTATCCAGTTTTTAAAGAGCACGTCAAATCACACATCTGCACACTAATGCACACGTCTTTGGTATTTTTTCATACCTTCTACAGACATGCACATTTTAAACATCTTCCTAAATTTAAAATCTACTGCACTTTCTGGTAGGTTGGATTTCCTTTGACTAACATAAGACATGAGAAATGTAGATATTTAGATTTTAGCTAAAACATAAATTATGTTGGGATTCAGTTACATGATCATAGATGAATGAAACTTTCTTAGAAGACATAGAATATCACAGATAGACTCCAACTGCTGTTTCAAAAGTGGATGTCTCTCCCACTGATTCCACTTCATGTTTCCCAGTATCATGTAGATATTTCAGAAATCTTAAGTCATATATGACTGTAAACCTATATTTATGCAACTGAATACCACACACAGTCTCTTTTTAGTCAGTGAGGAAAACAGTGAGATTCGTGTAGGCTATTTTTCATTCTAGGTCTGCCTTAGAATGAGAAGATTCATATCACAGACATGTCTATTTCTCTGGGATACCCAGGGCTATTTTCTATATACACTAGCCACAGCTAATCTGCTTTAGAGGCAGTAAGTGTTAAACAGTGTAAAAGTGAGCATGACACTTGTCTTCAGGTCAGACTTCAGGGACCTTGTAACTCTCACTCACTGGGTTACCTTTATTTAGATCTCTCTTCCCATTCTACGAGAGAGACACAGACAACTTGGAATCACACAATGATCGCTTGTTGGATAATACGTACAGAAGATACCTAGGATCAGGATGTTACAAGGTTAAGCACTAGCTAACCACCTTGAGTCTCTGTTGAGCAGCTGGTCATCAACCATGAGAAGCATTACCTTTCCTTTATCCTTGAATATACTGATATTCAGTGTTGTTGAGATGCCATTTTCTGATTCTCTACTTTTTTCTAAGGGGTTTATACCTTTTCTTGTCTATATTTTCTCTCTTAAATTCTTGATCTGCAAAATATTACCATCTCAATAATATGTTTAAATTTTTCATATGCTACATGGCTCGAACTTTCTCACAGATTACGAACAATTTCCTAAGCAAAACTGAGCCAAAGTCACACAGTGGTGCTACACTGAAACACTCCAGCCTGTGAAACTGTTTAGTTTCATTCCCAATAGTTTTGGATACCTCCTGCTATGCATACAGATGTCCACAGCATGACTGAACTTCCAAGATACAGAGATTCAACTTCCTTGTGTAAAACTTTCAAAAAGTCCCAGAATATTACAGTTCAATTACTTAAACACATAATGCATATGAATAATTCCTTTCTATTACCTATCTGATGGTTCAGTAATCAGAAGTAATAGATAAGATTCTCCTTCTCTTATATGCCGAATCTGTATATTTCTTAGATACTTCATATATAAATCTTGTTCACGTGTTATTTTTGTCATAAACTTCTGAAATTCTGTTTCATAGAATGCATTGTGGCAAAGTTAGCTAATTAAATCCACTTATTATATATCAGTACTATTTCTAAAGATCTTTTATCTGTTTGGTCAGTTTACTGTAACGTAAACTTCTGAACTAATAAAGGTATTAGGAACCACAAAGAAACAATGTAGTTCACACATTGAACTTATGAAGCTGAAAGGTGCTATAGATAATCTTCAGAGGGTAACTGAACACTGGAACAGGCTGCCCAGAGAGGTTGTGGAGTCTCCTTCTCCAGAGACATTCAAAACCTGCCTGGAAGCGTTCCTGTGTGATATGATCTAGGTAATCCTGCTCCGGCAGGGGGATTGGGCTAGATGATCTTTCGAGGTGCCTTCCAATCCCTAACATTCTGTGATTCTGTGATTACATATACTGTCCTATTATTATTATATCAGTGTCTCTATAACTAGTAAGTGAAATTTAGAAGAAGAAATATTAGATTTTCTAAGGAGATGGAAATCATAGTGTCATTCCACAACTTAATTTTGTCTAATTTTGTCCAATTGGAGTCTCTTTCTCTGGAGATATTTAAAACCCGCCTGGACATGACCCTGTGCAACATGCTGTAGGTGAACCTTCTTTAGCAGGGGGTTGGACTAGATGATGTCCAGAGGTCCCTTCCAACCCTAGCCATTCTGTGATTCTGTGATTCTGTAATTTATAATTCTGAATATATTCTAATATTTTAGCTCTTCAGCCCTGACCAACACAAATCTTACTCCAGAAAGTATTTTCAGAGCCTGATATAGTATATCTTCAAGGAACCAGCAGTAATTCACTGGAACATCAGTACTTCTATGAATGCTAGAATGGCCCACTACAGAATGTACAGAAGCTACAAAAGAAAGTAACAGAGAGAAAATTACAGGAGGGAATATTGCACCGCATGTAATACTTCTTTAGTTTTTTTTTCTGCAAAGTTACTGGGTCAATTTTCCAAGCAGGTACTTTTATTGCAAAGAAGGGCAACAAGCTCTGGCCTTTACTGATTACAAGCCCTCCAAAATTAATTCACAGTGTTTTATAGGAAATTATAGTTATGAACTTTGGTTAATTTTCAAGGGAATTGTTCTCCTTGAACACTGTTGAAAAGCATTTTTCATGCTAAATATAGAATAAGTAAAGTATGACAAGCTCAATCCATCTCTCGTTTGTCTAACAGAGACAAAGTCTAAGGAACTTCCCTAAGGAATTTAGTTTTAGTTCACAGTGATAAAATATGTGATTTGGGTCCAGATGGTTTCCCTTGCTCTTATTGGACTTGATTAATTAATTGTTGCTTAGCTAGAAGTTAATCCATAAAATACACCAAATATGAGATTTAAGAAGTTCTTTCAGGCACTCCACTCCCTTCCTCACCATCACAGGTTGATTTAGGTTTCTATGTTTAGACTTGTGACGTAGGTGTATGTTACGATGTGTGGCTTGTATTGTCATCATGAGCAGCTGATGGTTCAAAAGCTGTAACAGGCTTAGAATCCGTACCACAGAAGATGCTGGACTGCCACAACAGTGATAAATACGGATGAATTTTCTGCTTTGAGAAAAACCAAGCAGTAGTCTAGATAATTAAAGTCATATGGGGAGAGTTGACACAAGGAGTTTTCTAGTTCTGAGTCAAAATTCACAGATGTTTGTAATTGCAACTTTGAGTTCAGTGGCTAAATCTACCTAAGAGTGTCCATAAATACTCCTCTGTGCCATTTTTTATAGGTTACTATTCAGTAGTCTGGTTCCTGTGAATCACTGTCTAAGTGTGCAACCACTGTCTCAGTGTGCAAATGTTCACACTTTAACATTTAGAGAACTCAGGCAGCAGAGGAAGGGAAAGGAGAGGAGCAAATGTTATCTGAAAGGAGTGAACACACAGACAGTCTTTCACAAAGATTTGAGAATGGTTGTCTTCAGTTTCTATGGTAGTAATTTAAGGTGTTTTGTTTTTTTTTTTCTAGAGGAATATGCTGTTAGCCAGAATTACTTCTTGACACCACTATGGAGTTTTCTTAAGTAACAGATATTTTTACCAGTTTATCATCTGTCCTTCATCAGCTTTAACAGCAGGCACTCACAGATTTTACCCTAAATTAAAAAAGAATGGACACCTAGAAGGCTTTAGATAACAAATATTTTCTTTCTCTTATTTTCCAGATATTAGACTGAGAGAAAGATTATGATGTTAAGTTTAACCCTAAAAGAAGGACATTCTTCAACATTTGAGTGGTCTTTTGTTTCTTTTTTTTTAAAGTCTGTTGTGGTTTTAAATATTCTTTTGGAAATAAAGGCATTCTTCCCTTAAGTAAAACAAACAATGACATTCAAACTTGCTTTCAAATACTATGTGTAACAATAAGTAAGAAACAATAGTAAAGACATTATGAATATTTATCATATGCAGGTGTAGTGTTTAGTTGATGAAGACTCCTCTTGTTCAGTCTAGTGTTATACACTGCAACCAACCCCCAGCCAACATTTTTCAGAAAAGTTGGTATCTTTATTACCAGTACAATGGTAATTGCCACTGTACTACACCTGTTAAAAGTCTCACTTTTTTTGGTGGTGTTCCCAGGAATCTTGTGTATAACTATTTCATTTATTTAATTTAATACAAAAGATGACAGTTAATTTTTGTTTTCAGAACTCAATAATATTCTAGTTGGTAGATGTCCATTAATAAATAAATACATGTGATCATCTGAAAGGTATGTTGGATAGATATTCATACAACAATGTGGAAGCTATTTTGTTGTTTATTTCTGCTAAGAACACTCTATCTACCTGGAGATATTTAAAAATGTTTTTTACATACTTCCAAAAATAAAGGGATATAGCTACTCACTTAAAACTACACTCATCTTTAACAACCAGGAGAAAAAAATCAAAATATAGTTTATGCCATCAGTAATCAAAAAACTTTGTAAGCCAGATGGTGTTAACATATATATAATAAGAGAAATATGTTGTTGGCAATCATTTCAGTCATGAAGAATTCAATTATCAAGTGCCAATCATATTTTATTTATAGATAGGAACTAGATACATCAACAAGCTGCTAGCTAGCTAAAAGTATGATTTTCATCTCTACTGCCATTTATATGTAAATCTTTATATTTTCAAGTGTTTTATAAATATTGAAACCCAATCACATTTTGTGACACAAATCTACCTACAAGAACTAAGGTAATGTTCATAGAAGAATGTGTGATTGATTGGGTATGAATAAGTCTCTTATCAATCTAGTTGATCAAATTGGTTTTACTACGTACATTTCCATGATAAGGAGACAAGAACGTAGTTTTATAACTTTTTTTGGGAATACAGTTCTACAGGCAGCTCCATATATGGAATTCCACTCTGAGGAGTACACAGCATGGCTAATGGGGCTTTTATTTAAGTTTTATATAAACCTTCTCTAGCTAACAAATACTAAATAGGTAATTTGGTAGTGATTCAGTTGCCAATATGCAATTGAATTCATGATACATATCTACTGGCTTTTATAATATCTCAACAAATCTGGGACAGCCACCCTGGCACATGTAACACAGGATCTGAGGGACACACATGTACTTCTGGAGAGGCAGCTGAAGGCCAAGGGGGATACTGTAGGGCAACTCAACTTGTGCTAGACACCTACATTTAGGTGACTGAATATCCCCTTCATTTATTTTTCTTTTTGAAAAATATTTGTAACATATTCCACAATTCCATAGTTTAGGAGAAGGTCTCTTCTTGAGTTAGGATTACTACCTGAGTAAGAGTTATAGTATTTTTTCGATAACAGCTTCACAGTTATTTTAGATTGTCATAGTTACTTTATCATCTCCTCATTTATGTAAAACAAGCAAGTGGAGAAAAAGTGACTGACTACCCAAGTGGAATTTGAATGGAATATTGAAGGTGTTCATTTATTTTTGTAATAGTTTTCTTATGATTCCATATGCATAGTAATGGTTTGAGTTACTTAGTAGTTCAAAACTATTTATGGCAACATAGAAGACAGCAGGAGGGTTATGACATAAACTTTTATTTACTTAGGTTTGTAAATGTTCTCTGTGGCTTGACAGCTTCTCTAGAGAACTATATATCATTCACATTCAGTCCACATATTTAGAGTCAGACTGAAGAATGGAATAGAAACCAGAACTCAAAACGGGTAACTGAGGGAAGTTCAGGACGGGATAGGCAGGAGGCAGGCAGGTAACAAGCAAGTTTTGGAAGAATGACATGAAAAAAAGTTTAATGCAAAGAAAGGTGGGAAATAGAAATCAGATGGTGCTAGTTTAGCAAGTAATCTGGGACATACCTTTTGGAAGGAAACATCAATTGGGATCTCTGATTAGGAATGGTAAATCAGAAAACAGAGATAAAACTTCAGTGGAAAGTGCAGAGGGATAAACTGAGAAGGAAAACAGTGGTCAGGAACAAAAGTCATGGAAGGGGGTTGGAATGACAGGGACTGAAGTATGAGCAAGCTTGTGAGATGGTTTGCAACTGTCATCAGTTCTTTCATTAGTTCAAGAAGAAGACGTCTTTGAGGTGGATCCGAAGACTTGGCCTTGCTGACAAATCATGTGGATATCAGCACGATTCAAATTCCTGTGCAAAAATATTTCTCTAGGTCTAGCATTATATGTACATTTCTTTATAAATAGCAGCTTTCCATAGATTGTATAGAGAGTCACTAACTAATATAAATCAACAATGTGTAAGTTGTATATGATTTATTCTCCAGATCCCTTATTAAAGTAATAAAAATATCTCACTGCAAAGACTCCCAGTCCTGGTGAGAGCACGACTTTCCCATGCAAGGTGTTCCAACATAAAATTATCCTAATTTTAGAAAAAGTGGTTTTGTGGGGTTTATTGGTTGGTTGGGTTTTTTGGGGGTTTTGTTTTTTGGGTTCATTTTAATTGGTTTGGTTCTCCACCATCCCCCCCGATAATATTTACTCTAAAAGTAGTGGCAAGAAAGGCAAAATCATAATAAGTTAAAACTTCAAGCAACATTTCCAGGGTATAAGGGTACATGTTAGAAAAATGTAAATTTTTATGTGAAGAGTTGACAATGTCATACATCTAAACCAACATCGATTAGCTACTGTTCTTATTTGTTATTCTACTTCAGATTCCCATTTTCTCAGGTGTTTGTGTTTTTTGATGACTTTGCTGTTTGACAAACAATCTATGATATCCTATGGTTAACACATCTAAAATAGAAAAGGAAACAACAGAATACTACTTTTAATTTTGCCTCTTGAGTGGAAATAGCCTTTGCCTCTAAAGGATACTCAACATTTTTACGTTGCTGTAGCAGGTGCTCTGTAAGTGGTTACCTCAGTCTGAGACAGTCTGAGAAGTCCAACTCTTTAATTGTGAAAATGCGAATAACTTGTGATATTGATAATTGAAAATCAGGAAAGACTTGGGAAGTTGTCACTCTCTGCCTACTTTTCAAGGCTTCCTAACTCTGAAGGAACAAATAAATGAATAGATGTAGGTACTCTTCTTCATCCAAAAATTTCTGGTTTGTTTAACTTCTGTTGTTCAAAGATATGTCCTGTATTGTCTGAAATAATTCCCTATAACATCAGCTGAGAGAGGGACATCTAGATTTAGATTCTGCAGATAATTCAGATATCTCCATTTTTTTCCACTTACTTTATGCAGAATTCAGGTAATTATATTGGTCAGGCTTAAATGGAAGCTTGAAATTTAGGACAATTCATGCCTATATCACTTGGATTCTAAACTGGCTACTTCTTTCTTTGCTTTTCTTCTTATTTAGGCCTTTGTCAGATCCAGTCCATCATCTCATATTGAGAATTTGTTTAGCTTTTAAATCTTCAGGATGTCCTTAGTGTTGTTTAGGATGTTTCTGATTACCAGCAGGTTTCAGGATTCTTTTCTGAATCACTAAAATAAACTCTCTAAGTCCTTTATACAGCTTTTTTTTTTTTTTTTTTTTCCCTTTCTTCCCAATGATAGGGATTGTTATCTTCTTTGTAATTCCATAATCATTTGGGAACTACAACCCATAAAGGGTCAGAATTTGAGCAGGAGTTTTAGGGGCATAGGTTTACTCTTTAAAATAGTGTCTCTTATAATTTTCACACCATTCCAGGAGTTAAAAAAGAATTCACTAACTTTGTCTTGACAAACCGTTTGAGATAAAGTCACAGATGGGAAAGTTTTGGAAAATTTCTTATCTAAATCCCATAAAAATCAGTTAGAGTATTACAGTGATTTTTATAGATGTGGGATACAGCCAACCACACTACAGCTAAAGCTGTACCTATTCTTATTTGTTCACAAGTTCAAAATTCAAGGTTCCGACGTTTCTTAAAATCGTATTTGTCTGAAAGAACAATGTTGCCATATTTTACTGTCTTTCAGATTAGTCACAAAATTTCCATTAATTTAATTTCAATGTTTTTATGATTTGTTATGCAAGACACATCCTTCAAAATATGAGCAATGAGTATGTTAGATCATTTAGTGTTTTTTCATGTATAGCCTTATGAATTACTTTCATTAAATATGAGTAATTACTGCATATTTTACTACACTTCAGAAAAGGCAAATATGATAATTGAAGATTACAGGATATGTTACAACACTTGTGAGCAAATAAGTTCAGTACACTGCATTAATTGACTTAATAATGAGCAAGATCACTGGATTAAATTCATATGTTTTCAATATCCCATGAGAATGTTTAAGCAAGGTATAGATACAGATATTCAAGTTATGAAGCAAACATAATGACCAGTATTTGTAAAACTGAAAAATTATTTTTTTTATTCCTTAGGTTTCTGGTTTCTGGAACACACCTTTACATTAAAATAAAATAAACTAACTTTTTAATTACTTTCTTATATTTGGTGCCCTCTTGCTACAAAATGAATTGTATTTGATAAACTGTTCCTATCTCAATAGTGATGCTAGTCGAGACACTGGAAACAGGTATTCAAGGTTTACTGAAAAGTAAAATTCCCATAGATCTCCATAATTGAGGGTCATTTCTTCCTGCCAGCACAAGAACCACGAGATGACAGAAAGTAATGAATATATCATCTTCTAAGTCGTGGTTATTCTGTATGTCAAATCATTTTTCACTGCCCTGAAGACTTGTCTGGTTTCCTTGCATACTACTTCACTCTGTTGATGCTGAAGTTGTGGGAGAGGAAAAGAAAATAAACACATAAATAAAATTGAAATAAGATTTTGTCTCCAAACAGCAATACAAGGAAATGGAATGAGATAATCAAGAGCAAATTGCATTTGCTAAAATATTGCTACGGAGATGAGTTCAGAGCCGATTGTTTAACTCCTTTCCCAGAATACTTTGATTGAATTATTTGATCAGCCAGTTACAAATTCAAAAAACAATGCTACTTCGGGTCTTGGCAGACTGTAAGGGTTTTCTCATTCTTGGGGTGTACATTCAAATTAAAAAGAGGACAAAAATATTGTATTTGTTTCAATGTGTTGCCGTTTTGATACTGTTATTTTAAGATAAGAAAAAGTAAGTTAGTTTTTATAATATATTTTGAGATACAACAATATCTTCCCTCTGTCCTCAGACTTGTACCCCAGCAGGGCAGCATGAGAACTAAAACATAAACAACCACCTTTTCCACTGTTTGAGCAAACAGCTTTGGTGAATATTCCTCTATCCTCATGTATACTTTCTACCAATAACCTGATGGTTAGGAAATTCTGTAAAGAGAGAAAAATGTTAATTTCAACAAATTTTAACCTTTCACTGAGCTCACATTTCCTTTCTGTGTGTTCAGTGGGTGAGATGTTGTGTAGTAGGAAGCCAGTGCCTTCTTAACTAGTTCCTTTCATTACAAATTTTGAAAGATAATAGTGACCTGTGCTCTGTTGTTTCAGTTTAAATATGCAGTTTTCTTTATTGGGTTCCAGTTAAGTTCCCCAAACAAAAATCTCTGAATATCTCAACACAGGCACTTCCCTCAGTATTTCTTGCTCAAATTGTAACTCAGCTTAGTGGTTTTGTGAGATTCTCTGCTAATTTACTGAATGGTTCCCATGACTGTAAAGGGAAAATGCATATAGAAAAGGGACAAGAGACAAAGTCTAATCTAAATACCACAGTATTTAGTGTATTGAAAGATTTAACCTTGGATGTTATTATTTAGCAAGCTCTAGACTTGTCTGAAAAAATTCAAGAGATGCTGCTAACAAAGATTTAGGTACATAGTGAATTAGTGACATATAAACACGAGTTTTTCAAATCTCAGTTTTAAGTGTAAGGACTTTGAATAAAAGCTAAACCACAAATCTTGGGAGACATCTAGCCCTCAGCCATTTTTTTGATACTGATTCTCTTCACACATTATTATCGTAATATATAATTATGTCTGCTAAAAACCTATTTTGGGTACAATGATGGACTATTTGTTTTGGAGAAGCTTGAAGTTACACTTCTGTGTGAAGGACATTTTTTTTTTCCTTATTTGATTTGTTGACTGTTTGAATTAATGTTACTCAGATGTGAGTACTTAGTGCTACTATGTGGTCATCATTATCATTGAAAGTTTAATTGGTTTTAAAACACCTAAATTTTTTAATGACTTTTTTTTTATTGCCACATAAATCTAAATTATGATAACAGTAACAATAATTTTATTAGCAATATTGTATAGAAAGTCTGGTTTTATGTGTCTACCTTCTTCAAACTTCAAACTAATTTCTCAATACTTTAATCTTCAGCTTATTAATGACTTTTCTTTGGAAAATAATACAACTTCACTGTTCAATTTCCCTGATAAGGGGGTAAAGAAGAAAAGGAAATAAAAGAGAATTATATTGTAAGGCTAGAATATAGTGTTAATTATTGTATGTTTCTAAATTCTTTTTTTTCAGAAAAATATATTTTTTTAAAAGATACAAAAGAGAACTGAATGGTTGTTTTTTTTGTGTGGTTTTTTTTGAGTGTTAGGGGTTTGGTTTTTTTTCATATATGTAAGTACGAAAGCAGTACTGAACAATGACAAACCAAAACTTCTCTTCATCAAGTAAATGAAACGTCTTAACAATAGAGCCCTTTCATTTGGTCACATTATTAACCCATTCAGTTCTAGGAGCAAGGAGAAATACCAGAGTCTGAACTCACATACAAGCTATTCAATATTTCACAAAAATCGTACCAAATATTTTCTTCTTACACAGTATCATAGATGAATATTTTAAAACATGTGTATATTGTGTACTATTTTCCTTGCTGCACGGCTTTTACTGGGGTTGTTTAAATAGAAGTATGAAAGAGGAAAAGCTGTATTTTTAAAAGCTACAGAGCTAATTTTCACTAATTTTTCCTCTAGTGTTTAAAGTACACATAACTGAGTACTTTGAAGTGAATACTTTATTTGATACTTTTTATGTCTTTACTTGAATTCCACATGAATACTATACAATTATAATAGAATAATTTTGAAAATGTTTCATACATAATGTTATCGAATAATCCCTGGTCTGAGAATAAGCCTCAACAGTTATCCTGTGTAGCTATGGTCATATTATATGCATAAATAAAGCTTTTCTTTGTAATCACAAATCATTCATAATTAGACTCCAGATCAAAATGGGGGGAAAAAAAAAAAAAAAAAAAGAGGTAATAATTAGCTTAATTTTCTTCATTCAGTAAGGTTGACTACATTGATATCAGCTGGGATTCTGGTTTGGTCACTCTTTTTTAAACATTGTTTTAAAAAGAAAACCTATTTTTTTAGAATAAATTAGAATAATTTAGAATAGTGGTGTTCCCCAGGGGTCAGTACTGGATCCAGTCCTGCTCAACTTATTTATCAATGACCTGGATGAAGGGACAGAGTGTACCCTCAGCAAGTTGTCTGATGGCACAGAACTGGGAGGAGTGGCCGATGAACCAGAAGGCTTTGCTGCCATTCAGTGAGACCTGGACAGACTAGAGAGTTGGGCAGAGAGGAATCTAATGAAATTCAACAAAGGCAAGTGTAGGGTTGTGCACCTAGGGAGGAATAACTCCATGCACCAGTACAGGTTGGGGGCTGACCTGCTGGAAAGCAGCTCTGCAGAGAAGGACCTGCGAGTTCTGGTGGACAACAAGTTCACCATGAGCCAGCAGTGTGCCCTTGTGGCCAGGAAGGCCATTGGTAGCCTGGGGTGAATCAGGAAGAGTGTGGCCAGTAGGTCAAGCGAAGTTATCCTCCCCCTCTACACTGCCCTAGTGAGGCCACACCTGGAGTACTGTGTGCAGTTCTGGGCCGCCCAGTTCAAGAAAGACAAGGAAGTACTGGAGAGAGTCCAGAGGAGGGCTAAAAAGATGATCAGAGGACTGGAGCATCTCTCTTACAAGGAGAGGCTGAGGGACCTGGGTCTGTTTAGCCTGGAGAAGACTGAGAGAGGATCCTACCAACACTTACAAATACATTAAGGGCAGGTATCAAGAGGATGGAGCCAGCCTCTTCTCAGTGGTACCCAGCGACAGGACAAGGGGCAATGGGCACAAACTGAAACATGGGAAGGCCTATCTCAATATGAGGAAAAACTTTTCTACTTTGAGGATGACAGAGCACTGGAACAGGCTGCCCAGAGAGGTTGTGGAGTTTCCTTCTCTGGCGATATTCAAACCCCACCTGGACATGACCCTGTGCAACGTGCTCTAGTGAACCTGCTTTAGCAGGTGAAATAGATGATCTCCAGTGGTCCCTGCCAACCCTTACCATTCTGTGATTCTGTGATGAAAACCATTTCTCAGATCTCATGCAGTCTTTGTCCTCACTTTATGGCAGAATTGCTCCAGTGTTTTCAGTGTGATACCGTGCCCTGTGTGGCAGTTCTCCCTTTGACATTCATGGTTCTCACTTCAAATATATCTCTTTTGTTCCTAGTCCTTCTCTCCCCCTTGAAGTAATGACACTTATAACAAATTAACAAGCTGTCTCTGTAAGGAAAGAATTCATTTTTACAGAACAAAAAGCATTTATTTACAGGAAAAATATACATTAAAATAAAATACAATGCACATATATCAGTCTAGTTTCTATCAGGTTTCCACTGGAGATTCTCAGCATGTCCATAGCTGACCTGTAAAGGTGTAATATAGTATGGTTTCTTTAACTCCCTCATCCTTTCCCACACAGAAAAGCATCTTTATGTTCTCATTTTTCTTTTGAAATTCAGGTTCTCAGTCCTTTTCGAATGCAGAATGTAGATCTTGCATTTCCTCCATCGCCTTGCATACTGGATCTGGCCAAGATGGAATTAACTTTCTTCAATAACATCTTGTATGGTGCTGTGTTTTGCATTTGTGGCTAAAACAGTGTTGGTAGCACACAAGTGTTTCAGCTATTGCTAAACAGTGCATGCACAGTGTCAGGGCTTTCCTTCCCCCTTCCCCACTCCTCAGTGGGTGGGCTGGGGAAGAAATTGAAAGGGACATAGCTGAGAGAACTGCCCCCAACTGACCAAAGTGAGATTTCATACAATATGACATTGTGCTCAGCAATAAAATCTCCAGGAAAGGAGGAAGAAGCCCAGATGTTTGTGATTATGATGTTTGTCTTCCCAAGCAACAATTACAAGTGTTGAGGTTCTGATTTCTGGGCAGTAGCTAAACTTCTGCCTGCCAATGGGACATAATGAATGAATCCCTTGGTTTTGTTTGATTGCACATGCAGCTTTTGATTTCCCTATTTAACTGTCATTATTTCAATCCACAAGTCTTCTTTCCATCTTTTTATTTTCTCCCTGTCCAGAGAGAGAAGGGAGTGAGCGAGAGGCTAGGTAGGTGTTTAGCTGTTGACCAGGGTCAACTCTTTACACCTTGTGAGTTTTCATCAGTGTTTCAGAGTATGTTAATCTGGTACTAGTGGTGCTGACTTTTTGTTCTGTTTTGGTTTTCATCCCCACAGGTTTTTATCAAGCTAAATTTTGTTAATTTATCATTTAAGTCTTACATCAAATATAAAAATAACTTTAGTCTACTGCCCAGATCACATATTTAGTTCATAAAATTATTGCATATCTATATTGTCAAGTCATGGCATAATATATTTACATCTATTGTAAGTTGTTTAAACAAATATGTATTTGAGAGATATGAATATAAATTTATCCTTCATTTTGATAGAACAAAGCCTCATATATGAAATAAAAAAAAAAATCTTCTATAGAAGTCAGAACTATACAACAAAATACAGTTCAATTGGTTTGCCCTTATTTTTACAAGGTAATTTATGTGACGGTACTACAACTTTGACAAGCATTCTGGCAAGAACTGAAAGTTTCACACCCTTACAGACTTCCCTGTCAGCATGCTTAAGTTTTAAAGCATCTGACAGTATCAAGCATTAGTTCATAAATACATAGTAATTGAGAATGTTTAATATTGATTAGATGAGTAAAGTGACATTAATCTACCAAGATGCTGTCTAAAACTTAGGCACATAATGTAAGCTATTTATCTAGATGTCCTCTACAGTCAATGGAAAGGGGCATCTTGCAAAAGGTAACGTTTACTCTAAACATAAGTGACGAAGAGAGAAGGGTTGAATTACTTCCTGCAGGTGGTTCTGGAGGTAATTGAATGACTGGTGTGCACTACCAGTGTAACTTCTATATAGCTAAGCATAGGTAAGATTAATCCCACTCTTAATTACACCTTATTTCCTCATTGCATACATTAAAGATGAATACTGCAAATATTTGACTTAACAAATCAAAGTGTCTTTCCAGATATATATTTCCACAGTACTTTCTCAAAATTATGTTTTTCATAAACACTTCTGCTAATAAATCTGACTGTTGCCCAGAATATTTAAGCATATTACACAAACAAGGGTTGCATCTGTATTCAAAGTGAAATGTTATGCGTAATGCATAATTAAATGCAAGGTATCTCAATGCTCAAGAAAATACATTTATAGAAATAAGAAAAATACATAGAATTACAGTAAAGAAACTGTAAAAAAATATTAGGACTATAAACTTTCATGTCTCTGGTAATGAACCAATTACAAATCCTCTGGGTTTAGGAATAAACTTTCCAAATTTAGCTTTTCGTTCATTCTTTTTCTTCCTTTCCTGTTATATTATGCCACCTTTGCTCCCTGCATATTGTCTTGTATCTTCCTCTGTAACACCCACCACAGATAACCAACGCTCAAAGATAATGATGTGGCTTTCCTTTGTCTGTATTTTTTTTTCCCATATGTTTGGACACACATTGATCGATGATGCAAGTTATTAAAACATTCTTATGGAGGTCATGTAACATTTACAAAAAAAAGTAACTGCATAACTGCATTCAAGGATTAATCAATCATTAAATTTCCATTGATATGTTTAATTTGGTAATAGTTCACATTGTATTTGCATTTTATTGGTTATTATTCAGACATTATTCAAGCGGTTTCGATGAAAGTAGCTTTGTCCAGATTTATTGTTGAAACTGAATATAGAAGGCATGTTATTGATGGTTTCCATGGCAAAGATTCAGCTATTACTTGGCCTTCACCTGGTAGTTATCCTCCCGGGCTTTAGATAATAGGCAGTAAATGTAGAATATGCTATCCCTGGTCATCTTCCCCTATCATCTTCCCTGGCTGAGACATCTTCCCACAGATGAGTAAGTAGCTCATCTTCTATTGCTCCAGCAATGTCTGCTAAAGGTTGAGACCTAGAAACATCTAACCAGTGTTCAACACTGTTGTCAGAGAAGCCACTGGGAAAAGGCAGCAAGACACAAATGTGGTGAAAGAAAAAGAGGAAGTCAGGACCTCTGTCTGATTTCTCATGCGGCAGGCTTTGTTCACCTAGGATGGATCATCCACCAGTGTACTACATATGAAAGGAGCAACATGTTGTGCTCTGAAGGTAGATTACCAGCTGCTGCTTCTCTACAGGACAACAACTGAGCTTCCATCTTTGGTGGTGCTGTACTTTAGATTAGTTCTTTGAGTTTTCATTAGTATTGTACTCAAAAGAGTTGGGTTTTTTTCATAACATTATGAGTAAGTCTAACAGAAACTGTATATGGGGCCATACTCTGTCTTTATGAGGGAAGTACAAGAGGACATTGGAGGGTGGAGAGTTCTCACTCTCAAGATGGAAATGGATTGTTTTCTGAGGCTTGTAGAAATTTCCAAATTCTTTTTTGAAGGAATGACCATTTTCAAATTTGGAAAATATCAAACAAATAACCTTTTCTGTATCCTTATCAGTGAAGATCCCACAAAAAGTCAAAGTGCATGCACTCAGGAATGGATTCCAATGTCTTTCTCAAGTTATAGAGAACACAGTCCCTATTCTATGCCTCTATCTAGGAAGATTAATTTGGAGATAAATTAATATTGATTATATTAATGGACTCCAGAATGAAGGAAAGTTAATTCAGCTTCAGGTGTGCAACCTATGTCATGCAGTATGCAGATAATGTCTTCAAGAGGAACTGAAGAAGCTGTCCTTAAACAGATGGTTCACTTGGATGCTTGCTATTTTTTGCCACTGTTATCTCAAAAATAAATTAGAATACGCAAATGGAAGTTTTCAGATGTTTGGAACTCTCAAAATTTTCAGTCACACTGAGTTTTATAGTAGATAGGAGTTTTTCCATATATTGCACAAAATGTTAATAGAAGGTGTAACCTCTCCTAAAAAACTCTATCTCACAAGACACCTGAAGCTAGTGCTCCAAAGAGATAGAATACTCAGTTTCTAGATATAATTCTTACACCAATGAAGTCACTGCAAGTTGTATTCTACATTTCCTTGGCTAACATACTACTAACATGCTAAACGTACTCTCATTTCTTTCCTCATCCCTCACTGCCTGCACAGTTTTTACCTCTTCTTAACTACCGTTTCCCCAAGGCACCATCTCCATGGTTGATGGGCTCAGCTGTGTCCCGTGGTGGGTCTGTTGGATGATGTTAGGTCCGTCCATGATGATAATGAGCTTCTTGTGTCAGAGACTGTATGTAATTTTACAGAATAGAGTTTTCAATTTTAAGCCAAGTTTCCATCATACTAGTTGGGAAAGTGTTTATCAGGATTCTGCGGTTTTCTAAGTTTATTTCACCTGGATTGACTTCAGAATTCTCACAAAATACTGCATTCTTTTTGTTATCCTTTGTAGGCTGCAATAAACCATACTTTTTACTTTATAAATAATTATATTAATGCATAGACTTTGAAAAGTGATATTGTAAGAGGTGACATTTGACATTTTTAAAACTTCATCCCCAAACTTGAATAAAACATTAAACTATGTTATAAAAATAAACCCACCACTTCCCAAGCATTCTGAATAGGGAGACAACAGTTAGAATACCAACCTGGTTATATTGCACAATTATGATTGAAGCTGCTTAATGTTGAAAATTACTTTGAAATGTTACATTTTCAGACGTTTATTTCAAAAATTATGAAGTTCAGTTTAGGTAGGCATACATAAAAATCAAACACCTTTGAAGATATAATTTATTGTTCACTTTAATTTCTGAAATCAGCAGGCATTCAATTTAGACTTGTGCACATATCCTCACAGAATTTAATGACTTTAAACATAGAGAAGAAAGTATATAAATACTATTGTACAACTATTTTATAAGATATTTTGAATGTATAAAGCCATAACCTGGACAACCATATATCAGCGTAAAACATGCACATGTTTTTTTTAATCTAAAAACAACAACATAAATGTGCATGTAGAAAATCATTTATGAAGTATATCTGGCAGAGAAGACAGAACAAATTTAGGACAGATGAATTCAGGAAAATGAAAGAAGAAGAAAAAAGGAAATAGTATCTTCTGTTAATATATTAGGTTTCATTTACACTAATAAAAAAGATGAGTAGTGAAAATAGCTGCATATACTTATAACTTACATTATTTTAACTAGTTTCTGATTTTTCTGTTACTTTAACGTATGCATATACAAACCTTCTTATTGGAGACTGTGAAAAACATCTAAAATGCAGGTAATTAATCCTTATATACATGGTAATATATTTTTGATATCACATCAGCAATAAACCAAACTAATACAATACCAAGTAAGATTAATTCTCTTTTGCTGTAAGTAAAATAATTTTAAAGTATTAGTTAATACACTTTAAAATGCCATTTTACAGTATATTTCAATTTCCAGAATGAAAAGTAGACAGACATTAATAACCATTGTTCTTGAGTCATACCTTTGAAGAACAGAAATGAAAAAGACCATAAAGAAGAAAGATAACTTTTTTCTGTTTGCTGACCCACAGAACAATATTCTAAATGCGTCTAAAGTTAGACAAAAGTAGTTTAGTTATATTGTTTTGTATTAATAGACTTCTCAATATGACAAGAAACAAACTGGTAAAAAGACAGAGAAAAAGCAGTATATTTGGAACTGTGAAAGACAAAAGTGGCCATAAAATAAAAATACAAAAATTCTCCTGTATGATGAGGTATAGCTTATGATGCTGTAGACTTTGTATTTCTCAGGTGCTAGTCTTGCAAACTGAAAGAGGAATTTAGAGTTTGCCCAGGGAATATTCTGAACAGTATTACTCATCTACTTTTTTCTAGAAAGAAAAATGGTATCACATAAACTTTTTCAACTCTACAAAAAGTACAAAATATTGCTAGGAAATGTTTAATATGTAAATCATTTTAACATACAGATTAACAAGATCTTGAGTAGTCTAGACTTAAAACCTTAAATGTTTAACAAATGGATATTGAAAACTTATTCAGAAATTAACATAAACTGATAAAATGAGAGCACATAGCTGAAGAGTATAGTTTTTAATGTAGGAAATGTTATTTAATTGTACCCATTTTGTCCTTGCTCAGAATAAACATTCCAAGTTGTGAATCTTACTTAAATTTGCCAGTTATAATAAATATTTTTGTTAAAGCATGAACACTTTACATAATAACTAATCACAGTCTATTTGTATTTTAAAACAGGTTACTCCAGGCTACTTTGCTGCTTGGATGGAATTTAATCTGTGTGTTTGTCAGAGATCTTAATGAATAGATAATTATGTAGAATTTCTTTGAACAGCAACAAAAAGTTTTATTTAGTTGGCTGAAAAAATATTTTTTCTTCTTGCTTACCTCAAAATATTTTCTGAAAGAAATCAGAGAATGTCTAGTAAAATACTTTTAATTGGAATACAGCATATTAGAAACTGTGGATATCCATATACACTCAGTGTCACTGTCACATTAATAGGGCAGAGTAAGGTCCAGCATTAAAAATGAGTGAAAACTAAAAATAGAAGAAAACATTGTTTGCATGAGTGCAAAGAAGCAAGTACTTTATAAGGAAATAGGTCTTGTATTAAACTAATGTTGATGAAGAATCTGCATTGCATTCATGTATTGAAAGGTTTGGACTAGGCCTGGTTCATCGCTGAAGCTCAGGTGGCAAGCAACAAGTTCTGTATTTCCCCTCAGAACACACTGAAAAAGTTACCCAAATGAAACAGGTCATACCTGTACAGCTGTAAATCATGTATTTTCGTTGATGTCACATTATCACAGAATCGTGGAATCACAGAACCGTTAGGATTGGAAGGGACCTCTGGAGATCATCTAATCCAAACCCCTGCTAAAGCAGGTTCACCTAGAGCACGTTGCACAGGGTCATGTCCAGGCGGGTTTTGAATATCTCCAGAGAAGGAGACTCCAATTAGACAAAATTAGACAAAATTAAGTTGTGTAGTAATTGCTACTAGTAGTGACAGTATTATACTTAACAGACTATAGGGCTACACTCTGTACTCCTTCCTTGTGGTGTCTGACAACCTCTTCCATAATATGCCTGATGCAGTCACTTAGGAATTAGTTTTATACCATCTATTATAAGGATGTGGGTGTTACATTTTTGTATATCAACTTTTAGAGCAATAATGTAATTCCTTTTCAAAAATAGGAAAAGGAGAGAAAAGCCTGGAGAAAAAGAGGCTCAGGGGAGACCTTGTTGCGTATACAAGTACCTGAAAGGAGGTTGTAGAGAGGAGGGTGTTAGTCTCTTCTCCCAGGTAACAAGTGATAGGACGAGAAGAAACAGCCTCAAGTTGTGCCAGCGGAGGTTTGGATTGGATATTAGGAAAAATTTCTTTACGGAAAGGGTTATCAAGCAGTGGAACAGGCTGCTCAGGGAAGTGGTGGAGTCACCATTCCTGAAGATATTTAAAAGATGTGTAGATGTGGTGCTTAGAGATATGGTTTAGTGGTGGACTTGGTAGCGTTAGGTTAATGGTTGGACTCAATGATCTTAAAGGTCCTTTCCAACCAAGATGATTCTGTGTGAAAAGTCCGTCCTCATCTAAACCAGGACAGACATTGTGCAACATACAGAAAAAGTTGCAAGAAATGTAACAAGTCACATCATTGCTTCATGAGCATGAAAAGTTACAAATAATAGCAACAGAAGTATATTGAGGCAGATTCCCTGCCTCAGCTGATTTCTCTGTAACATACATAACTAATATATCCTAAAATATTCGGACAATCATCCTGGAAGGAAATAGGGTGTGAACTAGTTTTAAGCAGGATACAAATGCTTTCTGTCATTCTATAAGTAAGGATATTAGCAAAAAGAAGCCATAAATAGTGCACTCATGATTATACAAGTTTACAACAGTGTATATGTCATAAATGTAGGGCTAGATCTCAAATTAGAAAAAAAGTAATAAAACATGTTGTGAAAAGTATGAAATGAAAAAAAGACACCCAACAGAATTAAAAGCACAATATAGTCTTAGTGTATTGACAGGGGCACAATACTTGGAAGCAGGAAAGAAGTGATGTGTGAAAGCCACAAGAATTGCAAAACCAGCCTGGGTGACAGTGAGGATGTGAGATTGGATTAAGGATGGTTTAATCCAGATTTTTTGCAATTTATACTCGCAGGGAAATTCTGATTGTGTGATAAATAAGGCTGAAAAAAGGGGCTGGATAGGCTCTTTTTCCAGCTGGCCTGGTCCATATGGGAGTTTTTGGAAAAATAATGAAACTCTTTTTTTATGAAGAAACTGAAATAAACAAATATATTAAAAAGTTAATATCTAACACTACTTACCAGTAGAGAAAACTTTGTGGAAATGGCAAATCATGCTTCTTAAGTTTAATGGTATTTTTACAGATACCTTAGGAAAACACATCCATGTATCTCCTAGGAGACTGTTTCTTCAGACAGCCATATGGGTTTTGTTCAGCCTCTGAAGCATTCCGTAGGAAAATAAAAAAACTTTTCAGTGTATAGACAATTATATACATAGAATACTTGGAAAAAATGGTGTGGGGAAGGGGAGAGAAAGAAGTTTCTAAATAAAAACATTAAGAAATCTTGGAGTGTAGCTCTGTTAAAGCAGAAAAATCTAGTGGGAGTAACATGTGTAAGAGAAAAACCAGACACAGCAAAATTTACGCAGCTTAAGAATTACTGAGTAAATAGCCCTAAGGAAAAAAATCTTAAAAAATTGAGGGAACTAATTCTTGACATTATTATCTTGAGACAATACCTCATCACACCCAATTGTCTTCTGGGATCATATTATTCCTCAACTGCTACAATTCCATGATCAAAATATCAGATTGCTATTTCGTACATTGATGGAATTGACAAAAATTTGGTTGAGATTCTCTTCTTAGGCATTTGCACTGAACAGAAGCAGGCAATTCTGGAGTATGAGTTATTATTAATAAGTAATATTATTAAAAATACTTATTTTAATAAGTAAAGATGGTACTTTATGGTGTGACAAATTTTCATTGAGAAATGTCTATTGACTCTACAGACTGTCTAGGCTTACTAACTCAAAGCAGACACATACATTTTAGGAAAAAAATACCACACTGTGTATCTAACTGCTTACATTCAGAAGGATGATTTTCTTTATAATAAATATATACATTTTTTCCTGCTTATTTCTTTATTTCTAGCAATTACTGTGAAGGAAATGTCATCATATTAACTAAAAAACCATGGAAAAAAAAAAACCTTCTAAATATTCAGGATTTTATTTCTTTTATTTTCCAGATACAAATTTACAATCCTCTAATCTGAAGCCATATAAGAATTTGGAAAAAAAAGTATGGTTGTAGATACATCATTTAGGGACAGATTGACAATATCTGTATTTTGATATTGCAACACATTAACAGTCACTGAATTCTCCCAGATTTACATGTGTAAAATGCTGCATAGTTGTACTTTTCACATTTTGCTATATATTTCAGCTCCCAAAATATGTGTTTGTTCATTTAAAATAATTTCCTACTTTGTCATGTTAAACAGTAATCTTCAGATAACTTCTGATATTTTCTTTCATTTGTTCATTTTTCTTCTATCTTAATTATTTTTTTAACAACCACTACTTTAGAGGGTAATCTTGAAGAAGTAGTATAACCAGAAATATAATGGTTGTCTCATAAAATTAACTTCAATTGCTTCTATATGACCTCTGTCGAGGAAGTAAGACTCAAATTGAAGTCAGCAAGAGCAGCTGTAGATTCTGCTGTTAGATAACAGTGACCCGCATTCCCAAGGGTAGTGCCCATAAATAAGAGAATTGCGGTCCTGCAAACAATAAATGTGATTAATGCCAGAATAACTTAGCAAGCATAGCTTCAGCCCCATTGTGATGTGACATCTTGGGTCAGAAAGAATAGATTCAGTAACAACAATTAAAATATATTCACTATGTAAGCAAATTTCAGCTGGACTCAGGAGAGAAGCATATACTGAGTTCAATGCTATTGTGATTTTATCATCTTTGTGTTTTTTTCCTTCCCCTCCACTTCTCTCTCTCTGTGTCTTAGTTTTTATAAGTACCTTTTATATGTATCTATATATTTAGCCAGCATATATGTATCTATATATATATATATGTGCCAGTTTAGGTACCTAATGAAAAATCTAAATGTCAAAAAAGTGTGAGAACAGCTTTCTCTCCCTTGCATCTCCTTTTACAGAGTTGTATCTAGAAGGGATGAGAGATGGCAGAGAATCAGATACTATAGAAATCACTAGATAGCATATTGATGAATATAACTATGGCATAATGAAGCTGGCATCGGCTAATGATCCAAGTATTTACTCAGCTTCTTGAGCAGGCTTTTTAACTCTCCAAGAGGTCTTTACTTTTGTCATTATATATCACAATATATGTGCATATCAGGTGAGGTGACTGGAGAGTAGAAATGCTCAGGCTTTTGAGGCCAGGGTAGTCATGAGAATACAAGAGCAATGCTCATATAACTTTCAGATTTAGTTGAAGTGATATATCAAGACTGCAACATTTCTTTTTATATTTCTCAACTAATTCAGTGCTCAGGATTTTTTTAGGTGTGAGGAAGCAAGACACACTGTACACTGGGATTGTCTTCCTGACTGTATCCTATCACATCACTAGATTTTATTGCTCCATAGGTATCCTTGACTGTACCAAATAGATTCACAGTGATTATAGTGATAGTTAAGACCCCTACTTCATGAGAAGACCTCCAGATATAACCTTCTAACTAGAAGTAAATCTGGAACTGAGTCATACCCATAACACTTTGTATGCTTAAGAATTATTTGTAATTTTGAGAAAGGAAATTCAGAAAAATAAAGGAACTACATGAATGCACAAATACTTAGAAATATACTTTTTACAGCAGCACAGATCAGAACTGTTTCATCCGTACAATGATTTGCATTTCTACTTTCAAAATGACTTTATATGCGGGCCAGTTTCCAAAATGGATTAGATAAAGTTACAGATTCACCAATAGTTTTCCAGATCTCTTGAAATCCTACTATTATTATTCTAAACTAGCGTCAAACCATTTAATGTAAAATCATCTACTGGTGT
The DNA here is from genome assembly GCF_013368605.1 of Nyctibius grandis. Lineage (NCBI taxonomy): Eukaryota > Metazoa > Chordata > Aves > Nyctibiiformes > Nyctibiidae > Nyctibius > Nyctibius grandis. The sequence continues at coordinate 84,901,590 of NC_090659.1, forward strand.
CAGATACAAACAATTTCACAAAATATGTAGCAATCCTCAAATCTTACTAGTAATTCTATTTTTATTTAACAAGGAAAACCACTGGTGCACATCCATTCTGCTTTAATTTAGTTTCTCATCACCATTTTACTGGTTGCTGGCAATTCTTAGTCTTTCTTAGAGTTGGAAAAGAATACGGACTTATTCTTGGAATCACAGAATCAACCAGGTTGGAAGAGACCTCTGGGATCATCGAGTCCAACCTTTGACCTAACACCACCATGTCAACTAGACCATGGCACTAAGTGCCACATTCAGTCTTTTCTTGAACACCTCCAGGGATGGTGATTCCACCACCTCCCTGGGTAGCCCTTTCCAATGCCTAATAACCCTTTCTGTGAAGAAATTTTTCCTAATGTCTAACCTGAACCTCCCCTGGTGCAGCTTGAGTCTATGTCCTCTAGTCCTGTTGCTAGTTGCCCTGGAGAAGAGGCCGACCCCCACCTTGCTACAATCTGCTTTCAGATAGTTGTAGAGAGCGATAAGATCTCCCCCCAGCTCCCTTTTCTCCAGGCTAAACAATCCCAGTTCCCCCATCTGCTCCTCATAAGACATGCCCTCTAGACCCTTCACCAGCTTTGTTGCCCTCCTCTGGACTCGCTCCAGCACCTCAATGTCTTTGTTGAAGTGAGGGGCCCAGAACTAGACACAGTAGTCAAGGTGTGGCCTCACCAGTGCTGAGTACAAGGGGACAATTACTTCCCTAGTTCTGCTGGCCACACTATTCCTGATACGCGTCAGGATGCTGTTGGCCTTCTTGGCCACCTGGGCACACTGCTGGCTCATGTTCAGCTGGCCATCGATCAACACCCCCAGGTCCTTTTCTGCCAGGCAACTTTCCAGCCACTCTTCCCCAAGCCTGAGGCATTGCATGGAGTTGTTGTGACCCAAGTGCAGGACCCGACACTTAGCCTTGTTGAACCTCATGCTGTTGGTCTCGGCCCATCTATCTAACCTGTCCAGATCCCTCTGTAGAATCTTCCTACCCTTAACCAGATCAACACTTCTACCCAACTTGGTGTCATCTGCAAACTTACTGAGGGTGCACTCAATACCCTCATCCAGATCATTGATAAAGATATTAAAGAGAACTGGCCCCAATACTGAGCCCTGGGGAACACCACTTGTGACTGGCCGCCAGCTGGATTCAACTCCATTCACCACAACTCTTTGGGCTTGGCCATCCAGCCAGTTTTTTACCCAACGAAGCGTACACCCATCCAAGCCATGAGCAGCCAGTTTCTTCAGGAGAATGCTGTGGGAGACTGTGTCAAAGGCTTTACTAAAGTCTAGGTAGACAACATCCACAGCCTTTCCCTCGTCCAGTAAGTGGGTCATCTTGTCATAGAAGGAGATCAGGTTAGTCAAGCAGGAGCTGCCTTTCATAAACTATGTTGACTGGGCCTGATCACCTGGTTGTCCTGTATGTGCCCCATGATGGCATTGAAAATGACCTGCTCCATAAACTTCCCTGGCACCAAGGTCAGACTGACAAAAGTTAAGTTTCAGTTAAGTTTCCTTTAAGTGACTTTAATTCCTGAAGAGGACTACATGGCCTGTTACCACAGGAACTAGAGTCCCTGTTGGGTCTCTTTGTCCCACAGAGGAAGGGGCTGTAGAGTGCCGCACCTGTGGGGAGGGCCGGACAGGACCGGTGACCCGAACTGACCGAAGGGGTATTCTATCCCACCCACGTCATCCTCAGTATAAAGCTGAGGGACCACGAGGGTCATTCTCTCTTCCCTTATGTCTGACATCCTGGAAGGACCCTACCCGTGTTCCTGCTGTCGCTCCTGAACCGGTTCCCACCTGCTGCCACATGTGCTCCAGGACTGCCCAGCGCCTGCCCTGCAGTGTCAGCGGTGATGTGGTCATCATCAGGGGGAGCTCAGTAGCGGTTTTATATATAGTTCATTATTTATTATACTCTTTCTTTTTCCTTGTTATTGTTTATTAAAACTGTTTTAACTTTTCCAACCCGTAAGTCTCTCTCCATTTTCTCTTTTCCTTTCCCCTTTGGGGAAGGAGAAAGTTAACAGAGAGCATCTGCCATCCGTTTAACTGCCCACCCAGCCTTAAACAGCGACACTGTCTCAGACTCTTGATGTTTTTGGTTTGGTTTGGTTTGATTTAACTATATTACATATCGCATGCAGCTCGGTGATTGTTTTCACTGGACTCTGACTGTGACATCTGCACGTATTTCTGCTTCTTTTTGTCTAGCATTTTGGATTCTCTGTGATACCCAAAGTGTCAAAATATTCTCACTCTGTCATAAGTTTCAACCTCTGACAAGTTGCATAATATTTGCCTGGCATTAAATCTCCTTTTTAGATTTTTGTCAAAGACTGTTACAAATTTATGATTTTATAAAGGTTTTAATCAGTTTCCCAAAATTGCATTACTGGCTTTTAAGGCTTCGATCAGTTGCAAAATCTGTGATTTTATCTGTTCTTTATCTAACACTTTAAAAAAATTAAAAAAAAAAAAATCCAATACTTATTCCTTTTCCATGCAGTGCAGTACACTCAAATTATAATATGGTTTCATAATTCATGTATTAGACTAACTGTAATCTGTCAAAATCTTAAGTAATTCCAGAGGAGTTATTTTGAACACCAGTGTGTCAGAAGTAACAGGGACAGCTGAGCTTTCTTTGTAGGTACCCACTGTTTTGACTCAGAGACCAAAGTACTGTTTGGTCTAGATCTAATTGTTCTGTTCTAGTTCTCTGTCACATTTCTTTTAGTTTTTAACACTAGCTGAGCTTCAAATGGCTCATTGTTCCTACAGTAAATTTCCTAGATATCACTTCTGTTTTCACATCTCACTCAGGCATCATTCTAAATTCCCTATTTGCAAAGCAATGTTGCCAACAAGGAGAATTTTAAACTAACAGATGTGGGATTTGTCCTCCAGAGCCACATGGGTTTTTTTTGGTTTTTTTGGTTTTTTCTTTTTTAGATTCAGACTTCTGAAACTCTAAATGGAGCTGCTCCAGGTAGAACCTATCAATCAGCTCTAGTGCACTGCTTAATTATTTAGTTGCCTGATCAACACCTGCATTTTGGACAATCTTAAGTTTTAGACACCACCTACAGTAAGAAACATATGATTTGAGTATAGAGTAACTGTGTTTCATATCTCAGTTGTATATTTATCCAGCATTACACATGGAACTGTTCTGGTTGAACAGATGCATCCTGAGGATGCATCTACATGTCCCACTTGCATCCCCATTTGCCAAGAAAGTACTTTAAATACCAGGAGATTCAATGTTCCCAATTAAATGTTTTTGCATTATTCATACATTTAAGTTTATATTGCCCTTCTTGTTGGGACCAAAATAAATTTAGAAATATGTGTATTGTACAACAGAAGATGATCATGTACTAATTATGATTATGACTATGACTATGACTATGTTGCTAGGACTTCCTGCATTACGGAAAAGTTATGTTCATTTATTTTAGGTCATCTGGAGTTTAACATTACACAATGATACATTTCTTGGCTACTGTGGTGTCCTGGTTTGGACTAGGAAGGACTTTTCAGTTAAGTTTTCTTTAAATGAGTTTACTCTCTGAAGTTGACTACAGGCGCTTGTTGCCATGGAAACTAGGGTCCCTGTTGGGTCTTTTTGCTACACAAAGGAAGGGACCGTAAAGTGTCGCACCTGCGGGGAGAAGCGGTTAGGACAGGTGACCCAAAACCTGACCAAGAGGGTATTCCATCCCACCCACATGATACTCGGTATAAAGCTGAGGGACCATGAGGGTCGCACTCTCTTCCCCTATGGCTGACATCCTGGAAGGACTCTACCCATGCTCCTGCCTTCGCTCCTGAATCCAGTTCCCTCCTGCTGTCACATCTGCTTCAGGACTGCCCAGCGCCTGCCCTGCCCTGCAGCATCAGCAGTGATGTGGTCGTCGTTGGGGGAGCTCAGTAGTTGTTCTATATAAAGTTCATTTTTTATTATACTCTTTCTTTTCCTTGTTATTGCTTATTAAAACTGTTTTAACTTTCCAACCCCTAAGTTTCTCTCCCTTTTCTCTTTTCCTTTTACCCTCTGGGGAAGAAGAAGGTTAATAGAGAGCGTCTGTCGTCCGCTTAACCGCCTGCCCAGCCTTAAACAGTGACATGTGACAAAGAACAGAAGCTTATCCGTCCCGAGTCAATCAAAGGTCCATCTAGCCCAGTACACTACAGGGTATCTTGGCAAGTATGTAAGGAAGGGGCAAGCATGAAAGATACTTCCTCTACCCATTTATGGAGATCGTGTTAAAATGAAGTTACATAATTATTGTATAATTACTGCATAATTACTCATCTAACTGTGCTTATGATGACACAGCCCAACTCCTTGTTTCACAGGAAGAGTAACCGATGAGTAGATGGCGTATTCAAATTCGAGTCTCACATGTATCAGGGAAGAGGGAAATAGATGTGTCTTAAATACAGAATGCTCTGAATTTCAGAGGGGAAATTACAATTGAAGAGTTTTCCATTCAAGTTTCATTCAGACTCCAGAACACAAGTTCTCCTAATTCACCACTGCCAGTTATAAGCATGTCTAAGAATTGTACAGTCTTTATTTATGTTTTCCTTTTCTGTTTTATGGTGTAGGTAAATCCCTGATTATCATAGACTCATCATTTTCTCTGCTCCTTTTTATCATCTCCTCTTCCCATGACCTTCCAAATTGGTCAAACTTCTAATACAAAGAAATGAGGAAAACTATTATATCTTTTCTCACATATATAAGGAACAGTAAACACAGTCATCGGCATGAAAAGATCATAGCTGTTCCTGCATTCAATCCAGTTTCTGTCTACTTTGTCTCGCTTATAATCTGCTGCCAGTGTTTTAAAGATCTCTATCAGGCTTCTCCAATGTGTGCTTTTTGACTTCCTCTATCTTCCTTCATTAGCAACCTACTCTGCTTACATTCTCCCATTTGCACTTACCATTACAGGTATTAGAAGCTTTGTAGCTATTGCCATTTTGAACAAACTTTCTTTGCCTCACTGCTTCATTAGCTTGCCATCTCATCTTATATTTCAAACACATCTTTTCTCCATTGACTGTTCTTAGTTTTTATGTCCCTAACATTACTCTTCTCTTTAGATTTATTAGCCAGCTCTGAAAAACTGGATATTGTATGTATGTATGTATGTATTGTATGTATGTATGAGAGTCATAATGTTATAACATGGTAAATGTTCGGAAGGATTTGTAACACTATCACAGGTTTTGTTTGTTTGTTTTAATTACATAGCTTCAATGTGCTAAATTAAAAGGCAACTGAAGAAAAGTGATACATACATTACAGTCACAGTTCAGTTGCCGTGTATTTCATACCAAATGTCATTTGAGATGTCCTAAAGTATCCCACCTGGCTTCCAGCTGCCACTTCAGAAAAGTTCCTGTCTTCCACAGTCATATCTGCCAACTGCCTCTGAATCTTTCAGATAACCTAAGATGTCTCAAAAATACTGTGTTCAAGCAGCTGAACTGATTTCTAACTGCCTGATAAGACTGAACTGAATTGCTCCATAGATATCCTTGACTGTACCAAACAGATCCACAGTGATTACAGTGAGAGTTAAGACCCCTACTTCATGTGAAGACCTCCAGATGTAACCTTCTAACTAGAAGTAAATCTGGAACTGAGTCATACTCATAACACTTGGTATGCTTAAGAATTATTTGTAATTTTGAGAAAGGAAATTCAGAAAAATAAAGGAGCTAGATGAATGCATTCTTTCATGTCCATCTATTCATCAAGAGAAGATGATATTAAGATCTGACTACAGAGGAGGGCTTTGCAGCCCTAGGACTTTGACAGATTTCTTTAAGATATTAGGCATGCCTGAGTTGAGAGGTACTTTCACAGAGAAGAGACAAAGCCCTCTTCATTCCTTATGTGGAAATTCAGATAAGTTGTGTTGTGTGGGATCCTCAACTGTGTTTCATAAAATACTGTCATTTCTTAGTGTCAGATATGTACATATAAAGCAGTATCCTGCTTTAAGCTTTAAAAAACAGTTTACGTACAAGGACGTATACTCTACTTCTGAAACAATACCTTCTTATGCTACAGCTTATGTTACAACAAAATAATATTCTAAACATTTTACATGTTCACTCCTAATTCCTTTATCAGTATTTCCTCTCTTACTCCCTCTTTAGGTAAACTGTACATTTAGCAATAAACAGAGTAGAAAATATGATACTGATGCAAAAACTGTTGCTAATGACACGATTTGTTCTCAGTCTCATTATTTTCTGAATAATAATGACAGCTAATTTAAACTTAATGCACAGGCAATTTCTTAGAATATCCATTCCAACAGCTTCAGAAAGACAATGATGCCAAGGCTGAGTTAAGAAAGTGAAGCACAATTTAGCAGGTTTTCAGCCCATTGAGCAAAGATAAAAATTCCTTCGTAAGATGTTGCAGTGCTGCAAATGAAAAATCATTCATTATTCACCAAACATACAAACGCTTCAAGGACTCACTGTAATTCTAGAGTCTTGTTCTATTAAAAGTACTTATGCATGGATATCTACAACATTGGTAAAACAGTGGGGGTTTTGTGTACTTGAAATTGGAACAATTGTGTAAAATCTATACTTGGATAAAGCCATCATTTGTCATGTAATATAAAAAAAAATCAGGAAGCATGGTGATTATATTGAAAACAGAAATCAATCATTAAATGATCATGCAGTACTCTAAATTGAGCTTGTTACAGAAAATAAAATAGTATTTTAAAATTTTGCTTTGTGATATTCTTATTTATCATTGTTTCAATAGTGAGCTCTTAGGATTAACAGTTGGACGCTCTGAATCTTGTCTACCTTAACATAATATAACTCAAGTGCAGTGTTGTTGAACTCAATAAAACTAGAATTTCAAAAGAAGGGTAATTGCAAAGTATATCTAGTAAATCAACACGGGAAACCACTTTTTTTTCATCAACTTTTGTTAAGTTTATCTAGAAAAAGTATCACTGAAAACTAGGCCTAAATATTCTGTCTAGGTGTTTGTTTTTTTTTTTTCAGTTGTCCGTGGCTACAAAAGAAATAGATGGTGTTAAAATTAGCCCATGTTTTGCTGACGAGGAGCATGGTGAACCTGCAGGCAGGGACTTAGCAGCTAGCATGAAGGAAGAAATTATTTACTGTGAGGGTGCTGAGACACTGGAAAAAATTGCCCAGAGAAGTCGTGTATACCCCATCCCTGGAAACATTCAAGAACAGGCTGGACCAGGCTTTGAGAACCTAATGTAATGGAGGATGTCCCTGTCCATGGCAGGGGTGTTGGAACTAGATGATCTTTAAAAGTCCATTCCAACCCAAACCATTCTATGATTATTCTATGTTTCTATGAAAGTTATTTGTTATTTGAAAACAAAGCCAGGTTCCTGCTTCTGCTGTTTCCTGATAAAGGTGTGCCTACACCTTCAGCTTCACCTGTTAATTGGTTAGGCAATGCCAGGCTCTTATTCAACAACTATAAGGGAATGCCTGTTAATCTGTTGCTGTGGGCTGACAATGAATGTGGCAACCAGGATGAGCAAACAAAGCTTTGACAGTAAATGCGTGAGAAGGCATCCTAGAAGATCCTAGAGGAGCTGCTCAGACAGCACGAGACTGCTAGAGACAATACAACCAAAGAAATTACTTGCAGCAGAGCACAGTTCCTAGCACCAGCTGGACAGTATGTCTCTGCAAATTAGAGACCTCAACCCAAATGAGGGTCCTGAGGGAGGTCTCTATCTGTTCAGGTCTCTGACTGCAGGAAATACCTCGTGCTTCTCTTTGTGTCTGGGGATGCCAGCTCCCAAAGAAGAACAGATATCTTTCACAGGTTAACAGATACAGGATAAGGAATAAAGGACAAATTATCATGAAGGAAATTCTGATTAGATACTAGGAAAAAAATCCAAACAAAACACTGAGCCTCATCAAACATCAGAGAAAGTTGACTAGAGAGGCTATAGATTCTCCTGAATCTTGGAAATATTCAGAATTCAACTGGAAAAAGTCAAGAACAATCTTATCTATCTTCAGAGCTGGCCCTAGTAAAGCAGGAGCTGGACCAAGTGACCTTCAGAGGTGTCCTTAAACCTAAGTGATGCATGATGATGTTACAGGACAGTTCTCCTACAGAATCATTATGAGGACCTCATAAACACTTTTTTTTTTCCATTTCAGATAGATTTCTGCTAAAAGTCTATGTCATAATCCTAACCAGCTAGCTCTGCTGTTTTTTAATTTAGTCTCATTATTAATAATTATATTACATATGCCTGTGAAATAACTATGAGCAATTTGATGCATTCACATAGTAAATCATAACAGACTGAACAGTGATATTCTGTTTTATAAGCAACCCATTCAGCTCTTACATGTGAGATTCATGTGATTATTGAACTGAGGACCAGCAACTGTGTATATATATATCAAGGGCCTAAAATAGAAAAAGACCAGAATATTAATCACGTAGTGGTAGAACTATGGCTTAGAAGGATCTTACCTGGAAGCAAAGAAAGGAGAATGCACATTGTCTTGAGATCTAATTTGTAAGTTACAACCTAATTTTCTTTCATGACCAAAACTACAGTGTGAAATAAATAGAAAAGAATTATATTTGGTTTAAACTCAGCACCTGAATGTAAACTGAAAGCCAGTAAAAAAAATTAACCATATGAAATTAATTTTCAGTTCTTGATTGTTTCCTTAAAAATATTTCCACAAGTTATCATTTCCACTATTCCACTAAGAAAAAGCATTCCAAAGTAAAGTCTATAAAAAAATACAATGGCAAATTAAAAATATGTTGATAGTTGCCTCTGAAGGAAATCTGTATTGTTTTCTTTCTAGCCAATGATGACTGGAAGCATTTCTGGTCATGTTACCCTTCAGGAAATCTATTGATAGAACAAAACCAAAAAAAAAGAACAAAAGAAAAATACTACCCCTTCAACCATGTCATGGTTCTCTTGAAAGCACTCCCTAATACAGAAAATAGTAACAGCTTATGGCAGTATCTTATAATACTTTATTTCCTCAGTAGCCATTTGTTAGATTTGTGCTTACAGAAAAGCTTACTCTATCTCTTTACCAGAAACTAGGTTTATGGGGAAATCACATTGTTAAGGCTTGCTAAAGTGGAAATGTAAAGCTGTATACTGATAGATGGTTGTTATCAAAATCACCTGTTGTGGCAGAAATTGAGCTGATAGTCTGAACCAGGCATGACATGAAAATCGGAAAATTAAACAGGTGCTTCCTTCTGCATCTAGAAAAGACATCATAAATAAGTAAAGAGTTAAGTGGAAAAGGCATCCAGTGAATTTAAAAAAGTTGCATTAAAGAATAAGTAATGCAAGAGTATCACCTCATTATCAATTTAATGACAAATACCAGAACTCATGGATTGCATAACGTTTTTCTTATGTTGGTCTCAAAATATTTTGCAAGAATCACCTAAGCCCGCGTCTCATATTGCAGCTGTCAATAAATGTATTTCTTTCCAATAAAAAAGAAAAATCAATTGTCTAGTACCATTCAAGATTGTCAACATGTCCAAGAACAGAATGCAGGCAACCATGAGTGACTTCCTTGTGTCAGAATGCCAGAACTGCAGCTCACACATGTCTTGATCCATTCCACATTGTTTGATTATACATGATTCACTGGTACTAAACTAGAAGTCTTCAGGGTTCATCTAAATCTTAGAACGCATCTGCTGCTTGATTTTCTATCTGATGTTTATCTGTTCTGAGGTTTCCAGTTATTAGGATAAATCCTTTTTTTTTGGATGCTTGGGAATCTGCCTCTAGAAGGGGGAAACCTCAGCTCCTATTCAGCATTCTTGACTTCTAGTTGCTTCTGTGTTACTACTGATCATATGATCATGAGCAGAGAACTATGAATAACATAATTTTTAATATATAAAATGAATAATAGAATCTCAGAGTATGACATCTGCATACATGACAGGATATCTCTGGGTTCAAAGCACAGTTATGGAGGCACTTGTACACTTTGCAAGGGAAGAAATTGTCCCTGTCAAAGTGTAGGATATAAAGTACAATACTGATAAAATTATAAAAATTATACTACTTTTCAGTATGGGTATTAGAAAATCAGTTTGTTTTTATAGGTCTTCTGAAGTTCTACAAAACCACTAAGATTTGAAACAGAATTTCAAACCCAACAGAATTCAAACCTCAATTTATACTTTGAGCAATGTTTTGTACAAAAAAAATGTGATTAATATAAAAAAGAGAAGTTTCTGAGATATATTAGTTCAAGAAGATGGAGGGCAATTACTGAAATACTTTTTTTTAATTATTAGTTTGATATTATAAATATGTGAAGGAGCAACTTTTTTGCTGAACTTCCTTTGATTAAGTGACTGTATGAGCAATGAAGACAAAGAAGAGTACTGAAGAATAACATGTTGCTGCAATTGCTGCTGTTGTGGTAGGAAAGGCTGCCAGGGTGGTTTTAAATTTATGCAGTCTGGAAGTACCAGTTCTACAAACATTCCAGTGTGTTCTCACATGTGATCTGTATATGTGTGGTTTTGTTTACTTATTTATAACTTTTTATTACTGGGGTTTTTTTTGAGTGAGTGTGATCTGTCTCCTCTAGTACTATGCAAAAATAACATGCAATGTTCTCTTTTGTGCTGTCTGCAGCTACAAGGGAAAAAAAAAGAAAAATAAAATGAAAAGAAATAGTCTGTGCTTGCTTGTCAATAATTGCAGCAACTGAACCAGATAAAAGGAAAAAAAATCCCTGGCTTGCTGTTATGGGCCTTCAGACCTTGTAACCATTCATGAATAGGTGTTTCTTGCTGAACTCTAAGGGAATTCCATAATAAGACTCTCTTCCAGCTGCCTACTTCAGTACTTGAGACAGATTTCTGGAACTGAAGATCAGGAGTATTGGTTACTGATCCATGCTCCTATAATGCCTGTATCCTTGGAATTAGAGATTCATCAGATGAGTCTCTCTGCATATACCCTAAGGGAACTGCTGCCTAGATCTAGTCCAGATGAACAGTTCTGTGATGGCAAAGCAAACACACTGTAGTGAGAAAATATAAAAAAAAATCCAGATGTGCGTAAGGCTGAGGAGAAAATTATTACCATGAGCCCTGCAAAGAACTTGAGTGGTGACAACTCAATATAATCCTTCCCCAGTTGTCTAAGATTATTTTTGAAATGAGTCCCATTGGCCGACTCAATTCTCTCTGGACTTCCATATTGCCACAAGATTTTTTCAAGTCCCAGGATGGTGTTCCAGGCAGTGGCATGGGGCACAGAGTATGTTTCAAGCCATCCAGTGGTTGCTTCCACCATGGTAAGCACAGGGTATTTGCCTTGGTGAGTTTGAGAGAGTGCAATATAGTTAATTTGCCAGGCCTCCCTGTATTTGTATTTCAGTCACCGTCCCCCATACCACAAAGGTTTTAACCACTTCTCTTGTTTGATTGCAGCGCATGTTTTGCAGTCGTGGATAACCTGCGCAATAGTGTCCATGGTTAAGTCCACCTCTCGGTCACAAGCCAAGCTGTATGTTGCATCTCTTCCTTGATGACCTGAAGTGTCACGGGCCCATCAAGCTAGATATAGTTCACCTCTATGTTCCCAGTCCAAGTCTATTTGGAACACTTTGGTAGCCTGGTCCACTCGTTGGTTGTTGAGATGTTCCTCAGTGGCTTTTTTAGTACGTGGGCATCCACATGATGCACTTTCACAATTAGTCTCTCTAGCCGAGCAGAAATATTTTGCCACAACTCAGCAGCCAAAACAGGTTTACCTCTGCGCTGCCAGTTGTTCTACCTCCACTGCTTTAACCACCCCCACAAGGCATTTGCCACCATCCACGAGTCAGTATAGAGATAAAGCCTTGGCCACTTTTCCCACTCGGCGATGTCCAAAGCCAGCTGGATGACTTTTACCTCTTCAAACTGACTTGATTCACCTTATCCTTCTGTGGCTTCTGTGACTCGTCGAATAGGACTCCATACTGCAGCTTTCCAGTTACGATGTTTTCCTACAAGAAGGCAGGATCCATCCGTGAACAAGGCATACCACTTCTCATCCCCTGGTAGTTAGTTTATACAGTGGGCCTTCCTTGTCACGTGTCACCTTCTCTTCTGGTGGCAGTCCGAAATCCTTACCTTCTGGCCAGTCCATTATCACTTCTAAGATTCCTGGGCAATTGGCATTTCCTATTCGAGCCCGCTGTATAATTAATGCAACCCATTTACTCCATGTAGCATCGGTTGCGTGGTGCTTAGTAGGGACCTTATCCTTGGACATCCAGCCCAGTACTGGTAACCTGGGTGTCAGGAGGAGCTGTACATCAGTACCAACTACCTCCAAGGCAGCTTTAACTCCTTCATATGCTGCCAGTATCTCTTTTTCAGTTGGAGTGTAGTTGGCCTTGGAGCTCTTCTATCCTCGACTCCAAAATCCTAGGGGTCGACCTCAAGCTTCCTCTGATGCATTCTGTGAGAGGCTCCAGGTAGGACCATTGTCCCTGGCTGCAGTGTAGAGAACATTTTTATCATCTTCTCCTGTCTGGACTGGTCCAAGGGCTACTGCGTGCACAATCTCCTGTTTAAAGTGCTCAAAGGCCTGTTGCTGTTCAGGGCCCCATTGAAAATTGTTCTTTTGTGTTACTTGGTAAAGAGGGCGTACAATCTGATTATAGTCTGGGATATGTATTATCCAGAAGCCCACAATGCCTAAGAAGGCTTGCGTTTCCTTCTTGCTAGTTGGTGGGGATATAGTTGTGATTTTGTTGGTCACATTTATTGGGATCTGGCAATGCCCATCTTGCCACTTAATTCCCAGAAACTGTATCTCTCTTGCAGGTCCCTTGACTTTGCCTCTCTTTACAACAAACCCATCTCGCAGAAGAATTTGGATTATTTTCTCCCCTTTGGCAAAATCTTCTGCTGCTGTGTCACCCCATATAATGATGTCATCAACATATTGCAAGTGCTCAGGAGCTCCACCCTTTTCCCGTGTAGTCTGGATTAGTCCATGGCAAATCATGGCATTGCAGCACTTAGTGGTGGCGTAACTTCATTCAGGCCACAATAGTCTACTGTAATCTCCATTCTCCATTAAGTTTCCTCACTGGCCATATAGGACTGTTAAAGGGTGAGCGCATCTTGCTAATCACTCCTTGATTTTCTAGCTGTCGAATCAGTGTTTGAATGGGAATCAGGGAGTCTCAATTGGTGCGATATTGCCGTTGGTGCACCGTTGTGTTAGCGACTGGTACCTGCTGTTCCTCTACCTTTAGCAACCCCAGAGCAGAAGGATCCTCTGACAGGCCAGGCAAGGCAGACAGCGGTGTAATGTTCTCAGTCTCTACAGCTACTATACGAAAGGCCCATCTATACCCTTTCAGGTCCTTAAAACACCCTCTACTGAGGTAATCAATGCCAAGGATGCACGGAACATCTGGGCCAGTCACAATGGGGTGCTTTTCCCATTCATTACCAGTTAGGCTCACTTCGGCCTCCAATACTGTTAACTCTTGAGATCTCCTTGTCACTCCAGAGATGCTGATGGATTTGGTCCCCATATAATTCGACAGCATCAGGGTGCACTGTGCACCGGTGTCTACTAGGGCTTTGTACTCCTGTGTCTCTGACATGCCAGGCCATCGGATCCACATAATCCAGTAAACTTGGTTATCTCTCTCCTCCACCTGGCTGGAGGCAGGGCCCCTCTAATCCTGTTTGCTAGTGACTGGTAGGGATGGATCAGAATCCCATCTATTCTGCCTTGAGATCTGCCCACTAGAAACTGGAGCAGCCACCTTCCTGGAAGAACCCCCTTGTGTATTTGATTTACCTCGCAAATCACATACCCATGCCCATAGAGCAGCAGTGGGTTTTCCATCTCACCTGCTCATGTCCTCTCTACAGTCACATAGGGTATGCCATAGGTGACCTTGAGGCGTGTTCCGTCTCTCTTGGGCTGGTCTTGTTGGAGGGCGTCTTCTCTGGATGGATGCAACACAGATCCATGCAGGTGGTGAGTAGCATATATTGTCCACCTCGGACAACCTGTCAAATATTCTATCAAATATATTATCATATCGGTCCTTTTACCTACAGCTGAGACATAACCCTGTAAGGCAGTGGAGAGACTGTCTTCATATTGTTGCATTTGGGTGGCCCCATCACCCGCAGTTAGTGTGTCTCTTTCTCCTCCCCAGACCAATATTGACAATGTGTGGGCATAATTTGGTGGGGCAGTCTGAACCAACTTGTGCAACATAGGTCGGCTGCATGGCATTTCATCAGGGTCTACAATTTTCTGTGGGTTACTATAAATCATCTCCCGCACAGTCAGTTCCCTTAGGTACTTGACACCTTTTTCCGTGTTGGTCCATTTACTCGGGTGGCACATGATATCATCTTTAAAGGGTTGCTTAGTCTTTACAGCTGACAGGAGTCACCTCCAGAGGCTAAGAGTATCTGCCTTTCTCCCAAGTGCCTTATCAATGTCCCCTTCTTTGGCCAGGGGTCCCAACTGCTTGGCATCTCTACCCTCCAAGTCCAAGATGTTGGAGGGCCAACCCCGTTATCCCAGCACCGAAGCAACCAGATGATAAGTGGCTCACCTCCATGGTGGCTAAAGTCTTTCCGCACATTTGTTAGCTCCTTCAGGGATAGGGAGTGGACCATTACCTCTGTGTCTGAGTCTTCATCCTGCGATGGCCCTGGTTGAGAGGGACCTTTGTAGGTAGATTAGGGTACGGCGACCGGAAAATCTCGGGCTGTAACGGAAGGTAGGTGTGGCGAAAGGAGCAGGATGTGTCATTATCATGTGAGTTCGTACGGGACAAGACGACTATATAAGGCTGTTGCGCAGTTAAATAAACGCCATTTGTTGCATCCTCACATTGGTGTCAGTGCTCAATGGCCCTGGGGTGCGGATAGCCTCAGGCCAGCCAGCAACCGAACGGAGCTTGCCGCAGACAAGCGGCAACAAGTGGTGACCCCGACATGATTGCTGGGCTGGCGGACCGCAGGTGGTCGGAGTGGGTTCGCGAACCATGGAAACCTTGATAAAGGTGATTTCGTTACTGGGCGGGGAATTTAAGATTTCTGTGAAATCGAAAGATGTAGCCCAGTGTGTGGACCGTCTCGTTAAAGGGGGGGGCGGTGGCAGGACCGGCTGATTGTTTACAGCCGAATACCTGGGAGCGGTGCTCGATGCAGCTCGCTGAGCGAGCTATGGCAGCGGGTTCTGCCAAAGAATTAAAAACATGGGGAGTTATCTTGTGGCTGCTACGGGCTGTGCGGGAGGACTGGGCGACATGGGATGCGGCTCGGACGTGTTTACATGGGGTCTACCCTGACCAAGACAGAAGTGGCAGTGGTGAAACTCCTCCAACATATACTCTCTGAGAGAGGAATTAAATATGACGAAGCTGCGTTAAAGCAGTTACTGTTTTGGGCAAAAGATAAAGGACATTTTACAACCTTTAATGATGTCTTTGAAGTGCCTTTATGGGAGAAGATTGGTGACTCTCTGGAATGCGGTGTCAAGTGGTGATAAGGAAGCCTATAAATTGTCTGCTACATGGAGGCTGGTTAGTGAAGCGTTAAAAGGAATAAAAGCAGAGAGAGAAGTCACACATACAGCTTTTATGGCTTTAGGACCACAGGCGCCTACTACCCCCTCACTGTTTGCGGGACCAACACCTCCCACGGCCCCGGTGGCTGTACCGGTGGCAGCTCCTTTATCACCGTGGGTACGGACAGCTCCGAAAAAAGCTGAGGAGCGGGGAGTGAGAAAAATAGATACAGATCCATCAGAACCGGTAGTGTGCCCTAAAACACGAACTCGATTTGGACTAATTGATTCAGACGCAAAACAGGAGACTTGGCAGAAACCCCCTCCGAAACCCCCTCCCTCTCATTGATCTCTCTACGGATGAGGCTGAGCAGGAGGACAAGAAGGAGGGTAAACGTGCTTTGTACCCACCTTTACCGGATTCGCCGTTTACGGAGTCAGCAGTACCAGAGTCACAAGGACTTAAAGGACTGTTACCATCACGAAATGGACACGAACTTGACATGACAGAGCTTGGTAGACGACTGGAAGAATTAAAGACGGAATTGCAGCAGCATCGTTCAGCCAATGCCTCGGGACACGTGACTATGTCTCCCCCAAAACCCCCCTCTGTGTTCGGGACAAGTATTAGGGCCACCTCAACCTCCTTTACAACTCCCTACTCCACCTTTAGATCTGGGCGGGGGGAGGTTTGCGTCCATCTGGTAATGTGGGAGGTGAGGGAGAGGGTCAGCGTCCGCCCGTGTATACAGGGGAAGGGGGGGGAGGTGAGCGAGGAGTGAAATGGAAAGGGGTCATTCGAGATGCGTTATTAGAAGGAGTTATAATTCCACAAGCATATCCGGTGATTGTGGGTGCGGGTCCTGAGGGAAGAAATATTTGGCAACTGTTAGATTGGAAAATTGTAAAAGAAGCATTACCACTATAGTTAGTGAAAGACAACACAGGTGAGGACTGCAGAAAAGTTGTTGCAGGGATGGCAAATAGTAATGCCACCTTAACTGAGCTAATGGATGCTTGTGAGAAAGTAGGAACCACCACATTTCAGATGGAGTATTTAGCAAAAACTTTTGCGGCGGCAGTTAAGGTAGTTCATCGTTGTTATACATGCGAACAGGAAGGTCACTTTAAGAAAAACTGCCTTAAGAAGTTGAAGCTGAGTGGGAGAGATAACTCTGTTTTGATGTGTCATTGCTGTGGGAAGCTAGGGCATTTTGTGAAGCTGTGCAGGTCTCAGTATAATGCTCAAGGTCAGCTGATAACAACCAGCTGCAGAATGCAGGGAAACTGGAGAAAGAACGGAGGGAGGAACTGTGTTCTGACACAAATGAATCTTCCCAACCAGTTCCAGGCCTAAGCAGTTAACTCGCAGCCCGAACTGCAGGGAGCGCAGGACTGGTGTTTCCACACGGGGTTAACCTGTGCGGCTGCCAAGCCTTGGACCTGTGGCAAACAGGGATAATGCTAATGCTGATTGTCAAAAGATCATTGAAGCTTTACCTGGAAAAACAGATTTGAATGCTATGATAAAGGCATGTGCAAAAGTGGGTACTGTGGAACATAAGGCTCAAGTTATGGCTGCGGCCATACTTGGGGTTTACGTCGTCACAATTGCAGTCTCTATTCCAATTATTAACAGGGGACACAACTTTAACAGCACCACGACACACTACTTCAGAGATACAGCAACTGATTACAGAAATAGAAAGCAGGCTACATTCCAAATTTGTACATCGTATTGATTTGAATCAGGAAATACAAATTATCACTTTGTTTGATAGGCAAATTCCGTATGCAATAATTGGTCAATGGAATTCAGAATGATCAGATTCGTTACAGAGCTATTGGCACAGATTATTCATCAAAGGACGGATGCGATGTCGGGAGCTTGTGGCCAGAGATCCTGCATCACTAACCGTTCCTATTTTGCAGCTCAATATTTTGAGTGGTGTATGGCTAATAGCTTTGCTTTGCAAACAGCTATGGAGAATTTCTCGGGACAGATTGTTTACCACTTGCCCTCCCATCCTGTTATAACATTGAGTGTGGAACTTCCAATTGCCACAGGAGTGTGGTGCGCAGACACTCCTGTGGATGGAATTACCATTTTTACGGATGGATCTGGGAACACAGGCAAGGCGGGCCTTGTCTGGTATTCTGATGGCAAGTGGGAATCTATGGTAATACAACAAAAGGGTTCACCTCAGGTGGTAGAATTACGAGCTGTATTAAAAATATTTCAGAATTTTCCCATTCCCTTTAATTTGATTACTGATTCAGCATATGTAGCTGGCGTTATAAAGCAATTGGATAGATGTGTTATAGAGCATATATGTAATCGCTGTGTTTTTGAATTGCTGCGAGCTCTGTGGCAAGAAATTCAAATCCAAACTGCATTGTTTTATGTTTTACATGTAAGAAATCATACTAATTTGCCTGGGTTTATTGCAGAAGGCAATGCTCGAGTGGACTCTTTGGTTTTTCATCCTAAAACAACAATTTGTACCAGAGTGGAAGCAATAGCACAATTGCTTATCAAAGTGCATAAAAGGATTACAGACATTACCGGACTAGACTCAGATGCTATCTATTTACCTATCAGAAAGGAATATCTACAGTGGTTAACAAAACAGTCAACTCTTTTTCAAATGGCCTTACAGGACTTTACTAGACAATTGTTAACACATTTGCCAAAAGATAAAAAGCTACAGTTTATTTGCAAACAGGATTGTGAAGAAAAACCTATCAGATCAGAGATACCTGTGACTGGACTAACTGTTTTTACTGATGCAGGAAAGCGATCACATTCAGCAGTTATTACCTGACAAAAGGATGGACAATGGAAACATTGTAAATTCTCAGGAATTTACTGAGGACTCATTGCAGACACTTGAACTTTTTGCAATATACCAGGTTTTTGTAAAATGGAAGGATTTACCTGTCGATATTGTAACAGACTCTCTTTATACAACAGGCATTGTGAATCGAATTGAAAGAGCTTTTATACGACCAATAAGAAATATGCGACTTTACACCATTTTGCTACAGTTGCATCAGGCAATAAACCTCAGAGAGATACCTTATTTTGTCACCCACATTGGTAGTCATCAATTTGATCAACGTTTGAGCATTGGAAATAATAAAGCAGACACACTTGTATCCTATACGCAAATATCACCAAATTTATTTGAACAAGTACACCTATCCCATCAATTCTTTCATCAATCAGCGAAAATGTTAGCGAAACAATTTCACCTCACCATGGCACAAGCACGTGAATTAGTTAGTGCTTGTCCTAGTTGTCAGAAAATTGGCATGGGAATTGGAATAGGGATAAATCCTCGAGGATTGAGTGCGTTGCAACTGTGGCAAATGGACATTACTCACATTGCAGAATTTGGAAGGCTCAAATATGTTCATGTATCTGTTGATACATTTTCACATGTAATATGGGCAACAGCACAAACTGGGGAAACAGGTCGTCATGTCAAATGACATTTACTTGCTTGCATTACAAGTCTTGGGGTTCCACAACAACTTAAGACTGATAATGGACCAGCATACTGTTCATAAATTTTTCGTCAATTTTGTCAACTATGGGGTATTACACATGTCACCGGGATTCCTCATTCGCCTACGGGTCAGGCGATTGTGGAACATGCTCATAGTACATTGAAACAGCTTCTGCAAAAACAAAAAGGGGGAGAGGAAAATGAACCTTCTGAGAGACTTGCAAAAGCTGTTTATGTACTTAACCATTTAACTTTAGCAGGAGATAAGGAGCGACCCCCAATTGTAATACATTGGGAGGCAGTTCGACAGGGAGCAAGCTATGTGCAAAACAAAGGCAAAGTGTGGTATAGGGAACCAGGTACTAACGAGTGGTTAGGACCAGGGGAACTATTACTAATGGGTCGAGGTTATGCTTCTGTCTCTACAGGCACAGGAGTACGGTGGTTTCCGATCAAGTGTATTAAACCATATGTGGAGGTGGGATTTAGATCCGGAGATCCGACAGAGAGTAGCAGAAGACAGCAGGGCAATCAGGGATGCAGCAGGAAATAATTGGCTCAACAAAATCCTGCAAGAATTAGGTGGATTGTCTCTAAAAGAATGGTTAGCCACATTATTAGAGGGAATAGTTTATGTAGTTGTGATTATAGTTATCATAGGGATCTGCGTGGGTTGTGTTAAGACAATCATTGAGAATAGTATATGGAAGTAGTGAGATAATAAATCTAACTACTTCCAAAGGGGGAAATTGATACCGGATGGTTTAGCAATGGTTTAGCAAGAGTAGGCCTCAGAGTAGGCTCTAAAAGGCCTGATCTGTGTTACCTTTAAACAGAATCAGCTTTCCTGTCAGTAATTTTCCTTTCAGCTAGAATAATAGAGAATAACAGTATGTTCTGAAGTAAACTGCATGTTTTGTAGATAGAGTCTGCTTATGGGAATGTTTATAATAGGCATTATCCTACTTGTGTTACCCTGTTGGTTTGCATGTTTGCAGAAAACTGTGCAACGAATGGTCAATACAACCTTTGTGGCTCAACAACAGAGAGCAGGATTTATGGGTAACCAAGGCTGGGATTCTCTGACTGGGCTCTGCGAGACACAGGGAACCAGGTTTGAGTAAGAAACAAAAACACAGAATTAAGATTCTTGGGGAGGGGGAAGGATTCCCAGACGTAATTCCTGTCAACTACCAATCTCACATTTTACATCACCCTCTTTATTCTTTAAATCATTTTGCCCGGGGAGACCAAGAGCGTGCCCCAATTGAGCGACATTGGGGTCCAGGGGTGCCAGAAGTGGGCCCCCCAGTCAAGGTTCGGTTCCCTGGGACAGCGGAGTGGGAAACAGGTTGGGAGCTGCTACATCACGGGAGGGGGTATGCCGCCATCAAACGGGATGATGTTATACAGTGGGTCCCTACACGCTGTTTGCGCCCTGATTTAAAACAAAATCCTAACCCGAAGTAATATGTACGCTGTCCGAGCTTTATGTTTTGCAGGAGTACCTGTGGGGGAAGCCGAAACAGCACCAGCCTCGACCTTCAGACATGAGGACTCATGACAGTACAGAGAGTCTGGTAAAGCGGCGGGGCGCCAAGAAAGATGAGGAACGGCGACCGTTGCTGAGTGAAACAAAAGCTTTGAACAATGCGTTCATGATTAGCTTGCTTTTGCTCTGCATCTCAGGAGTTGCAGGGGAATCTTACTGGAGAACCTGGGCTCGGGATGTTGTATCCGCCAGCTACGCTTACGCTTTGATGCAAGGCTCCAGAATCAGCGATACGCTTTACTTCGCATGACTTGAAGCATGGGGAGGGGGAAATGTAGGTAGATTAGGGTACGGCGACCGGAAAATCTCGGGCTGTAACGGAAGGTAGGCGTGGTGAAAGGAGCAGGATGTGTCATTGTCATGCGAGTTCGTACGGGACAAGACGACTATATAAGGCTGTTGCGCAGTTAAATAAACGCCATTTGTTGCATCCTCACATTGGTGTCAGTGCTCAATGGCCCTGGGGTGCGGATAGCCTCAGGCCAGCCAGCAACCGAACGGAGCTTGCCACAGACAAGCGGCAACAGACCTTCTCCTTCACCTCCATCCTCACTGTCCTCCACTACACAAATGGACTTTCTTTTGTGTTTTCTCCTGATTACAGGGGTGACTGATACTGACACCGGTTGAGTAGGGGTGGCCATGGGTTCTGTCACAGAGGTTTGTGTAGCTGCGGTGGCTGTTGCTGGAGCTGGAGTAGTGGCAGTGCCTGTTGTGGGGGTTTGGTGTGTTATACTTAATAAGCTTGCAACTTTTTTTAAGTTTAATAGTAAGGAAATGATAAATATTAACAATCATACCGATGAGAAAAGAGTAATAGTTAAATGTTCCAATAATATTACTTTGAAAACTGGGATTAGAATTGTTTTCACAGCTTTACAAATGTCAGTATCTCTAACTAATATGTCATTCCTAATGAACTTATATGAAATAATCATTGTTTTATGATACACTTTATAAACCCCAAATTACAGGCAGTAAATGATAGTACTATCACTGTAATTAAATAGGAAATAACCTGTGGTGTTCTAATGAGCTCTTGTAAAGCAATCATTATTTTGTCACATTCATAATTATCCAACTAAAACCACAAGCACTATATTTTTATTTTTATGATTGTTGGTTGTTATTATTATTTTTGTTGTAATTATTATTATTACTTTTAATTTTTGATATACTGTTGATTTCAGTGGAAGTTAGTCACAAACATCTCCGAAAATCCCACGATAAATTGTATTCAGTCTGTGTATTGTGGCACCTAAACAGATATCTGAGAGACTGGACATAAGCAATACTGGGTTCTGATCTATTTTCCTTCTATTGTACGTATATTTGTCATTAGAAATTAATTAGACAAAATGCATTCTTAGTAATACCAACAGTGGTAAGAACCTCACCTTATCTTATTTCTCACAGTAATGAACTCATTGGTGTAAAAGAAAATCAGATCACAGTGTGTTTTTCCTCTATGTGATCTTAGATTCATTTCTGCACAGGAGGCAATTTTCAGCAAGTGAGAAGGAGAGTACTTAGACTGTGACTCAAAGCGTGACATGAGCTGATGACTAGCATATTGCTCTGGAATATTTGCATAAAAATTTTAAACCTTATATGTGTATGTACAGCATAAGACATAAATTATTTTTCTTGAAGAAGCACATTAAACATTTGGAAATCACATACAGAAGAGCTTTGCACATGCTACCTCCAAGTGCATCAGGTAATGAGCTTAAATTCACCTGTTTTGTCAGAGCATACTGTCTGTCATTTCCTACAAGCTTTCTGTAGGTGGCACCCTGAGCAGAACTTCTAAGTCATCTGGAAATCTGTAAAGTGAGGTATCTATCATCTGCTTTGCTTAACCGTTCTACTGTGTTTTGGGTATCTTAGGGCCTCTCTGTATAGGCACGTGAATCACTGTATAAGAAAACAGAATGCAGAAAAATAAGATGGAGAAAACAACATGAAGGAGAACACCTGCACATACAGTACAATACATAATATGATACACAAACAATACACATGCTATTTTATTCTGACACATAAAATAGCTCTGCAGTTGATGCTGTCATGGGATATGATGGCAGGACAGCTTTAAAGAAACTCTGACACCATCTCTACAGGAACTATAGTGAGGTATACCAAGAAGATGCCCATTGCCTTTGTTGTAATTGGTGGTAGGAAGATATCTTTTAATGACTTTATAAATCTAAATACTTTTTAAAATCTGTGTCTATACATCTTTATTCTGTGAATGATAATGATGGCATATGGCTTTTGGAGTTTGTAAGTGTTTACAGGAACAGTACTGTTGCTACCAACAAAGCCATTGGTAGGAAAAAATGTCATCTACAGCATTCCAGAAAAATGGTCATGTTTTATAGGTCTGGTTTTTGGATATATTTTTTTTTCCCTAAAATTATTGGTTTTCAATTGGAAACAGAGTTAGGAACTACTACATAAACCCCTTCATACTTCACAAATAATATAATCAGCTGACAATGTTATTTAATAATTTTGTAGAGTGATTGTGGTAATTGATTATGATCCCTTGAAAATTTTGAACACTTTATGAAAAACATTTACGGTTTATGAAAAAGTTCATGAAAAAATCTGTGTATTAGTCCCTAACTAATTCTTATATGCAGAGTACTTAACAGCACAAGTTATCAAGAGTTTTCACATCAACTGTTTGGAAATCTGAGCAGTTTGTTACAGCTGAACTTACTTTTCAATTATTCATTAACACTTTTTTTTCCTCATTTAGAGCAGTCTCTGAAACCTCACTGCCATATGTAATAATGTGAAAAATTCTGAAGAGGAATCCAACTTGAGTATATCAATACAGTATTTTTCACAAGAATTAACTGATGAAAGAATACTGTCAAAACATAAAGAGCAAATTAAAGAAAAAAGTTTTAAAGGGAGGAATTTATGACTTTTCAATTAAACAGAATTTTTAGTCTGCAGTATGTTAAAATGGGCTGTTTTGGTTAAATATTCAAAGGTCATGGGTTTTTAGAAACTATACTATTTTGTAGACTTAGCACATCATCAAAATAATAGAGGTAGACTTCTGGCATTCGCATATAGAATTATATATTAATTTTAAACTGTTTCTTCTTTTCTTCCATCTGTATGAGTGTATGTAGTTACCGTCATAGTTAAGGACTAGGAAAAGCAGTCAGAAATGAGTTACTCAGTTCTTATGTACTTAATTACCTTTACAAGTGAGTTCTAAAATGTTGTTTCAATGTATTGGTTTGAACACATGTATCTCTGAGAAAATACCTTCACTCTACTGTTTTCATAAATATCAGAGGTTGGGTTTTTTTTTAGTGTATACTTTATTAGTAGAAATGATACAGAGGAAAAGTGTTAGCCTTAAAACAGTAAAAAAGAGTAGCAATAAAATCCAAGATATGAATATCTATAAGTGAGGTACCAAGACATAACATTGTATGAATGGTTGACACCACAGAGGAATCCTTGATCTAAGTTGGATCTGTGGACTTAATTAAGTGCATAGTTTTTTATATTTGATACATAGGAAGAGTTACGTACTTCAAGAAGAAGCAGGTTCACTTCATTGTACTCTTTATTTTCAGAGTATTATCCTGAGGAAAGTACCTTGCTAACAGAGCTACCAGATGCCGGACTAGATTGGATCATGTCTGACCAACATGGGACAGGAGCTAAGTGAAAACTTTAGAGCTATGTGTCCTCTAAAATGCTATCCAAAGCATCTGGAATTCATAAAACATGTCTTTCTATCTTGTGTCATAGTTCATACTAAATATGAGGAAACACACCAAGGATGATTCCTAAGGATAAAGAATTTACTGGACCAGAAAAAGGGTATTTCTTACTGGACCAGAAAGAGAAGGAGAGGTTTTGAGTGAAAGTAAGAATAAATGCTTATTCATACCTATTCCAGACTTAAAATTCCCATCTTATATATTTGCCTTATGATATATCAGTGAGTGTGACTGTTTCTTAGAATGGAATTTGAGGAAAAGATCTTGTTCTGCATGTTTGAAATATATTCATGCTTGTTGCTTTTTAAGAGCTAGTTTAAGCTTTAAGACAAAGGCTAAAACTAAGTCCTAAACTTGGTCTCTAAACATTTGCCATTCATTTGTTTTCAGTAGAAATTTTTTAAAGTTTGCTTGGTAGCTGAAATATAGATGGTTTAAAAAAAGATTCTCCCTAAGTAATGGAGATTTCTGAACAGGAGTTGGAGGGCAATTGTAATAGGAGGAGATGTATGGGCCTGTGTGGTAGGGAAGATCAGGAAAAAAAGACCGGAGATGTATAGGAGCAGAGAGAGGGAATGGCAAAATTTAGTAGAGAGAGGAGTTCATTGTGGAAAAGGATGATAAAGTACAGCAATGAAGAAGACACGCAGGCACCAAATTAGGCATAGGCAGGAGATAGCAAATATGTAATAGAACCTAGGAGGTGTATGGACCAAACACAACATTGTGGGAATAGCAGTAGGAAAGAAAAACAAGAATGAGCACTGAGAATAGAAAGGTAATGTCAGAAGAAAGACAGATGACAGTAATAAGGAGAGTGGCAGTCTATCACATCAGACAAACTTCTCTCCAGACCTTCAGTTGGAAAATATTATTCCTGAATTAAATGTTCCTTTTTAATACTATAAATATCTGTGACACCCATTTACAGCTGAGTGTTTCCACCCTTCTATAATGCTAGATTAATGGAGAAGTTAACAACCACCTTACTGCTATATTTTACTTAATTAGTTCATATGATAAGGGAACTGAAATTCTAGTAAAGATCTCAAGCCTGTTGATGACTTCAGGGGTAGACTACTGTTTTTCTATGCTATGACTTCACAGAATCACACAGAATCACAGAATGTTAGGGATTGGAAGGGACCTCGAAAGATCATCTAGTCCAATCCCCCTGCCGGGGCAGGATTGCCTAGACCATATCACACAAGAACGCGTCCAGGCGGGTTTTGAATGTCTCCAGAGAAGGAGACTCCACAACCTCTCTGGGCAACCTGTTCCAGTGTTCAGTCAGCCTCACCGTAAAGAAGTTTTTCCTCAAATTTAAGTGGAACCTCCTGTGTTCCAGCTTGCACCCATTGCCCCTTGTCCTGTCAAGGGATGTCACTGAGAAGAGCCTGGCTCCATCCTCTTGACACTTGCCCTTTACATATTTATAAACATTAATGAGGTCACCCCTCAGTCTCCTCTTCTCTAAGCTAAAGAGACCCAGCTCCCTCAGCCTCTCCTCATAAGGGAGATGTTCCACTCCCTTAATCATCTTCGTGGCTCTGCGCTGGACTCTCTCTAGCAGTTCCCTGTCCTTCTTGAACTGAGGGGCCCAGAACTGGACACAATACTCCAGATGCGGCCTCACCAGGGCAGAGTAGAGGGGGAGGAGAACCTCTCTTGACCTGCTAACCACACCCCTTCTAATCCACCCCAGGATGCCATTGGCCTTCTTGGCCACAAGGGCACACTGCTGGCTCATGGTCATCCTGTTGTCCACTAGGACCCCCAGGTCCCTTTCCCCTACGCTGGTATCCAACAGGTCTGCCCCCAACTTGTACTGGTACATGGGGTTGTTCTTGCCCAGATGCAGGACTCTACACTTGCCCTTATTATATTTCATTCAATTTCTCCCCGCCCAACTCTCCAGCCTGTCCAGGTCTCTCTGAATGGCTGCGCAGCCTTCCGGTGTGTCAGCCACTCCTCCCAGTTTTGTGTCATCAGCGAACTTGCTGACAGCGCACTCTAATCCCTCATCCAAGTCATTAATGAATATATTGAATAGAACTGGTCCCAGAACCGACCCTTGCGGGACTCCGCTAGACACAAACCTCCAACTGGACTCTGTCCCACTGACCACTACTCTCTGGCTTCTTTCCTTCAGCCAGTTCAC
Source organism: Nyctibius grandis (assembly GCF_013368605.1). Taxonomy (NCBI): domain Eukaryota; kingdom Metazoa; phylum Chordata; class Aves; order Nyctibiiformes; family Nyctibiidae; genus Nyctibius; species Nyctibius grandis. The sequence goes on from NC_090659.1 coordinate 84,928,247, forward strand.
AATCCACCTCACTACCCAATCATCCAGACCACACTTCCCCAGTTTAGCTGCGAGGATGCTGTGGGAGACCGTGTCAAACGCTTTACTGAAATCGAGATAGACCACATCCACAGCTTTACCATCATCTGTCCACCGGGTTACGTCCTCATAAAAGGCTATCAAGCTGGTTGAGCATGACTTCCCGTTGGTGAAGCCATGCTGAGTGCCCCTAATGATCCCCTTATCCTTGATGTGCCTAGAGACAGCACCAAGAACATGTTGTTCCATCACCTTTCCGGGGATGGAGGTGAGGCTGACCGGTCTATAGTTACCCGGGTCCTCCTTCTTGCCCTTTTTGAAGACTGGAGTGACATTCACTTTCCTCCAGTCCTCAGGCACCTCTCCCGTTGCCCACGACTTAGCAAAGATGATGGAGAGTGGCCTAGTAATGACTTCCACTAGCTCCCTCAGCACCCGCGGGTGCATCCCATCAGGGCCCATGGATTTATGGACGTCCAGGTTGCTTAATTGGTCCCTGACCCAGCCCTCATCAACCAAGACAGATTCCTCCTCTATCCTGACTTCTTCTGAGGCCTCAGAGGTCCGGGGCTCCTCAGGGCAGCCTCCAACAGTATAGACAGAGGCAAAGAAGGCTTTTAGTAACTCCGCTTTCTTTTTATCCTCTGTCTCCAGGACCCCCACCTCATTCATCAGTGGGCCTACATTGCCTCTAGTGTTGGCTTTACCTGCAATGTATTTGAAGAAGCCCTTTCTGTTGTCCTTGACCTCTCTTGCAAGGTTTAATTCCAAGGAGGCCTTAGCTTTCCTAGTTGCCTCCCTACATCCTCTGACAACAGACTTCTATTCCTCCCAAGTGGCCAGCCCCTCCTTCCATCATCTGTACACCCTCTTCTTCCACTTGAGTTTGCCCAGCAGTTCCCTGTTTAACCATGCAGGTCTCCTGGTACCCTTCCTTGACTTCCTACTTGTTGGGATGCTCTGATCTTGAGCTCGGAAGAAGCAGTCCTTGAATGCTAACCAACTATCTTGAGCCCCCTTACCTTCTAGTACCCTGTCCCATGGGATTTCCCCTAGCAATTGCTTGAAAAGGCCAAAGTTGGCCCTCCTGAAGTTCAGGGTTATGATTCTGCTAGCTATTCTGTTCCTGCCACATGAGATCCTGAACTCTACCATCTCATGGTCGCTACAACCAAGGCTGCCCTCAACCTTCACCTCTTCAACCAGACCCTCCTTATTAGTGAGGATCAGATCCAGCAGTGCTCCTCTCCTAGTTGGCTCATCCACCATTTGCATCAGAAAGTTATCATCAATGCACTGGAGGAACCTCCTGGACTGGGGATGGCTGGCTGAGTAGGCCTCCCAGCAAATATCAGGGTAGTTGAAATCCCCCACGACAACCAGGCCCTGTAATTGAGAGACTGCTTTCAGCTGCCTGTAGAAGGCCTCATCACCCTCCTCATCCTGATCCGGTGGCCTGTAATAGACACCCACAACAGTATCACCCCTGACAGCCTGCCCCTTAATTCGCACCCACAAACTCTCAACTCGCTCCTGATCTGCCCCTGGACAGAACTCAATACATTCTAGCTGCTCACTCACATAAAGAGCAACTCCACCACCTCCCCTTAGCGGCCTGTCTTTCCTGAACAGGACACAGCCATCCATGACCACATTCCAGTCATGCGAGGCGTCCCACCAAGTCTCTGTAATTGCCACTAGATCATAGCCCCCCGACCGAACACGGATTTCTAACTCCTCCTGCTTATTCCCCATGCTGCGTGCATTGGTGTACAGGCATTTCAGGGAGCGAGCTGGGCACACCGATTTCACCCTAGGGGGATGGGAGGCCTCCTGGTCTACCTCAACACTAGAGCGTTGCCCCAGTGGTGCAAGCCTAGCTACTACCCCATCCCCCTTCGAATCTAGTTTAAAGCTCTCCGAATGAGCCCTGCTAATTCCTGTCCCAGAACCCTTTTGCCCCTACGACATAAACCTTTCCCATGTATCACTGTCACGCCTGTTGTCTTATAAAACCAGCCATTATCAAAGAACCCAAAGCCCTGCCTGTAGCACCAGTCTCGTAGCCAGGCATTTATAGAGAGAATCCTACTATTCCATCCCACGTCATCACCTGAAAATGGAAGGAGGGAGGAGAAAACAACTTGTGCTCCAGACTCTTTCACCAACCGTCCTAGGGCCTTGTAGTCTTTCTTCATCCCCTTCAGACTACGGGATGCAGCTTCTTCCCCACCTGTCTGGAAGATCAGCAGGGGGTAGTAGTCTGTGGCCTTCACCAGGTTGGGGAGTTTCCTGGTGATATCCCTGATTCGGGCTCCAGGCAGGCTGCAGACCTCCCTGTGATGGGGGTCAGCTCTGCATATTGGGCCCTCAGATCCCTTTAGGAAGGAGTCTCCAACCACTAAAACTCTTCTCTTCTTCCTTGTGGAGGAGGTAGCTATACGCCTGTCAGGTTTTTCTGACTGTGGTGGGACCTCTGATATAGGTTGCCTCTCCACCACATCCCCGTTGGACCGGCTGTATTCCACTAGGGCTTCATATCTATTGCTCAGAGGCAGCTGTGGAGGCAAGGTAGGCAAGGAGGGCACTCGCCTTTTGCCACGGCCATAGACTTGCCTCCACTCACTCCTCTCCTCTAGGTTATCTTTTTCCTCTATTTTTTTATGCGTAAAAATGATACATTAGTGAATATTAAAGTTACAAAACAATCGAAAAGCAGAATTAAAGGCTGCCTGTCCTATAGGAAAAAATAGCTTCTAATGGTATTATTATGCCTCATTCCATGTTCTTTATGTGCCTTGGGGCTAAAGTATATTTGCAGGTGTAACCTTTATTCTCACATTTCCTAGACATCTTAATGATTTATTTTTTAACTGTTGTATTCTTTTAACTACATACCTATAGGGACATACTCTTAACACGCACATATAAAAACCATAATTAATTCAGCTTTAGGCTATTTCCAATTTCCCATTACAGTTACTCATCAGTACACTGAATTGTTAAGGTTTAGAATATTATTATAATCAGGAAAGTAGTACTAGCACATCCTGAGTATAGGTAGATAATTAAACAGGCGTAGCTTATTGGAACTTTTCACAGGGACACATAAAAATGTTCCACACTCTCAAAAAGTCCTATTTATTTCTAAACAAGTTAAGATTCTTCCATATAGGTTTTTGTTTTGTTTTTATTTATAAGTGGTTTATTAATTTATTAAAGATAATGTTAATTACCATAGTTCAAGAATAACATATATAAATGTTTTCTGTGTGAAAAAGAAAATATCCTAAAATGTTGTTGGTATTTTTCATTACAATAACAGTAAACACTGCATGGCAGCTAATGAACAAAGAAACAATGCAATTAAGTACAATACTATTTTGTGACTATCTTTTCTTTATTTTTAATTGCAAAGTCTATATTCATTTAGAGTATTTTACTACTTTCTTGGGAAAATGTTATGGTTTAGTAGGAAAAGACTTTAAATACATTGCTCTCCATACAGGTGACAAAGCTGAGAAAGTTCGTATCACTTCCACTTTACAATCTCAAAACTGTATCAGCTATTTTCTGCATAAAATATTATTTCTTATCTGAAACATGACTTTATGTGATTGATCTAATTTCCTGAGCAAATCAAAAACTTTTCATTTATACTAACTGTAAAGATTTGAGCACTGAAGATTACTTCAGAAAGAAAGAGGTGTCTTTTCTAACAAAAATGAGAATGTTGGAACTCTAAAACATGTATGGCAGCATGATACTGGCAGCTGCTGAAACATCCGTAGTCGTAAATTATATGTGACCTTGCTTGAAGACTTACTTTGGTCTTCATCAATAATAAGTAATTATCTGAAAAAGTTCTCACATCAAATGAATACATTTTAGCAAATAAAAAGAACAAATTTCAGACATTTTAAGATGTTTTTAATACAGTTTTCTATTATACAGTAAGATGCAAATGACAGAAACTATTATTTCCCTGGGATTTCCTCCCCCTCCAAGGTATCAGAACTTATGCTACTCTGTTGCTATTTAACAGGGAGAGATATCTAATTGTAAATGTATTATGCTGTTCACACTTTCATTCTTCGTGAAATCATACAGAATATAATCCACATTTCTTGAACCCAGTACATCTTTTTCTTTCACAAGCTTATTTGTTTCTCAAATAGCAAGAAAGTAGATATCACATGAAAACCTTTCTTTGTTCAAATGGTTGGTCTTCCACAGCTTTGGGACAGAGGAACATGCATGTAGTTTTTTCATTCTGGGAAGTCTATTATATATTAAATTTGTCAGGCAACTGTAAAACTCTGATAACTGTTATGCAGGGTTTGAAACTTTTTTACTTAACTTGTGCCCAGTTAATTTGTTCCTAATCATAATTTAACCTTTTATTCATATGAGCTCATATCATGTGCACCATTAAAGTTACACCTGTTTTACTAGTCATAGCTTTGTTATTAAAATGATGCTTATGAGATCCTCATCTGAGGACCTAGATCAGGTTCTGTTTAGGAGAAACATATACAACTTCCTTAAATTATGTAATGACAAAAGAAACAGGAATAAAGGGAGAGGGAAGAATGACAGGAGAGGACTAATTTCTATATATTTTTGGGTGAGATAGCACCACTGTGCTAGTGATGTTAAAAAATGTTCATAACTCCATAGCTTACTAATATTTCCATTCACCATTTCAAATTCTTACTAGATATTTGCCTAATTTGGGGCAAACTTTTCAAATTAGTTGGGAAACAACATTGTGTATATATGCAAAACATTTATTCTTGTGCAGCTGGTCTCTGTAGACTTCTCCATCATTGGAGAGAGAAGGAGCCTCCTTCAAGGGCTATTCAAGAATTTAATTTTAGATGTTCTGGATCCCTCTCTGGAACAACTGAATTCTCTCCACTAACCACAGAGGAATTTTAAGGCACCAAGCCTCTCTAGTCAACTTTTGTGAATATCCCTCTTGCCTCCTCAAGATACAAGTGTAGAGAACCGACTAAGTATGTGTTATCAGTATGTCCCAAACAGCCATCTTGCCATGGGCAAGGGAGTCAGACAGACCCTGTGGAGGTGGGGGCCTCACCCTGTGGGTGGGGACCATAGATAGGGATGGTCTATTGTCTGCTCCAGGACTGCCTGTCTCCAGTCAAGGTGAACCTCCTCCCCTGGGGTGAAGACCAAGTTTATGAAAGGCAGACCACCCAGAGCCCCCAGACCCATTTCAGGAACTCTCTAGATGTTCCAATTGCACGTGCATGGGCTTAGATGGGACTCCTTCCAGAGGCAGGGCAAGGGACTATAAAAAAGGGAGGAATCTGAAGCTGCCAAGTTTTTTTTTGGTGCACCCCCCCACACCCTTAGATACCTGTGGATACTTTTGGACTATACCTCCTGGACATGTGTTGAATTCGTTGCTGGACTCAAGTGTGGTGAAATCTTTTCTATCTGTCTCTGCTCTCCTCCTCAATCCTCTTTCTCTTTCTCTCTCTATATTCCTTTCTTCCCCTGCTTTCTTAATTCCTAAGGGTGATACTGCCAGCAGCACTCAGGGGTTATGAGAACTTTGGGTGGTTGAGGTTTTACTGTTCATAAGTAATGTTGAGTTGTGGTTTTGTTATGATTCTCTTTATCATGTTCTGTAGTGAAGGCATGTTTCGCAAATATCTTTTGCCAAATCCCTGTTTGTTGTAATATTGATGCATTCTCCAATAAATTGATGTTTTGGTTAAGTCTTTAGAGTGTCTGAGTCACTCCAGATTGCCGCACAAGGGATCTGTAAGTGAACACCCCCAAGCCCAACGACTGGGTTGGGATTTAACAACAAGTAAGGACCTAAGGCTAGATCTGAAAATTATTTCAGTGTTTCAGTACTAACCATTGTACTGTTCAAATTGCAGTCACCTTTCTACCAAAATCCACAGTATCAAGACTAGCACCTGGGTTGCTCATAAAATTATCTATAAAGATTTTCTGATAGTTAACATGAGCCCTCTAACTTGACTCTATTAATATACTTTGGCTGTTGAAAATGATCCAGCTCCAGCCCAATGTGCGTACAGTCATCTTTGCTTAGAACTTTACTAAGAATGCAGTCTTGGAGAGTCTATAAAGGGTGAGACATAATGTTGTGTTTATATGAACTGGAACTGGTTCATAGCTGATTCACTGAGGAATCCATCCAACCTCGTGTTCAAATGCCTAGTCAAAAGACAGATTTATTACCAATGAAATATATGTATATTTTATTTTTGAGACAATTTTTTAATGTAGAGCCTATGCCATGAGAACAAATATTTGTTGATGAGCGACATTGTTTTCTTCAAGTGGTTCTAAGGTATGTAAGCAAACAGGCAACCTGAAGTTAAAACACTGGGATTGGTTAATGGCATGAGAAACAGCTCAACATTAGAGACCAGGGGAAAAAAAACCAAAAAAAGTGAAAAGTAGCTGGGTAACTCTGAACTAAGGCTAAATTAATAATGCAACAAACAGGAGAAACTAGTGGCCATTACAGATATTGAAGGGGAGGTATTGGGAATTCCTTTTGTGTGAAGGGCGTCAAAAGATAATGAAAAGATAGTGTCTTATTGGAGCTGCTGACAACAGTGAAAATAACAAATTTTGGAGTTTTTCCAGGTATCTGATAGGCAGCTGTGCACTAGATCACTGCCACCTGGAGTAGGACAATAAACTTTTTGTTCTAACCACACCAAGTGATTCTACTAAAGCTTCTGTCATGGTTTAACACCAGCCAGCAATTAAGCACCACACAGCTGCTTGCTCACTCCCCCTTCCCTGTTAGATGGGGGAGAGAAGTGAAAAAACAGGTAAAACTCATGGGCTGAGATAAAGACAGTTTAATAGGACAGAAAAGAAAGGGAAAATAATAATAGTGATAGAATATACAAAACAAGTGATGCACAATACAATTGCTCATCACCCACTGGCCAATGCTCAGCAAGTCCCTGACCTGCAGTGTCCCCTGACCAACTCCCTCCAGTTTACTTCACCCCCACAGGGCATTTGCCATCATCCATGAGTCAGTATAGAGGTAGAGTACTGGCCACTTTTCTCGTTCACCAATATCTAAAGCTAGCTGGATGGCTTTCACCTCTTCAAACTGACTCGATTCACCTTTTCCTTCAGCAATTTCTGCAACTTGTCATATAGAACTCCACACAGCAACCTTCCACCTCTGATGTTTTCCCGTGATGTGATGGGACCAATCAGTAAACAGGGCATATTGACTCTCATTTTCTGGCAGTTTATTATACAGTGAGGCCTCTTCAGCATGCATCACCTCCTCCTCTGGCAATATTCCAAAATCTTTGCCTTCTGGCCAGTCCATGATAATTTCTAAAATTCTTGGGCAACTGCAGTTTCCTATTCGAGCCTGTTGTGTGAAAATATGGGGAGGCCTGGCAGATTAATTATATCACACTCCCACAAACCCACCAAGGTAAGCACCATGTGCTTACAATGGTGGAAGCAACCACTGGATGGCTGGAAACATATCCCGTGCCCCATTCCCCCCGGTTTATATACTGGGCATAACACCATACGGTATTGAATACCCTTTTGGCTCATTTAGATCAGATGTCCTCGCTGTGTCCCCTCACAGCTTCTTGCGCACATCCAGTCTCCGCTGGCAGGGAATTATGAGAAGCTGAAAAGTCCTTGACTTAGTATAAACACTACTTGGCAGCAACTGAAACATCCCTGTGTTATTGACAGTATTCTCATCCTAAATCCAAAACACAGCACTATACCAGCTACTAGGAAGAAAATTCAGTTTATTCTAGCCAAAACCAGGATAGATTCTTAGAATGGTTTCAAGCAAGCTGAAACAAGGACCTTAAACAAAAGTAAGTAAAATCATAGAAGAAAGATGACAAGGAGAAGATAACTAGGGATAACTGTGATGGAAGGGTTTAGAAGACTAACAAGTCAAGTTAATTTTAAACTTTTAAGCAAAACTTCACTGGATTCATTCCTTAACACTTCATGTCTACAGTTATTTCTTCCTTATCCTTACATATGATCTTTGCACGCACAGCTTCAACAGTGATATATAATGCATTCAGGTAGGATGGTCTGCATATTTGCAGTCATTTGTGATTATCTTATTTGCAATTAATCTTACAAATTTTCTTACCTTTTTCACTGTTCACATGTTTTTCCATGACTCCTGCCTGCAACTACACTTATCTTTCTTAGTTCCCTTTAGTGGAACATTTCTCACATATTTATGTAAAATACTTATATGTTGAATTTAGCTATATTACTACAGTGTTTCATGATACTTGTTTACTGTTGCCAATTGTGCTCTTTTAGTACACTTACAGTAGGGTTCAAGATAAAGTAATATTAATTATGTCCTAATTAACACATTATTAGTTTATAGTTCACTACTTTGGCTACAAGCCCTTGCAAAACTCCTTGACTGTGTTTGCCTATGCTTTGGGTTCTGTGATGGCTTATTAAGTGTAGGCATGATATCATATTCAGGTTAGTTTTCAGTACTCATCATGTTTTTTCCAACATGGGTTTCCCAAAGCCGTGTGAATGAAGCAGAATAAGACTGTGTAGGAGTCCTGCTGCAAAAAACTTATCCGGAATTTGGTACTGCCTTCATGTGCCCAGGACATGTTATGTACAGAGACAGCAGAATGCAGCAAATCCCTCTGATCCACAAAGGTAGTTTAACAACATCTGAAATGTCTTCACAGTTGCATGTTATTTTGGACTCAACATCCCAAAACAGCAGAAATACTATTTCCAGCCCTGTGTTTTTCCTTCAGTCTTGGACACTAACTTATACTCTACATCCATGCTCCAGTGTGAAAATAGATTATACTTATGAACTCATTTTCTTGTGATGCTAATAAAACTCAGTTTCTTTTTTTTCTCCTCAAAAGAGAGAGCCTAGACTCAACCCACAAGAACTTTTTTTTTTCAGGGCACTAAGTTTTTGTTATCACAAGTTTTGGAGTTTTCTTGTCAGCTTTACCCTGAAAAATAAATTCTTTTTCTTTCTGTGATCATTTGCTCTAGCTAAACTGCCATAAAAAGTTCTTTTTCTTCCCCTTATTTCCTCATTCTTCTTTTATTTATTTCTACTTTTCAGTTCCAACAACTGGATCCATTTCTATTCAGGGGTTGGGGGAGGGAGTATTGTTCTTGAGGACGAGGTTGTTCTGCTTTGGCTTGGATGTATGTTTTTCTGCGCTGCATGGGGTTCATAACCTCTTTTAAACACACAGATAATCTGCAAACTAGTTAATCCAGGAAAAAAATTTTGGAAACTGACTGTAATCTTTTTTCTTCTAAGAATACTCAAACACACACAATATGATGCTCTCCAAATAGAGAGAAAGGAACTAAGAACATAGTTTCCCCAACATAAGAAGGACATGAAACTGTTAGAGCGAGTCCAGAGGAGGGTCACAAAGATGGTCAGAGGGCTGGAGCACCTCTGCTATGAAGACAGGCTGAGAGAGTTGGGGCTGTTCAGCCTGGAGAAGAGAAGGCTCTGGGGAGACCTTATAGCAGCCTTCCAGTACCTGAAGGGGGCCTACAGGCAAGCTGGAGAGGCACTTTTTACAAGGGCAGGTAGTGATAGGGTGAGGAGGGGATGGTTTTAAACTGAAAGAGGGTAGATTTAGATTAGATATTAGGATGAAATTGTTGACTGTGAGGGTGATGAGACACTGGAACAGGTTGCCCAGAGAAGTTGTGGATGCCACCTCCCTGGCGCTGTTTAAGACCAGACTGGACAAGGCTTTGAGCAACCTGGTCTAGTGGAAAGGTGTCCCTGGCAACCTGGTCTAGTGGAAAGGTGTCCCTGGCCATGGCAGGGGGGTTGGAACTAGGTGATCTTTAAGGTCCCTTCCAACCGAAACCATTCTACAATTCTATGATTCTATGAAGAAGGAATTTATGGTGAGGAGCGTACCCAGTTTCCAAATCCAGCTGGCATAGGCAGCAGATAGTCCCTCAGTTTTCTACACAGACAGATTTTTTTTCTATAGTTTGACAACACCTTTCTGCTCATTGCTAATTTTTTTCCCTCCTTCGCAGTCTTTTGTTATAACACTTTTGCGACAAACTTGATTTACTTCATTTTTTCCCCTTCAATTTCCTTTCTCCCTTAATTTTTCTTTCAAGTCAGCTCATCTTCCTTAATCTCCAGTCTTCACATCTATAATTTCATTCATGAAAGTTACACATTGATAATACCTTTCCTCCCAGTTCATCTGTCCTTTAGAGCATACACATGATGAGTTGCTCAGTTATAAGGCTCCCAGTCTAATCACTTCACCTTTGGAGCCTCTCTGACAGGTCTAATCCAACTCATCCACAGAGATTCCTCCCTCCCTCCCTCCTACCCAAATAGCTTTGCTTCAGTGATTCCTTTCAGGTACAGATCTGGAACATGTAGCAGTTTGGGTTCAGCTTTCCTGGAAACATTCTGGAAAGACTTCAGACAGGAGCAATAAAAGGATCTAAGTATTGTAAGGGGTGATTTACAAGGAAAGATTAAAAAAGATAAATATATACTGATTGACTAACTGATCACTAAGTCAGGTTATGATAGGTCTATAAATATTTGAAGGCCTGGACAGAGAGAAATTATTGTACCTGTAGCACGTTTATGTATGTGCACATTATCAAGTAATATTTTAAATTCTCTTCAAAACCAATGATATCTCTCATTGTGATCTTCAGTTCATTGTTTAATCCTCTTTTCTGTCTATATGGTCTTGTGAAGATTTAAAATTCCTGCTTAAAATCTCAGCCACTGGTCTCCCCTCATACACTGATAGTTCTTATTTCTCCCTAGCTGACCTTTTGTCCTTCCTGGGCTTTTAAAAGTGTCTTGTAAAACCTCTCATATTTATAAGAGCATTAATGTATCTTATTCTCCTGTCAACGTGCAATTGCTTTAACATTAGCTCTTCTGGAGACATTTGTTCAAACTTTCATTAGAACAGAATATAATTATTTTTTATTTCTTCCCTGAGGATCTTTGGGCATTTCTGCACTGTACTATGGGTAGTCATATACTCATTGGAGCTGTAACTAAAGCTCAGGTTTCACCTTAGCAGGTAAGTGCCATGAAAAACAGGCTGCAGAATCAGACTTATATTCTCACTCAGTTAATTTCTTCCTACAAGATGCATCACTTTCAGAGGATGGAAAGAGCAGTCATATGTGAAATATGTCTCTCAGACAGAGGACAGAACTGAATCTGGGGTACTGAAATCCTGGACTGAGGCCTCTAGCCACCAAATTAAAACATGAAAGAGCTAGGAAACTGAGTATATGTATTTTGTTAAGAATTGTTAAGGGGTCTTGAGGCTTTGCTGGTGAAATCTAGATACCCTAAACATCTTCAAAGCTATGTGACTGTTAAGGATCTAAATTTTGGTTTACTGGCATATGTGGCACCAGTTTATGTTAGACAAAATCTCATAAATCGTTTTATAAATCCCAATCTTAATTACTCATGCTGTAAGTTGTGCACAGTAAGGAGGTACTCTCTGCATCCATGATTTTATTGTTACATTGTATTATTTTGATAAAAAGCATGTACCTTCCCTATTCACGAACAATCCATGCTACCCTTCTTTGTGAGGGATTACTCCGAAACTAAAAGTCCAAGATCTATTCTGAATGTAGAACAATCAGTATAACAGGAACTGGTGTTCAGTCTCCTAATCTGATAAAGGAAAACTCAGAAAGTATTTATTTATGTAGGTTTATATTTTTAATTAATTAGTCCAATAATAGATGTTGCTCAGAGCAGGAGGACGGAAACTCAGTCTCCTTGAGTTAAGTCCCATGGTCTACAGAAAAATATAAACCTTTGTAATTACTCCATTGTGTTTGACTGCATTGAAGTACATCAGAGTTAACGCTGAAGATACCAAAGCTATTCACAGTGAAACAGTTTCCAAAGATCATTCTCTATGGGTGACAGCTGAATGTACTTGATTTTGGTGGCAGTATGAGGAAAAATGAGGAAATTCAGAGATGCAGAACTGTAAGATGATAGGAACTTGATTTATTTTATGAGCTAGGACGGTTTTTATTAAGAAAATTTGTGAACAGTGGCTTTTCACATGTGTTTCTCCACATTAAAGCAAATAATATGTGCTGTATGTACAAGAAAGTTACAAGATGTCAGCAAAACAGCTTTTCTGTTGTCTTTCCCCTCAACAGTCAGAGGTTATAGATAGACTATGGACCACAGAGATGGTTTTTGGACCAGATCAGTTCTAGATTTGGGAACCTTGGCTCCTGGACCAGATCAGTTCCAGATCTGGGAGTCTTCTCCCAGGATCATCCTTTGAGAGTCATCTTTTCTTCTGTTCCCTTGTGCATATTCTCCTATTTTTTAGTCATAGTTTTCACTTTACTACCTACATCCCCTGACAGTTTTTGCTTGAAGATTGCCATGAAGAAATTTAATCCAAAATCTCATCCAAAATCTCTCTTTGACAGTTATGGATTTTTCCTTCACTTTCAGCAAGGCACCATGCACAAGCATGAAGCATTGGCTGATTATAGCTGTCTTTCAGTTGCAATAATTGGTCTATTGTCTTCTCATACGTGGGTTGCTCCTCTGTTTTTTCTCTCTTGGTTCCCTTGAAGATCTCTGGTTGTAATAAAGCTATCAGACTTTACTTATCAAGCTAATAAAGCTCATCTGACTACTTCTCTAGAGTGTATCTGTGTTCCTTCCACCAGCCTTAGACACCTTAGGTTCAAGTGTCATCATCTTAAGCTTCCTGTATGGAGACAGATGGCTCTAATAAGTCATTAAGGTCAAAGGTGGTCTGTGTCACCTATTGGTAATGCTGGAGTATTTAACTGACAAGAAACACAGAATTACAGTATGGTTAAGGTTGAAAGGGACCTCTAGAGGCCATCTGGTCCAAACAGCTTGCTTAAGCAAGGACATGTAGAGCCAGTTGCCCAGAACCACATGCAGACAACTTTTAAATATCTCCATGGAATGAGACTGCGCAACATCCCTGGGCAACCTGTGCCAGTGCTAAGTCATCCTCACAGTGAAAAAGTGTTTCCTGATGTTCAGCCAGAACCTACTGTGTTTCAGTTTGTTCTCATTACCTCTGATCCTGCCACTGGACATCACTGAAAAGAGCCTAGCTCCATTGTCTTTGCACTGTCTCTTCAGGTATTTGTATATATCAACAAGATTTCCCCCCACTCTCACCCCAAGCCTTCTCTTCTTCAGGCTAAACAGTCCCAGCTCTCTCAGCCTTTCCACATAGGAGGGATTCTCCAGACTCTGAATCATCTTTGTGACACTTTGTTGAACTCTCTCCAATATGTTGATGTCTCTCTTATACTGAGGAGCCCAGAACTGAACACGGTACTCCAGGTACGGCCTCACCAGGGCTGAACAGAGGGGAAAAGTAGAAGTGAATTAAAAACCACCATGCTTCTTTTGGAAGTAACTGAACAGCCTGAAGTTACTGTGGAATGAATTTTAGCTTGGGAAACTAAATACCTTGCTGTCTTCATTCCTACTACTGTTAAATACTGTACTGAATATGGATCTTTGATGCCTAATGTTTATCTGAAGCAGAATTCAGAAGCTAAACTAAGTAAATCAACCTGAAAGTTTTCACTTTTGCTTTACAAGTCAAAAAGGATGTAGAAACTAATATTTTCACCTGTTAAATTCTTCAGATGCGTAGAAAATTACTTACTAGAGTGATCAAAATTGCTTCTGCCTGTCAGAAAATAAAAAAATGAGCACAGATTTACTGGTGAAGAAAATGCAGAATACTCAAATGGAATATCCTGTTGCTGAAGTTCCTGGAGTAGACAAGCTCAATAGATGGTCTCAGATGTGTCTACCACAAAACAACAGCATTTACTTTAGCAGAATGAAAAAAAAAAATAATGGAGAGTAATCTACTCCCTTAGTCAATAATTAGATCACACATTCAGAAGCAGAAAAAGATAGATTAGGTCTCTTCTAAGTATACAGAGATTCAAAGTCATGTTTTTCCCCTAGAAACTGTCTGAAATATGAGTGAGAATCTCTCTTATTGCCCACTGAAATTTTGTGATTTTCCTGCAGGAAGTTCAAAATTAACCATGTCACAGATGAGGGTTATTTGGAGATTAGGGCTGCAGTTGTGAATGAAGAATTATGGGATTGTGCCATCCTTTTCAGATCATAGTTAGCTAGATAAAAGGACTATTATCCAAATTTTTTTATGAGTTTATTCTAGATTAATCACTTAGGTTTCATCCAGATGTGAGAAACATAGATTTAGTCAGGGTGATTTATACAATCCTAAAATAAATGTATAAAATATACAAGAGGAATCAAACTCTGGATGAAGATTTATGCAACAGAGAGTTCAGAAGACTATTTTATACCAGATATTTCACTTTTCAATGGCTGAAGCCAGATGAGATTAATTCTAAGTGCAGCTAGTTTGTTGGTTTTTTTTTCCAGTAAATTCAGAGAAATAAGCAGTTCTGTGGCACAATTTGTCTCATCCAGAACTAAATGGTTAAAGTATGTGAAATGAACAATGTCACAACGTATGTATTTCCACAGCCTGAGAGAACTTAGAAGGGAGTCAAGGTTAATTAACCACATGTGGGTGTTTATTCCATAGACAGTTCCAACTTTTTTTGTGATTTATTCTGCCCTACAAGACTTGTGATTTAGCAAGAGCTTGGGTTTTAATCTAGCAGAGTTTAGAATGGTGATGATAATATTTATGTAAATACCGTTCAATATTGTATAGTTTTGGAAGGTTTACCACACCTGTTGAGTAGTATGATGTTAATTGAATCTCTTTAATTTCTGCCTGTGAAGTTGATTATTTTGTGAAATTACATGCAAACCTGATATTTGTGCTGAACATCTCCTCTAAAGACATTATTTATGTTGATATTTTGAATGAATAGTGATCTCCTCTACAGCATGATGAGTCTAGAGGCTTATTTGTACTTCTCAGTAATGACAGGATGAAGCATGAGGAGTTCATTAATTGCAGACTTATTCAACCTGTTGCTACTGAAAAGAAATATGTTAAACCTTGTATTATAATGCTTCCATTTTCTCATCTCATAGATGCTGGCTTGTATACTATGACCATCTAATTTACTTCTACTGGTACTTTTTGCTGATAACTTTTGTTGCTTCAGTCTGCCATTGTTTCTTGTTTATTTCTGAAAATAATGGTAAATTCATAAAAAGATTTAAATATTAGACAGAGCAGCACCACAGAAGATGGTTCTTCATCATCACAGAAGAAGAAGAAAAGACTGAGAAAAGTTTCACAAAGACCTTGCAGAGATGAGGTCCTGAACCACTGTGTATAAAAGGGGAAGACCAGATTAAACATCAGATAGAAATTCCTAAGATGGAGGAAATCTAGAAAATTATGACTTCTGTCAACAGGAAAAAAACTTTCTTCTCCTCCCACAGATATTCATCTCCATAGGTTCTGTGACCTGGTAGCAAAGGAGGGGGAAGAAGGTATGTCTGAGCAGGTCTAAGGGTCAGATGAGAACTGGTAATTGAAATTAGTTGGAGAAAACCCCATCTGCCAACCTGACTTTCATCTCTAGAGGTTTGCTGCTTTTCTCAGGTGCTCAGAATGGGGATATTGCAGAGATGTTGCTAGGGCTCATCTGGCCTTCATATTATTAGCCACTGCAGCTTATCCATGTAAGCACCAATAACAATGCTGGGAGATACTTCTGGTGTAAGTAAAGCAACTATTTAGCTCTGGGAATAAAAGTGAAGGAGGGCATGGTGGTCCATGTGGTTTCTTCTCCATCCTGCTGGTGAAAGCGAAAAACCTGGAAAGAAGCAGATGGATCCTACAGGTCAATGCTTGGCTGCACAGCACATGTTGTCAATGGGGATTTAGTGTTTGTGATCCTGGAGCCCTCTTTGAAGATGAAGGAGTGCTGGGGAGAGACAGGATCCACCTGATCCATACTCCTGAAACAGCAGTTCAAATTATGGAGCTCTTCTGTGGAATTGACAACCAGCTGGTTGACAGTTTGTGGATCTCAGAATCAGAGAAGAGGTAAGTAAAAGTGACATCACGGTGGGCATTTTTTACAGATCACTTGATTAGAGTATAGATGTGTACTAAATCTTTAAAGAGCCTAGTGAAATTTTGCCCATGCATGTAGGGGTGATGTTAGAGAAAACAAAGCTCACTTACAGCTAAAATATGCAAGAATAGTAAGAGGAGGTTACACAGCTCCATTATTTAGTAAAAGGCCAAACAAGGAATATGTGGGCAAGCTACTGAGTGGGAAGCTGATCCAGTGGCAGCAGACTCAGGTAAGGCTAAGCTTATAGTTTATTTGCTCTTTTTTTTCACCAACAACTTCTCCCAGGCCTCTGCTTAATGGCAGCGATCAAAGTGGGGAAGAGTACCAGCAGTGAATGAGGATCAAATTAGGGATTTTTATAGAGAACCTGACTCATACAAGTGCATCAGACCGTTTCAGCTGTATTTAAGAACGCTGAGAAAACTGTCTGGTATCATGGCAGGGCTGCTCTTAAATATCTTCAAAAGATCATGGAGATCAGAGTAAAGGTAAATGATGCACCTACCTTCAAGAAAGGTCAAAAACATGATCTGGGGAGCTACAAGCCAGTCAGACTCACTTTTGTCCTTGGGAAAATTGTGGAATTAGTCCTCTTGGAGAATGTTTTCTGCAGCTGGGAAGGAGTAACTCCTTGCAAAGCTACAGGTTGGGACTGACAGGCTGGGAAGCAGCTCTATGGAAAGGTCCTGAAGGTCTTGGTAGACAGCAAGTTGAACACAAGTCAGTAGTATGCCCTTACAGCAGCATGGGCCAAGAGCATCCTGGGCTGTATGAACAGGAGCATGGCCAGTAGATCCAGAACCCTCTACTCAACACATTATATTGCATCGATACCAGGTTCAGTTCTTGGCCCCTCAATGTAAGACACAGATCAACTGTAGTAAGTTGATCAGAGGCCCACCAGGTAGTCAGGGCTGGAACATTTGCTCCAGAATTATTTACGTTTTGTTTTTTTTTCTCTGTGGTTTCTTATAGTTTTACATTCAGTTTATATTCTTTGCACTGATTTATTGCAAACATTTATTGCAACAGTAAATTTCAGAGGGAATGACAGTCTGGAAACTACTTTTTTGGGTAATTTGTATTTTGTGACCATACTGAAGAACATTTAAGAAAAGAATACTATACCACTAAAACTAAGAGACCTCAGCTACAAATCCTATCCTTAGTAGACGCAAAGCTCCAAAAAATAACTGCTAACCAGCTTTCAAGAAATGCTCTTTAGAGTTTATTTTTAAATCACTTTATAAACTAACTTTAGATTACAGAATTAATTAAGCAAGATCTGCTCTGTAGAAACACCATGTAAAAGGTAGTATATTCTTTCCAACACTGCTAAGACCAAAGCTACTTTCCCTATCACAGTTATTGTAAGAAAAGTAAAAGCATTAATAAGTTGGGTCTTCTGAGAATTCAAGTGTGAATTTTAACCTGCTGAAACTTACTGACAGCATGGAGTCTGTTCATTCTGATGTCACTGTAATATATTATAGAATCATAGAATCATAGAATCATTTTGTTTGGAAAGGACCTTTAAGATCATCAAGTCCAACCGTTAACCTAACACTACCAAGTCAACCACTAAACCACGTCCCTAAACAACACATCTATTCGTCTTTTAAATACTTACAGGGAAGTATTCTCAGCCACTTCCCTGGGCAGCCTGTTCCAATGCTTGACAACCCTTTCCATGAAAAAACTTTTCCTCATATCCAATCTAAACCTTCCCTGGTGCAACTTGAGGCCATTTCCTCTCGTCCTATCATTTGTTACCTGGGAGAGGAGACTAACACCCTCCTCACTACAACCTCCTTTCAGGTAGATGTGGAGAGCAATAAGGTCTCCCTTGAGCCTCCTTTTCTCCAGGCTAAAAAAACCCCAGTTCCCTCAGCTGCTCTTCATAAGACTTGTGCTCTGGACCCTTCACCAGCTTCGTTGCCCTTCTTTAGATTCGCTCCAGCACCTCAGTGTCTTTCTTGTAGTGAGGGGCCCAAAACTGAACACAGTATTCGAGGTGCGGCCTCACCAGTGCCCAGTACAGGGGGATGATCGCTTCCCTAGTACTGCTGGCCACACTGTTTCTTATACAAACCTTCTCTCCTTCTCTCCCCTCCTCAGCTACTTCATTTTGAATTCTCTCCACTTTGCTGTCTGAGAAGTAAATATATAGTTACTGTGACTCTCACAATGTGAACAACTTATATAGATTGCACATTATTTGTAATGTATTGGCCTTTGGAACAAGTTGCATTTGAAAAGATCTTGCCTACAAATCTTCCAAAAAGAGCAACCCATTTTGATTATTTAATTATAGAAATCAGTGTCAATAGTAGGTATGTAAGCATATGTTAATCTTGCTGATTGCATTTTTAATATCAGTTTGCATATGGACAACAAACGATACAGATAAACCTAATATATTTCTTCCAAAAAATAAGATTGAATAATGAAACATATTAGATAACATTCAGAAAGGTGATATAATTATATTTTACATTTTTCTCAATCTCATTTGCAGTAAGCTTGTACCTTCGTTTCTTCACAGAATTTCACAGAATCAATCAGGTTGGAAGAGACCTCAGGGATCATCGAGTCCAACCATTGCCCTGACACCACCATGGCAACTAGACCATGGCACTAAGTGCCATGTCCAGTCTTTTCTTAAACACATCCAGAGATGGTGACTCCACCACCTCCCTGGGCAGCCCATTCCAATGTCTAACAACCCTTTCTGAGAAGAAATTCTTCCTAATGTCCAACCTGAACCTCCCCTGGCGAAGCTTGAGGCTATGTCTTCTTGTCCTATCGCTAGTTGCCCAGGAGAAGAGGCCGACTCCCACTCCGCTACAACCTCGCTTCAGGTAGTTGTAGACTGCAATAAGGTCACCTCTGAGCCACCTCTTCTCCAGGCTAAACAACCCCAGCTCCCTCAGCCGTTCCTCATAGGTCAGACCCTCCAGACCCTTCACCAGCTTGGTCGCCCTCCTCTGGACTCGCTCCAACACCTCAACATCTTTCTTGAAGTGCGGGGCCCAGAACTGAACACAGTACTCAAGATGCGGCCTCACCAGTGCCGAGTACAGAGAGACGATCACTTCCCTAGACCGGCTGGCTACACTATTCCTACTAGAGGCCAGGATGCCATTTGCCTTCTTGGCCACCTGGGCACACTGCTGGCTCATGTTTAGCCAGCTGTCGATCAGCACCCCCAGGTCTCTTTCCACCGGGCTGCTTTCTAACCACTCTTCCCCCAGTCTGTAGAGCTGCATGGGGTTGTTGTGGCTGAAGTGTAAGACCTGGCACTTGGCCTTGTTGAACCTCATGCCGTTGGTCTCGGCCCATCTATCTAACCTGTCCAAATCCCTCTGTAGGGCCTTCCTACCCTCCAGCAGATCGACACTCCCACCCAGCTTGGTGTCATCTGCAAATTTACTGAGGGTGCACTCAATCCCTATGTCTAGATCATCTATAAAGATATTGAACAGCACCGGCCCCAGAACTGAGCCCTGGGGAACACCGCTAGTGACTGGCTGCCAGTTGGACTTTGCCCCATTCACCACCATTCTCTGGGCTCGGCCATCCAGCCAGTTTTTAACCCGTCGAAGAGTCCACCCATCCAAGCCCCGGGCAGCCAGTTTGTCTAGGAGGATGCTGTGGGAGACAGTGTCGAATGCCTTACTGAAGTCTAGATAGACTACATCCACAGCCCTGCCCTCATCTACTAAGTGGGTAACTTTGTCATAGAAGGAGACCAGGTTGGTCGAGCAGGACCTGCCTTTCATGAATCCATGTTGGCTGGCCTCAATGCCCCGATTGTCCTGCATGTGCCATGTAATGGCACTCAGGATGATCTGTTCCATCACCTTGCCTGGCACCGAGGTCAGGCTGACAGGCCTATAGTTCCCTGGATCATCCTTCTGACCCTTCTTGTAGATGGGCGTTACATTTGCTAATCTCCAGTCAGGTGGAACTTCTCCAGTTAACCAGGACTGCCGGTAGATAATCGAGAGTGGTTTGGCAAGTTCATTTGCCAGTTCCTTCATTACTCTGGGGTGAATCCCATCCGGGCCCGTAGCCTTGTGGGTGTCCAGCTGGCACAGCAGGTCACTAACCGTCTCCTCCTGGATTACGGGGGGTTCACACAGCCCCCCGTCCCTAACTTCAGGCTCTGGGGGCCGAGTCTCCTGAGGACAACCGGTCTTAACATTAAAGACCGAGGCAAAGAAGGCATTGAGCACCTCCGCCTTTTCCTCATCCCATGACACTACACTACCCTCCTCATTCAGCAAGTGGTGGAGGCTCTCCTTGACCCTCCTTTTGCTGTTGATGTATTTGTAAAAGCTTTTTTTGTTGTCTTTGACTGTAGCAGCCAAATCGAGCTCTAATTGAGCTTTGGCCCTTCTAATCTTCTCCCTACATGACCTGGCTACGTCCCTATAGACCTCCCAAGTTACCCGACCCTTCTTCCAGAGCAGATAGGCTCTCTTTTTTTCCTTAAGTTCTAGTCTAAGTTCTCTGTTTAATCAGGCCGGTCCTTTTCCCCGATGGTTTGTCTTCCTACAGACTGGGACAGCCTGCTCCTGAATATTTAGCAGTTCCTTTTTAAAGCACGTCCAGCCTTCCTGGACTCCTTTGCCCTTCAGGACCGACTCCCAAGGGACTCTGTCCACCAGCCTCTTAAACAGGCTAAAGTCTGCCCGCCGGAAATCTAAGGCAGAAGTTCTACTCTTGCCCCTCCTTACTTCCCCCACTGTCAAAAACTCTAACATTTCATGGTCACTATTACCAAGACGGCCACCGACCCTCACATCTCCCACTAGTCCTTCTTTGTTCATAAACAACAGGTCAAGCAGGGCCCCTCCTCTATTGGGCTTATTTACCACTTGCATGAGGAGTTGTCCTCCACACATTCTAGGAACCTCCTAGATTGCTTCCTCTCTGCTGTGTTGTATTTCCAGCAGACCTCCGACAAGTTGAAGTTCTCCACTAGTACAAGGGCCTGCGACTGGGCGGCTTCTGACAGCCGCTTGTAAAACGCCTCGTCCGCCTGCTCATCCTGGTTGGGTGGTCTATAACAGACTCCTACTGTAATGTCCGCCCTGCCGACCTTCCCCCTGATCTTCACCCATAAACATTCAACCTTGTCATCCTCATCATCTTCCTCAATTTCAACACAGTCCAAGCACTCCCTAACATACAACGCTACTCCACCGCCTCTCCTGCTTTGCCTGTCCCTCTTAAAGAGCTTATAGCCATCCATAGCACCACTCCAGTCATGAGAGTCATCCCACCACGTTTCTGTGATGGCAACCACATCATAACCTTCCTGCTGTACAGTGGCTTCCAGCTCTTCCTGTGTGTTGCCCATACTGCGTGCATTGGTGTAAACACACTTCAGCTGGGCTAACGGTCTTGCCCCCAATGCAGGCCTGTCACCCCTAGGTTCATTTGTGTTTGCTCTGGTCTTATCCCCCTCCCCCATCGAACCTAGTTTAAAGACCTCTTGATCAGCCCTGCCAACTTCTGGGCCATAACCCTTTTCCCCTTCTGACTCAGGTGTTCCCCAAAACACCTGAGATAGAGTATTTAGTATTACCTACTACCTAGTATTATCTACTCTTGGATCGAGTATTTAGCATTACCCTTTTTTATGTGCTGTCCTTCATACAGCAGAAATAGAAGTAACTTCCTTATCTTAATCAATTTACATGAACAATCCATTTTGCATGAACAATCAGATTTACTGATTCAGTAGATAGCTCATTAGTGTTTCTTTAGAGCAAAGATGCTCACTAGGGATGCCAGAGACCCACAGATCTGTTCTCGTATATGCACAAGAAATAAATGCTATTGAAGGAATATATATCATAAGAATTGTGCATAGTTGAATACATACAAAGGAATGATAAATTCTTTTTTTTAAATTCCATTTATTATAGAAATAACTTAATACATTACCAACCTGTAATTACCAACACCTTCTCCCCAAATTTAAGATTTTTTTTTAATGATTTAGATTTAGTTAACATCAATATCTTATAATGGATGTTCTCTTTCAAATTTCATTTGGAAAGTTCCTCTGTTCTTCTTTGCTTTATAAAAGCTTATGTTTCCATTGATCTCTGTTGTTTTTGACTGAATAATAAATGTACATGTTAGAAGTTTCCAGCTACAAATTCTGCTTCTGTGTAGGCCCCATTGAAATTAGCTGCAAAAACTCCCACTGTTTTTCAGTAAAAGAAGAAATATCCTCCTTAGTGTCACAAGTAGCAACAACATGACGGATCAAATATCACGGAAGTCTGTTTTGCTGGAATTCAGAAAAGAGCAGCAAAGCTCATTTTATCTGCCTAGGAGGTAGCTGTAGCAGAGAAAAGATAATGTCAATACATATACTTTGAGACATGCTTACTTTCTCAACACTTAGTATTTTAAGACAAAAATATTAATGACAGTGAGTTTCCACATCTAAATAATTATAAACAGAAGAATTTTCACCTAAACTATACATTTAGGGAATGACTACATACTGAGCTAGTCTGCTTGAAAATACATTATATAACATTCCAGAAAGGAAGAATGGTGCAGGTTGCGGGCTGCAGGGAATGCTACACCGTCTCTGTGGTGTCAGGGGGCTGTGTGCGCTGTGAGCAAGTAGATGATCTGCTTGGCCGAGTGGCACAACTGCAAAGCCAGGTTGAAAGGCTTCAAGCCGAAGTAGAAAGGCTTAGGAGCATTTGGGAGGCTGAAATGGAGATAGACTGGTGGAGCCAGGCTCTGCCCTCCCTGCAACAAAAATGGGAGCACCTGCCGGAGAGCTCCCAGGATCGAGGGACCCCTGTACTCTGCCCCTCTCAGGTGGAAAACGATAACCTAGAGGAGAAGAGTGAGTGGAGGCAAGTCTATGGCCGTGGCAAAAGGCGAGTGCCCTCCTTGCCTACCTTGCCTCCACAGCTGCCTCTGAGCAATAGATATGAAGCCCTAGTGGAATACAGCCGGTCCAACGGGGATGTGGTGGAGAGGCAACCTATATCAGAGGTCCCACCACAGTCAGAAAAACCTAACAGGCGTATAGCTACCTCCTCCACAAGGAAGAAGAGAAGAGTTTTAGTGGTTGGAGACTCCTTCCTAAAGGGATCTGAGGGCCCAGTATGCAGAGCTGACCCCCATCACAGGGAGGTCTGCAGCCTGCCTGGAGCCCGAATCAGGGATATCACCAGGAAACTCCCCAACCTGGTGAAGGCCACAGACTACTACCCCCTGCTGATCTTCCAGACAGGTGGGGAAGAAGCTGCATCCCGTAGTCTGAGGGGGATGAAGAAAAACTACAAGGCCCTAGGACGGTTGGTGAAAGAGTCTGGAGCACAAGTTGTTTTCTCCTCCCTCCTTCCACTTTCAGGTGATGACGTGGGATGGAATAGTAGGATTCTCTCTATTAACGCCTGGCTACGAGACTGGTGCTACAGGCAGGGCTTTGGGTTCTTTGATAATGGCTGGTTTTATAAGACAACAAGCGTGACAGTGATACATGGGAAAGGTTTATGTCGTAGGGGCAAAAGGGTTCTGGGACAGGAATTAGCAGGGCTCATTCGGAGAGCTTTAAACTAGATTCGAAGGGGGATGGGGTGGTAGCTGGGCTTGCACCACTGGGGCAACGCTCTAGTGTTGAGGTAGACCAGGAGGCCCCCCATCCCCCTGGGGTGAAATCAGGGGGTGAATCTGGGATGAAATCGGTGTGCCCAGCTCGCTCCCTGAAATGCCTGTACACCAATGCACGCAGCATGGGGAATAAGCAGGAGGAGTTAGAAATCCGTGTTCGGTCGGGGGGCTATGATCTAGTGGCAATTACAGAGACTTGGTGGGACGCCTCGCATGACTGGAATGTGGTCATGGATGGCTGTGTCCTGTTCAGGAAAGACAGGCCGCTAAGGAGAGGTGGTGGAGTTGCTCTTTATGTGAGTGAGCAGCTAGAATGTATTGAGTTCTGTCCAGAGGCGGATCAGGAGCGAGTTGAGAGTTTATGGGTGCGAATTAAGGGGCAGGCTTGCAGGGGTGATACTGTTGTGGGTGTCTATTACAGGCCACCGGATCAGGATGAGGACGGTGATGAGGCCATCTACAGGCAGCTGAGAGCAGTCTCTCAATTACAGGGCCTGGTTGTTGTGGGGGATTTCAACTACACTGATATTTGCTGGGAGGCCTACTCAGCCAGCCATCCCCAGTCCAGGAGGTTCCTCCAGTGCATTGATGATAACTTTCTGATGCAAATGGTGGATGAGCCAACTAGGAGAGGAGCACTGCTGGATCTGATCCTCACTAATAAGGAGGGTCTGGTTGAAGAGGTGAAGGTTGAGGGCAGCCTTGGTTGTAGCGACCATGAGATGGTAGAGTTCAGGATCTCATGTGGCAGGAACAGAATAGCTAGCAGAATCATAACCCTGAACTTCAGGAGGGCCAACTTTGGCCTTTTCAAGCAATTGCTAGGGGAAATCCCATGGGACAGGGTACTAGAAGGTAAGGGGGCTCAAGATAGTTGGTTAGCATTCAAGGACTGCTTCTTCCGAGCTCAAGATCAGAGCATCCCAACAGGTAGGAAGTCAAGGAAGGGTACCAGGAGACCTGCATGGTTGAACAGGGAACTGCTGGGCAAACTCAAGTGGAAGAAGAGGGTGTACAGATCATGGAAGGAGGGGCTGGCCACTTGGGAGGAATAGAAGTCTGTTGTCAGAGGATGTAGGGAGGCAACTAGGAAAGCTAAGGCCTCCTTGGAATTAAACCTTGCAAGAGAGGTCAAGGACAACAGAAAGGGCTTCTTCAAATACATTGCAGGTAAAGCCAACACTAGAGGCAATGTAGGCCCACTGATGAATGAGGTGGGGGTCCTGGAGACAGAGGATAAAAAGAAAGCGGAGTTACTAAAAGCCTTCTTTGCCTCTGTCTATACTGTTGGAGGCTGTCCTGAGGAGCCCCGGACCCCTGAGGCCTCAGAAGAAGTCAGGATAGAGGAGGAATCTGTCTTGGTTGATGAGGGCTGGGTCAGGGACCAATTAAGCAACCTGGACGTCCATAAATCCATGGGCCCTGATGGGATGCACCCGCGGGTGCTGAGGGAGCTAGTGGAAGTCATTGCTAGGCCACTCTCCATCATCTTTGCTAAGTCGTGGGCAACGGGAGAGGTGCCTGAGGACTGGAGGAAAGCGAATGTCACTCCAGTCTTCAAAAAGGGCAGGAAGGAGGACCCGGGTAACTATAGACCAGTCAGCCTCACCTCCATCCCCGGAAAGGTGATGGAGCAACTTGTTCTTGGTGCTGTCTCTAGGC
Organism: Nyctibius grandis; assembly: GCF_013368605.1. NCBI lineage: Eukaryota > Metazoa > Chordata > Aves > Nyctibiiformes > Nyctibiidae > Nyctibius > Nyctibius grandis. The sequence continues at coordinate 84,953,735 of NC_090659.1, forward strand.
ACATCAAGGATAGGGGGATCATTAGGGGCACTCAGCATGGCTTCACCAAGGGGAAGTCTTGCTCAACCAACTTGATAGCCTTTTATGAGGACATAACCCGGTGGATAGATGATGGTAAAGCTGTGGATGTGGTCTATCTCGATTTCAGTAAAGCGTTTGACACGGTCTCCCACAGCATCCTCACAGCTAAACTGGGGAAGTGTGGTCTGGATGATTGGGTAGTGAGGTGGATTGTGAACTGGCTGAAGGAAAGAAGCCAGAGAGTAGTGGTCAGCGGGACAGAGTCCAGTTGGAGGTCTGTGTCTAGCGGAGTCCCGCAAGGGTCGGTTCTGGGACCAGTTCTATTCAATATATTCATTAATGACTTGGATGAGGGATTAGAGTGCGCTGTCAGCAAGTTCGCTGATGACACAAAACTGGGAGGAGTGGCTGACGTGCCGGAAGGCTGCGCAGCCATTCAGAGAGACCTGGACAGGCTGGAGAGTTGGGCGGGGAGAAATTTAATGAAATATAACAAGGGCAAGTGTAGAGTCCTGCATCTGGGCAAGAACAACCCCATGTACCAGTACAAGTTGGGGACAGAGCTGTTGGAGACCAGCGTAGGGGAAAGGGACCTGGGGGTCCTAGTGGACAACAGGATGACCATGAGCCAGCAGTGTGCCCTTGTGGCCAAGAAGGCCAATGGCATCCTGGGGTGGATTAGAAGGGGTGTGGTCAGCAGGTCGAGAGAGGTTCTCCTCCCCCTCTACTCTGCCCTGGTGAGGCCGCATCTGGAGTATTGTGTCCAGTTCTGGGCCCCTCAGTTCAAGAAGGACAGGGAACTGCTATAGGGAGTCCAGCGCAGAGCCACGAAGATGATTAAGGGAGTGGAACATCTCCCTTCTGAGGAGAGGCTGAGGGAGCTGGGTCTCTTTAGCTTAGAGAAGAGGAGACTGAGGGGTGACCTCATTAATGTTTATAAATATGTAAAGGGCAAGTGTCATGAGGATGGAGCCAGGCTCTTCTCAGTGACATCCCTTGACAGGACAAGGGGCAATGGGTGCAAGCTGGAACACAGGAGGTTCCACTTAAATTTGAGGAAAAGCTTCTTTACGGTGAGGGTGACTGAACACTGGAACAGGCTGCCCAGAGAGGTTGTGGAGCCTCCTTCTCTGGAGACATTCAAAACCCGCCTGGACGCGTTCCTGTGTGATATGGTCTAGGCAATCCTGCCCCGGCAGGGGGATTGGACTAGATGATCTTTCGAGGTCCCTTCCAATCCCTAACATTCTGTGATTCTGTGATTCTGTGATATGAAACATAATAGATTTCCGACTTAATCACCTCCATCAATCCACCACCTAGCGCAGAATAGGTTATCTTCCAAAAATCTTCCAAAAAGTTACTTCCAAAAGTATCAGAATGCATAGGAGCTGCTACTCCGAAATATTCCTGAGCACAAATTTTGCTTTATGTAAATTTTGCTATATATATACGTATTTCCCCTGACATTTAATTAATTAGAAGATAAAGGATAATTATATTAAAAAGTGATCTTTTTATACTATTAATCTATATATCAATAGACCTAGGCAAAAGTGCTTGTGAAGTGATTAAGAATCACTTAAGAGAAGTGGTTTTTAAGTCATTGTTATAGCTTCACTTTGAAAAATGGTAGAGACAAACAGGCATTGAAAGGATCATGGATAAAGAGTTTCCCATAACTAATTTGCTTAATTCTTATCCTGACTAACATATCCTAACATATCTTAACTAACATATCTTAATTTTGTCTAGGGTGACACCAAAAAAAAAGGCAAAATTTAATTATTTTCACATTATTTTTTTTCCTCATGTGTCCACATCTTCACATTTGTTTAATCTTTAAACTCTTGTAAATTGATGTGAAAAGATACTATATATTTCGATGTAACTAATGTAATATCATTCATGAAAGAATAAAGAATAGCTATGAAAAAGCTCTAGAGATCCCAGCATTTAATTGTCTGAGCTTGTTCTCCTATTGTGAACTGTGACTGAAACAGCATCTAAGGGCAGAAGAAATACATTGGAGTAAGATCCTATTGCCTCTCTTTCTGATGTTTGAGGAATCATTTCTAAACTATTGACACACCGTTCTGAAGATTTTATTTTATTATTTTATTTTATTTTTAATTGTTTTTTTTAAGGAGAATTTGAAAGAAGGCCTGTCTCAGTGGTCCAGAAGAAAACATCAGTGGAAAATGTGTTGTATTCAGAAACTGAAGAATCTTGATCTATTTAGATCACCAAAGAAAAAATTAAGGGGTGATTAGATCAGTTAGCTACATAAGAAATGGAATTTTTCATAATGTAGACCTCTTCAGTCTAACAGATACAGCTGTAAGTCATTAAAGGTGCATAAACTGAGAATTCAGAGTAGAACTAAGACAGTTTTTGATTATAAGAGAAATTCACCTCATTTTGTACCATATTTAAAGTTTGGTATTAAAGTTTTCAGCTCAAATTTGGATGTTCTAGGAGTCCTGTCATAGTTACAACTGAAATTAACACAAGGAAACCATATGACTTATGATACATCAAGGGATTTTTGCAATCCTTCTCTCCAGTTAATAAGTGATTCACCAAAAATGTCATTATAGCACTGACAAAGCTTTCTACTTTCCATTTAACAGAACGTATGTGTTACTACTCAGCATTGTCTTCATAATTCCTGCTTCTGGTTTCTCAACACTTACTTTCAGGAATAAACAGTTGAGATTGATCTGAATTAGAAAAACAACTTCATTAAGCCCCTCCGTTGCTTCTTTCTAAAAAATGTGGTTTTCCCTGTCATTAATTAACCCTTTAATTTGGGACAATACTTCATCTATAATGGTGCCGGATATGATCTACCATTAACGTTAAAATAAAAAATTTTTAAAAAAGGGAAAAAAGACGAACAAAAAAAAGTCTCTGCTGTAGCAGGGCTGCACAGCTGTGTACACTGTTACACATCTGTTTCGAAAGTCTCACTTTTCAGTGCTGGTAACACACTGGAATTGCTGTATCTGAGATGATAACTGCCTTCCATGCCACAGAGTCTCAGTATTGCTAGTAACTTGCAAGACAATAGAAATCTTAAAAACAAGGAAACAATGAAAAGTTACAGAAAGTGTTGGTATTTTAACAACTGCTCTGGGACTTATTTGTCAGGAATTGCAGCTCCAAAGTGAATTCAGGACTGACCTGATCTGAGATAATATGCAATTGTTCAATGCTGGTATTGTAAATCCAAAGGACCTGAGACTGTGCATTCAGAGAACAGCTTTATGTATGTTCACTATACAATTTGACTGGAACTTCTGAATGTGTAGCAGATGATTGATAGATCTATGTACCATGTAGATTATCACTGAAAGTGACAGTGTCTTTTAATAAAGCTGAATGTGATCAGGACTATGATGCTCTCTTCTGAAGACTCCCAGAGAATAGTGTAAGACCTTCCTCCTTGTTTGAGCTTTATATTGTCATATTCTGGCAATTGCACTTGTGCACATGTGCAAAGGCTTTTTTTCCACTATCAAACAGGACAAAAGGAAGACAGAATGGCAAAATGATTAAAAAAAAATCTTTAGTCTTGCCTGAAGAGAATGAGTAAGCAGTGAAAAAGCATATTCTTACATAGATTAGGACAAGACAAAAAAATACATAAACTAGTGACAGGACAAGAGGGCATAGGCACAACTTGAAACACAGAAGGTTCTGCCTGAACATCAGGAAACACTTTTTCACTGTGAAGGTAACTGAGCATAGGTTGCCCAGGGAGGTTGTGGAGTCTCCCTCCTTGGAGATATTCAAAAAGAATCTGGACATGATTCTGGGCAACCAGCTCTAGGTGGCCCTGCTTGAGCAGGGTGATTGGACCAGGTGACCTCCAAAGGTCCCTTTCAACCTCAGCCATTTTGTTATTCTGTGATTACTGAGATGTTAAAGATTCTTCCTACATCTGAGAGAGAAGCAGAGCAAAGTAACAAAGAGAAATTAAAGACATTGTGTGATTATGTTTTTTTTAAAAATATCACAAGAATAAAGATGTTAAAAATTAAAGAAATTTATCAAGTAGTTTAAATTTACTCTTTTTCAATATGAAATTGTATTTTATTACAAATTTAATCAGTGATTTTTACTACTTGTAGAAGACCCACAGGAATATCTGGTACTTGTTTCTCAACTTTAGAGTTAGAAGCAGGGAAAAGATCCCTGGAAGAATCACATGAGGCTTAAAAAGAGGGAAAAAATACACACATGAAATAATTGGGTTATGTTTAGATTGGCGGTCATGAGGTGATATAAAAAATATTGGTGGTCAATAGTGATATCAAAAATATTATAATCTGGGCTCACATGTTGTCCTGTCCATTTCCTGCCTTTGAATCTCTGGGGAATGCACCATCATGAAGGTCTGAAAAGCTGAAAAATTTATTTTTTTCCTTCAAGCAATGAGCAGAGAGTGCAGATACCCTTGGTTATGGCCTGCTATTGCTGTGTGGAGGAACACGTGCATTCTTTCCCCTACCACCACAAGTGGAAAATGCTGCTGACATTTTCTTTGGCAGGAATGTATGATGCTCCCAGGCCAAGCAATAATGTCCTTACAACACATGGTATCATCTTAGTTCAAATGTATATTGCAAGATCTGAAGGAAAAACAGTCTCTGGGGTCTGAAGGAAATGAAGAACTAAGTGTTCAAAAAGATACTGTAATGGTGCTAGAGACCAATTCATTCACCAGTGGACTAATGACTTAGGAGAGTCAGATTTTGTGAATCAAGTGCAGGCAGTACCCTCAACATCATATCTCCTAAACATCAAGATAGAAGGTAGCTCTGAATTCGCTGAATGAATCTTAGATTGCATGGGGTTTTTTGCTGCTCGTAGGTGAAGGTGTCTTTGATGTAGCTGAAAGATGGACCCTTCCCTCTTATTATAACAGGCAATGCCACTCCATTATCATTCAACTGCAATACTCGGCCAGCAAATTAATGGAAATCATCTTTCCCTCGTATTGAAGGGGGCAAGAAGAAATCCCTTGATTCCTACCTCTCACTCTACATCAGCTCTACTGTATCTGATTTTTCTAGTATTCCCTTTTTTGCCATTCTTATCACTAAAAAAAAAAAAAAAAAAGAAATGAAAGTGTTTTTCTTCTCAAGTGCTTAGATTCATTTTCTGGCCTGCCTCATGCTTATCGATATTGTTAAACTCTATGGCACAGCTCTAGATTGTGGCAAATGGTTCTCACCTAGATACATCCACTCATGTTTCAAGAGATAACATGGACAGAGAATACTTTTTCTTACATTCTTCTCAGCGTTAATATAGTTTAGTTCTTTGAACACCGTCTGTGCCGTGCCACCTTACCTCAGATCAGGAGTGTGTTCCCCAGCCTATGTTGATTATCGCCATTAGTATAACCAATTAATCTAAATCTCTCCATTCGCATCTCATTTTTAAAACCCAGCTATCTTAAGTATAAGGTCCAAAGGGTAGCATCTTGTCTGGCTGCTTCCTCATCTGCTTTCACAACTTCTTCAGTTAGTAGAGAGACAAATTAGAAACAAACCTTTAAATGCTTTAAGCAGACCTAGATGCCTAAGCAAGGACACATAACTGCAGTTTAAATGTCTAACACTCAAATTTGAAAATTTAGATTTTTTTTGCTATAATACCAAGATGTAGAGAATCATCACCATCAGAATTCTTGTATCATCTTTAATATATGATACCCAAAAGGCAAAGACCTAATGTTATTTTTTCTCCATTATTCAAAATATTTTAATAAGTCTTTACTTTCTGTTTTGCTATATAGGCACTTAGGCATTTTCAGCTTCAGAATTTTATATATTGCACTCCATGTGTAATCTTTTTTAACTTTGCATTTAAACTTTCAGTTCTAAGTATTCACGGACAAAATCATCAGCACTTTACTCTGATCTCCCCTCCATTGCTTTTGATAGGTAAAAACACTCTCTCCAGCAGCATGACTGTAACATCTGCTCCCTCAGAGGTGTACTTCCCGCATACAGTCAAGCAGCACCCTTGGGGAATGGTTAGTTGCCATGAGCAAATCCTGTTCTTTAAGACACCCCTACTGACTGAGAGTAGTACTCACTGATCTTTCCTATTGGGATGTTTCTAGATTTTTTATTTTTCCTTACCAGTCTAGTGTTGTAAGGTATAGACAGTAAAAGGAGACAGAAAATAAAAGTCCCTGTGAAAGGAACAAAAACATTTATAGTCCTGCTGTGGCGAGGGGATAAAAGATCTCAAGTACAAAGAGACAAGTGGTGAACCCTCGTCACTCATCCAGCTACTGTCTCATTTTACTCTCCCCCAGACACTTTTCAAAAATATATCTTGGGGATTCAGTTGTAAACCAGAATTTACCTTGTGCAACAATGTGTCCATATGTTTTATTAAACAGCAAAAGCAAAACAACTCAGAATATGAAAATTCAGTGAACCAGAATTTCAAAGGGAGCTGAAAGCCAACCTCCAATGTTTGCATGCACAATTTTGCAAAGACAAGTCACCTGAGCACACAGGTTCCTTAATTCAATGCAATTCCATTAAAGCTTCATGAATTTACACTCAGGTAGAAGAACAGCTATACTTTGAATATTTCAGCCAATTTATAGATATAATATTTTTGCAGGATTTTATAATCATTTTGCCCAGATAAACACATAGAATATTTTAGACTGCTTAAGTTAGGGATTCTGCGCATGGAATCCAGAATAAATTTACGACCTTGGCAACCCTCTCTCTTGTCAATAGCTTCCTAAGACTGCATTGAATAGTACATGCACTAATTCATACTAATTGTCAGTAACACATCACCTCCATTAGTACATTAATTATGTCTTTCACTGTATAATAACCCGATACAAAAGATACTATGAAAGGGAAATCAGTGAGTAAACCTGAGATGCAAATGTATCTTGAAGAGTGAGACTTTGAGGAGGAATATGAACATCATGGGGAATCAAATCAGGCTCTAGACTGTAGACGTGTCAAATTAAACCTGACACAGGTGTAACAGGCAAGCCAAGTGTCTAAGGCCCTACTATACACAGTGTGTATATAAAGTGGGATTCAATTGCCTAAACATAAATAGCAAGTGCTATTTCAGCGTTCTAAGTGTCTGAAATATCCACATAAGCCTGCCAGGTAAGACAAAGGATTAGCAGCAGACATGCACTTTTCTGGTCAAGCACCTGAGGGACAGATGGGGTACACTAAGTCATACAATATTGCACCGCTGCCTATGCTTAAGCAACTGAATCCACACCTAGACTTTCATCGAACGTAATGGAAATTTAGAAACCTCTCTCACATACTAACTTTTAAATGTAGATGCCAAAATTTGCATGTCTGTGGTCTGAATCTGAATCCAGACTGAATCTTAGTTGCACGAACATTAGTGTCTAGAGTCATTTGAAGTGATCGGTGGTATTTCATGCAGTTTTCAGTCAAAACTACAGAAGAGGCAGGGTATCCTTTAAATCATCAGTCATATCCGTCATTTCTGTGTGCCTGACTTGAATACCCTAGAATGTCAAACTAGGAGGCTATGTTCTGGCAACTACATTGTATGGTGTATGCCAGGGGTCAATACTTGCTCCAGTATTGTTTAACATCTTCATTAACGATTTGGATGATGGGGCAGAGTTTACCCTCACCAAGTTTGCTGATGACACAAAACCGTGAGAAGTCGCTGACATTGCCATCCAGAGGGACCTGGACAGGCTGGAGGAATGGGATGACAGGAATCTCATGAAGTTCAACAAGGGGAAGTGCAAAGTCCTGCACCTGGGAAGGAACAATTCCAGCACCAGTATGTGCTGGGGACTGTCCAGCTGAAGAGCAGCTTGACAGGAAAGGACATGGAAATACCAGCGGACAATAAGATGAACATGTGCCAACCATGTGCCCTTGCCACAAAGAAGGTTAATTGGCTTCATTAAGAGGAGTGTTGTCAGCAGGTCGAGGTAGGTGATCCTTCCCTTCTACTCAGCCCTGGAGTTGCCACACCTGGACTGCTGTGTCCAGTTCTGGAATCCTCAGTACAAAGGAGACATGGACATACTGGAGAGAGTCCAACAATGGGTCACAAGGATGATGAAGGGACTGGAGCATCTCTCCTATGAGGAAAGACAGGTAGCTGGGACTGTTCTTCCTGGAGAGGAGAAGGCTCAGGGGTAATATTACCAATCTGTATAAATACCTGAAGAAAGGGTTCATAGAGAACAGAGCCAGGCTCTTTTGAGTGGTGCCCAGTGACAGGACAAGAAGAAATGGGCACAACTTGAAACACAGAAGGTTCTGTCTGGACATCAGGAAACACTTTTTCACTGTAAGGATGACTGAGCATAGGTTGCCTGGGGATGTTCTGGAATCTCATTCTATGGAGCTATTTAAAAGTTGTCTGAATGTGGTCCTGGGCAACCAGCTCTAAGTGGCCCGGCTTGAGTAGGGTGGTTGGACCAGGTGACAGAATCACAGAATCCCAGAATCACAGAATCAACCAGGCTGGAAGAGACCTCAGGGATCTTAGAGTCCAACCGCTGCACCTACACCACCCTGTCAACTAGACCATGGCACTAAGTGCCATGTCCAGTCTTTTCTTAAACACATCCAGAGATGGTGACTCCACCACCTCCCTGGGCAGCCCATTCCAATCTCTAATAACCCTTTCTGAAAAGAAATTCTTCCTGATGTCCAACCTGAACCTGCCCTGGCGAAGCTTGAGGCTGTGTCCTCTTGTCCTATCGCTAGTTGCCCGGGAGAAGAGGCCAACTCCCACTTCACTACAACCTCCCTTCAGGTAGTTGCAGACTGCAATAAGGTCACCTCTGAGCCACCTCTTCTCCAGGCTAAACAACCCCAGCTCCCTCAGCCATTCCTCGTAGGTCAGACCCTCCAGACCCTTCACCAGCTTGGTCGCCCTCCTCTGGACTCGCTCCAACACCTCAACATCTTTCTTGAAGTGCGGGGCCCAGAACTGAACACAGTACTCAAGATGCGACCTCACCAGTGCCGAGTACAGAGAGACGATCACTTCCCTAGACCGGCTGGCTACACTATTCCTACTAGAGGCCAGGATGCCATTTGCCTTCTTGGCCACCTGGGCCCACTGCTGGCTCATGTTTAGCCAGCTGTCGATCAGCACCCCCAGGTCTCTTTCCACCGGGCCGCTTTCTAACCACTCTTCCCCCAGTCTGTACAGCTGCACGGGGTTGTTGTGGCTGAAGTGTAAGACCTGGCACTTGTTCTTGTTGAACCTCATGCCGTTGGTCTCGGCCCATCTATCTAACCTGTCCAGATCCCTCTGTAGGGCCTTCCTACCCTCCAGCAGATCGACACTCCCACCCAGCTTGGTGTCATCTGCAAATTTACTGAGGGTGCACTCAATCCCTATGTCTAGATCATCTATAAAGATATTGAACAGCACCGGCCCCAGAACTGAGCCCTGGGGAACACCGCTAGTGACTGGCTGCCAGTTGGACTTTGCCCCATTCACCATCACTCTCTGGGCTCGGCCATCCAGCCAGTTTTTAACCCGTCAAAGAGTCCACCCATCCAAGCCCCGGGCAGCCAGTTTGTCTAGGAGGATGCTGTGGGAGACAGTGTCGAATGCCTTACTGAAGTCTAGATAGACTACATCCACAGCCCTGCCCTCATCTACTAAGTGGGTAACTTTGTCATAGAAGGAGACCAGGTTGGTCGAGCAGGACCTGCCTTTCATGAATCCATGTTGGCTGGCCTCAATGCCCCGATTGTCCTGCATGTGCCATGTAATGGCACTCAGGATGATCTGTTCCATCACCTTGCCTGGCACCGAGGTCAGGCTGACAGGCCTATAGTTCCCTGGATCATCCTTCTGACCCTTCTTGTAGATGGGCGTTACATTTGCTAATTTCCAGTCAGCTGGAACTTCTCCAGTTAACCAGGACTGCCGGTAGATAATCGAGAGTGGTTTGGCAAGTTCATTTGCCAGTTCCTTCATTACTCTGGGGTGAATCCCATCCGGGCCCGTAGCCTTGTGGGTGTCCAGCTGGCACAGCAGGTCACTAACCGTCTCCTCCTGGATCATGGGAGGTTCACACAGCCCCCCGTCCCTAACTTCAGGCTCTGGGGGCCAAGTCTCCTGAGGACAACCGGTCTTAACATTAAAGACCGAGGCAAAGAAGGCATTGAGCACCTCCGCCTTTTCCTCATCCCATGACACTACACTACCCTCCTCATTCAGCAAGTGGTGGAGGCTCTCCTTGACCCTCCTTTTGCTGTTGATGTATTTGTAAAAGCTTTTTTTGTTGTCTTTGACTGTAGCAGCCAAATCGAGCTCTAATTGAGCTTTGGCCCTTCTAATCTTCTCCATACACAACCTGGCCACGTCCCTATAGACCTCCCAAGTTATCCGACCCTTCTTCCAGAGCAAGTAGGCTCTCTTTTTTTCCTTAAGTTCTAGTCTAAGTTCCCTGTTTAACCAGGCCGGTCTTTTTCCCCGACGGCTTGTCTTCCTACAGACTGGGACAGCCTGCTCCTGGATATTTAGCAATTCCCTTTTGAAGCATGTCCAGCCTTCCTGGACTCCTTTGACCTTCAGGACCGATTCCCAAGGGACTCGGTCCACCAGCCTCTTAAACAGGCTAAAGTCTGCCCGCCGGAAATCTAAGGCAGAAGTTCTACTCTTGCCCCTCCTTACTTCCACCACTATCGAAAACTCTAACATTTCGTGGTCGCTACTCCCAAGATGGCCACCGACCCTCACATCTCCCACTAGTCTTTCTCTGTTCACAAACAACAGGTCAAGCAGGGCCCCTCCTCTAGTGGGCTCATTTACCACTTGCATGAGGAAGCTGTTCTCCACACATTCGAGGAACCTCCTAGATTGCTTCCTCTCTGCCATGTTGTATTTCCAGCAGACATCTGGCAAGTTGAAGTCGCCCACGAGTACAAGGGCCTGCGACTGGGCGGCTTCTGACAGCTGCATGTAAAACGCCTCATCCGCCTGCTCATCCTGGTTGGGTGGTCTATAACAGACTCCCACTGTAATGTCCGCCCTGCCAACCTTCCCCCTGACCTCCAGAGGTCCCTTCCAACCTCAGCCATTCTGTGATTTTGAGAATTCTGTCTAAAATATATTTCCAGTTTTGTATTTTATATCAATTTGCTAAATGTATTATATCATGTCCAGGTTTGATTTGCCACTGATAAAAAATTAACAGAAGAGTGACTACATTTCTCATTTCAGACACACAACAGTTCAAACAAGAGAGAATTATGTGATTCCAATCAAGGAGTAGAAGTCTCATTCCCCTATTTATCTTTCTCCGTTGATTGCAGAGATATAACATGTAGGATATGCTCCAAATACAGGAAGGACATCAGCATCTAGAATCTAAGAATTACAGATTAAAACCTAAAATATAAATCTTACCTAAGTTTTGAGCATAGAAATTGATTTCTAAAGGTACAATTGCCATTTCATGCTAATTTTCTAACTTTTCTTTTCCTCTGGAAACCCTATTATGCTTGACCTTAAAGAAAAAATTGATTAAAATTTACAAAAAGTGCAATGTACAGTTAGAATGTTTTGGTTTTTTTTTGGAACAAGACTCATTAATATACAGGTAATACTGACGAAAATAAATAATTTTACTTTACAGGAGGAAGGTAAATAACGTATTGTATGATCAGTATCCAAATTTTACAGTGAATGTTTTTCTGACCTTAAGAAATAACATCATTTGTTACTATTAAGCTGCTGGCAGAAATATGTACACGGCAGCTTGCAATTTGTAGTTCCAGAAGAATTATTTGGAGCTCAGTATGTATGTTCTTTTTCTATTTCACTGAAAATTAATAGGTTAAAGAAGCTCTAACCATATTCGGAAACCTAATTTATTAAATGCTATCATGGTAATCTTGCAGCCATATGCAGAGTGGAAGTGTGCTTCAAGTTCATAACATCACAGAATCATAGAACAGTTTGAGTTGGAAGGGACCTTAAAGATCATCTAGTTCCAACCCCCCTGCCACAGGCAGAGACACCATTCCAATAGAACAGGTTGCTCAAAACCCCATCCAATCTGGCTTTGAACACTGCCAGGGAGGGGGCATCCACAACTTCTCTGGGCAACCTGTTTCAGTGTCTCATCACCCTCACAATCAACACTTTCTTCCTAAGATCTAATCTAAATCTACCCTCTTTCAGTTTAAAACTGTTACCCCTCATCCTATCACTACATGCCCTTGGAAAAAGTCCCTCTCCCGATTTCCTGTAGGCCCCCTTCAGGTACTGGAAGGCTGCTAGAAGGTCTCCCCAGAGCCTTCTCTGCTCCAGGCTGAAGAACCCCAACTCGCTCAGCCTGTCTTCATAAGAGAGGTGATCCAGCCCTCTGATCATCTTTGTGGCCCTCCTCTGGACTTCTTCCAACAGCTCGATGTCCTTCTTATGTTGGGGAACCCAGAGCTCGATGTAGTACTCCAGGCAGGGTCTCACGAGACAGGAGTGAAGGGGGAGAATCACCTCCCTCGACTTTCTGGTTACGCTGCTTTTGATGCAGCCCAGGATACGGTTGGCCTTCTGGGCTGCAAGCACACATTGCTGGTTCATGTTGAGCTTCTCATCAACCATTAACCCCAAGTCCTTCTCCTCACGGCTGCTCTCAATCCATTCTCTGCCCAGCCTGTATTGGTACTTGGGATTGCCCTGACCCACATGCAGGACCTTGCACTTGTCCTTGTTGAACTTCATGCAGTTAGCATGGGCCCAGCTCTTAAGCCTGTCAAGGTCCCTCTGGATTGCATGCCTTCCCTCCAGCATGTTGACTGCACCACACAGCTTGGTGTTGTCGGCAAACTTGCTGGGGGTGCACTCAATCCCACTGTCCATGTTGCCAGCAAAGATGTTGAACAGCGCTGGTCCCAATACAGACTCCTGAGGAACACCACTCGTCACTGGTCTCCACTTGGGCAATTAGCCATTGACAGCAAATCTTTGAGTGCAACCATCCAGCCAATTCCTTATCCATCGAGTGGTCCATCCGTCAAGTCCATGTCTCTCCAATTTAGAGACAAGGATGTCATTCAGGACAGTGGCAAATGTTTTGCACAAGTCCAGGTAGATGATGTCAGTCACTCTTCCCTTATCTACCAATGCTGTAACCCCATTGTAGAAGACCACCAAATTTGTGAGCCGTGATTTGCCCTTAGTGAAGCCGTGTTGACCATCACCAATCACCTCCTTGATTTCCATGTGCCTTAGAATAGTTTCCAGGAGGATCTGCTCCATGATCTTGCCAGGCACAGAGGTGAGACTGACTGGCCTGTAGTTCCCTGGGTCTTCCTTTTTTCCCTTTTTAAAACTGGGGGTTATGTTTCCCCTTTTCCAGTCAGTTGGAACTTCACCAGACTGCCACGACTTCTCAAAAATGATGCATAGTGTCTTAGCAACTTCATCCCCCAGTTCTCTCAGGACCTGTGGATGCACCTCATCAGGTCTCATGGACTTGTGCACCTTCAGGTTCCTTAGATGGGTCTCGAACCACATCTTCTACAGTGGGTGGTTCTTCATCCTTCCAGTCCCTGCCTCTGCCTTCTGCAACTTGCACAGTGTGGCTAGAGCACTTGCCGGTGAAGACTGAGGCAAAAAGTCATTGAGTACCTCAGCCTTCTTCATATCCTGGGTAACCAGATCTCCCATTTCCTTCTGGAGAGGGCTCACATTTTCCCTAGTCTTCCTTTTATCACTGACATACCTATAGAAGCTTTTCTTGTTGCCCTTGACATCCCTGGCCAGATTTAATTCTATCAGGGCTTTAGCTTTCCTAACCTGCTCCCTGACTGCTTGGAGAATTTGCCTGTATTCTTCCCAGGCTACCTGCCCTTGCTTCCACTTTCTGTAGACTTCCTTCTTGTGTCTGAGTTTGTCCAGAAGCTCTTTGTTCATCCATGAAGACCTCCAGGTGTTTTTGCCTGACTTCCTCTTTGTCGGGATGCATTGCTCCTGAGCCTAGAGGAGGTGGTTCTTGAATATTCACCAGCTTTCTTGGGCCCCTCTTTCCTCCAAGGCTTCATCTCAAGGGACTCTACTAAGCAAGTCCCTGAAGAGGCCAAAGTCTGCTCTCCTGATGCCCAGGGTGATGAGCTTGTTGCTGCGCATCGTCCTCGCTGCCCTATGGATCTTGAACTCCACCATTTCATGGTTGCTGCAGTCATGAGCTTCACGTCCCCCACCAGCCCCTCCTTTTTGGTGAAAACAAGGTCCAGCATGGCTCCTCTCCTCATTGGCTCCTCTATTACTTGGAAAAGGAAGCTATCATCCACACACTACAGGAACCTCCTGGATTGCTTGTGCCCAGCTGTGTTGTCCTTCCAACAGATATCGGGTGGTTGATGAAGGGGTGGTGATGAAGTCCCCCATGAGGACCAGGGCCTGTGAATGTGAGGCTACATCTATCTGTCTGTAGAAGGCCTCATCCGCTGAGTCTTCCTGGTCAGGTGGCCTGTAGCAGACACCCACTATAATGTCTCCTGTCCCTGCCTTCCCTTTAATCCTGACCCGCAAGCTCTCTGTTGGCTTGTCGTCCATCCCCAGGCAGAGCTCCATGCACTCCAGCTGGTCGTTGACATAGAGGGCAACACACCCTCCTCGTCTCCACTGTCTGTCCTTCCTAAAGAGCCTGTATCCTTCTATTTCAACACTCCAGTCATAGGAGCCATCCCACCACATCTCAGTGATATCAATATGGTCATAGACCTGCAGGTGTGCGCACATCTCTAGCTCCTCTTCTTTATTCCCCATGCTCTGTGTGTTTGCATAGAGGCATTTTAGTTGGGCCCCTGACGAAGCTGATTTACTGGCTGAATTTCCTTTCCGCTGCTCTTCTGGCACTCTCCTGCTGACCTGCCATCCTTCTCCAGGCTCTGGGCACCTATTGCTGGTCCTGGCATCAAACTGACTGAATTGGGATGGAGTGAGGTTCCACTCCCCCAGCAACTTCTGTTTAAAGCCCTCAAAGTTCTGCTTAGATTTTTGAGTAAAACAACATATTGGAAGATTCCTTTTTCTTATATCTCAAATGAACTAATTCATCTAATAACAACACTCATTCATACGTGTCATTGATATAGTAAGAGAAATATTGTGCTACTGATAGTAATACAACCTTTTGATATGTTATTTTTTCTTGGATTTTTTATGAATTCTTAAGTATTTATTATTTCAGAAGTACCTCACTAATTCTACTCCTGGTGAAAGTCCTTAAGAATGACTGTATTTTGTGAAAACCTAAGTTTTTCATCTTTTTGTTATGAATTTCACTATGGATATGGGTTCACCTGATTGATAGATTTCAGGACTACAATTAGGACTAGGCCTGAGAGGAAAACCCATTGCAATTACAAAATCAAAACAACTCAATGTTAATGAAGCTTTAAATGTACTTTCTTTTAATATTTTGAGAGTGGGAGTTAACTTTTAATTAGTTAATAACATCTCTTTACATGTTGCTTTTATGGTTGCTAAAAATAAAAATCTTATTAACATAAGATTGCCGATACTTTGTGAGCAATGTCTTACCTATTTTCCTATGTAAATTTAAGTTGTATGTGTTGATTAAGCATATGTATGCTAGTTAGTACTTCAATTGTGCAGTAGTTTAAATACCAAGCCTAAACATGATTATCTTATGAACTGAAATGTAAAGACTACATTAATGATCAGTTTTGCATTCTCATCTATACTGTGCCACCATATTTTTTGTTTTCTTTCTTGTTTCTTTCTGGTATGTGATTAATTTTGAGGACCTAGAAATGACAAGACAAATCTCATCTCATCTTTCATGTGAAGAAAAGCTGAACATAGAGACTAACTCCACTGTTCAGAAAATCTCTCTTCTATAAAGATCAGACATTAGTCGCACTCCCCTCCTCATGCTCTTTCTTCCACTCTTGCCTTGATCTGTTCCTCAGTGTCATATGCCGGCAAACGTTGATTTGGTTTTTGGAGGTTCCCCAAATCAGTTCATAGATTTTGGAG
The DNA here is from genome assembly GCF_013368605.1 of Nyctibius grandis. Lineage (NCBI taxonomy): Eukaryota > Metazoa > Chordata > Aves > Nyctibiiformes > Nyctibiidae > Nyctibius > Nyctibius grandis. Next base: position 84,969,803 of record NC_090659.1, read on the forward strand.
ACAATGTTGCTAAGTCTGACACTGATAACCCGAGTCTTACAGCCAAGTCCAGCTGAGCTCTGTGCCTTTCTGAGAAGATCTACTGGCATCTAAATAACGTGTGAACAGCATGATTATTTATTAGATTACACAAAGCAAATTTCTGCACGCAAGCCATATCTCTGGTGTTCTGTCCTTTATTGCCAAGTCATTAACTTTTCTCCCTTAGTTTCCTGTGAATTTGAGATAAAATACTAACTACTTAATATCTGTGGAGTACAATATAAATGACAACAGGCACCAAAATTACACATTGCTCTGCAGTGTAGCTGGTAGCCTAAGGATTTGATTCACTCCTCTCTCTCTCTTAGAAAGCTATCTGTTTCATAGTCCTGGAAATTAAGGAAGTGCAAGCCAGGTACAAGTGTGTACCTCATTGCCCTGTTCACAAGTAATCTAGCAGAACTGGAAGTTATGTTCATGATATTCTCTGTAAAAGACACACAAAAATTCTGGTAAGACTTGCCAGGTCTGAACAAATCAGTGAATCCGTTCCACTGTCAGACTGGCAGAACACACATTGGTATGACTGTAAAGACAGAGATTTGACAGTGGCAGTGAACAATTATTCTTCTGGTCTTCTATGGTGTGTTCTGACAAATTAGTATAATGGTGTGCTTAACTAATTGAGCCATATATATATAGTAGAATATCTTTTATGGGATCTAATATGTTTCAACTTCAGTTTCTACTATGGTAGAACCTTTGATCTTGATGGAGTAACTCCTGATCTTTATCTGGGTGAATCAGAAGAGGATAAGTGCCAAAATACATTGACCTTTTGTGATAAAAAAGTATAATTCTAGATAATATCTGGGGGAAAAAAAAAAGAAGTCTGATATTTAAACTTAATGGGTTTGGGGCTTTTTTGTTTATTTTTTATTTTGTTTTAATTTTGGAAATCCAGCGTGAACACTAACTAGCTGTTTTTAATATCCTCTGACATACTTTTCCCTTGGGATTTGATTTAAAAAATCCTTAAATCTACATCCTTAGAGGTATATATACTCGAGAAACCTGTGTTATAAACCTCAGTCCATTCATTGTTATACCCATGAGAGTCAGCAATAAATAAAAGAAATCTGCTTTTTTCTATTCACAGAAAACATTTTTTTTTTCCCCTCTCCAAAGAATACAGTTGTTTTCATAACGATGTCAAAAACTAAGAAGGTTATGCTTTGGCTTCTGGCTATAACACTGTTAAGATTCAGACTCAACTTACCACATCTCTAAAAAAGTGAAGTGATGACATCCTGTATTTGAATTATTGAAGAAAAGTCAGTTTTAAAACCTTGAGAATATTGGTGCAATGCAGAGAAGTGGGAGTATTTGCTCTCTTATACTGAGCTTTTTACCACAAATAAAATATGATAATCTCTTCTACAGAAGGACCATTGTGCAGAACTCAACACACAGAAAAATGTAGTGTTTTCTTGAATACCCTCTATGGTGTGAATTTGCCCCCATCTCCATCAGCTGAAGTTATGAGTTAAGTTGCTTGATATAATTTGTTAAATGGTAAATGGTAAATATGTAAATAGTTTAGTTTGCAAATAATTTTAATGATATCTGACCATTTTCAGGATCAACCAAGTAGAATTTGCAGAAAACTTTTTCTTCTAATAACGATATTATCAAAATTCCTCAAATAGTATTTCTTTTTTTTAGAATTCTTGTTTTGATGCAACAATTTCATGATCTCTTCACAATGTATTACAAAAAGGATAACTAGAAGTCACCCACGATTTAGCACAGCCTACATCTTGGATGTAGATTCCCAAACACAAGCTCTTAATGTTCAATAACTGAAATGAAGAAAACTATAACATGCTCAAATTCTCAATTTTCTGTATAAGTAATTCTTTTCCTATTACAGGAAACAGAAAAAAAACTCCAAAAAATCCTGTTTCTGCTCCTTTTATTTACGTATAGGACGCAGAAAGACTAAAATAGATATACCTGAACTTCACAGAATGACAGAACAGTTGAGATTGGAAGGGATATTTGGAGATTGCCCAATCCAAAAACCCTGCTCAGAACAGGGTCAGCTAAAGTAGGTTGCCCAGGGCAGTGTCCAGTCAGGCTTCCAATATGTCCAGGGATGGAGACTTCACAACCGCTCCAGGTAACCTGCTCCAGTGTTCAACCACCTTCACTGTAAAAAAGATGTTCCACATGTTTAAAGAGAGTTGCTTCTGTTTCTGCTTGTGCCCATTACCTCTTGTTCTGTCACTGGACACCACTGAGAAGATTCTGGCTCCATCCTCTTTACTTCTCCTATCAGACATTTATACACTTTGATAAGACTCAGTCAGCAATGGCAAATTCTGTGGCTGAGCACTACATTAAGGAGGACAGAGGGGTTCCTAGAGCCAGGAAAACTCAAGGAAGAGCGGAGAGACCTGCCAGGAGCTGGCATATCTCACGAGCGAGGCTGATGTTGCTTGGGTGTTTCCAGGAGTAACCATGGGTGATTTAAAAGGCTCTAGGGGGCGTCAGCAACGAAGACCGCCACAAAGAGGGTGGGCAAACAAGGCTTGCCCTGGAAGTGGCAAGGCAGTTTGCATGACAGTTCACGCAGAAGGGTGTGTAGGGAGGGCCTTGCAAACCGCTTGTAAGTCCACAGCCCAGGGAAGTGCTCTAGGTCCCTGCCATAATGGTGAGCACTTGCCTCAGAGTTAAAACCAGCATTTCTGCAGAGGAAGCCCCTGTGAATTCTGATGCTTCCACCCAGGCACAACTGGTAAGGAAGGAGACTTCAGTACAGGCAGTAGGCTGCAATGAGTGCCCCAACCCTCCCCCTGGAGAAAAGATAAGTACCTGCATAAGGTGTGCATGGGTTGATGATCTGTTACGTGAAGTGGCCAAGTTGCAGGAAACAGTTAGAAGGCAGTATTAGAGGAGCCGAGGCAGAGGTAGATAGGTGGTACCAGTACCATGCCCCATTAGAGGACACTACTGAGAAAGAGGCATTTTGGACCTTGGTGACCCACAAAAGCAGGACTCCGTTTCAGTATCCACCCTCCAGTATCACAACTGAAAACAGATAAGAAGCTTTAACAGCTATAGATACCCACAAGCAAGATCCACAAGGAGAATCCTTACTAGCAGCATGCATTAGATATCATAAAAACAAACGACAAGTGCTCGTAATGGGTGACTCTCTATTGAGGGTCACTGAGGCACCCATCTGCCGACCTGACAGAGAGTCACGAGAGGTATGCTGCCTTCCAGGTGCTAAGGTGCGAGATATTGCCGAGAGGGTGCCACAACTTGTTAAGAGAACGGACTACTATCCACTGCTTTGCTTTCATGTGGGCACGAGTGACACCACAAGCTGGAACCCGAGCAGAATCAAGGAAGACTACAAATCCCTGGGGATGCAATTGAAAAATATTGGTGTCCAAGTTATCTTTTCCTCCATTTTTCCAGTCAGAGTAAAGGGGGCAGCCAGAAATAGACATATAATGGAAATCAACTCTTGGCTTCGTGGCTGGTGCTATCCTGAGGGTTTTGGCTTTTACGGCAATGGGACACACTTTGACAACTATAACCTATTAGGGAGGGATGAGACTCACCTGTCTAAAAGAGGAAAGGGAATCTTTGGCAGCAAGCTGGCTAACATGGTGAGGCGGACTTTAAACTGGAGGACGCGGGGGGTGGGGTCCAAAGTGGCAGTGCTCATGCCATCACATCTAACAGGGAAATAAGCCAGGCCAATCAGAACATCGAGAAATGGTCTTTAGCTGCCTCCCAAGATGGGAATCAGAAAGCCAGCCACCTCAAGGATATATATAGATATGATGGATCCTCTTGCACCTCTCCTGGGAAACCTCCATGCTTGACTACCTCTCTGAAATGCCTGTACACCAATGCATGCAGCATGGGGAATAAACAGGAAGAATTGGAGATCTGTGTGCGGTTGCAGGGCCATGATCTCATTGAAATTACAGAGAGATGATGGGATAGCTCGCGTGACTGGAATGTTGCCATGGATGGGTACGTACTTTTTAGGAAGGACAGGCCAGCAAGGCAAGCAGGTGAAGTTGCTCTCTATCTGAGAGAGCAACTGGAATATCTCGAGCTCTGCTTAGGGCTGGATGAAGAATGAGTTGAGAGCTTATGGGTAAGAATTAAAGGGCAGGCTAATATGGGTGACACTGTTGTAGGGATTCACTACAGGCCACCTGATCAGGAAGAGGAAGTAGGTGAGGTCTTCTATAGACAGCTGGAAGTAGCCTCACGATGGCATGCCCTGGTTCTCATCGGTGACATCAACCACTCTGTTACCTGCTGGAAAGACAACACAGCTAGGCACCGACAGTCCAGGAGGTTTCTGAAGAACATCGATGATGAATTTTTGAAAGAGGTTGTGGAGAAGCCAACATGGAGAGGTGTGCTGCTGGAAAGTCAACACAGCTAGGCACCGACAGTCCAGGAGGTTTCTGAAGAACATCGATGATGAATTTTTAAAAGAGGTCGTGGAGAAGCCAACATGGAGAAGTGTGCTGCTGGACTGTATGCTAACGAAGGTCTGGTTGAGGATATGAAGGTTGGGGGTAGCCTTGGCTGCAGTGACCGTGAGATGGTGGAGTTCAGAATCCTGTATGGAGGAAGCAGGGCAAGAAGTAGGATCACAGCCCTGTGTCCTGGTTTGGCCTAAACCAGGCCGATTTTCCTTTCAGTGATTTTTACTTTCAGCTAAGTCTCCTCTAAATAACTGCACTTTCTGAAACTAACTGCATGTTTTTGCAGACAGTGTCTGCTTCCAGGACTGATAACGCTCGAAGTTTGTAGTTATCACTGAGGCACCGGTAGGGATGTTGTGCAGTAAGGCTCTTGCTGTACTTTTTTTTTCTTAGAGAAACCAAGGTCACCGCTGAATTCCTCACTGCTTACAAGTGAAAAGCCGAAGGGGGGTCGCAGCTGCAGTGGGGAGCAGACAGGGCAGGTGACCCAAAATTGACCAACGAGGGTATTCCATCCCATACACGTCATTCTCGGTATAAAGCGGGGGGATCACGAGGGTCTCGCTCTTGCTCCTCTGGCTCGCTCTTGCTCTTTCTGCTATGGCCGGTGTCCAAGGAGGACTCCGACTGTTTTCCTGCTGCCCCCGATCCCGATCCGTGCGTCCCTGAATCCAGCTCTCGACCGTCGCTAGGCTCAGCCTGGGCCTTCCTGGAGCCTGCCCTGCAGTGCCGGTGGTGACGTTGCCGACATCGGGGGAGCTCGATCTTGGTTTTGTATATATATTTGTATATATTTGATTATTCCAATATTATTATTATACTCTTTTTCATTATTATAGGTTTATTAAAACTGTTTTAACTTTCCAACCCGTAAGTCTCTCTCCCTTTTCCCTTTCCCTTTCCCTTCGGGTGGGGGGGGGAGGGTTAACAGAGAGCGTCTGCTGCAGGTTTAATCGCCAGCCCAGCTTTAAACCGTGACAGATTTATTGGCGCCCAACGTGGGGCACGAGAGAAGCTCCAACAGGTTCCTCTGATAAGTCGAATCCCAGCTCCGGCGGGAGGAGACCCGGAGAGCTCAGCTGAGAGAGTATCAGATTTCTTCCTTTGAGATTTACGAGGGGTTGGAAATTAAAACAGATAGCGAAGATGCTGATGTCATTTTTGAATGCTGTGTTATCTCGTCTTTTTATAGAGTTTCTTTCACAGTTGAGTATTGCAATGATGCCTTACCTGCCGTGGGCACTGTGTTATTGCTTGCTTCTTATGAATGTTTACATGCAGTTTAGCAGTGGGCGCTGGTCGAAATGTATTGTTTTGGTATGGGGTTTGATACTGATTTATGCTGTGATAAACTGGGCAGTTCCTATTCCGATCTCTTATCTCTATGACACAATGATGGGCAGTTTTAATCGCGAATCAGTAGCAGCGACTTCATCTGCACGCTCCAGGCGTCCTTTAGCTGATTCTGTTAATGATTACACTTCCAGTTTTACTTTGGGAAATAGTACCTTCTCCTTTTCTACCAAGCTGATTCCTCTAGATTTTGTGAAATTAGGATGGTGCTGTCTAGGTGGCATGTTTTTATTTTTGGTTGTCCTGAATGTGTTTCTGATGTGGGATAAGATTAAATATCGGTGCAGGGACAGTTGTAGGTGTTGTGCAGCCACCTCAGATCCTACAGCATGTGCTGCCGCTACAGCCACTAAGTCCACTGAAACCTCAGCAGCCTGCACCACAGCTGCTACACCCCCCAAGATGGCCACTGCAGCTACTCAGACTCTAACGAGTCTCAGCACTCCCACGACAGCCACTGCATCTACTCAGACCCCAGCATCTATTGAATCTGTACCAATTGCTCCTGTAACCAGGAAGAAATACTGAAAGAAATCAGCTCGTGAAGAGGAGGATGATGACTCAGAGCCTTCTAAGGCAGAGCCATCACATGACCCAGGTGAGGGCCCTTCTCAGGCAGAGTCAGGGCCCGACACAGATGGGGGTTCCCTTGATCATCATTTTAAAGCAGACCCATCACAGAAGAAAGGTCGTTCTAAAGCAGAACTATCACAGGAGGAGGACTCGGACGTAGAGATAACCTACCACTCCTTATCCCTGAAGGACCTGAGAAATATAAGGAAAGATTTCAGCCGTTATGATGGTGAGCCAATTATTACCTGGCTGCTCCGATGCTGGGATAATGGGGCAGACAGCATGCAATTAGATGGCAGAGAAGCCAGACAGTTGGGATCCCTGTCCAGAGATGGTGGTATTGATAAGGCGCTTGCAAGAAAGTCAAACACTATCAGTCTCTGGAGGCGACTCTTGTCAGCTGTAAAGAGCAGGTATCCCTATAAAGATGATGTTATGAGCCACCTGAGCAAATGGACCACTATAGAAAAAGGTATTAACTACCTTAGACAACTAGCTGTGCAAGAGATCATTTATAGACACCCACGGGACATTGTAGATCCTGTAGATCCTGATGAAGTGGAATGCAACCGATCCATGTTCCGGAAGGTTGTGAAGAATGCTCCACCGACATATACCCATACATTGTCAATATTAGTCTGGGGAGAAAATGCTATGGCATGACCTAGTGTGGATGAAATGGCTAACTGTATGCTACAGTATGAAGATAGTATTTCTTCCCCACTGCAGGCCCGCGTCTCGGCTGTGGAAAAACTGACAAAGGAGTACAAGGACTCATTTAAACAACTGTAAGACAAACTGTCCAGGATAGAGAATAAACTTGACTCTCTACCTACACAGGCGCGCGTTGCAGCTGTTAAGAGAAAACGCCCTCCTACAGGACCAGCTCAAAGGAAACGGAACACATCACGAGGTATCCTGTGGTTTGCCCTGCGTGGTTATGGGGAAGACATGAACAGATGGCATGGACAACCTACCAGTACCCTACAGGCACGAGTACGTGAGTTGCAAGCTAAAAGAAATACCAGAGAGAATTTTTCTAGGAGGATGGCTGCTCCAGTTACCAGTGAGCAGGACCCCAGTCAGGGTAGATGGGCCTCAAATTCCTTTTTCCAAAGTGTGAATAGGAGAAATGAAGGTCCAGTCCCTGTGAGCAGCATGAATCCATTTCTTGATTAGGGGGGCCCTGCCTCCAGCCAGGTGGAGGAAAGGGACAACCAAGTTTATTGGACTGTGTGGATTCGATGGCCTGGCACATCAAAACCACAAAGGTATCGAGCCTTGGTAGACACTGGTGCACAGGGCACCCTAATGCCATCGGATCATAAAGGGGCAGAATCTATCAGTATTTCAGGAGTAAAAGGAGGATCTCAAGTGTTATCTGTATTGGAGGCCGAAGTGAGCCTAACTAAAAATGAATGGAAAAAGCACCCCATTGTGACTGGCCCAGATGCTCCGTGCATCCTTAGCATAGACTACCTCAAGAGAGGGTATTTTAAGGACCCAAAAGGGTATAGATGGGCCTTTGGTGTAGCAGCTGGAGAGACTGAGGACATTAAACAGCTGTTTACCTTGCCTGGCCTCTCAGAGGATCCTTCTGTTGTGGGGTTGCTGAAGGTTGAAGAACAACAGGTGCCAATTGCTACTGCCACGGTGCACCGACGACAATATCGCACCAATCGAGACTCCCTGATCCCCATTCATAAACTGATTAGACAATTAGAAAATCAAGGAGTGATTGGCAAGACTCGCTCACCCTTTAATAGTCCTATATGGCCAGTGCGAAAGTCTGATGGAGAATGGAGATTAACTGTGGACTATCGTGGCCTAAATGAAGTTACGCCACCGCTGAGTGCTGCTGTGCCAGACATGCTAAAACTTCAATACGAACTGGAGTCAAAGGCAGCCAAGTGGTATGCCACCATAGACATTGCTAATGCATTTTTCTCTATTCCTTTGGCACCAAAGTGCAGGCCACAGTTTGCTTTTACCTGGAGAGGTATCCAGTATACCTGGAATCGACTGCCCCAGGGGTGGAAACACAGTCCTACTATTTGCCATGGACTGATCCAGACTGCACTAGAAAAGGGTGGAGCTCCAGAACATTTGCAATACATTGATGACATCATTGTGTGGGGTGATACATCAGCAGAAGTTTTTGACAAAGGGGAGAAAATAATCCAAATTCTTCTGAAAGCTGGTTTTGCCATAAAAAGAGGCAAGGTCAAGGGGCCTGCCCGGGAGATCCAGTTTTTAGGGATTAAATGGCAAGATGGGCGTCGCCAGATCCCGATAGAGGTGATCAACAAAATAACAGCTATGTCCCCACCAACTAACAAAAAGGAAATACAAGCCTTCTTAGGTGTTGTGGGTTTCTGGAGAATGCATATTCCAGATTACAGCCAGATTGTACGCCCTCTTTATCAAGTGACCAGGAAGAAGAATGATTTTCAGTGGGGTCCTGAACAACGACAGGCCTTTGAACAGATTAAAAAAGAAATTGTGCATGCAGTAGCCCTTGGACCAGTCCGTACGGGACAAGATGTTAAAAATGTGCTCTACACCTCAGCTGGGGACAATGGTCCTACCTGGAGCCTCTGGCAGAAAGTGCCAGGGGAGACTCGAGGTCGACCCCTAGGATTTTGGAGTCGAGGATACAAGGGTTCCGAGGCCAATTACACCCCAACTGAAAAAGAGATACTGGCAGCATATGAAGGAGTTAGAGCTGCTTCAGAGGTAATTGGTACTGAAGCACAACTTCTCCTGGCACCCCGATTACCAGTACTAGGCTGGATGTTCAAGGGTAAGGTTCCTACTATTCATCATGCAACTGATGCTACATGGAGTAAATGGATTGCATTAATTACACAGAGGGCTCGAATAGGAAACCCTAATCGCCCAGGAATCTTAGAAGTGATCATGGACTGGCCAGAAGGCAAAGACTTCGGAATGCCACCAGAAAAGGAGGTGACACGTGCTGAAGAAGCCCCACCATATAATGAACTACCAGAGGATGAGAAGCAGTATGCCCTGTTCACCGATGGATCCTGCCGTCTTGTAGGAAAGCATCGGAAGTGGAAAGCTGCTGTATGGAGTCCTATACGACGAATCACAGAAGCCACAGAAGGACAAGGTGAATCAAGTCAATTTGCAGAGGTAAAAGCCATCCAGCTGGCTCTAGACATTGCTGAACGAGAAAAGTGGCCAAGGCTGTATCTTTATACTGACTCATGGCTGGTGACAAATGCCTTGTGGGGGTGGTTAAAGCAGTGGAAGCGAAGCAACTGGCAGCGTAAAGGTAAACCTATTTGGGCTGCTGAACTGTGGCAAGATATTGCTACTCGGCTAGAGAAACTAGTTGTGAAGGTACGTCATGTAGATGCTCACGTACCTAAAAGTCGGGCAACTGAGGAACATCGAAACAACCAACAAGCAGATCAGGCTGCTAAAGTGTTCCAAATAGACTTGGACTGGGAACATAAAGGTGAACTATTTTTAGCTCGGTAGGCTCATGACACTTCAGGTCATCAAGGGAGAGATGCAACATACAGATGGGCTCGTGACCGAGGGGTGGACTTAACCATGGACTCTATTGCACAGGTTATCCATGATTGTGAAACATGCGCCGCAATTAAGCAAGCCAAACGGTTAAAACCTTTGTGGTATGGGGGGCGGTGGTTGAAATATAAATATGGGGAGGCCTGGCAAATTGACTACATCACACTCCCTCAGACCCGCCAGGGTAAACGTTATGTGCTTACCATGGTGGAGGCGACCACCGGATGGCTGGAAACATACTCTGTGACCCATGCCACTGCCCGGAACACTATTCTGGGCCTTGAAAAGCAAATCTTGTGGCGACATGGCACACCAGAGAGAATTGAGTCGGACAATGGTACTCATTTCAAAAACAGTCTCATAGATAACTGGGCCAAAGAGCATGGCATCGAATGGGTATATCACATCCCCTATCATGCACCAGCATCTGGGAAAATTGAACGATACAATGGGCTGTTAAAAACTACCCTAAAAGCAATGGGGGGTGGAACCTTTAAAAACTGGGATAAGCATTTGGCACAAGCTACCTGGCTAGTTAACACCAGAGGATCTATCAACCGAGCTGGCCCTGCTCAGTCAGATCTTTTACATACAGTAGAAGGAGATAAAGTCCCTGTGGTGCATGAAAGGAATCTGTTGGGAAAAACTGTCTGGGTTCTTCCTGCTACGGGCAAAGGTAAACCCGTTCATGGGATTGCTTTTGCTCAAGGACCTGGATGTACTTGGTGGGTGATGCTGCAGGATGGTGGGGTCCGATGTGTCCCTGAAGGTGATCTGATCTTGGGTGAGAATACTTAATTCTGAACTGCATGATGTTAATTGCTGCATAATACTAACAGTGTTCATAAGTGTCTTTCAGGTTGAAGCAGTGGTGATGAGACCGGAGCTAGCTGCAAGTGGCGTCCAGTAACCTCCTCGAGACTGACATCTTTAACCTGCAACCCGTGGGCACGAACTGTGACAAAGCTCATATCATCTCTCCTACCCTGGGAGACTCCTAGCCAGATGGAAACCCACAATCCTGAACTAAATGAACTTGATGAACTTTTTTCTTCTGTATAGAGATGAATCATAAACTAATGTTATCTGTATATATTTTAAAATGAAAAGTTAGTGGTGATCTGAGTATGACGTGAATGGTATGGAATAAGGGGTGGAATGTCCTGGTTTGGCCTAAACCAGGCCGATTTTCCTTTCAGTGATTTTTACTTTCAGCTAAGTCTCCTCTAAATAACTGCACTTTCTGAAACTAACTGCATGTTTTTGCAGACAGTGTCTGCTTCCAGGACTGATAACGCTCGAAGTTTGTAGTTATCACTGAGGCACCGGTAGGGATGTTGTGCAGTAAGGCTCTTGCTGTACTTTTTTTTCTTAGAGAAACCAAGGTCACCGCTGAATTCCTCACTGCTTACAAGTGAAAAGCCGAAGGGGGGTCGCAGCTGCAGTGGGGAGCAGACAGGGCAGGTGACCCAAAATTGACCAACGAGGGTATTCCATCCCATACACGTCATTCTCGGTATAAAGCGGGGGGATCACGAGGGTCTCGCTCTTGCTCCTCTGGCTCGCTCTTGCTCTTTCTGCTATGGCCGGTGTCCAAGGAGGACTCCGACTGTTTTCCTGCTGCCCCCGATCCCGATCCGTGCGTCCCTGAATCCAGCTCTCGACCGTCGCTAGGCTCAGCCTGGGCCTTCCTGGAGCCTGCCCTGCAGTGCCGGTGGTGACGTTGCCGACATCGGGGGAGCTCGATCTTGGTTTTGTATATATATTTGTATATATTTGATTATTCCAATATTATTATTATACTCTTTTTCATTATTATAGGTTTATTAAAACTGTTTTAACTTTCCAACCCGTAAGTCTCTCTCCCTTTTCCCTTTCCCTTTCCCTTCGGGTGGGGGGGGGAGGGTTAACAGAGAGCGTCTGCTGCAGGTTTAATCGCCAGCCCAGCTTTAAACCGTGACACCCTGGGCTTCAGGAGAGCTGACTTTGGCCTCTTCAAGGACCTGCTTGGGGATATCCCATGGGTTAGGGCTCTAGCAGATAGGGGGGTCCAAGAGAGATGGTCAATATTCAAACATCACTTCCTCCAAGCTCAAGATCAATGCATCCCTATGAGTAAGAAATCAAGCAAAGGGAGGTAGACCTGCATGGATGACCAAGGAGCTTCTGGCAAAACTCAAATGTAAGAATGAAGTATATGGAAAGTGGAAAAAGGGACAGGCCATTTGGAAGGATCATAGGAAGGTTGTTAGAGTACGCAGGGATGAGACGAGGAAGGTTAAGGCCCACCTGGAATTAAATCTGGCAAGGGACATTAAGGACAACAAGAAGGGCTTCTTCAAGTATGTCAGCAGCAAAAGGAAGACTAGGGAAAATGTGGGCCCACTGCTGAATGAAGAGGGTGCCCTAGTGATGGAGGATACAGAGAAGGCAGAGTTACTGAATGCCTTCTTTGCTTCAGTCTTCACTGCTAAGGCTGGCCCTCAGTAATCCTGTTTGGAGGTACACGAGAAAGTCTGGAGAAAGGAAGACTTTCCCTAGGTCAAGGAGGATCAAGTTAGAGAAGATTTAGACAAACTGGACACCCACAGATCTATGGACCCCTATGGGATGCACCCATGAGTGCCGAGGGAGCTGGCAGATGTTATTGCCAAACCACTCTCCATCATCTTTGAAAGGTCTTGGAGAACAGGGGAGGTGCTTGAGGACTGGAGGAAGGCCAATGTCACTCCAGTCTTCAAAAAGGGCAAGAAGGAGGACTCAGGCAACTACTGGCCGGTCAGCCTCAACTCTATCCCTGGAAAGGTGATGGAACAGCTCATCCTGGATGCCACCTCTAAGCATGTGGATGAAAAGAAGTCTGTCAGGAGTAGTCAACAAGGATCCACCAAGGGGAAATCATGCTTGACCAATCTGATGGCCTTCTATGAGGACATGACTGGCTGGGTAGATGAGGGGAGAGCAGTGGATGTTGTCTACCTTGACTTCAACAAGGCTTTTGACACTGTCTCCCATAATAACCTCATAGGAAAGTTCCTATATTAACATACAGTAGTGATTGATTGAGGAGAGATGGAAGTTGACCAGTATTAAGAAAAAAAATATAAACTATAAACAAGCTTTTAATTTCTACATAATTAAACAAAATGTAAATGCAACTTGTAATGGTACACTGGTTTTCAATATCATGTCAAATTGTCTTAGAAATCAAAAAGTCATTCCAGTTAAACAATGTGCATATATTTAAATTTTAGAAACTTGATGAGTGGGCACTTTTTGATATTTCTTTAATAATTTCATCAAGTGCAATTACTTGCATAGCTGATTGCAGTGCTGTGAAGAATTTACTGAGTATATAACTTTACTAGATTAAGTAAAAGATTTCTGAAAGATACAGGAAAAAAACAAGGATGAGCTGCAGGGAAGGAATATCACTAATCCATGGCTGCTTTGGAAGCTACATCAGGATGTTGATTCTGGGAAGAGGTTAGCAGGAAAGACTTGTTATATGGTCACTTTCTATAGGAAATTTGCAAAGCAGCTACAAATTCCTCCCAAAAACGTTAGCTTTCTTTGAGATATCTGTGTTCCACTTATGGGGTAGGTGGCGAATGTGCTATGTAACTGACAAAAGAGAAAAAATGGTAGACAATTTAAAATTTATGAGAAGCCTACAGGTGAAATCTTGTCCTCTTTGAAGTCAGTGGAACCAAGATTTTACCTCATAAAGCTATTCAAATTACTTTGCAATTGAACTTCCATGGACCTTCTTATGAGACCAGGTTGTGAAAATGAAAGTGTGAATCCTATTCTCAGAAGTCTTGTAACAATTAAGCAGTTTTATTTGTGCAGAGGATTCTGACAAGGTACTCATAAAAAAAAAATCTGTTGAATAGCTGGTTTGATAACTGCCAAGATGCTTGTTAACTTCCAAGTGTAGAGCATACTTTAATATTATCCAGAAAAAACAAAAAAAAACTAAAAATGCCACCAAGTTTTGTAAAATACAGTCATCTTTTGATAATATTAAAATATATATAAACCTTGACACATTAATGGATTTTAAATATTTCACAGTCATAATGCTATTATAAAAGTTTTAGGCTTTTCTAATTTGACTTATTAAAAAATGTATGTTAGAGAGAATAGCAATAAATGGAAATAATTTTAAAACTTTTTTTCTAGGAAGTAGTTGGTTCTTTATTATATTCAACTTCAGAGTATGAGTAATGTTCAAAATTTTCATTTTTAAGCCCTTTTTTGTGAAATTGGTAATGACAGTGTTTAACTGGTTTCCATAACATAAAGAGATTACTAATCCACATATTAAATGTTAAAAGTACAATATAATCTACTATTCTGGTGTAGGTTTAAAACTTTCTGTTTATAACGTATCTCACTGTGGTTTTTAAATTCTGTTCTTTATTATGAAACTATTTTTTTTTTTTCCCAGAAACTTCCCATGTTATTTCTTCTGAAATAGGTAACATTTTTAATTTTATCATTGCAAAATGTCAGTAAAAACAGAGAAGATGAGAGAATAATATTTTTTTGGAAAGAAAATTACAATTCCTTTCCACGATACTTTTTTCATCTGGAAAGATCACCAGGCATATCAATATGAAGAAAAATTAGAAAATGTGTTAATCAATCTTGCATGCTTTCCAACAAAAACAAAACAAGAGTTGTTTAACAAAGTCTGACAAGCTTTCCGTGAAAGAAGTTTGCTGGAGACAGGATATATTCCATGGATTTATTTTTTACTGCTTGCTTCTGTTGTATTCAGTAAAGATGTCAGTCTTAAAATTAAAACCTGGCCCATCTGCCCATCTAACAGTGTGCTTCACATGTTGCATTATGAGGCCATGTAGTGGGTTGATGGCAGGTAGAAGCTTGCACAGCTGCTTGCTTACACTCACACCAGCGGAATGGAGGAGAGAACAGGAAGAGCAAAAGTGAGAAAACTTGTGGGTCAAGATAAAGACAATAAGTGAAGGCAAAGCAGAGCACAGCAAGGTTAGGTGAGGTGAAGTGAGGCAAAGGTGAGGCAAAGGAGACACAAGACAAGGCAGGCAACGCAAAGTGAGGTGAGGTATGCAGGGCAAGGCAAGGCAAGGCAAGGCAAGAAGTGAAGGCAAGGGAAGGCAACGAAAGGCAGGGGAAGGTAAGGGAAAACAAAGAAAGGCAAGGCAAGGCAAGGCAAGGCAAGGCAGGGAAAGGCAAGGCAAGGCAAGGCAAGGAAATGCAAAATGTTGGTGTGCTATCAACACTATTTTGGTCACAAATCCAAAACATAGCACCATACATACTGCTATGAAGAAAATTAGCACTATCACAGTCAGACCCAGTACAGATCATAACTTCACAAATTCAGAATTAATTTTTAAACTTTCAGAAACATATTTTAACTTTGCACATGTTTTAGAGAAAAGTAAATTAATTCTTACACAAGACTAGAACATTGTTTTGTCCAAGTTAAAAAAAAATATTTGTTATCCTCTTTATTGAAGTGTATGATATACATAAGGTTTGGCAGAAAAAAAGCTTAATAGTAAAATGGTAACATGGTTGCTTTTGTGTTGGGATGTGATTGTTATTGTTCCAAATCTCCAAATTAATTTGAGTTATCAACATCGGGGTTCATAATGATCAGTTTGCTGATGCTTCCTGGAGACTTCTCTAGCTAGAAGGTAAGATGGTTGTCTAATGACTCCAGCATATCCCAGGATCTGCAGACAATTGTTTCTTTTTCAGAACACTGACTATATTCATTATGATTTGCAAATTCTCTATTCACAAAAATAAGTGATAACTGAAAAAAAATTTGGGCACTGTAGAAATGTTTAATATAAGCAATGCTTTCTTTGAGAGAATAATTTTCTAGGCTTTCCTAGATAACTATGCAAAAGATAAAATGTACCGATACATTCTTCCTTGATTTTTTCCTCAATTCTGCTAAGTGTTCTTTGTGATATTGTTACAGATCTGTATCTTGTCCAGTGCTTCCTGAGGTTTCACATTGTGTGTATCTAAACATGAATAATTTGTTTCCTTTCTTGTCATTTTTTGAGAGCTTCCTTGCTGATCTTTCTAGTAACTTTATTGTTAAACAATAGATAGTAATTGTTCCTCTCTTTTGGCCTTATCAACTAATATCAGCTGAAAATTATTACATTTCATTGTAGCTGAAAATTATTACATTTCATTGTGTACTTGAAACTGTTTCCTCCACTTGTTCAAGCAAACCTTCAAAGACTGAACCTCCTAACATTTCTGCATGCATTCTGGAACTTTTTCATATTCATTACATCTTTTCATGCATGTAATAATAATTTTTCTCAATATATATTGGGATTTTGAAAGTTAGTCCATAATCAGCAAGTATTGGTATTAATTCTTTCCTTTGTTAATCATTTAACTGATGTGAAAGTTTTTTATAACCCTCAATTTGATCATGAAAAAATAAGATAAGAGGTATTTTGTTCTATGTGACACAGATGAATAACCTTTAAATTTGTCATAAATTACTAACTGATCACCAAGACTAGGTATCTGTCTTTTTCCATCTTTCACAGAGGGCAAAAATAGATCAATTCAAACTGGTATTTTTTAACCATGTTTAGAGCATCTTGTTAAAAATAATAGGTAAAGTCATCATTCTGGATTAGAATCACACTCTTATTTTCAAATGTCATATTTTTTCTTAATATATCTGAGCATTTACAGAATGCCTAGCACAGACTGCAATCATTTTCTTCATTGATGAGTCAGAAATTTCAATCACTTTCTCTTTCTTTGTTATCTGCCTTGGTCTTTCAAAGTCCACTATAGAAAAATCTAACTGCCTAATGCAATTTTATTATCATCTTCCAGACCAAAGATTTAAAGAGGTTGACTAATATTTGGCTTGGTTTTGGCTGTGATGGATATAAATGAGCATTTACAAAAGGACTATAGGAATATCTGTATGTAGTGCACTAAATAGAGATATTAGATATAGCTGTCACTGAAGAAAGGAGTAAAACAGTAGAAAATGCACTTCCGCAGTTATATTTCACTCAGTATCTAAACTATTATGTTATGAATTTCTTTAAACATCTCTGTCATGAGCTCTATGGTTCACAGGCTATGCTGATGTAATCAAACTTAGAAACATATGTCTTGTTTGCTTCTAATGAATTTGAAGTATCATTGATCTTTACGAAGTCATGTAGGAAGATTCCTAAATGCTGTAAGCTCTTTAAAACAGTTCAGTGATAAGTTCTTTTCTTCGTGGATAAATCAGAGTGCTAAGACTTTCAAACAGATTTGAAGTGGCTGGTCCTCTTCTGTGTACTTTGGACAGAAAGCTTATATTTTTTTCCAGAAGAACAACAGTCTTAGTTTGAAAGTCAAAGGCCTGAGGCATGAGTATGGAAATTAAAATCTTACCTTAACAATAGAAAAGGTGACTAATTACCCTTGACTTTCAAATACAGAGAACAGGTCAACAGAAAGAGTAAGCCTCTACAACAGTGAACAATTGTCTTACAGAACTTCTTACAGTTTTTCTCTGAAAATAACAGAGGAACTGAATGTCTATAAAAAGCATGTTTGTGACATTAAAAGCTAGCTAGCAGTGCTCCTGAGAGGTGACTGACTTATTTTTTCCAAGTTAACTTTTAATGTCCATTTCCATTTTTTTTTCTGTTCTATTATATTGCTATGTGAAACCCATTTACACGGCTTTTCACACAGGGCTGACAACAGTAGTTGGAAGTAAAGATTACTGACTCACTTAACATTAAAAAAGAGAAAGCATTTACCAAATGTATTGCTATTGTGATCCCCAGGTTCACCACTTACATAGCTGAAAGCTAAAGAAGAATTCAAATAACTACACTATGGGGCAAAACTCTTTAATATATGTTTAATATAATTAAACATGTGTGAGCAGCATCCATGGAATATTTCTATATTTGAATGACCTTAACCACAGACTTTGTCATAGGTCTATTATGCAGCCTCAAGGATATTAGAGTTAGCATTGTTTCTTTGCAAATTTTCTTTTTCTGGGATAAAAGTGAAATATCGATTTGTGATTATTTTATAAGAGAAAAGTGAATGATTAAAAAAGTACTACAGTAAAAAAGAAAAAAAAAAACCAACACTTGGTGTGTTTTTCTCTTTCTTGCTGCGTATTTTTTTTTATCATAGGAATGTAGAAAATCTATGTTTCATGACATAAAGTTCCCCATACCACATTCTACTCATCTTCAATGCTGAAATAACACAAGTATTTTTCAGTTGTGTTCATTTGTTTCATTACCTTTCCTGAAAGACTCATTTGTTTTTTTTAGTATTTTTTCTGTATTAAAATTACAATACTAAAATGACATGTCTTCTTTCTTGGATCATGGACTGTTTCTATCCATCCGTCCCACGTATATTATGACATGAAGTAGAATTAATATACTATACCTTCCAAAAAATATCATTATACATCATATTCTAATATGATGCCCCTCAGTATTTCTGGGTTCTTTTTAGTATGCAACACCACAAACTCTTCTTTTTTAAAATTTGAATTTTCCATTCCTTCAGTTAGCTTCCAGATCCATCCCATACCTTTTTTCTACAAAGGGCAGAGTATTGAAGGCGAAACAGGGTATAGGTGGTGTTTTTCCAAATGTCATACAACTGCCTTCATAAAAAACATCTCAAGAGTATGAACAACTGAAATTCAGACAATTTTTATTCCATTCTTTGTTTCAAACTGTATTCCTAGGTCTAAAAATACATGTCCTTGTAACTATATGATCTCATCATCAAACCATCCCTCTGTTAGGTAGGTTTACCTCAATATAACTTTTTGTGTCCATTTTGACTTTTCGGTGTTACGGATGACACCAATGTTTACTTTCCAGATCTTGCTTTTGTACAATCTCGGAATTTGTTTTCCTGCTGGCTTCTTTTTCCATGATATTAAAGACAATGTCATCTTTGTGCTCCGTGTACTTCATGCCAAGGAATTAGATGTCAACTTTGTCTCTGTCTTCATATATTTAAGATATATGGGATTTTGTGGTGGTTTTATTTTTTCCTATATTTGGGAATCTTTGTGGTTTTTTGTTTTGTTTTGATTTTTTTTTTAATAGAAGCTTATAAGTTATCACAATTGAACTTGATCTGGAACACCAGCATTCACACACAGCTTTTTTGCCTTTTTTTCAATCTCTCATTTTTATTATCAACAATGATGAATTTATCAAATAGAAGTGTGGGGAAAGAGCAGAGGAGGACTTATTGGTGCTTATGGAAGTACAGGTGGTAGTGGGCTGTTCAGAGAATTTAGTGTTGCAGTTTAGTAAGTCTTTACTCAACAAGCATAATTCTTCAAATGATAGTAAATTTGTCAATTTACATCCAATTACTTATAAAACCTTTAATCTTTATACTAATACTCCTAGCACTAAACAATGGAAATTAACTACTAAGAAGATGTACTATTTCATCATGGATAGCACAGTGCATCTTTTTCAGTGCAATGAGGTATTCTGGCAGAAATATTTAACATGTAAATACAAAATTCATTGTCTTGAAATGAAACATGCAGAACATGGAGTTTCAGCCTACACATTAGGCTGTTAACAGCTTTGTTAATTCTAGACAGAAAAATAAAAGAACTTACAATAAGAACATTGTCTTCAGTAATGCTCAGGACTATCATCTTGCCTTGTCTTCACTTTCAAAACTTAGGTTTTAACATGCTAGGAGTACTTAAACTAGCAGATGGAACCAAACACCTGTAGTGTGACTGAATAATACTGTTTATCTGCTTTTTTTTTTCTTTTTTTTTTTTCCACAAATCACCCTTTGCCATGAGCAGGGAGAAATTTTTAGTGGTTGTTCTCTACACATAAAACTGATTTTTCCATAAGGAGTTGTTCTAATCACTTGGAATAAAATCCTATTACTTCCTCAGTTCTAGTATATCTTTGAAAACAGAACATAACGATTACTGTAGGTGTAGATACATATCAGATAATTTTTTACATTGAATGCACTCTAGTTTTTGCTGCTAAGCCAGCTGTGCTTTGGAAAGTGTCTGATTCAGAACTTCGAAAACTGCTGTTACTTTTGTGATTATTAGAGAGTTCTCCTTCATTATTTTTACTATCAACCACCTTTTAAGAAATTAGCTTGCTTTTTCTTAGAGTGACATTGTGATTAGTGAAACACTGTCTACGTAAGTTTTCTGTCCACCCTTTTTCTTTTGTCAGTATACATAGTTTTTAAGGTATATTGTAATATACATTTGTATACATTAATTTAGTTATGTACTTTTCTGTCCCAGAAACTTCCAAACAAAATTGTAACAGACTCAAAAACTTAAATGGTCTTTGAGATTATGTGTATACATACACACATACATGTACGTCTATAAATATATATATCTACGTATATAAACCCAAGAATCTTTTTTATATTTCTTATTCACTCTTTCTATCAAAATATCTTGAATAATATTAAATTTTAAAGAGGTGAAGAGTTTGATACTATTACCAGTGAAATAAATACCATTGAATTCAATATATATAAGACAAAACTTATTGATAGGAGATGATCAATAAATAAAGACCACAACTAAAAATATAATGTATGATAAATGAAACTAAAACTACATCAATATTTCATAATGAGGTAATTAAATATTTAAACTGATCATATTTCCTGTGGCCAGATGACCTTAACAGAAGAGCAATATACAAAGCACCTTACTGGTTCTTTCAGCAAAGTGGCAATGTTTTGGCTAAATTCATTTATTTATTCCTGAAATAGTCTTCATGACCTGTTTTAATGCTTTTTGTGGTCTGGTGTTATGTAGGTTGCACTACCCTTATTGGGATCTTCAAATATTCTCAGAATCGCTGTTGCTCTGTTCTCATTGAAGTCAACAGAAAAAAAAACAAAGTGATGATTTTGGGAATAGACTTGGGCTATGTTTAGTTTTGAATGTCATTATGACATCCTTCTCTGACTCAGGAGTAACGAAAATAATTTCAGACTTGATAAAACAGAAATATAGCTATGTTTGACTTCATGGGAAGTCCTGTTAGGGAAGAAAAAAAAAAGAAAAAATTAAAGAACTGTTAAAACAAAACAGATAGATGATGGTAAAGCAGTGGATGTGGTCTATCTTGATTTCAGTAAAGCATTTGACACAGTCTCGCACAGCATCCTCGCAACTAAACTGAGGAAGTGTGGTCTGGATGATTGGATAGTGAGGTGGATTTTGAACTGGCTGAAGGAAAGAAGCCAGAGAGTGGTGGTCACTGGGACAGAGTCCAGTTGGAGGCCTGTGTCTAGTGGAGTCCCTCAAGGGTCAGTACTGGGACCAGTACTATTCAATATATTCATTAATGACTTAGATGAGGGAATAGAGTGCACTGTCAGCAAGTTCGCTGATGACACCAAACTGGGAGGAGTGGCTGACACACCAGAAGGCTGCGCAGCCATTCAGAGAGACCTAGACAGGCTGGAGAGTTGGGCAGGGAGAAATTTAATGAAAAATAACAAAGGCAAGTGTAGAGTCCTGCATCTGGGCAAGAACAACCCCATGTATGAGTACAAGTTGGGGACAGATCTGTTGGAGAGCAGTGTAGGGGAAAGGGACCTGGGGTCCTAGTGGACAGCAGGATGACCATGAGCCAGCAATGTGCCCTTGTGGCCAAGAAGGCCAATGGCATCCTGGGGTGTATTAGAAGGGGTGTGGTTAGCAGGTCGAGAGAGGTTCTTTTCCCCCCTACTCTGCCCTGGTGAGGCCGCATCTGGAATATTGTGTCCAGTTCTGGGCCCCTCAGTTCAACAGGGTCCCTCAGTTCAACAGGGAACTGCTAGAGAGAGTCCAGTGCAGAGCCTCGAAGATGATTAAGGGAGTGGAACATCTCCCTTCTGAGGAGAGGCTGAGGGAGCTGGGTCTCTTTAGATTGGAGGAGACTGAGGGGTGACCTCATTAATGTTGATGGAGCCAGGCTCTTCTCAGTGACATCCATTGACAGGACAAGGGGCAATGGGTGCAAGCTGGAACATAGGAGGTTCCACATAAATATGAGGAAAAACTTCTTTACAGTGAGAGTAACTGAACAGTGGAACAAGGCTGCCCAGAGAGGTTGTGGAGTCTCCTTCTCTGGAGACATTCAAAACCTGTCTGGACACGTTCCTGTGTGACATGATCTAGGTAATCCTGCTCCGTCAGGGGGATTGGACTAGATGATCTTTCGGGGTCCCTTCCAATCCCTAACATTCTGTGATTCTGTGAAAGAAGAATATATTCTTTCCATAAGGTAGTGAACTCAGAATACTTTTGTCATCAGCAGTAGCATTGGTCCATTTTACTATAGGCCTTGATACTCTTATTTGTCTGTCCAACTCTATGTGTAGTTTATTTAACTGATATATTATTTTCTAACATGCAAATATTCCGTAATGCTCATAAATCAACATTGCTTTAATTTACCAGCTTCACTATTCAAATAAGTATGAAATTGTAACACCTACTGTTATTGCCTTTGAAATTATGATGGTGACAAAAGTTTTGGCTCTCCTTGGAATGCTTGAAAATTCTATTCCTTCAGAAACCACAATGTAAGTGGTTTCTGCTTCCAATTTAGAAATAGCCACAACTTTATTCTCTATTTATTTATACACAAATACAAGGGAAAAGGCACCACAGATTCCAGCCAGGAGGAATACCTGCTGAAAAAGCTAACATACAGAGTGGCACAATAAGGAAGAAAAACTAAAATGAAGTCCAAATCTAATCACTGTCTTCACTCTACGTATTAATAGAGAATACTGAATAGGAGATACCCACACTATGCACACACAAATGACATCTTTTCTGTCTCCAGCCTGGTAAGAAAACAGACTAGCAGGCCAGGAATTCCAGTAGCTAACAGTAAGTGTAGAGGAAGATAGGGGCATTCAGAAGATTCAGTATTGACTAGACTTGCTCTGCCGTGGGTTATGGAAAACTATGATAATCTCCTTCTTTCTCCGCTTGTGCAGTCCTTTCACTGCTGTCCCATGTGGCATCTGCTTCTCTTTCCATTTTCTCCCTTTGTCCATGATTCTAATATTTTTTAATTCATCTTTCCCATTTATTTGATTTAACTCTTCGCACCTCCCGAGCTTGACATTTAATACTTGTTTAGACTTCTTGACACAATCTATTGTTTCTCATTTAAAGTTTTAAAGAATAAGAACAGTCTGGGGCTCTGAGTTGCATTATGCTTAGTATGATAGGGACCCCACTGACTGAGTCATAGACATGACCATTTACAATAAGTACCAGCTGGGTTGCAATGAAGTGAAGATGTTCTGTTATCTATCTGGATCACTGCAATTACACTACAGACACATCACCAAAAAAAGCTAGTCTAAACCTAATTAGTGAGATTGCTTTGGGGTTTATATGGCAAGGTTGGGGAGGCAAGGGTTGCAGGGTGGCTGATGTGAGAAAAGATTGGGAGCTGTCCCCATGTCAGACAGAGCCAGTTCTTGCCAGCTCCAAGATGAACTCACTGCTGGCTAAAGATGAGCCAGTCTGAGATGTTGGTGGTACATCTCTGATAACATATATAAGGGGAAAAAAAAATACTGTGCAGCAGCTGTGAGAGAGGAATGAGAAAATGTGAGAGAAACAACTATGCAGACACCAAAGTGAGAGAAGAA
This sequence comes from Nyctibius grandis, assembly GCF_013368605.1. Classification (NCBI taxonomy): domain Eukaryota; kingdom Metazoa; phylum Chordata; class Aves; order Nyctibiiformes; family Nyctibiidae; genus Nyctibius; species Nyctibius grandis. Next base: position 84,993,511 of record NC_090659.1, read on the forward strand.
GGAAGGGGATGAGATGCTCCAGGTACCGGAGCAGAGATTTCCCTGCAGCCTGTGGAAAAGACCATGGTGAAGCAGACTGTCCCCTTGCATCCCATGGAGGACCATGATGGAGCAGATATCCACCTGCATCCCATGGAGAACCTCATTCCAGAACATGTGAATGTGCCCAAAGGAGGCTGTGACCCTGTAGAGAGCCCACACTGGAGCAGGCTCCTGGCAGGACCTGTGGACCTGTGGAGAGGAGCCCACAATGGAGCAGGCTTTCTGGCAGAACTTGTGACCTCTTGGAGGATCCACGCTGGAGAGGTCCATTCCTGAAGGACTGTACCCCATGAAAAAGACCAATGCTGGAGCAGTTCATGAAGAACTGTAGCCCATGGGAAGGACCCACACTGGAGCAGGGTAATAGCATGAGGAAGAAGGAGTGCTGGACACAAAGCGTTATGAACTGACTGAAAGCTCTCCATTCTGCATCCCCCTGTGTCGCTTGTGGGGAGGAGGTAGAAGAGTCATGAGTGAAATTAAGACTGTGAAGAAGGAGGAGGTGGAGAGAAGGGTTTTTTTCATTTTCTTTTTATTTCTCGCTATTCTACTCAGTTATTAATTGACAATAAATTAAATTAATCTTCCTCAAGTTGAGTCTGTTTTGCCCATGATGGTAATTGGTGAGTGATCTCCCTCTCCTTATCTCAACTCACAAGCTTTTCATCTTATTTTCTTCTCCTGTCTTGGTGGGGAGGTGGAGTCATAGAACAGCTTGGTGGGCATGTGGCAGCCGGCCAAGAATAATCCACCACAGAAATTCAAGTCACTCCACTTCAGACATCAGAAATGTAACAAAGTTAATTTTCCTGTAGTTTGTATTCTGTTCTCTGGCCTAACCAGTATTTTATATGATTTCCATGTTGATCATAATTCTTTCTTCGAAAAGATAAATTGTTTATTTTTTATATTATAAAATGGGCTTTGTTTGGTTTTTTTTAATCAGAGAATATTCAAAGTTCCTCAATTTAAAGGTTGACAAAAGTAAGACTGTTTTGATTTTTTGCAAAATTCTGTGGTCCACATTGTAGTTTAGCAAAAACAAACTCAGAAGTACTCCCTATCTGTGAGCAATATTTGCCTATTTCCACTCTGTTATGATGCCTCTATATTCTATCCCAAGTGATTAAGAATTAGTTTACCAGCTAGATACAGACACAAACTCATCAGCTTTTATATAAATCCTGAGGCAACTGAATGAATGTAACTTTCAATTTAATCATTAATTGCATATTTCACACCCTTTGCATCTCTTTCTACCATTCTTGTTCCTAAAGAGATGTAAATTGGTCTAGTTGAAGACTGAGGTTTTTTATACAACTTCGTATATGTAGAAGAAACAGTGATGACTGTCAGTCTCACATGGAAAAAAAAAAAAGTATTCTCGTGTGCTATAGCAATCCTTCAATACAATGTATCATAAATCAAATGCTATTTTTGGAGGTGTTGTACTGTAACTTTTATTGTTGAACACTTATGTATAGCATTTACTCATACTTTTACTTTGCATGTGAAAAAAAATATTGGTTGCTTTACTTTTAGTGTCTTTTCATTTTGACCGTGCTCAGAATCTGCAGGTTTGTTTCTTTATTTTAATCATCCAGTGGTTGTTTGAGAGATCACTTTTCCTAGTTTCCTTGTTAATGTAAAGAAAAAAATTCCTAATATTGAGTGAGAATAAAAGGGGGGAAAATCTTGAGGGCAATGATAAGAGAAGGATATGACATAAGCAAAATTATTTAATTTTTTGTCTGTTGTGTAACAGTTTAATAGTTTCATCCAAAGCTCATAAATAGTCTTTATGCCTCCTCGCTGTAACTCTGGGTAAAGCCTGGTATATAACATGAAAAATCTACGTAAACTGTGTATATGTCTCATCTGAAACGAGTGGTTATGGCTACAGTTTATTTACCAAGCGGAGCCCTGTTCTGGTGCCATGAAATTAGTACACTAGCGCAGCGAGCATTTGAGATGTATTGCTAATTAATTGTTAATAACCTGCTGGGAACGTAACCAAGACAGACACTAAATTGCAAAGCTAGTTATCAGGAGAGGCAGAGAAAATGATTTAAAGGTTTTAATCAGAGTTCTGCATACAGTTTTCTTCCTCTCTATATAACGTATACATGTATCAGACAATATAAAGAAATTTGTGCCCATAATGTGAGTTCTATCTGAAAAGTGTTATATTACAAGTTCTGTGAAGCTCAATACACTTAGGACTATGCTCAGTAACCAAGAGAGACAATTATGTATACATGTAGATAATTCACTATACATTTTGAGTAGAATTCAGTCAGACAGACAGAAGGACACTGGTAAGTGAGATCACCAAGCTCTGTAGGGAGGAATAGTGAGTTGATGATGATAAAGACAAAGAATCACAAGAACTTTGAAATAATTTATAATTGTAATTTGAAGTTTAAGGCTATGGTCAGGGTAAGAAAAGAATTCTTCTCATGCATTTAAAGCTACCACTAACCCTCAAGTTTTCACTGTTGAAACGTATTCTCATAGTTCTAATGCCTTTAACAGAAGAATAAAGTATCTGTAAAGGCTACCAGATATCCACGACTGCAAGTAGATGATAATTACTGCCTACCTGCAGAAATTCTTTTAATGTAATAAGGTGATTATATCCCTTTGAACACATAGATTTTCAAAAATGCAAGAACCAGCTCTAGGGAGGTGAAGAAGTAATAGAACTGGCTGGAGACAGTTGAGATTTTTGTTCTGGTCCTGCCAGGTATAATAACATAATAAAAGTGGGAAAGGGGAGGGGCAGACAGAAAAGGAAAGAAAAGGAGGGCGGGACAGAGAGAGAGAAGGATCTTTCATAAGACACACCCATGCTGAATGTTGAGTATTTGAATACTGAAAACCATGATAACTTTCTTTAAAAGTTTTAACTGATATTTTGACTAATCTGGCACTGCTGAGGGACACCCACTCTGAAGGCCTTTTATTCCCTTTCAATATGATTGAATTGTTTTGAGTCAGACAACTCTGGAAACAACCTTTTGAGAAGCCTGAAACAACCTTTTGAGAAGTCTATGACACTGGCTAACCAAGAAATGGCCTAAGCAAGGAAACAGAAAACCCAGAAATCATGAATCTTAGATCTGTCCAGGAAATTTGAAAAATGTTTGTTTAATAAACTGGAGAGCAATGGAAGCTGGGCAGTCTGGGAACAGCTTATTAAGAGGTTCAGATAGACTGTATGGGAAAAAGCTGGACATTTAACAGAAAGGCATTTAAGATGACAGTAATTCAAGGGAGGTACTCATAATCTAGAGAGGCCAGACAAAAAAGGATGCTGGCCATCCAGCCACAAGATTTCATGAAACTAGTTTATTCTCTCCTATCATTATAGACCAATTCAATTACCATTATCTGTTACAAAACTCCTCTTTCATAACATTTATGCTCAACTCTAAATGTCCCTGTTTGAACACACTGTTTTTCTATGTCAATACTTTCTGACATAGAAAATGCTACTTCATAAAAAAAGAAAAAAAAAAAAGGTAAAAAATCATGTTCTATGTTAAAGAATTTTTACATTTTGGATTCCATTACAACTATCAGGTTCTTTCACTTTTTTTCCTATTTCTTAATTTTAACCACAGAAGTTGTGGTAAAGTTCTGTTAAAAATAAATATACATACACTCAGTATACCAAAGGCAGGGAAAATAAGGGGTCCTAATTGGGATGGGTATAGCAGGTAGAGAGCAATTTCTCTTGCAAGACTGCTTTTCTGCAACACTCATACCCTTCACACTCACACCAGTCAAAGCCTCGGCCCCTCCAGTTCAGCTGTGACCAGCAACGTGGACCCAGGAGAGAGGACACTCTCTAGCTATCATTCCACATGTTAGGTGATACAGAAGTTCCACCAATCATCTCAACCATCAGCAGGGTGTTAGATGCCCATATTGGATGTTCCCTATGATCAGGCACTATTGTCTTCACTACTTATTGCTTTTCTAACTTAGATGTTTAGATGCAGATGACCTCATTGATCATGTCACTCCAGGCCAATTTATTTGATTTTCTCCATATCTAAAAGCTTCTTAGAAGGTGCTGCTGGGGTTCCTATTGCCCACTGATCTCACTCCACAATTGTGTCACAAGGAAGTAAAGTTGTTAACAGGTCATCTGTGCTTGTTTGGGTTTTTTTCCCCTACGCATAACTAAACCATTAGTGCAGTGCAGACATAGTCCAGACATCACTGGTAGTGCTTTGAGGTAGGTCTCCTCATAATAAGTATTTGTGTTTGGTTTGTTTTTCCAACGCATATCAGAATTAACTAATGAATTCAAGCTAGGCAGATTGTACATCTTCTCACTTATTTGATCAGTGTTTCAGGCAGGCTTTAATCTGTGACAATGTGAGTTCTAAATTGCTCTCTGGATGCCTATCTGCTTCTGTCATCTATAGAAAGAGCATGATGTCAGTGGATGTGTTCTGCTAAAAGCGTATAATTTGGCAGTATGAATGTAAGTTTTTATGTGTAGCCTTGAATCAAACATCTAAAATTCAAGGAAATACTGTGCTCTCTAATATAAAAGTTTTCTGAATTGCTCTTGAAAAGCTTCAGTTTCTTCTTGCTTGGGCCCTGTGTGGCTGTGCCTACCTTCCATAGGCCAGTGACCGCTGGCCAGTATTCCCACATCTTATGATAAAGTACTACTGCACTTTAATTTAGACTTCATTTGTATGTACACTGCTATGGAGAACCTAATTTAGACCATCTATCCAGGCTGCTTTCTTCAACCCCAGCTTTTTTTGCAACCTCTGTGATGGCATTTAAATTTGGTGGTCTGGATCTTGTGCGTTTAGTTTTTAGAAATACCTAGTATCTTTAAATAAGTGAAGACAGTAACTCAAATCCAAACTGATTTAATGTCAGAATATAAAAGAGTTCTGAGAAGACATTTTTCAACCCCTTAAGCTATTTTCTCAACCCCTTTAGCTATTTGCTAAAATAGCCCAAGGGAAGTGAAACAGTCCTAAATCATTTAGTCCTGAGTAATCCAGAGAGATTGTTGGCTAGAGTTACAGTAACAGGAATTAAAGCATTAAATAGTAATAATCATTGTAGAACCGTATCTAGCAGTATCTTGGAAATAATAATACTAAAAATCATACAACAACTCTATACTTAGATTTAAAAAAATCTACAAGAAAATGAAAAGACATTTTCAGTCTCTTTGGTATAAAAGAAATTACTCTTTATAATAAGTAATGATAATCAGTATTCAGCACCTGGAGAAATGAAATCTGTATATGCTTGAAATCTATAGTAGGAAGAAAAAGGAAATTTAAATTGTTATTTTTGGAGTGAATGCTACACATTAGAACTGACTCATGGGGGGCATGTAGTTAAACAAACAACACCCTCCCCCTAAATCATAAAGACAGGAGAAAATAATTGTATCTTCAATGTACATGGGTTATTTGAACAAATCAAATATGATTCAAAGGCTGGATTAAAAGCTTAAACTAAAAAAAAAAAAAAAGAAGAGGAATATTTTCTATCTGAAATAATAAAGTAATTTAGAAATTACAGAAGTCTCTACTTCAAAGAACCAACTAACTACAAGAACTAATCAATGCATAGCTATCAGAAACAGGAAACCTGCAACAAAATTTGTGGAATATACCTGGAATAAAGTTACAGATGGGAGATGAGATTCTGACTCCTGCCGTCTCTGATTATCCACAGAATGTGATCAAAGGTTTTTCTGTTTTTTTCCCCTCCCTTCTCTGCTCTTCTTTTGTTCCTATCACATGCATTGGGGTAAGTTTTGTCTTTTCTCTAGTTCCATTAGACAATATGAATTTGAGATGATAAGGCTGAAGATTAACTAAACTATGCTAAACAAGGTATGACAGAGACATGTAGGTATTATATGAATTCCAAAAGCAAGAAAGTCTGTAACAGAAAGAAATTGTTTCAGCTAATCAGACATATTTCTGAGCTGAAGTTAATTGTAGTCACTAATGAAAAGTTAACTTGTGTTTTAGATAACTTTAATAAAGCTTTTACCAAATATTGTTATGAATAAGGATAAACTAGATTTTTTCTTCTGAATTGTTACATTTCTCAATGTAAATAAAAGCAAGAACATTGAACTGATGAAAGACAACCTATGGAAGTAACCTACTGAATTCATTATAATAGTATAAGAAATCTGTCAGATTCTAAAGACAATATTTTAGAAATTGGATGAACTTACATGATACATAATACAGTATTTTTATATTACTGGAAAAAAGCATGGAAATTTGATATGTGACAGCCTATTTCAAGCAATATTTCAACTTTAAAAAAATATTTCATTATAAGGTGATGTTTCTTCTCATATGCATTAGTTTCTTTTACTCTTTTCTGAAACTAATTAACATTCCTTTTTATTTGAGGCGTAATTTTGAACTAGATGGACTGCTGATCTGATGAACTGAAGTAACTTTTGGATTTTTGTGGGGTTCCTCTCTTCAGAAATCTTTTTAAAGAAGCTTTTTTTCTCATTCCTATAAAAAATCTGTAGGGATTTTTTTCCTAGAAAAGCCCATGTACAAAACAAAACAAAACCAAAAAAAAGAGTAAAACTTGTTTTGGAAGAAGACATATGTTTTTTGGAAAAGTAAACATTCAAGGAGAGAACACTCTATCCAATACGATTTTGCAAGGTGGACATATTCCAGGAATTCGTTAAGTTTATACTTACAATGGGTTTAGCACTGACTCTATTACCTTCAAAAATGTTAAGTTGCTTTCCAAGGTTGAAGTGATTTAATTCCTCTATTGTATTTTAGCATGTGCAATACATTGGGCCTAAGTTCTGTCATATCCAATGAAATATGCTTCTGATCAGGAAGAAGAAAAAAGGGAGCTCTTTCTGCAAACAAGAAAAACTTTAAACTGAAAAAAATCAAAACAAAATTTGATCTGATCTGTGGTGAGATAATATTCAGGTAATAGGACTTGGCAAAGCTCTAAAAGATTGTAAGAGAATTACTGGTGTACCTGAAAGGAATAGCAAAGATGCTATTGACTTCAGTGGGGTCAAGATATTTATTCCCTCCTACTAAGGAAATAACTCTAGACTATGAGTGGTCTAAGTCTTTGATCACTTTAAGTGACACAATTTTTAAGTCCAGTATGTTTATTGTGAGTTACTTCGTTACTTGTTTGTAAATGATTGTCATTTTCTGATTATTAAAGAGAAACAAAACAGAAAAAAAACAACCAAAAAAAATCACAATTTTTTTCAAACCTCTAGCATCTACTTCTAAGTACAGATGGACACAAAGAACCACATTATTCTAACTGTAACAAACATACTTATAAAAATAATATATAATTCTATATTATAATATAGAATTCTTTTTCCATGTTTTAGTATACTTTTTAGAAGATAAATATAGACTTGACAATCATGATATCTGTTGTGCAGATCTGTCCTGAAAGAAATAATCAAATGCTTCAAGAAAGGCTGGTGCTTAAATAACAGGGATATCAATAACCATTTTTTTCAAAAAGAAAAAAAAAGCTTCAATTGAGTTTGGACAAAGGTATTCTTTATTTATCTTTTAAATTAAGCTGTGTTTCTTCTGATATGCATTGGTGCTTGAACTCAGAACTTTCAACTGCTGTATATGAAGGTTTTTTTTCTAAATGCTCTAGCTTTTAATTTGCAACTTCCCTAGAAATACTTGAAAGCAATTTTATAAAAGTCTAGCTGCTACTTATGACTACTATTTCTTATCTCTTCTTATGGAATTTACAGGAAAAACTAATTTTACATATCCAAAATTTACCTGTTTAAGAAGATGAAAAGATATATTTAAAAAATATTAGATAATGTGTACATTTTACAAAAAATCAGAAAAGCTGAAATTAATATTTTTCTGGAATGATATATAGCAAATTTATGCTATTAATCAGCTGCATTTCCTTTATGAAGAGCAACTACATAAAAATGATCCATTTATAGGTCTATTCTTTATGTGCACTAAAGGAAAAACTATACTTTATGTATTCTCAGAGTTACATTTTTAATTATTTTAATATTAAAAATAAGTTTTTACTCTGCTTGCTTCTTAGAGGCACAGTAGCATGAAGCAATGGGACAGCTGAGATTAATCTCAGTCTGGCATATGTCTGATAGCTGGCAGAATCCCACTTGCAGAAACAGTACATTTATAATAATAGCACATATTTGCAGAAATAAATGAAGCTTTAGAAGTGCTACTTAGGACTGAAATTTTCTTGCAGCATCTTCACTGTCATTAAAAAAATAGCTTAACTTTTAAACTCTGATTCAAAAAAAGGACATTGGACATGGTGATTATCAGCAATATATCACCTTCAGTTTTAACTAAATTAAACCAAAAATCTTTAATGTGATAAATTGAAGAGCAGAAGGTGTAAAAATAAAACTCACAAAAACCGTGCTGAGTAATAGGATACCTAACCTAAACAACAGGAAAACCAAAGCTTTGTCACGTTTGCTTCTGGGTCAGGAACACTATCTCCAGAAGATAGTCAGCTGCTTAATTTGAGGCTAGGATACAGTCTGAAATCACCTCCTAAGCTTAGACTTCTTTTACCACATTATTATTATTTACATTGTAATGGCCATAGTTTGCCTCATTTGCAACAGATGATATAAATTGTTTTAAACATACTGTTTCTGGATGAACTGATAAATAGTAATGAAGTCTGAAGTCTTAGCATACATGGGACCATCCAGAGACATTTAAGAGTAGCAAAATGCACACTCTAGCCAGTGTTTCAAAACTTACATTTATACACCTAAAAATCCATCCATTCTCTCATCCATACGTTTTGCACCTTGATTTTAATATTGGTTTCTTTGAGAAACATTCTTTTTCATATAATCTAATTTTCACCAGGCACTGACATCAAGAGAGTCTTTTGGGTGCTTGAGTAATATAGAACAGCTTATGAATGATTTATACATGAGTTAAATATTGCCAATAGTGAGCAGAAATGTGATCTCGGAAATTTCTCGTGCCACATGCAAAGGTGAGATCATGCTGACAAACAGAAGTCCATCAGTACCAAAGGGTAAAAATGAATACCACCAAAATGCAATAAAATCAATGAGAATGGGGAGTAATCAGACACACATGAAACACACCTTTTCATACTGAGGTTTTTTGGTTTTTCTTTTTTCCTGGGTAGAGGTCAGGATTTGTACAAGTCTTTGAAATATTTTAAATGTTTCAAAATCTTAGAATTTCTTTCATAATTGCCACTTAGGAAATACAATGTCTGAATTTCACTTTGTTCGTGTTTTATCAAAACTGTAACATCTTCAAGTCTGTAATTCACAATTTGTTAAGTCATTGAAGAAAGAATGCACAGGGAAATGCTATTAACAGTGCTATGCGCCTTGTAAATCAATATTAATGAATCAGTGTCATTACTGTGATATTCAAAACTTGCTGTGTTAAGCAAATAAAAACTCAACTCACACTCACATACACAAATTAGCTATAGGATTGTGTTAATTTCAATTTTATCAGATTCTCAAATTGCTATTTTAATAATAATCTTAAACAGATAACATTTTAAATTACTATATATTTTTAAAAAATCCTCCAGTAAAAAGGTTATACTTCCATATATATATACAAACACACACACACATAAAATTCCATTCCAAGAAGCTCACAGGATTGATCTATGGTATATCAATCAATTTCCTAAATAATTAATTATGCCTTTGTTTTACTGAGACTTGTTCAACTCTATCTGAGATCTGCAAAAGTGAAAAAGAAAAAAAAGATGTAAACAAACTGGTGGGCTCAGTAGAGCAGAGTTCAGTATTCTGAGAGGCTTCATGGTATAGTGTTCCAGTTACAAAATGTTTTTGTTGAAATAATATTACTGTATTATCCTCAAATAAATTCTATTTTGACATAAAACATAGGAAAAGATATAGAATCTCTTGAAATCTTTTTTTTTCATCAACTCAGAAAGATGTAAAGAAAGTTCTCATTTTCAAAATCAGAATGATTTTGTCAGCCACTTCAGTTTATTATTCATGTTTCAGTTTGCTCCAGTTTTTTTATTTTCCTGATTCTTATTCATACAGGCGCTTATTGCTTTAGTAACCTCACCTTCCTGCTGCTCTCTCTACTGTGCAATGACAAAGGGTAATTAAATATTAAAACATTCAGTATGGGACTTCTGGTATTGTGTCCAAAAGGTTAATTAAATATTAAAACATTTAGTATTGGACTTCTGGTATTGTGTCCAAAAGGTTAAATTTTTAACCTCTCAATAAAAGGGTTGCAAGACCAAGAAATATACTGACATTTTCAACCCCACAATAGCTGGCATTTTTATGTCTTAAATATAGTAGACAAAAAGGAATTTTTTTGTTTTGAGTTTTATTATTATTATTATTATTATTATTATATATGCTGGTATATTCTGGTTTGATATATTATTATTCTTAATAATATTATTATTGCTGCTGCTGTTACTATTACTACAGACAGAGGTACTTTACCTAAGTGTATGGAAATGACTGTCTTTTGTTTACAACACAAATTATATATTCCAGAGAACAAATGAAGCTCAGAGGACTTATTCCCCAAGTTTTTCTTGTTTCTACTCTACTGCTTGAAGACTTTGGCATGTTCATCTGGCCTCTTGCTGCCTATTATTATTATCTTTTTTCACCGAGTTGCCATTCCCACTGATTCTTTCAGCACTAGTCTTTGCTTTACCTATTTCAACTTAGATGCCATCAACTGGCTTCACATGTGCCTAGGTAAAATTTTAAAATTTTGTCTGTCTCTCATAGTACACTGAAAAATAACTGATTTTGAAGTATAATATTGAAGATTACACTTCCAAATACTGAACTTCTCAGACAGAGTTTGAGTGGGTTATTGAGAGGCCTCTGCTGTTAGAACGAGCCAGCTGGAACCAGCATAGTAAAACAGAGCTTTTCCAAATGTCACAGGCAATAAAAAATTGCTGAAAATCCAGATGAGGCCACAGCTTTATAACCTTGATTCTGCTCATGCAAAAAGTGAAATTTTCTTCTTTTCCAGAATGAAGAGGTAAATATAAAGCTATTTTTTTCTACTAAATTTCTGTTTCTGATTTCATTGAAAGAAGCAGAACTAAATTTTCCATAATTAAGGGGGAAAGCACTGTTTGTTTGTATTCCCTTCATGGACTTGCCTCTTTTTTGTCTTTTAGTAAACAACTTAATGATAGTTGAGTCTCTGACCTACCCATTTCCTTCCTTAGTGTTTATATCAACAGTTTTTCAGCAACAAAGACAGGTTTTTTTAAGACAGTTGTAAAGACTACTTCTTATGTTTTCTAAAGCTAGGCCCTTTCACTATTTCTGACTGAAAATTTCAAAGTTACATCAAATTACTACAGTGAAGTGGAAAGAAACCAATACTTGTTTTCTTAGGTTGATGCCATAACTGAAAAGAAGCTAACAGCAGGCTAACATACACCTAATGTCTACAGAAAAAAACATTGAAAGATAAAGCACTAGAAGTGTTTCAAGGTAAATTTTTTTTTCCTGTCAAGAGTTTAGATTTGTTTTGATTTCTAACAGCTACACTGCCTACTATGCCAAATCAGGTGGCAAAATCACTGAATTCTATGTATGATCTTTGATACCTTTTTTTCTGTTACCAGGAGAAACCATCCAGTTCATGGGGTAAGGGAATCATAGACCTATAAAAATATACCTAGAAGTGATGCCATGAGGTCATCTACTTCAGTTTCTGTCTTAGAAAACACTCACTTTCTCTATTTCTCTTTCACTGGCAGTAAACTCCACGGTTTTCACAGGCATTCAGCTTCACCACTATTCTAGCTTCATGACTGTGTTCTTTTTCTTCTAAAATTTGTCCAATGCCTTCCTTTCTGCAATTGAAACACATTAATATTTTATTTTATTTTTTGTCTTGTCTTGTTTTATCCCACCCTGTCCTATCTTGTCCCTCATGGAACAGAGAACAGACAAGTCCCTACATCTTTGCAACCTATTGCATAACTGAAAACTATTTTCATACTGCCATCCCCTCCTCATGCTCTGTAGATTGAACAAATCATTCAGTCACAGGTAAAAGATGTTGATAATGCCCATTAATCTTCTTTGACCTACTTTCAGTTGGCTCATACCTTTCTTGAAGTGAGAAGTTCAACAGACAGAAAACTGAGTTTGAGTACATAGACTTTTCTTTACCTTTTTCAAAGTATCTCCATGCTTCTGAGAGATATATCTTGTGACTATCAGTACAGCCATTTTCAGCAATCTCACTAGAAATTTTCCAAGAACATTAAGGTTTCTGCTTACAAGCCATTTTTTCATTCCTTTATGCAAACAGAAGAGAAAATATTTTCCTGAATGTTAGTTAATCACTGATATATTTTTCTTTCATTCATTGCTTTATTTCTTGTTCCTTTCAGAGGTTTCAAGTGTATTTCATGATTGTTCTTCCATCTGTGAAGTATGCAACCTATCTGCTGATACTTAAAGACCCATTATGATTTATGCACACCATATATAAATTCCAGAATGCAAGGCTTCTAATACGCAGTATTAATATTTATAGCCCTTTTCCTGAAAGGTGCTGAACGTTCACAGTTATGATTTATTTCTGTTTCAGTGAGTACTGATGACACTCAAAACTCTGCAAGAGATACTAAGCCTTTTCAGGATTATGTTGATTGTCCTTAAGGATGGCACAGCTGTTCAGAACTCAAGGGCACTCATCAGTGTGAAATTGTAAAATAATATATTTTTACTCCAATAAGATCCGAGAATATCATCAAAGCAGAAGAAATAAAGTTTATATAAAAGTTAAATGCAATTAATATTATTTTTATTCTTATAATTTTATTTAGCAATGCGTTTTATTTTCTGTCTGTTATTCAAGTCCTTTTAATAGCTTCTTCTGTTACTGGTACAAGTTCTTAATTGGAATGAAAAATTTCTGGTAGTAATTTCTGACTTTCATCTAACTGCAAGCTATCTGCCCAAACTTGAATTTTATCATTTTCTGAACTTTGCATGTCTCATACATAGATGGCATAGTCCTAACTTCAGTACTGTTGGAGGTATAATGCATTATAGACTAGAACGTATTTCCAGAAGAACCCTAAAACTTTTGCCCTTTATGTCTCATATTCACCTTTTTAATTTCATTTTTCCTCAATTTTTTATTTATTTTTCCTTCTTCATCCATACTGTTATGCAGGACGTTATATTTTCTTGCAAACTTATTTTTTCAAAGAAATTTCCAGACTTCTACAAAAATCACATTTTCATAAAATTTGAATTGCTTACTTATAAACCACAAAATTCATGCTGTTGTAGCTTTTTAATACAATCCGTCATTAAAATTATGCAGGCTCTTTAGCACTTTGGAGTCTCATGTTAAAGTGTTACTCTGTTTGACACAGAAAAAGTTGCATATGTGACGAATGAGCATACCTCTATTTCATAAGAGCCATTTTAGGACTTTGTTTGCAACATGTCTCATTTTGTGCACCTCGACAATATGGAAAGCCAAAGCCTGAGAAAGCCCTTTGAACAACTAAGTAATTTTGCTCAATATTGTGCTTAAGCATTCTTTATGGCTGAGGATATGAAAATGAAATACACAAACTCTTTGAAAAATAGTTTTTCCTGTGTTATTCAACCATGTACAATTCCAGATTCAGTCACCACATACTGAAACAAAAAAATGAAACAACATTTTTTATTACTATAGACTGCCTGAAACATGACATTTATTACAAGCTTGGGTAGTAGAAGAGGTGGCAGCTGTGTGTATTCAGTTTGTCATTTGTTTCTCAAGGTTACCAGAACAAGGACAGTCAGCCATTTACACACTTCAATTATAGAATAGCTCATAGAATACATTTCTCAGTATATTCTGGGAGCCAGAGGTCCATCCCACTTCACTTTTGTAAGATGAAAGAGCTGCAGATATTTCTAGAAAATCGTTCTCTCCCTCTGGCAGAAGCCTTTGATAAGTGCTTTGATATTAGACTGACAAGTAATATACCACTTTTAACAGAAGAAGAGTCAGGCCTTTTTGTTTGTTTGTTTGAAGAATCCATGAGAAGTTCAACAAAGAAACTTATAACTTGTCTTACTCATAAGAAAGGAGGTTAACCAGCCATATCCTGTCTGAAGAGCTGCAGAATTTCAACCCTGATAAATTACTTTCACAGTCAAAGATGCAGCTGATTGTAGAGCTATTCCCAATCTTATTCCTTTACTGGAGTTTCTCTACACTCATGTGCTTGCCTCAGATGCTATTTTTTATCAGTACTCAAATGGAAGAGTTCAGACTGGGTTTATTCAGATTAGTAGTAGGAAACCATCTACTGTAGTTAGTGAGCATTGCAATACAATATAAGTTATTCTGAACAATTCAACAAAACAATTCACTTAGAGCAGTGACCATCCAAATAACAGTGGCAATTGCCAGAAAATGAATATAAGACACTGATCTACTTTCATTACAATTTGGTACTGGAAAGAAAAAAAAAAAAAAAAGAGAAAGAATTCTTCCACAAGGTTAAAATATTCTTGTCACAAAGCTGTAAGACCTTTCAGTTGTGGAATAATATCACAAGACTGCATCAGTATCATTAAAAATTATTGTATTTAAAATTCCTTAGGGACAAATTTCTCAGTAAAGTGTAAAAGCACTATCTGTAAATATACGGATAAACACCCGTACACAGACTGTACATTAGCACTCAATAAAAGGTGTGCTAGTATAGTAAAAAGTGTACTGCTGGAGAACATTTGGCAAGTGAACTTGAAGTGACACATCTGAAATGGAATAAAACACACAAAAACTTCTCACCTGCAAGGAATAAGACCCTTCTTTCCTTACTGACAATCCATGACTATAGATATGTTTTGAAACAAAAAAAATGGTGAAAAAGATCAATTATTTCTGTAGACTTTAATCAACTTTTTGAAAGATTTTCCACTCCTTTTGATAAAAAATAAAATTGAAAACAGAACACATTCAACTTTTTTAAAAACTTACAACAAAATTCTTCTATGTGCAAGAAAATAGAAAGAGTTTCATGAATCAAAATAATACAACAAAAAAAGAAGTGTGCTTTTTTTTTTGCCTTAATGGGAAATACTACAGCTTATTTCTCTTTATTAATGTTTAGAAGAGTTTTCTTTACAAAATAGTGATTAGCTTTTTTTCTTACCCAAAAAAAGAAAGCAAAAAAACTTTCAGTCCGTGTATATTTATGTGGCTGTCTTTGTGTGTATTTCCCTTTGCCAGGATCAGTAAAATTTCTGAAATTAGTCCATATTCCAAAATAGTTATGTTCCTACAAGTACTGGGAAAACTCATGTAGTTTTTCTCTACAGACAATAATGTTTGATTTTTGCCAAGAATACCACTAATGCTTTTTTTTTCTTTGTCTTTTGCTTAGTTGATAACAATGAAACAGTCCATATATTTCCACTTGGATGATGACACAGTGGTAATGAAAAAAAAGGAGAAGCAGCAGAGTAATCTGGCAGAGCATTCAAGGTTTTTGACTAAGATAGGCTAATACTTAATTTTTTATATAATATTATTTTTTAATAAAATTTGTTTTGTCAGAGGTAGAGGTAAAACTCAAGACACTCCCTAAACCTTTCTTTTTTCCAGAGTAATGACTAGGTTTATATTTAGCAAGTGGATCTGTTATAGAAAGGAAAATAACTGGTTTTGACAATTTTTGAACAATTTGAACAATTTCAAAGAAATCCTGGGATGTGGAGAAATGAGGAAATAATAGAGCCAATTTGGGAATGTGGCAATGCAGAGAGGCTGACAATGTAAGGGTAAGGAGACTAACAAGTGATGAAGAAAGGACAAGAGAACAAATAAACAATAAAACTAGAAGAAAAAAGTAATGAGCAAATTAAAAATTGATGTTAAATATGAGGCTGCTGTGAAAGAATAGTTATCTGCCTCTTTATATAAAACGTACCTCTTTTCTCCTAGTATTCAATTAAAAAAAAATCATAGGTAAGTAGAGATATTGCTAAGTATTCATATCATTTTATTGAAAAATCAAACAAACAGGAGAGATACACATGGAGGAAAGCAAATATCATTAACTCTCATATTCATTGAGCTAGTTAGTTTTGTTTCTTAAAAAAAAAAACATTATTCCTCTAAAATATTTTGATAAAAATTATTTTGCACAATTAGTTTTTAAACATATGTGGTGTTCTTATATAATGAGTCTTATTCTTTGATGTAACTATCCATATCTTCTTTAGCATGGCTTTGTGATGATATAGTTACAGCTCTACAATTAGTGTCGACTGAAAGAGATGTCAGTCTTGGAAAGGGAAAATGAGTATATCCTGAGAAAACATCAGCTTATGTAGAATATCAGAATTCAAGTTCTTACCAATATATGTTGCAGAGAATATATTATGTGAAGCTGGTATTCTCAGCAACAATTTCCTGTTGAACAGAAAGTCTAGACTGAATTTTTAGTCTTGATTTTCAAAACAATGCAGGGAATTACGGTCATAAGCATATATCTGAAAGATGTCACAGTTGACACATTTCCTCAACATATTCTCACAGTGTAAAAAGCATAAGACTGAACCCTATTTCTGCATTTTATTTGCGATTTCCTATGGTTCACCTTTGTTTTTCTCTTCCTAGAATGATATATTTTAATTCATTTTGCAGAATGAATTGATAAACTTTCACTGAAATAAACCTGTTTTTTTAGAATTAAGAGCTGAATATGTTTTACTCTCAGAACCATACGTTTGGTCTGGGCTTCTGGTGAGACAAGGAAAGACAGTAAACACTGTCAGGGAAGGTATTTAAATGTCAGAGAGGTCTCTCAATCAGTTTTACAACGCTTAAACCACCAAGCATGATTGGAGTTTAGGCACTATTGCCTAGAAACCAACTGACCACAACTCTTAGAAATGGTAAAGAGCAACTGTTACTTGAATGTGGTTACCTCTTTCTCCCTACCTAAACCAATATTTAATTCATGTTCTAAGGGTGTCTTTTGTTTTATAGACCTTTCCATACAACGATGTTTCAAGTGAACAGTATGCTAATCAGGAGAGACATCTGTGCTCTTCAGTGAGATGAAGTTCCACATCACAGGAAGCATTTGAACTCTTTAGCCTGAAAAAGAAGATGGTACTTGCAGTATTGTTTATATTAATGTAGTAGCATATCTTTCACGTCCTTAACTTCTCTTGAGAAGAATAAAAAAAAAAGCTGTTCAAGAAGTAACTTTTGCTTAAGCTGCAAAACTTTCAAAACCTCCCATAATCTCTAGCGCCCTGTTGGAATTCTTGAGCTAGCAGGATGTGTATTTATGCTTAAAGTGAGTCATTATTTTAACTATTCCTATCACTTATGGCAAAATATCCAGAAGTGCATCATTGCCAGCAAATACAGAAAAAAAAAAAAAGATAATTTATTCTCTTTTAATAACTCTCATGTTGATTTTCATGCTTTCAATGGTGCATTATTATTTTGCACACATATACACACACAAAAAAAAAGACTGCTGATAATGAGGGGGATGCCATGAAGGAGCACTGTTGAAGACTCTTTGTGATAAACAGAGTCTAATATGAGCTATTTATTGCAAGCACACACATACCTGCAGTTGCATAGTCTTATGTATGTGCTCTAGCCAGACCATTTTAGGATGAACACAAACATGTTAACTGAGCAGCATTAGCATCAGTTAGAAAGGTTCATTTAGCATGAGCACAATTATTACTCCAGAAGACTTATACTAAAATATAACCATAATTTAATTGCTCTATTATACATCGACTCAACATTTACATTTGCTTTTTTCTGTTGTTGTTTTTACTATTATTACTATTACTATTACTCTTAATTACTACTACTATTACTATTAATTTTGGATGTTCCTTTGGGGAAGGAAGTAAGGAAGTCTATATCTAGAAATAATAGTAATTTAGCAATGGGGTAGAATGTGAATTTGGAATAGACGACTAAAAGAATGCAAATTAATATATTACTCATTATTTAAGCCAAGGAAGTTGAACAGCTGTGGGAAAAAATTTAGTTAGCAATTGCAAAATAGCTGCTGAAAAGCAAAGACAGATAGTTGGTCCACATTCTTTGTTGACACTAAATGTCACTAATCCCCTTATCTCAGTAGAATTACTATGATTGGTAGCAATGTTTTCAAATAAATTTGATATATAGGAGGAAGAAATGTCATAGCATTGAAAGATACTGATTTCATAAATCCTCTTCTTGGGTTGGTGATCTTGCTTCTAAATGTGCATAAAGATAAGAATTCTGCAACTACAATGCTGTGAAGATATTGGCAAGGAACTTTCTTTCTGAAAACATATCTAGAAGTGGGACTTTGGGTTTAGCTTATTCTTGAACTCCCAGCTCCTGATCTTGACCAGTTAAGAAAATTCTCTGCACATCCGCAACCAGCTGTGTTATACATTATTTCATTTCTTTAGATAGCTGTAGTTCTTAAAGATTGCTACCTTTTCTTCAGTTTTGGCGGCCCCACTTAAGTTTTTCTTCAGAATCTGTTTGCACTATTTCTTTCTCAGAGTGGGCCATGAAAATATATCCATCATCTTAAATTAATTTGAAAGAAATTTAAAAGCAGACATTAAATCCACTATTGCCAAAGTAGTTTTAATATCAACTGTATTTACAGCATAAGGTAGACTATGCTTTTACAGTGAATGTAAAAAAATATTTGACTACATTTAATGTATTGAGTAATAGTATGCATTTTCCATATGTGAGAGTATTTTCAACTGGTCATCTTTCTAAACAGCACCCTGGAGTTACTTACAAACTACTGAGCATGAATTGCAGAAAGAAATTCTAAGACTGAACAATATAATCATTATGATAATTTCGCTTGCTAGACATAAAATACAAGAGAGGACTCTCATGAATAAACTGTTTCTATAAAAACATATCTATAATATTATAACACAGACAGAAATAAAACCTATCAAACATCAACAGAATTTGCCAAAGAATTATTATAGCTTTTATGATGAAGAATTAAAAATTCAAAATCCTCCATCAAATATTTTCAGCTTTATTTCAGATATCCATTTATTATTCGACTTCTTTCACTATAAACTTCACATTTCACTACAAACAGCTTCCATATTTATGCTAAGAGAACATTTTCTATTTATGTATTTTTCTGCAGTCTCCAAAAGTGACATGACTTTAAGTATGCTTAAATATCTGAGGATATTGTGTCACTGTAAAAGTTTAAATGTCTTGCAATATGGTTTACAGAAACCAGTACAGTGAAGAAAGAAACAGTGAAGTGATGACAGTATAAAAGCTGAGGAGAACATCTAGAGAGATATGCTTTAAATATATTTTGTATTTGGAATTCCAAATGTTAATCTTATCCTAAAGCACCTAAACTAGATTAGGTCTTTCTTTCTCACTGAAGGCATTGCACAATCCCTTTTAAATTCCAGAAGATGGATCATTTATTTGAGACAGGATAAGGTTTTGATTTTACTTCTTTTCTTATCATTCAGTTTTCAAATAATGAGCTATGTGGTATTCTGAGTGAGGGTCTCCCAGTCTTTTCCTGCAGAAACTATTCTAGTTTGTATAAATATTTTAATAATTATTGGAGTAGAAACTAAAGTGTAAACATCCCAAATATGCTTTCACTTTTTTAGATTATACCTTCCCTGATCAAACAAACAAAAGCCAAAAAACCCGAATAAACCTAGTCTTTAAATAATACATAAACTGTTCTTGAAACAATAAATCCAGGCCAAATAGTCCCACATTCCTTTTAGGTGTGCATTCTAAGAATTAAAATGCAGATTCATGCATTTGAGTGTGTACTCTGTTCCATTTTAGAACAGCTTCAAAAGAATAAACTGCAAGAAGCCTACATTAATATATTCCACAGCTGAGTAGGCAGAATATTTTTCTGCTTTTTCTGAAATCCGAGTTCAAATCTGGTCAGAATTGGATAATAAACTTAAGTCTGAGTCCCATACATTTGGTGAACTGTGCAGTTGCAAGGCATTAGGAAGAATTAGAGAGATGCCATCACACTACTTTTTATGAAAATGTGTTGAGAGTTTTATGAATACTAGAAACTCCTAAATTTTATATGTAGGTGCTTAAACGGGTATGTATAAACTTAATTGTATATTTTGAAGTAATTATCAAATTGCAGTTTAACTGTGAGAATACCACCAACTGTATATTGTATCTGATAACTTCTTCCATGTCTTTCTCTCTTCCTCTCTCTTTCTCCCTTTTTCCCCTTCTCTAATATCACTTCTCTCTACCTCTCAAAATGTATTTCCTTCTACACCTTAAATATTCATAAAAAGTGCTGATGAAATGTCAGTTCTTTGTCTCACTTTTCAGGCAGATGAATTACCTATTCCCTTTAGAGAGTCTATAATGTAGATTAGAATTTTTTTAAATGTCACTCCATTACTTAATTGGAAGTACTTGTGCATCTAAAGAAATACAGAAATTCAAGTAAAATTCATATTATATTCATTCAGAAAATGTTAATTTATAAGTAGCTTAACTGGTAACAAAAATTCTTAAGTTACATGGGACACCATACATTAGGCAAGCAGTGGTTGTCATTAAGAACTTTGAAAGTTGCCATTTTCAGGCAAACTAAACTTTCTATAATCTTTATGATATCTCTGTAATTACAATGCATTTACAGTATTTACAAAAATACAGAATACTGAGTTTATGGTACTATCAATACTCTAGTAAATGCATATTTAGAGCACTGATCCTTGTGAAAGAAATGTATTGATGTGCTCAGAGACCCATTTGTACTGTTGGCAACCAAATATATAGTAAAAGTAATAGATTAAAAAATAAAATAAGTTATAATAAGTCACTAGTTAAATAGATTACATATTATATATTTGCAACATAATACTAATGCATTTACAACTGATACAAGCCTTAGAATATCCACTAAACTATCAAGTGGCCAACCATAACTTGTAGACTAGAACTTCTCTGAAAGTTTTCACATACCGTTCTTGAGAATTAAGATCTGTAGCTCATTTTGGCCACACTGCAGCCTCTTTTCAAACCAAAGCAAAGATTCATATTTATTTGATGGAAAGCTGGGTTGGGACATAGGAATCAAATCTATCTTTCCTTCCTCAGCTTTAATTTTTTTTCAGCTTTTATACGTAAAAAGTCCTTTTTCTTCCAATAATTAGTCAAATAGAATATGCATTCATGCATGTAATCAATCACACAGGGTGGGTTTCTTCATTTCAAAGTTCTTTATAAAAAGAATCTCCAACACTTCCAGATTAATAGGTTTACTACCTTTCAAATATTATAGTAGAGGAAAACATGACTACTAAGTTTGCATATATCATGCGACAATATTTTGATGCAAAATAGCGGTTACTAGTTTCCTAGTAACCTTGTCACTTGTTGTAATTTTATGGTATGGTATCAACATGTCCAGTAATTCCAGTAGTACGTGCATATGGGGAGAGATACTCCACTTTGAGGTCCTACTTTTCTGTAATACTTTGAGCCTCTAGATATTTTCCTTAATGTTTTACTACCAAAGACACTGTACACGTTCTTTTAATGATCCAGATAATGAAAGGCCTCTTTATCTAGTTAAAGTTGTATTTTCTTTTTATAAAAGTGTATGTACAGTTAACTGCCATTCGCTGTCATTTCCCAGTCTTAAGCATATCTTGGCCAATAGAGTATTTCAACGGAATTAGTAGAAAACCTTGTGTGATTCTACCATTGCAGAATACACATAGTTCAATTCCTGAATGACTGTATTGCAGAACACATCTATTTAAACTCCTGAATTATTATCTTCCTACAGGCTATCATGCCAGAAGGAGATCTGCTTATTCTCCTTGAAGAACATGCCTGTTGGAGAATAAGAGCCGCACTAGTAAATTGGTTCTTACTTATGAGTTCTTTCTTTCTTTTCTTTCTTTCTTTTCTTTCTTTCTTTTCTTTCTTTCTTTTCTTTCTTTCTTTCTTTCTTTTCTTTCTTTCTTTTCTTTCTTTCTTCCTCTCTTCCTCTCTTTCTCTCTTCCTCTCTTTCTTATGTTTCTTTTTTTTTAAACTGAATTTTCTGTTGTGGATTTTTTGGTGCTGTTATTTTTTCCTTTTGTTCCAGACAGAACACAAGTCTGAAATCTCAGGAGTTTTTGTAAAATGGAACTTCCATCTTACACACAGCTCCAGATATAAGCCTGCAGCAGAAATTTGTGGGTGATGGCCTGTGCCAATCTGTACAATAGATGAGGTCAAATTAAGTGTACATAATCAGTACTTCCGGCTTTTGACTCTATGAATCACTTAGACAAAAAATACTCTGTAATTAATGCAGTTCTTAATAAGTTATTTGTATTTTATGTCTTATATTAGCTAGGTAATTAAAGGAATATACATATATGTATATTAACAGCATGCACCCAGAGTATCAAAATATTCCTTCAAGAGGAAAAATAACCCCAAACCTTTGGTATTGTGCCTGTTTTATCACTGTGTTTCTTCTTTACATAGCATACATTAAGCAGCAAGTGTGAATAAAATACCTATGCTTGGATTCAAACCACTGCAGCACTTAATATTAATTGTTGTTGACAAAATGGGTGTCAGAAAAGAACAAAACAAAAGAAAAAAACCTGACTGAACATCTTTTGTTCAGGTCCCAGCTCCATTAAATCTTCCAGACAGAATTTCCTTTGTGGAAAATCTATAATTCCCACTTCCCCCTTTAAAACAGTAGGTGCTCCTTACATGAGCTATAACTCTTGCATAATTGGGCAGCCTAGGACTCTTTCCAAATTTTCTGTGAGAGGCATAATTTTTCACGAACACATCTGCCATAAGTTTACAAAAATGTAGAAACAATTATCCAAAAGAAGTAAATCGTGATTTATGCAGTACCTATAAATTGTGATAGAGAAAACCTTGTCTTTTTCTTTTTATCCATGAAATATTTGTTCTGTCAGCTTGCACTTTAAACATCTGATAATACAAAACAGAGGTGTCTTTCTGTTATTTGTTTCCTCATGCACTACTGGTTTATTGATGAAAATGTGTAGTTTCATATGGAAAACATATGGTCATTTGGAAAAGAGCACTCTGTATTACTCCAATATTCTATGAATAAACTATTTTTTCCCATACAGATTTGGCAAGACAAAAGGTTGAGACAGATTTTGGTAGCTGCTTTGTTGTTCATAGATTTAAGTCAAACTCCAGTACGACCAACATGAACACTCCTGTTGTTTTGAGCTGACATAGAAGCTGGATTTGTTTTCAAGGTGATATCATAGTTCAGATTACAGTACAGATTACAGTAAGAGATTACAGTTACCTGTACTACCTCAGAGAAACCTCACTTACTGCTTTGGCTTTTGGATCTCCAGAAACCAACTAAGCAAAAAGTTAAGTAGGTATAACTGACATGCAAATGAAAACAGAAGGATTTTGAACACTGAGGAAAGTAGTCAGACAAAGACTAACCTATCTGTATTCGAGATTATGAACTTTTTCCTTGTGTTAGGTCCCTGGTTTTATATGACAAAACGAAGGTTAGTGCTTGTTTCTATACTGTGGAGAAAATGCTTTCTGCATCATTCTGTTCAGCCCTAATTCAAGCTTCACATACTGGTCGTTGATTAATTAGGAAGGTATAATCTGCAATAAATTTTGCACTCTTTAATCGATTCTGAGGTTTGTACAATCAAAATGTACTAAAAAACTATTGTCTATTCTGTAGGGGTCCTTGCACTAAACCTAAATACATTGGCTGGGAAAGGGTGAAAAGGAGATACAATGTGAAAAAGCTGGATACCCTGGGCCAGAACTGAGTGGCTTCGCTGAAGACTGCAGCTGATCATCAGGTTAGATTAAAACACTGGGATATATTCAATCCCTTTCTAAGATCAGTCAATAATCTGGCAAATGGAACAATAATTTAAGATGTGGAGGAAGACTCAGATGCTGATGAGTTTTATATCAAAGACATAAACCCTTACCTAAGAAAGAATCCTCATCATCTGACTGTTAGACGAGGTGATGCAGGCAGTGCTCAATTTTTGCTTTAAGAGTTATTATATTTTATTTAATAAAATATGTTTTCTTCTAGCACAGAACAGAAAGGGAAAAAAATAAGAATCAGGAAGCTTAATTCTGTTACCTAAAGGGAGACTTGGGTAGAACTGAAGAACCTAATGACAAGAAAAATAATCAGAAAACCAATATTTCATCAGTCGCCACCTTTGAGTCATGTATATTTGTGTACTGCTGACATTCTGAATCAGTACCTTCAGCACCTACATTTCTATGTTGAAACATAATATAGTCTGAGGAGCTACATGCCATCAGCAAGACTAAATTTCATTATGATTTATGTAACAATGTACATACTTTAGGAGGGGTAACTAAGTTTCTGCTGATATACCCAATATTTGTGACCCCTCAGGAGCTGTCTCTGGCTGTGAATGCTTCAGTTAACTTCTCTTGGTCTTGATTTGCCTGCCAGTTAAAAAGGGAGATATAAAACCTTAATAACAGATATTATACCTTTAACAATATGTATAAATATTTTTAATCAGTTCTGTGACTCTGGAATGAGGGAATTATAACCATCCAGAACATAGCTGAAGGAATAAGAGAGTTTGTTGTGCTTTTTACAAGAAATGTGTTTTGCTTAACTTTGCAGACAAATAACTTCTGCCCTAGTTGGAGTTGACTGTAATTTCTATGACAAATAAATTAAGTCTCATCATTATTATATTTTACTGTTCAGAGAGTTCCTTGCAGACTGGCTGCAAGTTGTTCATCGATTAGAAGAGATGATTTGACATCAGTTCTAAATTTCATAACAGCAAACATGTCATTTAAACCACTCTTGACTGGGGTGACTCAAGCATCTTCAACCTGAATGCATTCAGAGTTCTAGCACATTTATTCTAAGACCGTTTTCTGGTGCAGATAAAATTAATATAAAATAAATAAATTTTTAAAAATACTGAGCTACCTTAATTAATCAGGAAAAGCTCTAGGGAAAATTAAAAAAAAATATGAAAAATAGAATGCTGTGCATCAAACTGCTTTCAATACTATATGTCTGAGTATGCTGTTCTTTTTTTTTTTCTTGTGCATTGCACCAAAAAAATATTTCCAACTCATATGTGCCAATTCATATATACATTTGTGTATGGCATCATAAAGGAGATCATTTTAGTTCAGAATAATTTTCCACTAGTTCTAACACAAAAGTGAAAAAAGTCTGGTGTGAAAAGATGTTTAGCAGATGTAAAACTGTCATATATAACCTATAAAACATTATATCAGTGGCACGGCCTTTGTTGATAAATGAATGGTATCTACTCAGGCTTTAGCTAACTGTCCCAGTTCTGCCAATTACAAGGTGACAAAGTTAATTCCCGTAAAGTCAGTGCTCTGAAATACATTACCATAACATCATTAAAAACAATTCAAGTCCATATTCCCTGGAAACTGACAGAATTACGAAGATTTGAATTCTATGTCAAGGACTGGGTTTTGGAGTGAATTTAAAATGCCTGCCCTATGGGAATTATAAAACTTGGAGACTGAATGTGACATGTCCCATTATTAGGAAATCCTGGCCCTTCTCAATTCCTTTAAAGGCAAGTGATAAAACAGCATATGTTGACTCACAAGTTGAAGTGCTTTTCTGCTGTCAATACGAAAGACTAAGATTCTTAAAGCTATAGATCTTGAAGAAATCATTAAGAAAAAAAAAATCAGTTGAAACAATTAAATCTTCAATTTCTGTGTAAGTTTACATAATCCTACTGTTTCATGTTTCTACAAATCAGTGAATAAAATTTCTACCAGCAGCCTTAGTTGTCCTAGATGTTTTAGTTCCCACTATGCTGATACACAGTGCTTTGAACTCCAAAGAAAAGGGAGTTTACTAAGGATTTAATGAAGTAGATTGAATATTTTGTTTAAAGATTCACTTCTACATAGAATTTATTT
This sequence comes from Nyctibius grandis, assembly GCF_013368605.1. NCBI lineage: Eukaryota > Metazoa > Chordata > Aves > Nyctibiiformes > Nyctibiidae > Nyctibius > Nyctibius grandis. The sequence continues at coordinate 85,019,673 of NC_090659.1, forward strand.
TTCTTAGGTGTTATAGATCCTTTGGTCAAGCTTTGGACTAAACCAGAAATGAAGTAAAGGGGAAGAAGTGATTGCTAGGGTCAGGGTGAATAAAGAACAGTGAGAAGTCTAATGCAGGAAGGAAAGAAGTAAGATCTTGGGAATGAGGACAGACTTGTGGTGAAGAAGAGGAAAAGAAGAGGATCAGTTTGGCTATGATGAGATGATGGCAAAAGACAAAAGTTGTGTAGATGTTTTTTGCGAACAGATCAGAGAAGTGAATGTTAAGAAGTAAGGAGGATGGGGAAGAAAAAGTTGAAACATGAGAAATTATCGAGCTGAATATGAGCAAAATTGGGGCTTTACCACAAACTAAAGCTTTTTTCTATAGATGTTAAAGAATGTGGGAAACTACTGTGATTCATTTTGGTAAGGATGAAGAAATAAATCTAGTCCCTGATTACTTCAGTAGAAGATAAATGATAATGGTTTGAACAAGTGGAAAAAGAAAAGGTCCTCCTATAATATTTTAGGTATGTATTTTGTCATGTGTACAGATACATAAGTATGAATGCAGGTAATCAACAGATATATTGATGTATACACGTTGAGTAGTACAAGTTGTTCACTATATGTGTCTTTACACATACATTCTACAAAATCTCAAAAGTCTTTTTTATTCTGAGGAGTTAGGAACTAAAATTAGCATTCAAATGTGACCAGCCATACAACAGACCTAGAGGCACTGAGAATCTGCAGACTAGATGCGCCAAGAAGCCAGATGCTGCATTTGGAATAACATTTTTCAGGCCTTGGCATCAGAAATCTGTGATGCCATCCAAATCATTCCTATACCCTATAAAAGCTGTTTTCTTCAAACAACATACTAGCCATATTAACTATCCAGCTATAGAACAAAAATAGATGAGGGTTAAGATATAAGCAATCTATTTGAACTAATCTTTCATGAAAAAAATATACATGCTTATAATACCTGAGACTGTTTTTTTAAAATGACACTTAAGTAAAAGTCAAGAGGATGGCTATGTGAAAATTAAAAGACATGTATTTTCCTGTGTGCTCCATAAATATAATTTTCTCTTTCTAAGACAGTGCCATGAATTTCACCCTCTGTAATGTTAATAATAAATAGGTTTGAAGACAGCAATCACAAATAACTCTTATGAAGCCAAGCTAATTACTAATTACATCTGAACTCTTAG